>NC_136412.1:186826754-188026754 GCF_051521515.1 Lactuca serriola | reverse complement strand
GGAACCCCCATATGGTCTTAACTACCTGTCATGGGAACCCCCCCCCCCCCCCATGGTCTTCCCTAACTGGCATGGGAACCCCCACATGGTCTTATCTACCCACATAAATGTCATATAAGATAAACATGCAAATATACTAAGTTTCTGAGCCCATAACTATAATTGGTATGCACTTGACCCGATAGTAGCATGGTCCTTTTGGGTTTCCTTCACCATAACAATTTGACAGGATGAATTTTAAGAAAGAGGTTGATAAATGATTTATTAATATATTATAAGAATAATATATTAATTGAAAAATCATATTAATTAATTAGTGTGGATCAGAAATTAATATGAAATTAATTTGGTGATCAAAAGAGACTGATTAAACATATGGGGATTGATATTGCAATTTACTGGTAGTTGCAAGTTGGCCTGTGGACTCCTAATAGAAGGGGTGGACGAATTCTAAGGGAATCCCATAAGAGAATTCATCTAAGGGCCCTCCTAGAAGGGATCCATAGATTTCTTAAGGTTTAAGAAGAGAATTAGGGTTTCAGTCCAAAAACCCTAGCAACACAACAATATAAAGACCCCTTGTGTAACGCCAGTCATAATAGGTCAATAACAATCACATGTGATTATGTCAATCATGTAATGTGATTTTGTTAAACTAGTAAAGTGACAAACTTACTATGTAATTCGTTATAAATACGAATACAAGTATGAATTTTATGATACAACTCAGAGTATACATCCATACGATTCCAAAAAAATAGAGAACGTCTAAATCTGACTTCGCGTGAAGAAGTTATGATAAACCGAACACTATAAATATCTATAATAAGATGAATTTAAAATATACTAAGAATTAGCTATTGGAGTCTAAAATATAGTTGTAGTACTCATAAATACCTACGCGTGGATATGATGAACGTCAAAAATGGAGTTTGTATGCAAAACTTACGACCTTCCGAAGTTACAACTGTCAGAGAGCATAACATGTGTCAGAAACCCTAATCTGACTGAACTCACAACCTGAGCATAAAAACTCACAACGTGAGGAGTTATAATGCCACATTTCAAAGTTATAAGTCTATGAAATGATAACCTAAATGCTCACGACGTGGGCAAGGTTTTCTCACGACATGAGGACGCTGCAGGACACGAATCGAGGCTAGAAAACACGTGTTAAGGCAACGGGATGACTCTTGCCATGGCTCACGACGTGAGTCTTGATTTGCACGATGTGAATAGGCCAAAATCAGCCTAGAAATAGCGATCAAAGCTCATTCTCTCATTACACATTTTTCTTTCATTCTCTCTCATTTGCGAAGGCTGTTTCCCTTCCCGAGGGTGGCTATGACGAGTCTCTGACCATTTAGATTCTATAGATCACGCTACTAGGGTGAGCTTCACGGCCCCACTTTCTAATATTTTCGGGGGAAAACACATACTAAATATTGTATATACCTTACTATTATGTCTTTATGATAGTATTTAGTATCAATGTGGATAGTTATATTAACCGGGATATAGTTGTTCTAAATATAATATTTTGAATATATACAACTATTATCAACATGCTAGAATGTTCTTGAATTAATGTAGATCTTGAGTTCTACTTAGGATTCTATATATATGTTGTGTGCGATATAGTTCCAAAGTTATATTCGGAAGTTCTATATGTTAATTTATAAAGTATGTTGCTATTATTGGTTTTATGTCAAGATAAATCTTGGTATGCTATATGTTGTTATTCTTAGTTTTATGACAAGATAAAATTTGGTATGTTATATGTTGTTGTTGGTTTTATGATAAAACCTAGTTTTTCCTCAAGTTATAGCTGTTATACTGCCTAAAGTAATATGAACTTAGGAGTAATATTTAAAAGCAAAGTCTAATAACTTAGGGTTTTAGACACGAAAATGTTTTTGTTGTTAGAGCTATAGGAAGCCATTGAAGTCTACATGAGTAATTGTATTCATCAACTAAGATTGGGGATCTTAGCAGAAATCCTCTAAACTATAACCGTTAATCAAATTTAAGCGGGTGACGAACTATCCTTTTATTTTTTATTTGTTCCGGAGTCGATGAAGTGTGCGGTGTTCCTCATGGAAATCATGAGTGGGTTGTCCCCATGGAAATCATGAGTGGGTTTTATCAGAGGTATTATGTCAAAGCAGCAGTTACAGGCTCATGGTAACAAATTTTAGAAGCATTATACTTTGTCGATATGCAAGTATAAATGTTAAGTATAAGTTTCCCAAGGACTTATACTCTAAGTATAAAAATCGGGCAGGTATATTACTTGTATATTAAGTAGACCACTATATCTATTCTACTTACTCATATAGAATTGAAATAGATATATATGTAGCGGTTTAGTTTCTATGGAATTACAAACATTTATATTTATAATATATAAGACTTATAGGAATATACTTATTTGGTAAATAAACCATTATACCTACGATATATATACTAAATGTTTGAGAGTCAAAATGATACTTTCAAAACTAAACTTTTCAACTTAGAAAAAGTATATTTTTATATGGAGTCAAAACCTATGAACTAACCAACTTTATGTTGATGCATTTTAAAATGCATGTGTTTTCAGGAACATGAAAAGCTGGTATGTATTCGAATAGGAGAAGTTTTAGTATTATCCTTTATGTTCATTAAGAAGTATGTCATAGTCGGATATTATGTAATAAGTACTAGGAAAACAATAATGTAAGTTTCAATCATCAATAAAGGTATGTATTTAATAAAACTCTTTATTATTGTTCAATGTGTGTTATATAACTGTGATACGAAGAATGACGTTACAGCACCTGGTTTTTCTGCCGACGGTCGGGATGTGACAGATGGGTATCAGAGCTATTGACTATAGTGAACTAGTACTTTCTTAGGAAAGCACGACTATAGTCTAGGGCTTACTCTTTAGATTTAGGTATATCCCTTAACCTACAAATAAAAGTATTATTAAATTCTACTACTGAAGGACTACTTACGGGAGCGGTGACAAGATAGACACGTTGCTTGGGTTGCCGGATTTCAGAACGACTATATGCTAAAATGATTCTGCCCACCGACTGTCCTGACTGGCCAGTGCCTTGTGAGCTAGACCTGAAGTAACAAACAATAATTAATAATACTCGTGAATACAACAAACACAAAGATATAGAGTTATGTATGAACTCAGTCCCGCGATGAGAACACATGTATATAACCCAAAAATAGAGAAAACCCAAACCCTCGATAAGAATTCAGCTCAAGGTTTTAGGTCAAACTACATAGTCGAGTTTTATTGTACATGGTACGAACCACAACTAAACGTAGACTGGTCACCTAGGTTTAATTACGGTCAGGCCGACGCACAACTAAACTTGGATACGGTGGTTAATAGACTAAAACACTTGAAGATTTTAGAAGATTCAAGATAGGTCTCAGATCAGGATACCATCAACTCGGAGTACAAGAAGCCGATGTTCCGAAGACAAAATTTAGGACTCGGTATGGTCAATCTAAGTTCCTAGTTAAGTCTTTAGATTGACCAGTGCTCCAACAATGTTCATGGACCACATGAATAGTGTTTGCAAACCGTACTTGGATAAATTCATGATAGTAGTTATCGATGATATATTGATATATTCACAAACCAAGGAAGAACATGGTCAAAACTTCCAATTAATCTTGGAAGTACTAAGAAAAGAAATGTTGTATGCTAAATTCTCCGAATGTGAATTTTGGATTAAAGAAGTACAAATTTTTAATATGTATTTAGTAACAAAGGGATTCATGTTGAACCCTCTAAGGTTGAAGCAATCAGGAATTGGGAAGCACCAAAGACGCCAACAGAAGCGCATCAATTTTTAGGACTTGCTGGCTATTACCGTAGATTCATAGAGAATTTCTCCAAAATAGCCAAGTCGCTTACAACACTAACCTAGAAGGATGTGAAGTTCAACTGGGAAGATAAACAAAAAGTTGCTTTTCAGAAACTAAAGCAAAATGTTATGTAGTTCACCAATCCTATCCCTTCCAGATGGGACAAAAGATTTCGTCGTATACTGCGACGCATCAAATCAAGGATTGGGATGTGTGTTGATGCAAAGAGGAAAGGTTATCGCCTACGCATCACGAAAACTTAAGGTGCATGAAAATTTGGAGACATTGAACTACTAAAAGATTGCAACAATAAAGTCCTTGTTAAAGTGCAACAATTTTATAAGATTACGAATGTGATATTCGTTTTCATCCTAGAAAGGAAAACGTGGTAACAGATGCCTTGAGCCGGAAAGAATATATTAAACCCCGTTGGGTACGAGCATTAATGGGCCACATGGCCCAAAGTCTATGTCAAAAACTATTAATGGGCCACATGGCCCAATAAGGCCCAACCAAAATAACCATGGCCCAAAACAGACTCATCGGACCACTAACCCAAAATATGACCTGGCCCAAAACTAATTATGGCCCAAAGGGTTTACGAGCCCACACGAAGCCCAAAACCAACTGGGGTGCGTACGCCAAGTGTACCACTTCAGTACGCTTAGCGTACTGAGTCCTTGGTTGTACGCGCTTCCGTTAAGTGCCTAATACTTCATATTCTAACGTTCAGTAACAGACCTGAGCTCATTAAGAAGTCCTAAGGCATAAAGTAGGCAACTTTATGCCCTTGCATGCTATAAGGGACTCCAAAACTTCATTCTTCATATTTGGACTTCATATAAAGCTTCAAACTCATGCATGGAGTCTAGATAACCTTCAAGAATGCTCACAAAGCTTAGATGTAACCGTCTTACTCTTTGGAGTTGCTCAACTCTCAAGAGAAGATCCAAGAACCAAGAAAAGGGACAATATTGTTGAGTCAATTAGAAAAGAAAACTATAAAACAAGGGGGAGATTGTTGGGTCAAAAATATGGTTTATACTTTGCTTTTCTAAGCATTTATTGTTTTTATTATTTGGGCCGAAAATAGTATTGGATTATTTGTAACTTGGACCGAAAACCCATGTGTTTTCGGTCTAGCATTGGGTTTGGGTCTTGAGTTTGCAGGCCTTATATATATAGAAGTAAGGGGTAAGGAAGGGGTGTGGCCTAGAGGAGAGTCATAGGAGAGGAGCATATTGTAGAGAGAGAAACTAGAGAGAAGAATAGTGTGTGTGAGAGAATCTAATGTGTATGGAGCATCACTCATATCTTCAAATACATCATAGATTCAAGTTATTCTTCATCTCATTCTTCTCTTCTGTCATCTTGCATCATCCAATTGATTGGGATTCTGCACCATCAATTGGATCTGATTGATACACAAGCAAATTTGGGACTTATAATTGGTATCAGAGCTTGGAGTGTATCAATCAATTTTTCTAGATCTTGAGCTTATTTGATCTTATTTTAAAAGGATTTCTGAATTTTTGGATAGATCTCTGAAAATTAGGGGGTTTGTTCTTTGCATTTTTGATAAAAACGAGTTATGGATTTGTTTTGGAGCGAAAAGTGTGAAAAACATCGTTTTTCTTCGCATCGGCTGAAGGGTGTACGACCGTAGACCCATGTACAACAGTAAACCCGAGCGCGGCCTCAGTGTACGCCTCAGCAGCCTCGCACGTGTACGGTCTGGCGTGTTCAATCACGTTTACGGCCAGCCTCGCACGTGTACGGTCTCGCATAGTTCACGACTCAGTAGCGTTTCCGGCAAGCAAGCTCCAGCCTTGTTCTCAGCCAGAAGTGTTTAGCCCTCGTGTTCGCACTCGCACACGTAGCCATCACAAGCAACCAAATATTCAAAAGGATTTTAGGGAATGGCAACGATGGAACCTAGGTCCCTTGATTCATTCATTCAGCGCCTTACCAGTTGAGCTACCAAGCCACACGTTTAACATTTCCCTCTTTTTAATTATATAGTCTTCGCAGCAACAACAAATAATCAAAAGGGATTTTGGGGTGGCCAAGATTTGAAACCAGGTGCCTCGCCTCAACAACCTACACGCCTTCCAGTTGATCTAGCTTAACACACGTTCCAATCCTGCCAAACATAATTCAAAACGACTCATTTTCGAATACAATTTCGCAATTTAAACACTTTTAACCCAAAAAAAAAAAATCAATTTCGTTTATTTTTAAAATACATTTTCAACCAAAAATTTTAGTTTTTAATTTTTGACTTTTATTTTTAACTTTTAACCTTAAGTTTTGACTTTGACCTTCGAGTTTGACCTTTGACTTTAAACTCTGACATTCTCGTTTGACTTTCAAATTTGACTTTTAAGTTTAAATTTTTAAATTTTACTTTGAAGGTTGACTTTTGAGTTTTTAGTCAAAGGTGATTTTTGATAGACAATGAGCTCCTCAAACATTCCGGTCAATGAAGTTTCTTGTTCTCAAACTTGCATTAAAACAATTAAATTTTTGCATGACCAAATCGAGTTGATTAAGAGAGAAAATGAGGATCTAAAATACGAAAGGTACACTATTAGGAAAGAACATAAACCATTAAAAGAAAAATTAGAAGCCAAAACTAAGGACTTCAGCAAATTGCAAGAAGATTACAGCAACAAGTGTGTAAACTATGATCACATTAAAAGAAAACTTGTTGTTGTAACGAAAGAACTTGAAACATTGAAAATTTGTTTTGAAAATATTGAATTTAATTTTAAGAAGTTCGATGTGTCAAGCGTAAAGGTTGCAAAAATAATTGAAGAACAAATGCAGTGGAGAGACCAAAAATAGGTAGGTATAGGATATGAGACTCTTCCTCCTTCATTTAATCACAACTATATTGCTACTCCTTTGACTCGGGAAAAGATTGACCGAGAACGATTTATGGTACATTGTAAACCAGCTGCTGAACAGGAAACTGAGAGTATTGAGATGAAAGATACAAATGATTCTAGTTCATGTGTAAGTAAAGCAATAGAGGATGAGATCAAGGAGAAAACTATTGAACAATCCAATGACTCCTTGAAATCTTAATCTGTTGCTTCGAACTCTATTGCTTCTAATTATGTTACTCCTAACAAGCCTCCTGTTGAGAAATACAGGCCACCAACACAAGTTAAACAGAATGCCTGCTACAACTGTGCGTGAGGGAAAAGCAAGAGACAAGCCAAGGACACGTCACCAGGGGCAGGAAGAAACAACTTCCTAGTGAAGAAAAAGACATGTTTTCACTGTGGAACACCTGGACACATTGCCAAAAATTGTCCTAATCGTGCATACGTTCCCTACTAAACACAAGGATGGAAAAATGTGCTAAGAGGGGGATACTCCAAAGGAAATCATACGAGATCACAATCGCGAAATGGCGACTAGAATGCCCAGAAGGCCAAGAATCAAACCCACAAGGCCAAGAATCCATCTCCCAAGGTCAAGAAGGGAATGCCGATCAAGAAGAAAAAAATCAAAGTCATCTCAACGATCAACTTCCAGTTCAAAAGCAAGGACTAAGGCACCTATCGGAGTGAAAAAAAAATGGGTTAAACCCAACTATAAATGTGTACACAAGGTTAAATCACCCAAATCACCCAACGACTCTAACATTTCTTCATCATCTGTTTGTGATAAACAGGATACCGTGCAAGGATGATTAAGGTTAACCCAATTTCAAAATGGATTGGGTTCCAAAGACCAACTAATCCCGCTCTGTGTCGGAGCATCTATGGAGGCATATCCTCAGACTTTGGCTTGTCCATAATAGTTATTCCAGACACATGATAGGAGGCATCTCTCAACTGTACAACACTCAGAACATTGTTTGAGAGTATGTGTCTTTTGAGGGAAGGGAAGAAAGGAAGGGATCACTCATGGGGTTTGTGCTTAATGACATGAAGAATTTTCAGATCCTTTCTGAGATTATGTGTGCTATTCTTAGACCTTCTGTATGCAAATTCAATCGGTGACTTACGATTTGATTCTCTTTTCTATACTCCTGAGTTTATATTACACTGATTCGTTTTGAAGAAAATCTTTTATTTTCTTATAGTTTTTCGTTAGTAGGTATTGTTTGGGAAGTGATATCAAGAAAGTGATAACGGGCATTCTAAAACATATGTAAGGGACTGAATCTGAATTGTCTAGACTCTGTGTTCAATGTGCTGGTAGGTTCGAAGGATTTGACAGTATGGATTTAGATAGGCTTATTTGGACTGACCATACAACGCTCGGGTAGATTGAGTAATGAGATAAACATCGGAATCCACAGGATACACTAAATTAATACGCATCTAGATTAGTGGTTCAACTTTTCCTTGATGTACGGACTTATATCCTTAATTCTGGTTCTGATAGGGCAACTGGGGGGTTTTGATAAAGTAGGTATGTAGGAAATTATTTTTTTTGCTTTCTATCCGTCAGTCATGTGTTGCTTCCTCTAGGTGAATGGAAGAGATCCGATATGGATTGCAACATATGCAACTCTATTTCTACGTATCTTCTTCTCTATGCAATTCTTTCTATCTATTAGCCATATGTTGTCCCCTCTGTATGATCGAAAGATCTGACCTGGGACACAGCATATGTACCCTATTATCTTTATAATCCCTCTATCTCTGTTAGTCATATGTTGTCCCCTCTGCGTGATTGAAAGAGATCCGACTTGGGACACAACATATGCACCTATCTCTAAATATGTCTTCCTGCTTAATACTTGTTTACTCACCTAAAGTAAGGAGTTCTTTGGAAGTTCTTGATAACCAGGGTATATCGGGAAGTGGGGAACACGTTCTAGTGCATCTAAAATTGAACCATTTTGTCACAACTAGGAATTTTGATGCTTTGTGTACACTTAACAAGGATAACATTGTAACTAAAACTTGAAAGCATGTATGATGCTTATTCAATGACAACAAAATTTCATTAAACACCCTATACAAACACTCAAATAGTCAACGAAAGACTGGAAACCCTAGAAATCCCGGTTTAAGTCAAATATGGACTAGGATTTCATTATTGGGCCTAATGGACCAATAAGCTTTCAATTTGACTATTTTGGGCTTAGAACTCTTAAATGGGCTTTAATTAGACCCACTTTCATGATACTTAGCCTTTTTGGGCCTTATAAGCCTAAAATGGACTAGCTTATCTTGAACGGGCCTTATTGGGCCATAACAAATCGAATTAGCTTTAATGGACTCAAATCCATTCTCTTATATAAAAATTAGGCCGTGAGCTACCCTAAGGGCCCAATGGGCCGATAATTTTCTTTATGGGCTACATGTTTTCGAACAAGACAAGAATGGGCTCAAATTAATACACTACTCCTTTCCTTAAGACCATTTTCGGGCCATAAGCTAAAAAAAAAGAGAAAATGGAGGATTTATGTGGCATTGCCACCTCCATATTATTTAGCATGTAACAAAGCTTTAAAATCCCATACTTCCATGCATGTCATATCATCATCTCTCCCCCCCCCCCCCTTCTTCTTGGCCAAACACATAAACACTCTCAAAGAAAACAAATCTTCACCCTTCATTCAAACCTTCGAGAATTATAAGGTCTTCAAGAAGGACTTCATCCAAGGATCACTTCAAGTTACATACTAGTGGTCAGATGTTGCAAACATATTTCCTATCTACACTCGTTCACTCTTCTTACCACCTTAAATTCTTGATCATACTCCTAGAAACATATTAAGTTCGAGATCCACCCAAGAAAGCTTGCTAGGGCCGAAAATAACATCAAACTCTTCCATTTCTTTCTTCAAACCGAAAACAACTAGCAAAGGTGAGTTCATACCCCTATATTTTCGGTTTTCACATGTGTTCATTGGGGAGAATACAGGAAAAAATGTGTAGATCTATGTGTATTTGTATGTTATGTGTGATTTCTTGTGTTTATGTGGTAAATATGTGTTTAAAATGAAAGATATTTCGAGATCTATAGTTCAAGAAGGAAAAATATGTGATCTAGGATGTAGTACACTTAACAATTTAAGAAAAACTACCATATAAGGTTTATAATAAGAATGTTACAACATAAAACTCATTGTTGGACTATTTTTGTCAAATAAACAAAAGTTAGGGAAAAAGTTGTCATTTACGGTGTTTACAAGGCTCAAAAGCTCAAAACAATTAAAATTGAAGTTTTTATGAACATTATGCTTTTCAAAGTACTGAAAATGTAAATATACAGCCTATTGGGTTAAAATTTTGGGCTTTTCGGCCCATAAGCCCAAATTTGCGAAAAATATGGTTTTAAGGGGGGCGAAGTAAATTTCTCAAACCAGTGGGTATAAAAGTAAATAAATCTATTTCAAGGGTTAAAATGACCTTATTTGCCAAAAAGGATTAAAAATGTAAAGTTTTTGGATTTTGGGTGAAAGTTGTAAAAGTTGCGAAAAGTTTGGATTATAAATGAAAATCTTTTTACTAAAGGGGCTGAAACTGCCAAAAAGTAAGCATTAGGCTGAAAACATTATTTAAATAAGTCTTTGGGCCAAAATGTCAAGAAAAATAGTTTAAGGACCTAAAATTGTTTTTTTAAAAGAGACTAAAATTGTCATTTTTATTAAAGAAGTGTTGAATAGGTCATACCAATATTTTTGAGACAATTATTTTATTATTAAGATATTTGGGTCAATAAAATACCAAATTATAACTTATGAATTAGAATGAAAAATATACATATATTTTCATAAATTTAAACATCGTTATAAGACAATCAACAAACTTTGTGCCTTTGCGATTCAAGAATTGTTCAAACAGAATTCCCGAAAATTATACTATACAAAAACAAGTAAACATTCAAATTGTTGGGCTTGAAAGATTCTAATCATGCTTATTGCGCCTTCGTGACCCATTAACATGACTTTTGGGCCTAACATAAATAATACATGTTTATTGGGCCTCCTGTGACCTAATCACATGCTTAAGGGACCCTCAACGGCTTTTACATGTTATCAGGCCTCAGTATCCCATTAGCATTGCTAGTAAGGTCCAAATAAATCATATACATGACAGCTTTCGTATACTCGACAACCTTAAATAAGAAAGGTGATTTGTAGGACCTCGTTGTCCTCTTCTCCTCGTCTGTTAGGCTTACCCTCTATTTAAGTGAACAAAAATTAGGTCGTTAATCAAGGTTAATCAGATTAATTTGGATTAAGTGAGTAATAACGGGCGACACCAATAAGTGTCGGTCGTAGTTTGTAGTTAAAATCAAAGTTTCCTGGAGGGAGAGAGAGAGAGAGAGAGAGAGAGAGAGAGAGAGAGAGTTTGTGTATAGATCTATACAGGGGTGACTCCCCCACACCTAAGTTGTTCGCTATAGTTAGACTCGGCCAGTCTAGGGTGACAAAATCTTACTATCAATTCTGGCGTTCACTAGAATGCCAAGACAGACGAGCTAGTCATTATCATGCATGGTATAACGACTCACATAAAAATCCAATACCATCTAAGTAATCTAGGGAAATCATAATCATTTGATGCGACCTTACAATAATACAAGACGATAATATTGTTTTATCGGAAAACATCGGGTTTTCCAAGGAAATCAACATTCTTCACTTGTACTTTCAATAACTATAATGAAAATTTCTCATTTATGCACGTTTGGAAATTATTCATGCATATACCTAATCTTCACACTTTTTG
Source organism: Lactuca serriola (assembly GCF_051521515.1). NCBI lineage: Eukaryota > Viridiplantae > Streptophyta > Magnoliopsida > Asterales > Asteraceae > Lactuca > Lactuca serriola. The sequence continues at coordinate 188,015,169 of NC_136412.1, read as the reverse complement.
TATAAACAATTGTTTTTTAAGAAAATATCGGATTTTCTGGGTTCTATAAACTACACAAAACATTTTCATATCAAACCTGCTTATGAACTCACCAACATTCTATATGTTGACGTTTTCCAAATAACTTGTATTCTCAAGTAACAGATAAATTGAACAACAATACCAAGTGTGTTAGGATGTTATGTTTTCAAAACTCTCAAACAATTTATGCTATGGAAATGTAATATTTAGACAATGTACTTGATGTGAACAAAGTCAGTTGTAATGTATTAATGTCTGGTGATGTTCATGTTATGTTTCATGTATATTCATTCTGATGATATTTCAATTTAAGTCACGCGAGCCCTTGGACGTTTCCGCCATCTGGTTCGGGGGTGTGACTGGTTGGTATCAGAGCTCTGTTTATAGTGAACTGACATATATAATCATACATTGATATGAAACTATAAACCCAACAAGGGACTAAATAACTCTAAACAAAACAAATAAAAATATAATAATTAACACTCTTACTTGTGCGACTTAGGAAAATGAACTTAATAACCAATTGACCAAGATGATTTGAAAATCCCGACATATCGGTTAAGCCAGGACGGTTCACAGTTGTATTGGGGATGAATGTAGCCTGATCAATTACATTTCTTCGTGCTACAACTAACACATGCCCTGGGACGATCGTGATGGTCAGTAAACCTAAGGCATACCGCATTATTAAAAAAGAAGAGCGCATCAACCTAACCTTTTTAATATATAAATAATAAACCTTAGGAGTAATAATAGTTTATTTATATATATACCTCTTCACAGTTACCATTGAAGGGGAGCATCAGGGCATTTAGTTTTATCAGGTCCTAGTGGCCCATGAAATGATCAAGGACGACCCCGAGGAAGAACAGGGGTGAGCACACAGCGTTGGGCCCGACGAGTGCACGAACAGAGTCTACGAGTTTCATGGGACCGATGATGACATGGAGGAAGAAAGAGGCACAAACGAGGCCTCCGTCACACCACCTATCGGCAATACGCAACAGAACCACCCTGCCCCACCAGGGAATCCCACGAGAGAGAATCCTTCTCCGGAGGCTGAGGTTGCCGCTCTACGACAACAACTATTCACCATGGAAGCAAGAGCGGTGCAGGATGAACGGGAAAGAGATAAAGACATTGGAGAGATGACTGAGATGGCCCAGTTGTTGGCACAACACTTTGGTATATGATCTCGCTGCCTCCGTCGGGCGCTTCTTAGTGTGTTAGGACCAGCTTTACCCAACTAGTGCCATGTTCTCTTATGTACTAACTAATGGGTTTTGAGCATTCTAACACTTCCTAAGTGTACATGCAGCCCTAATAACCTTGAATTTATGTTTTCTCTATATACATGCAAATTCTTTTTCAAGGTTATTTTCTAACTAGCATGGCATGGGGAATAAATAAAATATAAAACTAGTAGAAATACATACCTTGATGTTGCTTGGATTCCTTCAAGACTTTGTGAGCCTAGCACCCCAAATGTTGTGCCTCAAATGCTTCACACAACACCACAAAACTTGGAATAACTTGAGAGAATACTTCTAGCACTCAAAATCGGTTATGCCCTCTCTAGTAACACTAGGTCACGATTTTGCTAGCCAAATGGTCCCTTTTATAGTGGTGTCACAATTAGGGTTTCATCATGAAGACCCATAATTGTCATGACTCTTCATTTCTCATGACCCATGGATTTGTAACTCCCATGGACTATCCATGGAGCTTTAATTGGTTACATCCATAACCCATAAACCATGGATCATTAATCCACCATAAAAGAATTGATTATTGTTATAATCAACCCTTATATATTTAATTAGTCTCACTTTGATCACCAAATTAATCCTAGATTAATACTTGATCAATACTAATTAAATACTACTATTATTAATATATTAGAACTTATAATATATTAATAATCACAAGTTCCTTATTCTCTCATTTACTCTATCCAAGTATTGCAATGCCATGCAACCCAAATGGACCATGCCGGGTCGGGTCAAGTACATACCAAATAAAGTTATGGACTTAGACACTATATCCAATAGTCTCCCACTTGGATAAGTCTAATAACAATATTTGCAAATATGACTTCAAAATCCGACTAGCAATCGTAGCTCTTGCAAAGTCTCTCGGAAATAAGATGTTGATGATACGCCATTTAAGATAAGTGATCATATAATCCTCTGTTCTCATGATATCAGCCGGATATAGGCAGCTTCCTCAAGGTCTTTCATAGCAAAACACTTCCCAAGCCAGGCCTTAACCTCCTGCAAAGTTGGAATGTTGTTTCCTATGAGAAGTATGTCATCCACATACAACACTAAGAAGCTAACTATGCTCCCACTAGCCCTGACATATACACAGGGTTCATCTTCACTCCTAGAAAAGCCAAACTCTTTGACTTTCTCATCAAAGCAAAGATTCCATCTGCGAGATGCTTATTTAAATCCATAAATGGATTTCTCAAGCTTACACACTCTATCAGGGTACTTTGGATCGGCAAAACCCTCTGGCTGAGCCATGTAAACATCCTCAGCCAACTTCCCATTAAGGAAAGCGGTTTTGACATCCATTTGCCATATTTCATAATCATGAAATGCAGCTATCGCTAACAACACCATAATAGACTTAATCTTCGCTACTGGTGAGAAGGTCTCATCATAGTCAACTCCCGGAGTTTGAGTAAAGCCCTTCGCAACTAGTCGCGCTTTGTAAGTGTGTACTTTCCCATCCATGTCGGTCTTCTTCTTGAAGATCCATTTGCACCCTACTGTCTTACGACTGGGTACATTGTCAACCAAGTTCAAAACTTGATTGTTATACATGGAATGAATCTCGTTGTCCATAGCCTCCTTCCATTTCGCAGACTCAGGGCCTGCCATGTCTTCCTTATAATTATTAGGTTCATCCAAATCTATCAGTATACTATCACTGATAAATGTATCACCTTCAGTGGTGATGTGATAACCATAATAAAAATCAGGTGTGTTCCTCATCATAGTGGAACGTCTTGGAGGTACAGACTCATCTATCGGCTCAACATGAGTTTCCTCCTCAGGTTGGCTGACTGCATTTGAGGTTTTTTCACCACTTGACTCTTGAAGTTCTTCAAGGTCAATTTGCCTCACACTGTCCCCTTGGCTTATGAATTTTCTCTCATGAAAGACTCCTCTTCTTGCTAAAAAGACCACATTATCACTGGGTCTGTAGAAGAGGTAACCAAAGGATATCTGTGGGTAGCCGATGAAAATACACCTCTCGCTTCGGGGTTCAAGTTTGTCATGAGTCTCACGCCTCACAAAAGCTTCATAACCCCAAATCTTGATGTGGTCCAAATTGGGTACTTTCCCTGTCCACATCTCGTGAGGTGTTTTGGCAACCTTATTAGTAGGGACTAGATTAAGAATATGGGCAGCAGTCTCTCAGGCACACCCCCAGAAAGAGATTGGTAAGGAAGCTCAACTCATCATGGAACGAACCATGTCCAAAGGGGTTCGATTGCGCCTCTCAGCTACACCATTCAACTGTGGTGTCCTGGGAGGTGTCACTGTTGAGACAATCCCACATTCCTTAAGATAGTCAAGGAACTCAATGCTAAGATACTCTCCTCCCCGATCGGATCGGAGCATCCTGATGTTCCTGCCCAATTGATTCTCAACTTCCTGCTTAAACTCTTTGAACTTTTCAAAGGTTTCTGACTTATGCTTAATTAAGTAAATATATCCATATCTACTATAATCATCTGTAAAGTCACATACTAATGATTAGCATCCCTTATAGCAACTCTGAAGGGCCCACACACATCTGTGTGTACAAGGTCCAACAAACCTTCCCCCCTATCACATGTACCTGTGAAGGGTGACTTTGTCATTTTTCCAAGTAAACAAGACTCGTAACTATCATCTGACTTGAGGTCAAATGATTCCAAGACTCCAGCCTTTTGGAGTTGGCCTATGCGCTTCTTGTTAACATGTCCAAGACGAAAATGCCACAAGGATGCTTTATCCAAGCTATCAGAAGAATCAATATACAACACATTATTTCCTAAATTGTCTACAACATTCACATCTTCATATACACCATCACAAGGTATTGCTTTAAAGTAAAATGCATCATTGTAATAAACATTAATAGCACCATTTTTATTATCAAATGAAAATGTAAAACCTTGTTTGTACAAGCCATGAAAAAGAAATAATGTTTCTCGCCATTTCGAGCGAGTAACAACACTTATTCAAATCTAACATTAACCCATTATTAAGCAATAAAGAATAAACTCCTATCATGGTTATAGGTGATGGTTTCCTGTTGCCCATGACTATGTTTATCTTCCCGTGCTCCACTTGCTCACTTCTTCTTAATGCCTGCAAATCAGTACAAATATGAATACCACACCCTGTATCAAGCACCCAAGAATTAGCATTAGATGAGTTATTACACAATATTGTGTAAATACTTGCATGGGTGGGTTTAACCTTCCCATCCTTTACATCTTGTAGATATTTGGCGCAACTTCACTTGAAGTTTCCCTTATCCTGGCAATAGAAGCATTGTGCTTCCTTTGGGTTTGAAGAAGGAGTAATGGGACCTTTCTTTGTCCCACTTGAAGAGGAACCATCAAGACTCTTACCCTTGGTACCCTTCGAAGGGCTTTTCCTCTTCTTACCCTTTTCCTGCCCAATAGCCAGAACAGGGGCTGTTAAAGGAGTAGAAGTAGCAACTGCTTTACCCTTAAGGCCATTTTCAGCTGTCCTTAAGAGTCCTTGAAGTTTGCTAAGTGTGACTTCCTCCTTGTTCATATGATAAGTCATACGAAACTGATCATAACTTGGAGGTAAGGAATGGAGAATGATGTCAATTGCCAATTCCTCAGGGAAGTCAACATTGAGCTTTAGCAACCGGTCAACGAACCTCTGCATCTTCTGCAAGTGACCGGTGATGGGTTCACCGTCCTTCATCCTTGCGGTTATCATGGAGGAAATGATTTCATGCCTCTATTGACGCGCGCTCTAATGGTACCTTTCAGTCAGATCTAGGTGCATCTCATAGGGGTAGAAATCTTCAGAAGATTTTTGAGTTCCGGAGTCATTGTGGCCATTATGATGCAGGACACCTTGATGGCATCCTTTTCATGTGCAATGAACTCCGCAAGCTCTTCTAGAGTAGCAGTGGCTTCATTAACAACCTTAAGCTCCCTGTCAAGGACATATTCTTTTTCCTCATAGCGGGTAATCATCCTGATGTTTCTGATCCACTCATTAAAGTTGGATCCATCAAAGATGACCTTACCACACAAGTTCATTAAGGAAAAGGAGCCTGTCGGGTTTGAGCCAGCAGTGTTATTGGAAGACATTTGGAATAAAAGGAAGATAAGTTTCATTAGATTAAGAGTCCTTAATAAGTCACCCAAATGAAATATTAAGGCTAGGATCCAACAAACTATTTATAGGTGGAAGAGGGATGCCGTAATCCACACTATAAAATATTTGAAGGTAGGTAAATGATGATTTACCAATTTCCACCATAAGAACGAAATATTTTATTAATAGGTTTTATTGGTTTTGAAACTCCTAGATCTTTTGAGATACATTGAACTTTTCAATGGCATGTTTGAATCTCGAATGTGCCCTCTCAAGTTTGTGACTGGGATGCCGAGGATCACAAACAAGGTGTGCATAACCATACAAATTGACTTGGTACCCTTAACAATATTACCTAATCGATGTGCCAGTTAACCACACACGCTCCACCGAACTATAATAAATTCAAGTTACCCTTTGCCACTCTTACTAGTCCATGTTAGTGTGTCGGTTAACCACACACGCTCCACTAACGACTTGGTAAGGTACAAAGTGTAATTTTATAGGCTAGCACCAAATTCACATTTTCCTAAAGTAACTAAGATTCAGAATTTATAATGTATAGTTACTTTATAATTCAATATAATTTTAATGAGAATTTAAAGTTGTATCCTACCCGTTCGGCTAACGACCCTCCACCGATCAAGGAAGCGGTGGGTGAGAGTGGACACCCATTAAGTCACCATTTTATAGGCAACAACCATATACCCCCCTTATAGACCGACTTCGTGAATGAGGCCTACTAACGGTAAGAATGACATATTCTTATACATATCTATATAATAAAATTATAATAATAGTATAAGTGTTTATTTTTAAACTCTTTAAAAGTCTAAGGTTTAATTTGGAATTAAAGTATTAGAGTGTAATACTTTTCAAATTCCAAAACTTGAGGGCAAGAATTGAAACTATTCCAAGTCTCTTCAATTTGTAACTTATGAGTTTTAATGGTTCATAAAAATGAAGACTCTTCATTTTATGAAACCTCTTTAGTTCTTTAAACACAAATTAAAGAAGTGACCTTTGGTTATCCATAACTTGAGGACAAGTTATGGACACCATCAATACAATTAAGATCAAGAATTAAACACACATGGTGGTTACACATAATTCCTATCATCTTCTAAAAACTCATAAGAACATAAATTCATGTTAAGCAATTTCAAGAAATCATATAAACATATATAATACTTTGAAATTGTTAAAAGTCATGTAAAATGGATTAACATAATTATTATCATTTTTGAAAAACAGATTTTACAAGTCCAAAACAGATTGGGATAATGACTCTAATCCATTTCCAACAACAAAACTCAAAAAATCTGCCCAGCTCGATCCTACTTGCCGAGTGCATTATCCTACTCGGCGAGTGGGATGAATTTGTTCTTGGACTCGGTGAGTCCTCCCCATGGACTCGGCGAGTACAGTCGTCAGAATGCAGAATTTTCGATTTTCAAGCAGCTTTGCATCAAGTATACAGAAAACAATCCTAGTCTCTGATACCACTGATGGGTTTTGAGCATTCTAACACTTCCTAAGTGTACATGCAACCCTAATAACCTTGAATCTATGTTTTCTCTATATACATGCAAATTTCTTTTTCAAGGTTATTTCCTAACTAGCATGGCATGGGGAATAAATAAAATATAAAACTAGTAGAAATACATACCTTGATGTTGCTTCGATTCCTTCAAGACTTTGTGAGCCTAGCACCCCAAATGTTGTGCCTCAAATGCTTCACACAACACCACAAAACTTGGAATAACTTGAGAGAATACTTCTAGCACTCAAAATCGGTAATGCCCTCTCTAGTAACACTAGGTCGTGATTTTGCTAGCCGAAGGGTCCCTTTTATAGTGGTGTCACAATTAGGGTTTCATCATGAAGACCCATAATTGTCATGACTCTTCATTTCTCATGACCCATTGGTTTGTAACTCCCATGGACTATCCATGGAGCTTTAAATGGTTACATCCATAACCCATAAACCTTGGATCATTAATCCAGCATAAAAGAATTGATGATTGTCATAATCAACCCTTATATATTTAATTAGTCTCACTTTGATCACCAAATTAATCCTAGATTAATACTTGATCAATACTAATTAAATAATACTATTATTAATATATTAGAACTTATAATATATTAATAATCATAAGTGCCTTATTCTCTCATTTAGTCTATCCAAGTATTGCAATGCCATGCAACCTAAATGGACCATGCCGGGTCGGGTCAAGTACATACCAAATAAAGTTATGGACTTAGACTATATATCCAACACTAACGACTCCATGTTTAAGTGATTACACTACTCATAGATTCGTTATGTTGTCGAACTTTGTACTCTTTATGTCTGCTCTTTCGAGCAAATTTTCATGTATCAAAGTACATATATTATTAGAAGAAAATAATATGTGTTCTATGTTGTACGTCAGTATGTGAAACTACTTAAGTACAGTCTATACACCTAGCTTATAGGACCACAAACTCACAAAAATTTTAGGCACTCAACATCTTCCCATACCATGATAGAAGGATGCCTCAACGAGCTACCCGTGGAAACCGTGAGCCGATATCGCCAGAAATCAACTCAGTCTCATTTCAAGCGGTTGTATCTGCGACAGTCACAGCGGCACTAGCACAGATCGACAATGGCAACAATGGTGGAGGCAGTGGGCAAAGGACTGGAAGCTCAAACAACGGAATGAATCAGGGGCCTAACAATGTTGATGGCCAAGTACTGCCTGTATGGCGAAATTCAGAAAATGGAGCAAGAGTTATGTAATCTCACCGTCTGAAACTCTGACATCGATGCTTACATATCAAGGTTTAGCGAACTGCCTCTGTTGTGCCCTGGCATGATTACGTCGTAAGGAAAGAAAATCGAAGGATTCTTCTGGGGGTTAACCTCCCTAATTCTATGAAATGTGATAGCTGCAAATCCTTAAACCTTTGACAGTGCCAAGAGGTTGGCCAAGAAGTTGTACGACTACAACAACAAGAAGGGCGAGAAGTCAAGGGAAACTGAAGGCAAGAAGGAGAGTGACAACAAGAAAGGAAAAAATAACAAGAGAAAGGGGCGACATGGCTCAAAGTCGTCAAAGAAACAACAAACAGCAACAGTTCATATAGTAACCACCCAAGTGCCCTCCACACCACATACTCCAGTTTCATCCACTCCAAATTCCCCTAAGCAATATTCTGGGAATCTACCAAAGCAAAACAAGTGGAATCTCCATCACAATGGCAAATGTAGGGAGATGCATTACACCAGTTGCAATCGAAAGGGTCACACGGCAAAATATTGCAGGACATATCCTCCCCAGAACCAGCAGCAGGTAAACAACAACAACAACAACAACCGCAACTACAAAAACAACAACACCAACAACAGCGGCAACAACGCTGGGGCAAGCCACACCTGTCATGGATGTGGAAAGACTAGGCATTTCCGTCGAAACTGCCCCAATGTCAACAACTCTGGGAATGGAGGAGTAAGGAGAGTGTTGACCATGGGTCAAGGAGAAGCGGTTCAGGATCCCGCTGTTGTCACTGGTACATTTCTCCTAAACCATACATATGCATTCATCCTATTTGATACCGGGCCAGAGCGAAGCTTTGTGAGTAATAAATTCAAACACTTGCTAAAACAACAACCCCAGAAGCTTAATGAAACCTTTACGGTGGAAATGGCTAATGGGAAAACATAATCAATTGAGGAAATCTATGAAGGATGTACGATGACCTTAAATCATCACGTCTTTCAAATAAAATTGATGCCAGTAACTATTAGAAGTTTTGATGTGATTATCGGCATGGACTAGTTGAGCCCCCACCATGTTGAAATTATGTGTCACGAGAAGGTCGTTCGCCTTCACCTCCCTAATCATGAAACCCTAATTATAGATGGAAACAAGCCTAGTACGAACCTTTGTCTGATCTCGTGTATTAAGGCACAAAAGTATCTACAAAAAAAGGACTTGGCATTTCTGAATCACAGAGTGGATAAGTTCAAGGAGTAGATCAATATTCGAGACATCCCACTGGCTTGCTACTTCCCGGGCGTTTTTCCTGAAGATCTCCCGAGGATACCCCCAGAAAGGCAAGTCAAGTTCCGAATTGACCTTGTGTCCGGAGCTACACACATTGACAAATCACCCTATAGGTTGGCTCCTGCGGCGATGCAAGAACTGTCCAACCAACTTAGCGAACTGTTGAACAAAGGATTCATCCGACCCAGATTCTCACCTTGGGGAGCTCTGGTTCTCTTTGTTAAGAAAAAAGATGGATCCTTTAGCATGTGTATTAACTATAGAGAATTGAATAAGCTCACTATAAAAAATCGCTATCCACTCCCGCGAATCGACGATCTATTCGACCAGCTTCAAGGAGCGAGTTACTTCTCTAAGATAGATTTACAATCCGGATACCACCAACTTAGGGTCCGGGAAAAGAATATCCCCAAAACCGCTTTCTGAATTCGCTATGGACATTATGAATTTGTTGTAATGCCCTTCGGTCTAATGAATTCCCCTGCCGCATTCTTGGACCTGATGAATCGGATCTGCCGACCATTCCTCGACAACTTTGTCATCGTTTTCATCGATGATATTATAGTCTATTCTCGTAGCAAAGAGGAGCATGGCTGACATCTCCGGCACATCTTGTAAACCCTACAAACTGAAACTCTCTAAGTGTGATTTCTGGCTCCGTAGCGTGAACTTTCTAGGTCATGTTGTCAGTCAAGAAGAGATACATGTGGACCTTTCTAAGGTCAAAGCCATTGAAGGATGGGCAGTCCCGACGACACCAACTGAAATTTGTCAGTTTTTTGCTCTCGTAGGCTATTACAGGAGATTCATTCAGAACTTCTCCAAATTAGCCAAGCCACTTACCATGATTACATAGAAGGGGGTACCCTTTGAATGGACAGATAAGTAAGAAGTTGCATTATGAACTCTGAAGCGAGCTCTTTGTATTGCACCAGTACTGTCATTACCAGTGGGAACGGAGGACTTCATAGTTTACTGTGATGCTTCGAATCAGGGTATAGGTTGTGTACTCATGCAACGTGGCAAGGTGATAACTTATGCATCCCAACAACTCAAGACACATCAGGTGAATTATACCACTCATGCTCTCGAATTAGGAGTTGTGGTTTTTTCCTTGAAGATTTGGAGGAACTACCTTTATGGTACAAAGTGCACCATTTTCACTGACCACAAGAGACTCCAACATATTTTAAATCAAAAGGTGTTAAACATGAGGCAACGAAGATGGGTTGAACTGTTGAACGATTATGAGTGCGAAATCAAGTATCACCCAGGAAAGGCTAACGTGGTAGCTGATGCCTTGAGTCGAAAAGAATAATCAAATCGTCGTGTGAAGAATCATTCAATAACCATTCAATCCCATCTGTCCTCGCAAATCAAAGCAGCCCAATTTGATGACGTGACTATAGAAAACAAAACAAGCGAAGCGTTACGTGGAATGGAAAAGAACTTCGAAGTTAAGGAGGATGGAGCACATTATTTCATGAACCGAATTTTGGAAACCTAAAATTAGGGGATTCAGAGAGGTAGTCATGAATGAAGCCTATAAGACACGATACTCCATCCATCCGGGTTCAGATAAAATGTACTTGGATATCAACAGCGGTATTGGTGGCCTAACATGAAGGCAGAAATTGCCACTTACGTTAGCAAGTGCCTCACTTATGCTAAAGTAAAGGTAGAATATCAGAATCCCTCAGGACTATTACAACAACCAGTAATACCCGACTGGAAATGGGAAAGGAGTACTATGGACTTTGTGACCAAATTACCTAAGACTATAGATGGATTAGATACCATATGGGTAATAGTCGACAGGTTGACAAAATCCGCTCATTTCCTGCCAATAAAGGAATCATACAAAATGGAACGATTGACAAGGATCTATATCAACGAAATCATGACTCCATGAAGTGCCAATATCTATCATCTCAGGTCGAGATACTAGGCTTACTTCACACTTTTGGCAATCGCTTCAGAAAGCTATGGGAACACAACTTTACATGAGCGCTGCCTACCACCCACAAACGAATGGTCAAAGTGAGCGAACTATTCAAACGCTTGAAGATATGCTTCGCGCATGTGTGATAGACTTTGGAAGGTCGTGGGATACCCACATGCCTTTAATTAAATTTTCGTACAACAACAGTTATCACTCAAGCATCAAAGTTGCTCCTTTTGAAGCATTATATGGGCGCAAATGTAGATCACCGTTGTTGGGCTGAGGTAGGTGACACTTAGCTAGCCAAAGGACAGACACCAAACAATGCATTAATAGGACCAGAAATCATACGCGAAACGATAGAGAAGATAATTCAAATTAGAGCTCGAGTACAAGCATCACAAGACCGACACTGATAAACAACGAAAGCCCTTGGAATTTCAAGTCGGGTATCGGGTGTTATTAAAGGTCTCTCCCTGGAAAGGGGTGATTCGTTTTGGGAAATAGGGAAAACTAAACCCACGATACATTGGACCCTTCGAGATTCTTGCCCGAATCGGTCCAGTGGCTTATAGACTGCAGCTACCTGCCGAGCTCAGCAGTGTACACCCCGTGTTCCATATTTCTAATTTGAAGAACTGCTTATCCGACGAAACTTTCGTCATCCCATTGGAAGAAATCGAAATCAATGACAATCTCCTGTTCGTAGAAGAACCGGTTGAAATCATGGACAGGGAAGTGAAGCGTACTAAGCAAAGTCGCATTCCGATTGTGAATGTTCGGTGGAACACGAAACGTGGAGCGGAATTCACATGGGAACACGAAGACCAGATGAAGCAGAAGTACCCTCACATATTCTCGCATTCTCAAATCTAGCTTCAAAAAAATTTTGAGACGAAATTCCCTCTAACGGGGGGTTGATGTCGCAACTAGGAATTCTGATGCTTTGTAAACACTTAACAAGGATAACATTGTAACTAAAACTTGAAAGCATGTATGATGCTTTTTCAATGACAACAAAATTTCATCAAACACCCTGTACAACCACTCAAATAGTTAACAAAAGATAGGAAACCCTAGAAATCCTGGTTTAAGTCCAATATGGACTAGGATTTCATTATTGGGCCTAATGGACCTATAAGCTTCCAATTTGACTATTTTGGGCTTAGAATTCTTAAATGGGCTCTAACTGGACCCACTTTCATGAGACTTAGCCTTTTTGGGCCTTATAAGCCTAAAATAGACTAGTTTATCTTGAATGGGCCTTATTGGGCCATAACAAATCCAATTAGCTTTAATGGACTCAAATCCATTCTCTTATACAAAAACTGGGCCGTGAGCTACCCTATGGGCCTAATGGGCCGAGAATTTTCTTTATGGGCTACATGTTTTTGAACAAGACAAGAATGGGCTCAAATTAATACACTAATCATTTCCTTATGCCCATTTTCGGCCCTTAAGTTAAAAAAAAAAAGAGAAAATGGAGGATTTATGTGGCATTTCCACCTCCATATTATTTAGCATGTAACAAAGCTTGAAAATCCCATACTTCCGTGCATGTCATATCATCATCTCTCTCCCCCCCTTCTTCTTATCAACCAAACACATAAAAACACACACACACACATCTCACTAAAAATCTTCTTAAACACTCTCAAAGAAAACAACTCTTCATCCTTCATTCAAACCTTCGAGAATTATAAGGGCTTCAAGAAGGACTTCATCCATAGATCACTTCAAGTTACATACTAGTGGTAATATCTTGCAAACATATTTCCTTTCTACACTCATTCACTCTTCTTACCACCTTAAACTCTTGATCATACTCCTAGAAACATACTAACTTCGATACCCACCGAAGAAAGCTTGTTAGGGCCGAAAATAGCATCAAACTCTTCCATTTCTTTCTTCAAACCGAAAACAACAAGAGAAGGTGAGTTCATACCCCTCTATTTTTGGTTTTCACATGTTATATGGGGGAGAATACAAGTAAAATGTGTAGATCTATGTGTATTTGTATGTTATGTGTGATTTCTTGTGTTTATGTGTTAAATATGTGCCAAAAAAGAAAGATATTTCGAGATCTATAGTTCAAGAAGGAAACATATATGATCTAGGATGTGTTTCACTTAAAAATTTTAGAAAAACTACCATACAAGGTTTATAATAAGCATGTTACAACATAAAACTCATTATTGGACTATGTTTGTCAAATAAACAAAAGTTGGGGCAAAAGTTGTCATTTACGGTTTTTACAAGGCTCAAAAGGTCAAAACAATTTAAATAGAAGTTTTTATGAACATTATCCTTTTCAAAGGACTAAAAATGTAAACGGTAGCCTATTGGGCTAAAATTTTGGACTTTTCGGCCCATAGGCCCAAATTTGCGAAAAATATGGTTTTTAGGGGGTCGAAATGGTAAATTTCTCAAAACAGTGGGTAGAGAAGTAAATAAATATATTTTAGGGGTTATAATGACCTTATTTGCCAGAAAGGATTAAAAGTGTAAAGTTTTTGGATTTTGGGTCAAAGTTGTAAAAGTTGCGAAAAGTTTGGATTATAAATGAAAATCTTTTTACTAAAGGGTCTAAAACTACCAAAATAAGCATTGGGGTGAAAACATTATTTAAATAAGTCGTTGGGCCAAAATCTCAAGAAAAATAGTTTAACGACCTAAAATGTCATTTTTTTTAAAAAAGTGACTAAAATTGTCATTTTTATTAAAGAATGGCTGAATGGGTCAAACCAATATTTTTCAGTCAAGTATTTTATTATTAAGATATTTGAGTCAAAAAAATACCAAATTATAACTTATGAATTTAGAATGAAAAATATTCGTATATTTTCATAAATTTAAATATCGTTATAAAACAATCGACAAACTTTGTGCCTTTGCGATTCAACAATTGTTCAAACAGAATTCCCAACAATTATACTATACAAAAACAAGTGAACATTCAAATTGTTGGGCTTGAAAGATTCTAGTCATGCTTATTGGGCCTTGGTGACCCATTAACATGACTTTTGGGCCTAACATAAATAATACATGTTTATTGGGCCTCCTGTGACCCAATCACATGCTTAAGGGACCCTCAATGTCTTTACATGCTATTGGACCTCAGTGGCCCATTAGCATTGCTAGTAAGGTCCAAATAAGTCATATGCGAAATAGGCCAATGTGTTCTTCGTATACTCGACAGCCTTAAATAACAAACGTGATTTGTAGGACCTCGTAGTCCTCTTCTCCTCGTTTGTTAGGCTTACCCTCCATTTAAGTAATCAAAAATCAGGTCGTTAATCCAGGTTAATCAAATTTGTGTGGATTAAGTAAGCAATAACGGGCGAGAGTTTGTGTATAGATCCATATGGGGGTGACTCCCCCACACCTAAGCTGTTCGCTAAAGTTAGACTCAGCCAGTCTATGGTGACAAAATCTTAAGATCAATTCCAACGTTCACTAAAATTCCAAGACATACGAACTAGTCATCATCATGCATGGTTATATTGTCACACCCCGAAAACCGAGGGCAGAAACATTTCCGGGGTTGACTCCACGTTGAGTATCAAATCGAATGCACATAGTAAGTAAAGTAAAGCAACCATTACATTACATATTGAAAAGTTTTACATTTGTTTTGAAAAGTAAAGTGTACATGTGATACATAGTATATAGACATAAACAAAACCAAACTGCTCTCCTGCGCACTCCAACCTGGAACAAAATGATCTTCGGGTACCTGTTCTAACGTTGACTTGAGAACACAAGCGGTTTTGAAAATCAGCATAACGCTGGTAAGTTCATAAGCGGTTTTTGTTTTGTGAAAATGTTCGAGTTTCCTTTCTGTTTCTGAAATTGTTACACACAGCAAGAAAATCCCATATTTTCTTAAAAAGTTTGGTTATTGTTTCACAATATGTAAAGTAAAGTGAAGTTGTACACTGAAAACACGTTTACTCTTGTGAAAATGTACAGTTATGTTATCTGGTTTGTTATACTGTTCTGGTTATGTACCAATGTATTCCCATGAAAGTCCCACACTTTCCTGATTGTGTGATACCAATTGTGAAAGATGTAAAGTTATCCGGTTTTGTTACACTTTTCTAGTTATAAATACGTTTCCCCTAGGATAGTCCCATACTTTCCTGTATGTTGGTTATAAATGTAAAAGATGTATTCTGTAAAACGTGGTTATGTTCAATGTTTTACTATTAAGTAAATCTTTGTTATCCTAATTGTGAGTTCCATAACCATACGATACACTAGATATGGCAATAAGTAGTCCACATCACCTTATGACTTTCGTCACCCTTGAACCATTTCGGTTCAGCTGTAGCTACCAGCCAGGTGTGGGGTAGTCAGCCCCGTATAGATCTATACACTCAAGTCACGCTCTCTAATCCCAGAGATTCTGGTTACGGGTGCAGTCCTCCACTCGCGTATCTCTGTGGAGTGTTCGCCGAGGACGTGTCTCCAATCATACAGGACTAACAAAATTACTAGTAATAATATGATAATCCTCCACTCGCGTATCTCTGTGGAGTGTTACCGAGGATATACAGTGTACAAGTTTTATGTTTCAATGGTTCTAATTTCATGCTTTTAACTGATAAAATGTGGAAAACTATTTGTGAAATATATAAAACATAACAGTTTATAAACCCATTTCACAAATAAATGTTTACGTGATCTGCATGTTCGAATGGTTATCAGTTGTATCAATCAGTGTTAAAAGCATATAAAATGTGAAACACACACATGAAAACAAGTTTTGAGTACAAGAAATCCCTTGTACTTTGCTTGTGTTCCCCCCCTGAAAACAGTGAAAACAGTAAAAAAAAAAAGTAGGGGTATGAACTCACTGCTTAATGTAGTGTTCGAGTGTCAACGGATGCCCTGAACTCCTATGGCCCCTATTTTTCATGAGACGACACATAAATGAGTTAGAACTAAGGTGTTTCAAGACTAAACATGTTGGGAAAACATCCTTAGGGCTTGGAATTACTAAGAATAAGTGTCCTATGATCCAAACTTAATGATTTATGCAAGTTTAGGGCCAAATATGGGTATTAGAGTGGGTGTATGGTCTTGAAAATGAGTGTGCGGCTGGGGAGTGCGGCCAGGAGTTTGTGTGAGGCAGCACACAAGAGTGTGCGGCCGTATAGAGGGTGTGTGCGGCTGTACACAGGACTGTGCGGCCGTACACTCCTCATTTGAGTCCATATGTTGATTTTTGAAGTGTATGCTCTCCATACTTGGGAGTTTTGAATGTGTGCTGCCCCCTTATGAAGGTGTGCGGTCGTACACCTTCATGGGATGATGAATATGATGAACATAATGAGTTTTAAGCTTGGGATTCAAGTGTTTACGACTATACTTAGCTTGAAGATGAGGTAGATCACGATTATGAAGCCTTCCAAGTGTTCTTGGCTGATGATTGAGAGAGAGAAAGTAGAGAGAGGGAAGAGAACATCTAAATGAATAAATGAAGGGGGTATCCATCCATAAATTGAATTGGGTGTGAGGTTGAGGGTGTTTGGGGTTGGGTGTGTGGCCGTACACACAGGTGTGTGGTCGCACACACAAGTGTGTGGCTGCACACACCTTATTTAGTGAGCTTGACCCGATATTGTTATACTAAACACTCTCCAACCCTTCCTAAGACTCATATCTAGATTATACCAAGTCTAAAGCACCCATATGAAACCACAAGATTTAATAAAAGACAATGAACTCAAGTTTTAGTGCTAGATCAATTACATGGGTTAGAAGTTTCGGGTTGTCACATTATCCCCCTGTTAGAGGGAATTTCATCCCAAAATTCAGAATTAACATACAAATCATGGACTTAGAAAGAGGTGTGGATACTTCTGACTCATTGAGTCTTCACGCTCCCAAGAGAATTCCGGTCCTCTCTTGGCATTCCAGCGAACCTTCACTATCGGGATGCGACTTTGTTTTGTACGTTTGACTTCTCGATCGATGATTTCGATCGGTTCCTCCACGAAGTTGAGGTTTTCATTGATCTCGATCTCGTCAAGAGGGATCGCAAGGGTTTCGTCTGATAAACACTTCTTAAGATTAGAGACGTGAAAGACGGGATGAATGTTACTGAGCTCATGGGGTAAACGAAGTTTATAGGCTACCAGACCGATCCTGGCGAGGATCTCGAGGGGTCCAATGTACCTAGGGTTAAGTTTCCCACGCTTTCCTAAGCGTATCATGCCTTTCCAGAGCGAGACGTTCAACAGGACACGGTCTCCAACCTGGAATTCCAGAGGTTTCTGGCGGTTATCAGCATAACTCTTTCGGCGATCTCGTGAAGCTTTCAATTGTTCTCGGATTTGGATGACCTTTTCAGTGGTTTCGCGAATAATTTCAGGACCAATGAGAGCACTATCGGGGAATTGCGTGTCCCCTATCTCAGCCCAACACAGAGGGGATCTGCACTTGCGACCATAGAGGGCTTCAAACGGAGCAGTCTTGATGCTGGTGTGGTAACTATTGTTGTACAAGAACTCGATCAAAGGTAGATGTGTGTCCCACGACTTTCCAAAATCAATGACACATGTCCTAAGCATGTCCTCCAGGGTTTGGATTATTCTCTCACTTTTTCCATCGGTCTGAGGGTGATAAGCTGTACTCATGTTTAGTTTGGTTCCAAGAGCCTTCTGGAGTGACTGCCAAAATCTAGAGGTAAACCTGCTATCTCGATTAGAGATAATGGACGCAGGTACACCGTGCAGTCGGACTACCTCTTGGATGTAAATTCTCGCGAGTCTTTCCATCTTAAATGATTCTTTGATTGGGTTGAAATGGGCAGACTTTGTCAAAAGATCGACAATTACCCAAATGGTGTCGTACCCACTCGGACACTTGGGTAACTTGGTGATGAAATCCATAGTAATCATCTCCCATTTCCATTTGGGTATCTCGGGCTGCTGGATCAGACCCGAGGGTTTCTGGTATTCGACTTTCACCTTGGCGCAAGTAAGGCACTTGCCCACGAATGTAGCTATCTCAGCTTTCATGTTTGGCCACCAGTATTGTTTCTTGAGATCCAGGTACATCTTGTCCAAACCCAGGTGAACAGAGTATATGGTCTTGTGCGCTTCCTCCATGACAATCTCCCTAAATCCTACGGACTTTGGAATCCAGATTCGATCCATGAAGTAGTAGACTCCGTCACCTCTGATTTGAAGTTTCTTTTCCATTCCTCTCAAGGCTTCGTTTGACACGTTCTCGGTTTTGAGGGCTTCTAACTGGGCTTCTCGGATTTGCATAGATAAGTTGGAATGGGTGGTCATCGTCAGGGTCTTCACCTTTCGGTTTGAACTCTCCTTTCGGCTAAGGGCATCTGCTACCACATTGGCCTTGCCGGGATGGTAACGGATTTCACACTCATAATCACTGAGTATTTCTACCCATCGCCGTTGCCTCATGTTCAAGTCTTTCTGATCAAAGATGTGCTGCAGGCTCTTATGGTCAGTGAAGACCGTACACTTGGTTCCGTAGAGATAATGTCTCCAAATCTTCAATGCAAAGACTACAGCTCCTAATTCCAAGTCATGTGTGGTATAGTTGACCACGTGTGCTTTCAACTGTCTAGAAGCATAAGCAATTACCTTTCCTCTTTGCATAAGCACACAACCTAAGCCTTGATTAGACGCATCACAGTAGACAACGAAGTCCTCTGTCTCTTCGGGTAGGGACAGAACAGGCGCACTGCACAAGGCTTTCTTCAACGTCTGGAATGCAGTTTCTTGCTTATCACTCCAACAAAAGGGTACACCTTTCTGTGTTAGAGTGGTTAAGGGTTTGGCGATTCTGGAAAAGTTCTGGATAAATCTCCGATAATAGCCGGCGAGACCCAAGAATTGTCGGATTTCTGTGGGTGTCTTCGGTGCCGACCAATTCTCTATTGCTTTAATCTTGGAAGGATCTACATGAATACCCTCCTCGCTTACCACGTGACCGAGGAAAGTTACCTTCCGAATCCATAACTCACACTTGGAAAATTTCGCGTACAACTTCTCGGATCTAAGGGTTTCCAACACTAGCCTCAAGTGCTGTTTGTGATCTTCTTCGCTTCTGGAGTAGACAAGTATGTCATCAATGAATACAATGACGAACTTATCCAAATAAGGATGACACACCCGGTTCATCAGGTCCATGAACACTGCCGGTGCGATGGTTAGACCAAAGGGCATCACTACGAATTCGTAGTGTCCATACCGAGTTCTGAAAGCTGTTTTGGAAACATCACTCTCATGAACTCGTAGCTGATGGTACCCTGACCGAAGGTCTATCTTGGAGAAGTAACTGGCTCCCTGGAGTTGATCGAAGAGGTCATCTATTCGCGGAAGAGGATATCGGTTTTTGACGGTCAACTTGTTCAGCTCACGATAATCGATACACATCCGGAAGGATCCATCTTTCTTCTTGACAAATAATATCGGAGCTCCCCAGGGTGAGGAACTCGGTCTAATGAATCCTTTACTGAGCAACTCATTGAGTTGGCTGGATAACTCCTGCATTTCTGCTGGAGCTAAGCGATACGGAGATTTTGCCACAGGGGTAGCTCCAGGAATTAGGTCAATACGGAACTCGACCTAACGCTCGGGAGGAATTCCTGGAAGCTCTTCGGGAAATACATCAGGAAAGTTACAGACTTCGGGGATGCTCGCGAGGTCTTTAACTTCCTGTTTCTCATTGATTACATGGGCTAAGAATGCAATGCACTCCTTTCGCAGGAGCTTTTGAGCTTTGATGTAGGAAATGATACGAGGATTGGAACTGAGTTTATCGTCATAGATTACGAGAGTTTGATCTGAAGGAAGGTTGAGACGGATGGCTTTTTCGAAACAGAGGATATCAGCATGATTGGGACTCAACCAATCCATGCCAATAATGACATCAAAGCACTTTATGGAAACTGGCATCAGATCAATGGGAAATGAATGGTCATTTAGGGTAAGAGTACAACCTATGAACACCTCGCAGGCGCTTTCTTTCTCACTGTTAGCCAACTCGACGGTAAACATTTCAGTTAAAGGTTGGGGATTATGTTTTAGGTTATGCTTGAATGAATGACTAACAAAGCTTCTTTCAGCACCCAAATCGAAAAGAATACTAGCATATGAGTTGTCGAGAAGGAACGTACCCGAGACCACAGTGGGATCGGCAACTACTTCCTCCCGTCCCATGACTAGGACTCTCCCGGTGTTATCGGCTGTAGACTTCTTGGGGCAGTTCCTTTTATAGTGTCCAACTTCACCACAGTTGTAGCAGGCTTGACCAACGCCTGCTCCAGAAGATTGATTGGCTGATTGGGCCGGAGCTTTGCAGAATCGGATTGTGTGCCCCTTCTTACCACAATTGGTGCAGGATAGTTCTCGACAGGGGCCAGGGTTATGGTGGTACTTGCACTTGTCACAAAAAGAGAGATTACCAGCATACTTGCTGGTAAGAGTTGGACCTGTGGATCCCACAACAGAAGCAGCAGCAATGGGGGTAGAAGCAGCATGGACTGCTACAGTATGTTGTCTCTTGGAGGATCCTTGGGAAGATTGACCCTTCTTCTTCTTCCAAAACTTTCTCTTCTCACCACTCCGTTTCGTCGGCTTAGAAGCGGTGGTGGTTTCCTCGATGTCATCACTGTGATCAATCAGGGTTTGGCCTAAAGTCTTGGCACTATCATAGGTATCCGGACGGGCAGCCAAAACATGACCCTTTGTCGGTTGGGTTAACCTCCAAATGAACCTTTCGATCTTTTTACTTTCAGGATTGACTAATCCAGGGCAGAGAAGTGCGAGATCATCGAATCGGGAAGTGTATGCAGCAATGTCGGAACCTTTCATCTTCAGGTTCCAGAGCTCGTGCTCTAGCTTCTGCATTTCACCACGGGGACAATACTCAGCAAGGAGGAGTTCTTTCATGGCTTCCCAGCCCATGGCATTGGCTACGGGTAAGGTCAGGGATTTGACTTGGCCATTCCACCAAGTCAAGGCTTTATCAATGAAGGTACAGGCTGCAAACTTGACTTTATCGGACTCAACACAGGCACAGATTTCGAAGATGGATTCGATTTTCTCGAACCATCGGGATAAGGAAATCACACCTCCAGTGCCATCGAAGGATGTTGGTTTTGCATTCATGAAATCCTTATAGGAACCCTCCTTTCGGTTCCCTGATTTCTTTCTTGATCCTGAGTTTGAGTACCACCTCCCGAACCACCGGAACCACCGGTGTTTAGTTGAGACATAGCAGCTGCCACCGCGGCGGTAACAGCTGCTTGGAATACCACAGGGTCAATTTCAGGAGGAGGTGGTGGCGGAGGGTTGTTGGTCTTTGAGCTGGGTCTCTTTCTTGGAGGCATCTTGATCTAATAAGATCAAGAAAGAGAGGATGATAAGTCCTCTGAATCGAATCGAGAGATATGACAGATATATATTCCAAATAAGCGATAAAGCAGGGAAGAGTTATCCAAGCAGGTAAACTATCGCTAACGGAATGATCAAGGATCTATACGTGAACGGGTATTTCTACAAAGGATTGGCTCGAGAAATACTCCCATAGTATTTCATGATTCGCTACGACACTGGCTCAATGTTTGTGGTATTAGGGTAAGTTTTAGGCATGCCGCATACCATAGTCACTCCCAAGCACATGTTGGTCGTGTCTCGAATGAATAGAGTTGGCCAGGCTATATTGATCCTAGACACGACTACATAACTGCCCATGTTTAAGAACAGTACACAACACCCATTTACTTATGTTTTGTTCTACTTGATTTACAGATCTCGACGGTTTGGTATACTTATATACTTTTGAAAATACTTATAGTTTGAACATACTTTTAATTCAGAGCACTTAGGCCCTTTAGTGTTTATAGTTTTATACCATGTAAGGTTTGGTATACTTTATTCACTATAAAATAGGGCTCTGATACCAATCTGTCACACCCCGAAAACTGAAGGCGGAAACATTTTCGGGGTTGACTCCATGTTTAGTATCAAATCCAATGCACATAGTAAGTAAAGTAAGCAACCATTACATTACATATTGAAAAGTTTTACATTTGTTTTTAAAAGTAAAGTGTACACGTGATACATAGTATATTAAACAAAACCAAACTGCTCTCCTGCGCACTCCAACCTGGAACAAAATGATCTTCGGGTACCTGTTCTAACGTTGACCTGAGAACACAAGCGGTTTTGAAAATCAGCATAACGCTGGTGAGTTCATAAGCGGTTTTTGTTTTGTGAAAATGTTTGAGTTTCCTTTCTGTTTCTGAAATTGTTACACACACCAAGAAAATCCCATATTTTCTTAAAAAGTTTGGTTATTGTTTCACAATATGTAAAGTAAAGTGAAGTTGTACACTGAAAACACGTTTACTCTTGTGAAAATGTACAGTTATGTTATCTGGTTTGTTATACTGCTCTGGTTATGTACCAATGTATTCCCAGGAAAGTCCCATACTTTCCTGATTGTGTGATACCAATTGTGAAAGATGTAAAGTTATCCGGTTTTGTCACACTTTTCTAGTTATATATACGTTTCCCCCAGGATAGTCCCATACTTTCCTGTATGTTGGTTATCAATGTAAAAGACGTATTCTGTAAAACGTGGTTATGTTCAATGTTTTACTATTAAGTAAATCTATGTTATCCTAATTGCGAGTTCCATAACCATACGTTAGACTAGATATGTCAATAAGTAGTCCACATCACCTTATGACTTTCGTCACCCTTGAACCATTTCGGTTCGGCTGTAGCTAGCAGCCAGGTGTGGGGTAGTCAGCCCCGTATAGATCTATACACTCAAGTCACGCTCTCTAATCCCAGAGATTCTGGTTACGGGTGCAGTCCGCCACTCGCGTATCTCTATTGAGTGTTCGCCGAGGACGTGTCTCCAATCATACAGGACTAACAAAATTACTAGTAATAATATGATAATCCTCCACTCGCGTATCTCTGTGGAGTGTTACCGAGGATATACAGTGTACAAGTTTTATGTTTCAATGGTTCTAATTTCATGCTTTTAACTGATAAAATGTGGAAAACTATTTGTGAAATATATAAAACATAACAGTTTATAAACCCATTTCACAAATAAATGTTTACGTGATCTGCATGTTCGAATGGTTATCAGTTGTATCAATCAGTGTTAAAAGCATATAAAATGTGAAACACACACATGAAAACAAGTTTTGAGTACAAGAAATCCCTTGTACTTTGCTTGTGTTCCCCCCTGAAAATAGTGAAAACAGTAAAAAAAAAGTAGGGGTATGAACTCACTGCTTAATGTAGTGTTCGAGTGTCAACGGATGCCCTGAACTCCTATGGCCCCTATTTTTCATGAGACGACACATAAATGAGTTAGAACTAAGGTGTTTCATGACTAAACATGTTGGGAAAACATCCTTAGGGCTTGGAATTACTAAGAATAAGTGTCCTATGATCCAAACTTAATGATTTATGCAAGTTTAGGGCCAAATATGGGTATTAGAGTGGGTGTATGGTCTTGAAAATGAGTGTGCGGCTGGGGAGTGCGCCCAGGAGTTTGTGTGAGGCAGCACACAAGAGTGTGCGGCCGTACAGAGGGTGTGTGCGGCCGTACACAGGAGTGTGCGGTCGTACACTCCTCATTTGAGTCCATATGTTGATTTTTGACGTGTATGCTCTTCATACTTGGGAGTTTTGAATGTGTGTTGCCCCCTTATGAAGGTGTGCGGCCATACACCTTCGTGGGATGATGAATATGATGAACATAATGAGTTTTAAGCTTAGGATTTAAGTGTTTACCACTATACTTAGCTTGAAGATGGAGTAGATCACGATTATGAAGCCTTCCAAGTGTTCTTGGTCGGTGATTTAGAGAGAGAAAATAGAGAGAGGGAAGAGAACATCTAAATAAATGAATGAAGGGGGTATCCATCCATAAATTGAATTGGGTGTGAGGTTGAGGGTGTTTGCGGTTGGGTGTGTGGTCGTACACACAGGTGTGTGGCCGCACACACAAGTGTGTGGCCGCCACATACACCTTATTTAGTGAGCTTGGCCCGATATTGTGATACTAAACACTCTCCAACCCTTCCTAAGACTCATATCTAGATTATACTAAGTCTAAAGCACCCATATGAAACCACATGATTTAATAAAAGACAATGAACTCAAGTTTTAGTGCTAGATCAACTACATGGGTTAGAAGTTTCGGGTTGTCACATATATCGACTCACATAAAAATCCAATACCGTCTAAGTAATCAGGGGAAATCATAATCATTCGATGCGACGACACAATAATACAAAACGATCATACTATTTTATCGGAAAGCATCGGGTTTTCCAGGGAAATCAACATTATTCACTTGTACTTTCAATAACTATAATGCAAAATTTCTCATTTATACACGTTTTGAAATCATTAATGCATATACCTATGGATCTTCACACTTTTTGTATAAACAATTGTCGTTTCAGAAAATATTGGATTTTCTGGGTTTTATAAACTACACAAAACATTTTCATATCAAACCTTGTTATGAAATCACCAACATTCTATATGTTGACATTTTCAAAATAACTTGTATTCTCAGCTAACAAATAAGATGAACAACAATACCAAGTGTGTTAGGATGTTATGTTTTGAAAACTCTCAAACAATTTACGCTATGGAAATGTAATATTTAGACAATGTACTTGATGTGAACAAGGTCAGTTGTAATGTATTAATGTCTGGTGATATTTATGTTATGTTTCATGTATATTCATTGTGATGATATTTCAATTTAAGTCACACGAGCCCTCAGACGTTTCCGCTGTCTAGTTCGGGGGTGTGACACATTTAGAGGTTGTCTGTAGATCTCACTACTTAATTTAATTGGACAACGATACTCGTGGTTGTCGTCAACTAAATGTTATATTCTGAAAAGTTTGTCAATATTCTTCGTGTTTAAGTGGACCACAATACCGATAATTCACCAGATCTATTCATAAGGTGAAGGTACTGATAAAAAAAGTTAAGACTGTCTCACAACTTTAAAAGTGTTCATAGTTTTCCTCTATGCAAAAATTTAGGGGGAGAATTAAAAAATTAAATAAATCAAACAAGAATCAGAAAAATGAAAAATCCAAAAATAGTGTTGTTTCTGTTTTATTTTGTGTTAAAAAAAATCCAAAAATATTTTTCTTTCTGTTTTTCCAGAAAATATGAAAAATTCAAAAAACATTGTGTGCTAAGTTTTCTTTTAGTTTTGTTTTGTCTTGAAAAGTGAATTCAGATGTAGATAAGACTCGTGGAGACTATCAAGAATTTCTGAGCCAAAGCTTCATCCGTGATTATCGAAGAATTCTCATTCAAAGGAACAAAAATGAAGATTATTCTTTCAACATTCAATCTTTCAAGCCAGAAGCAAGGTGAAGCTGACTTGAAGATTATGTGACAGATTACATTGAAGCCTCGACAATCAATTTGTTGCTACTCATGTACCTGCTGAAATGATCCATAAGATTTGTTGTCTCTATTATTATCTATGAAGATTCTCAAGCTCACAGCGCCATCTTTCAAGAATCTTTTCAAGAATCCTCCTCACCCAACGTGCTTTCAGAGTCAAATTTTAAAGAAAAGCCCAACTGCTCAAGATGAAGTCATTTATTGAAGATTCAAATGTTCATCTTAAAGTTGTGAAGAATTTAAAGTTCAAAGTTGAAGCCAAGTTCACAATGAAGATTGACAAGAAAAGCCAGCTACATTTTAGGGGGAGTTTGTTGGGTCAATTAGAAAAGAAAGCTATAAACGAAGGGGGGAGATTGTTGGGTCAAAAATATGGTTTATACTTTTGTTTTCTAAGCATTTATTGTTTTTAATATTTGGGCCGAAAATAGTATTGGATTATTTGTAGCTTGGACTGAAAACCCATGTGTTTTCGGTCTAGCATTGGGTTTGGGCCTGGAGTTTGTAGCACATATATATATATATATATATATATATATATATATATATATATATATATATATATATATATATATATATATATATATATAGAGAACTAAGGTGTGAGTGTGGCCTAGAGGAGAGTCATAGGAAAGGAGCATATTATATAGAGAGAAACTAGAGAAAAGAACAGTGTGTGTGAGAGAATCTAATGTGTATGGAGCATCACTCATATCTTTGAATACTTCATAGATTCAAGTTATTCTTCTTTTCCTTCTTCTCTATTTTGATCTGGCATCATCCGTTTGATTGGGATTCTGCACCATCAAACAGATCTGATTTATACACAACCATATTTGGAACTTACCAATATAGAAAACCCTAACTCATTCTAATGAATAAGATAACAAGATTAGGACTTTATACCTACAGAAGCTCCTTTAGTTAATCTAGATGTAGCTTCTTGAAGCCCAATGCCACAAAAAGCTTGCTCACTAATTCTCCTTCTTGAATAAGCTCCAAAATGGCGACCAACACCCTTCTATGCTCCAAAATCTCACTCTCAAAGGAAAACTAAGGTAAAGGGATGAAATGAGACTCAGGAGGCAGATTAGGGTTCGGTCCAAGTGGCTTACAGATGAATTAATAGTTCTCAAGTCCGGGTTTTAGGGTTTTGGTCCTCCGTCCCCTCGTACCTACATGCCCCACGTACTTAATATTCCATCGCGATCCTTCCTCCATAGTATGCTAAGCGTACACTTACGTACGCCTAACGTTCAAAAGGGACCATTTTTGCCAAATTAGATCATTTCAAGGGGTTAGAACGTTTTACCTGATTTGGATTCTTACAATAGAAGGGAAAAAAGTCACTGTATTTTATTTTATAAACTCCTAAAGTAACATATAGAAGTTAGTTAACATTATAGTCAATTATAAATGTACATTGAAAGTACATTGTTTTTTTAGGGTAGAAAGGAAAAAAAAACTCACTAAAAATATACTTTATATATTCCTAATGTTACAAATTAAAGCAGTTTAAATTACTGTAAATTATAACATTGTACTATGAAAGTATTTTTATTTTTTTATTTTAGGGTAGAAAGGTTAAAATTCACTAAAAATACATTTTATAAGTGTTTATCTGCAAACTCAAAGAATTACTATTTATGGATTATAGCAATGTAATATAGAATTACATTGTTATTTTAGGGCAGAAAGGAAAAGTCATTAAATTTCATTTTATAAGCCCCTAAAGTAACAGATTAGAAGTTAGTTAACATTATTGCCAATTATAGCAATGTGTATTGAAAGTATATTGTTGCTAATATATGGTATTTTAAAATTTTACCAATTTGCAGGAATAATTACCGATTAAATAAATGATTATAAATTGTCATTGTACTTTCTAAATTTAAGCCGAGATATCATTTCAATTTGTAAGTCTATAAAATAAAAGTAAGTTGCTATTTTATGGTATCTTAAAAAAAATAAAAGTATTTTAATATTCTTGGAAAGTACATTGCTAAAATTTTGTGAACATATCATTTTTAATATAAATAGTAATTGTTCTTTATAAATTTAGCCCAAAATAGCATTGACAATTAGTTAAATTTATTTAAAAATGAGATATTATAATTACTATATAATAATTAACATTAGAAATTATTACCTTTAAATTGTATTTAAAAATGTTACGATTTTTATTTAAATATTATAATATTAATGTTTAAAAATATTTATGATGAGTTTAGTTTCGTTATTTCTTCATAAATACATTGGTGAAAACAAATCCCTTTTAATCCACCCATCAAACCCGTCCCAAGATTTTCAAAAGAACGTGTACATTCTCCCCCCAAGATTTAGATGTTCAAATGGATTAAATTTCAAGACAAAGAGAACATAGACACTTTCATGAAAAAGGAAAACATTAAGAGCAATAAATGAACATTTGAGAATCCGGTAAATTACGTGAATGATCCTTATGGTTTATGGTAACTTGCGCGTTTGGTCTCTAACTTATTTTTCTAACTTGGAAGGTCCCTACTGTTTATTTATATTACATGTTTCGTCCCTGTCATATATAAAAAGTAAATTTTTACCTTGATTTTTCTAAATTTATTTAAATAAACACACTCCAACCCGACCCCTCACCTTACCTTACCTTCCCTAATTTTTTTCCCTATTTAAATAATTGTATTTTTACGTAAGATAGGGACCAAATGCGTAACAAAAAAACAATACGGACCAAGCGTCTAGCAATAAGAAACAGTAGGGACCTTCCAAGTTAAAAAAATAAGTTAGGGACCAAGCATGCAAATTACCCCAAACCATAGGGACCGTTCAGGAGTTGCATGACCGGTACGTGCACATTGCACAATAGCTAAATCTTAAATATTTAGTATGAAACAAACATATAAAATAATGTATAAAACAACATATAAAATAAAGTATAAAACCACATATAAAATAGAGTCAAACACAAAGTATATTGTTTTTTCTTACATTTAGCCTAATAAGGGCCTAAATGAAAGAAATAATGCAAGTGGGTCTGAATGAATTGGACAACTGATATTTAGACTGGGAGTTGTTTACACTTAGGAGAAAAGAAGTAAAAAGAGACCACCTTACATATCACAAATGAAAACTTGATTCCAAAGTGAGTAATTTGGAAGCATTCAACTAAACTTTGATTATAAACTTGTATATGATCATTGCTGCCTAAAATAGTAATTGATTATTTTAATATAAAGAAACAACTTTGAAAAAAATAGGCATAATAATATAAAAATATATGATTAATGTTGCATATTAACTTTCCAAGTGTTTTTGCCCAATCCACAAATTTCATAATTCCCCCTTGTTGCCCCTAGGTCAACTTCACATCTATCTCTGATAAAAACATTACTATCACAAAAGATAAATACAAAAACATTAATTTGTTTGAGATCATGATAAAGGGAAAATTAGTAATTTCAACACGGGAATATTGATCATTGTTAGATGCATTTTATATGCATCTTTTAGCACAATTTCCATGGTATTTTGTTATATGTTTCGAGATTATTTTGTAGAATGCCTGTACTGCTCACTTTTGTTATGACTTTTCAGGGCAATTTAGAGCACATGGATGATTACGAGAGTTCGGGATACGTTGGTGGATGCTTTTAAGCTTAACTGGAGCTTAGACTAAGGAAGGATGCCGAGGAATGATCAAGAATAACTTGGAAGGAGGAACAACGATCGAAAAAAGACAAAATTGAGTGCATGCGATCGCATACCCTATACATGCGATCGCAACTTTACCCATGTGATCACATCTTTGGTCGCACCTTCACTTCGTATTTTTTTCGGCCGAAAAATTCACTTGGATGAGAAAAGTTGATACATGCGATCGCAACAACAGTACATTCGTGTAATGCCCGTAGATCAAGGCTAGTCAATTTGGAGACGATAAGCGTCTAAAATGCCTTTTGATAGAAGATTATTTAGAATGAATAATCTTAAATAAGTTGTAGTATATGTTACAAGGATTCCGTACAAATAAATAATGCCAAAATCCGAGTTATAACGAAGAAGTTATGATCTGTCGAAGTTTCACGACGGCACGACGCCGAATGATGTAAAATACGAATTTAAGATAGAACGATATCTAGCCTTAGTAATCTAAACGAAAGTTAATGATTTCAGTAAACCGTGTGCGTGCATAAAAAGAACGTCCATATCTGACTTCGTATGAGGAAGTTAAGATTTTTCTAAGTTTCGACTTAGCGGTATGCAGTCCGAATACTCGATTTGAGACCGAGCAGTTTTTAGCCGAAACAATTTAAACGAGAATCGAAGATCTCGTTGGTAGTAGTGAAACATTAAAAAGATAGGCGAAAACGGACGTCGGATGAAGAAGTTATGAATTTATAACGGAGTTTTCCTGTCCCGGCCTACTAAAAATAATATATAAATAATATATTTTTATATATTAAAAATAAATTCAAAATTAGCCAACGGAGTCTAAACGAGAGTTGTAGACCATAATCTCACCTACGTGGCAGGACTTCTGATGCATTCTGGAGCCCGACAGAGCAAGTGGACGATGACGCATGCAGTGAAGACCAAGCCCACGACGTGGAAAAAGGTGCCAGGACGTGGCAAGGGACAATTTTGCCCTATAAATAGATTTGAAGGGCCAGCCGTTTAGGGTCACTATTTTCTCTTCTCTCTCTCCCATTTTACCTCGATTTACATGCAAGAAATATCCCGAAGCCTCGGTATCAACTCCGAGACCCGAAGCGTGTCCCGAAGATCCCGAGAAGAAAAGAGTTTCCGAGCCGAAGCTATGCTTGCGAGAAGCCCGGTGTGTGAAGATCTTCTAGTTTCACCAAAGAATACTACTCTTAGAGCTGTAGTGATGTCCGATCATCTTCTGATCAAGTGAGTGTATAGTCCCTTTCATAAACACGATTTTAATGTATTAAGTATATGTTTTGTGTGATTGTGTGGTTACTTTCTTCTAACACATAAATATGAAGTATTTGTTATGAAATACATGCTATGTGTTTATATACTGTTGTCTATTTGAGATGGGTGTGGAATTGATGTTTTATACATGTGTTAAATGATTTAAACTATGTAAGTATTTATATCTATGAAAATGTTGGGTAGAACATGGGTAGATAGGATAGTTTGTGACTATGGAGTTAGCGCCTATCGTATAAACCTTGGTGACTATGGAGTTAGCGCCTATCGTATAAACATCTTGGTAACTATGCAGTTAGCGGATATCGTATAAATCTTGGTGACTATGGAGTTAGCGCCTATCGTATAAATCTTGGTGACTATGGAGTTAGCGCTTATCGTATAAATCTTGGTGACTACGGAGTTAGCGCCTATCGTATAAATCTTGGTGACTATGGAGTTAGCGCCTATTGTATAAACCTTGGTGACTATGGAGCTAGCACCTATTGAGTAAACCCTGGCAACGATGTGACTTCGTGCCTATACCTTAGGTCAATCCATAAGAATAAAGGATAGATGATTCATAGGGTAGATCCTTAAGATAAATGGAGTTAATGGGGATGGGTAATTGGGTTGAGTGTTTGATGATTGAATATATATATATATATATATATATATATATATATATATATATATATATATATATATATATATATATATATATGATATAATATTATGGGTTGAAAACCATATATGCTCACTAGGCTCCCAAGCCTGACCCACTCAATTTAACTGTATCACAGGTATTGATACGAAGCGGCTTTGCACTGAGAGATTAAAGGAGATTTAAATCACTAGAGTAAATGAATGTATGTTCTGTTTATGCTTATGTGTCTGTATCGGAACATGACATCCCGAGGATTTATTATTTAATGAAAATACATTCTCTTTGAGAATTGTTTTGATGAGTTTTTTTTATCATATCTTGATTTGGGAACAAATTCCACAACCGTTTTCTTTAAATGATTACTCTGATTTTAAAATAAAGCATAAACAAACCGGTCTTTTCTGGCCGTGAAATTTGGGGATGTCACAATTCGATTTCAATCTAGCTTCATGCGATCGCAACTAGGCTAAAATGTATCAAAATGGTAACGTACTTCATTTAAAAGACCTGGGACGTGTTTTTGATTGCAACCTAGCTTCATGCATGACGTTTTTAATTCTGTACGTATAAATTGAGCCCCACGCTTATCCAATAACCCTAATTGGTGACTCAAAGGCGATTTTCAGAGGGTTTCAAGTGAAAAACGCAGATCTAAAGGAGACGATTCAATATCTTTTCATTCTTTGTAAGATTTATCGTTTAGACTCTATTTCTACTGTTTGTAATCCATTTTTAGCCATGTCAGGCTAAAAACTCAAATTTCAGTTTCTCAAGACGTAACCTTTTCGTATGATTAATCATTAGGCACTATGTTCGACTATGATTACTATTTAGTTTGATCAATTCTGTGTTAATTGAGTGTTTGATTTTCATTGTAATTTCTGTTGGCCACTTGAATTGTTTGTAAATCATTCTAGTTATCTAATTGTTTTGATCCGTAGTTGTCTAGACTAAATAGTAAAAAGTAACATATATTAGATTAATTATGTGTTTAGGGTTAACTCTAATATGAATTGATCAAATGAGTTTTTACACCTTCGAGCTTACGAGAGGTATTGGACTTTACTAGGAAATTACATTGTGTTTAATGCAACTTTTCTTTGTTAATCAAGAGCTTGTTTGGTTAATTTCGTAAAAAGTTTTATTTAATTCAAAGAACGTATTTTGATTAAATGATTTTTGTAATAGAAGTCATTAGAGCTTGTTAATGAACTTTAATACCAGTTTAAACTAGTGTACAGTCAAATATTGTGTTCAAGGTTAATTATATGATCAAGGGTGTCACCACGAAACTAGAATTACCTTCCCCTATTTGAATTTTTACTACATTTAAATTCAGTTGATCTTTTATCATTTTTAATTTTTATTAGTTTAAATTTTCAGAAATAACCCCCTCCCGTTTTTTTTGTTTGTCAAGAATTAGTTCGTGCCTTACGCAAAGAGCCTAAGACTCTAAGACATGTCCCTGAGGATCCGACTCTGCTTACCTGTACTACCTGTTAGCGCAAAAGATCAGTCTAATTTATATTTTTATTTGTTTAAATTGTGCACGATAGCGGTTTTAACAAATTGGCGATGTTGTCGGGGACACGGTGAACACTAATAGTTTTATGCCAAGATCTTCATGTACAGGTGATTAAATTTTTGATCCAGATATTGAGAAGACTACTAGGAAGCTAAAGAAGGAGGCAACACTTCGGAAGCAACAAGCAGGAAACTCAACCTCCTCCCTACTACATTATAAAACACCCACACCACAAGGCACCCCCTTGTGGAACAAAACTGAAGCCTCATTTCAAACTTTAACAAAAGCACCACCAACCTTACCCGTTAACAGCCCGTTGAAAACATACTCCTCATCATTTTAACACTCTTAAGCGTACATGCAATCCTAAATACCTTGGATCTATGTTTTCTCTATTATACATGCAAATATGAATATTCCAAGGTCTTACCCTAACAAGCATACAAAACATTGATACTTGGGTAATAAATTAGATCGAAATACATACCCTGCTGATGTAGCTTGTCTCCATGAAGCTCGAGATCCTAGTGCCCCAAGTGTGACACCTCAAATGGTTCACACAACATCACCAACACATGGAATAACCATGAGAAGAAGACACTTCTGCTCAAATAGGCTAGCCCTCATATATGTATCACTAGTGCCAATTTCATGTGCTAAAGGGGTCCTTATATATTGTGCACATTAGGGTTACACCATGTAACCCATGACTTTACCCATTCCTTATGCTCCATGGGTTTTAACCTCTATTGAGTATCCATGGATCACCACATGGGTTAAACCCAACATAAAGAATCATGGATCATAAGCCCACATATATAATAATGAATGATTTACACAATCAATCCTCATATATTTAATTAGTCTCTTTTTGATCACTAAATTAAGTCCAAATTAATTCTTGATCAATAATAATCAAATAACATGATTTCATATTAATATATTAGAACTTATAATATATTAATATGTCACAACTGTCCTCTTCTCACAAACGGTCTATCCAAATGTTCTGATGCCATGCAACCCAAATGGACCATGCCTTGTCAGGTCAAGTACATATCTATTATAGTTATGGACTTAGACACTAATCCAACAGTCTCCCACTTGGAATAATCTAAAAATATTATTGCATATGACTTCAACAATCAACTGGCAATCGTAGCTCTCAAAAGCCGTTGTCGATCTCTGACCTTGTCGATGAACTCTGACCTTTGTCAATGACTCGTCGATTAGATAAGGGATCATATATTCCTCCATTCTAGATATCATATGGACGGAGACATGGATTATAAATCATTCCCTCTGTCCATGTGTTGTTTCCCGATTTCCGATTTATGACGACCGACTAATTGAACAAATCACATTAGTCCTGGCTTGGCCAAGCACTCACATGTATCATCATCAAATCATCGAGGGGCCCATAGATATCGCTTTTATCCCAAAGGTAAAAGGAATGGATAAACATCAAATAATATGGCTTGTTCTACTAATTGTTAAATCATACACAAAGGCACGTTTTATAACATCAAGTTACCAATGTGTTTTTGTGCAATCAATGTATAACCAACTCACAGTAACAACTCATATGTCTAGGTTTGAAGAATATACGATATTATCTTCTCATGATCACTCGTGATAAAATCCATGAAGTGAGTCAAATGAGCGTGGGTTGAATCCAATACTTAGAACTTATGAGCACTCATGAGTGTTGTAGCACCACTTTGTCAAACATCTTAGACCTCTACAAGCCAACCCATGACAGTCTTGATTCATATCTACTTCCAACATATGACCGACTGTGGATGTTATGTATAAGTTAGTCATTCAGGAAGAACGACCTAGTTATTCTGGAAGTCAAAACATCCAAAGTGAAACACAAGAATAATCGAATCCAATATGGTCTTAGAACTTATGAATATAAATAAACACAACTTTTATTTATCACTATGTTGATTACCCATCATTCATTGCATATTGTTCAAAACTATCGAGTATATACTTGAATTCAAACAATAGTTGTCCCATGCTTCAGGCATGTACACTGTGTTTTTCTAAACACTAGTCATGCCATACACCAAGTATGCATACTAAGTTTGTCTATGATCTTTACTTTATGAAATAGATCGATTGAACATAAATCCAATTATTCGCATTTCATAATCCCAAATCCTTACCACAAATGCAAGATCTCCAAATTCCTGTCGTTTGCCTAAATCTGTTAGATTCTAAACTTATATGCACTGATCGTCTTGTAATGATTATGCACAAAGTCACACAGACTTGTCGACATACATTACAGAGTATTCCAATGGAGATCAACTCCATGGAAATATCCTTCTTGCATTAAGTTTTTCTAATCATACACAAATTGAATAACTTTCACCTATTGAAACATTTCCATATTCCCATTTTGACTATTACTTCTGAACAATAGTTGTCTCTTTCCAGAATATGTCAATATGGTCCTTCAAAAAATTAACAGTATACTTCCAATTGTCCTTGACCAACCAATCTTCGGTAAACCTTAGATTGTCCTCGACAATTGCTTAATCATTTTAGTCATATCCAATTCTATACTTTTCCCTTGTTATTGCCCTGAGCATTTGGAAAATTTAGAAAACATGAATATTATAACATATGCAATCGATCCTATATCTGAAGCATATGGGACATGATTCATGATGTCTCACATAAATACATGATACTAAACCAGTCTTTTTGCCATAATATTTCTATTTCTATTTTCTAAGTTCTCATAATTCACATTATGAAAAGGGATGTCGTAATCATAATCGAATTTTAGAACGTAAATAATGGACCCATACATAGAATTTCCTTATGTTGAGCCACACCAACATGAAATTTATATATATATATATATATATATATATATATATATATATCTGTGACTAAAGATGATTAAAACCTCAATCTAAGCTTTTAGAATTGAAATGAAGTATAATTTCCTCTCACTTAATTATAGCAAAACACCTTTTCCAACCTTTGCAACATCAAGAATTGAAACTTTGTTTTCTTTAATTAACATTGCTTACTTGCAATACTTATCATAATTATCATGCTCCCACTAACATGATGATTATTAGCCTAACACTTATGCTCCCACTAGCTTTGACATGTACTCATAAATCAACTGAATTTCTAGAAATCAATAGTTTATTGACTTTCTTACCAAAGTTCAGATTTATGATACGAGATGTATTGATACGACTTTATCAAAAACACACACCTTTCCTTAGATAGCTCACATGTGTGTCTAAACAATTTTCAGAACTATGAAAAAGGATGCAGTAATCATAGTCTCAATTTTTTAGACCTTTGCTTTTTCTCTCAAGTCCATTTTAGCATGCTGGTTAACCACACATGATCCACTAACAACTTTGAAAATGCAAATATCACACTTGTTATCTACCTAAAATCTACTTAGCGAAAGTGTTTCCTCACCATCATATTCATGAATCAGAGAGAAACCTTATGTCACTTAGATTTTATGGTGTATGTGTTCCTATCCATGTGAATTTGTCAAAACCATAATCACAAGACAAGGTTAGTGACAAATACAAACTCATATGGATTGAACTTATGCAGTCTTAAATTCTTACCACCTGGCAGTACAAGAGCCTGTCACTGCTTCCGAGTTGTTATGCAACCAATTGAGAACTCCCAGAAGTCATATGCAAAGCCAACTTTCACTGGAATGGGCACAGAAATAGAAATATGTCAACACGATAGGTTATAAACCTCACATCGTGTGCTAGTGATAAATTACAGGTTTTTACTCTTGATTAGATCTTTAAATACTTCCAGTATCTTATAGACTTCCACTGTCCTCTTGACATTTAAGACTCACTTGTCAAATATTCAAAAATTATGCGGATTCTTTATCAAGACAAACACTTCACACAATTGGCCTAAGTTGGTCTTTGTTTTATCCAAAACATCACAACTTACCAATTTCAAATGTCCAAGAGTAGGACACTTTTACTCTTACTTTTGACAAGTGTTATAAAACTTTCTTTAAGATATGTTGCTTAGGTTACAATCTTGGAGTATGACTCTATGAATTGTTTTGGAACGAAGTATGACTGATCTTCTTGATTTAACCATTTCAGCAATTCTTGATTCCTCTTCTTAGCCATAGGAATGCACTAAGATTTCCTTAGAGGACTAATTGTGATATGATTTCTAAATGATTAAGATGATCACAAAACCTGATACTAAAGTACCATACATCGAAAATTTTCCAATGCTTCAGAATTATACTAAAACTTGTAAGTATAACCATATTTACTAAAATTTAGTAAATAATGACGAATAGTCTTATTGATCTTTTGTGGTGGACTTGACCGGTGCACCAGAATTTGTACTCGATCCCTTAGTCCTTCACTTGAATCATATATACATGTGAACAAGGAATTAATCTTAATTTTTCCAAAGATGAAAATTCTCATTCATCATACTATACAACTTGCATGATTTCCAAGTTTCTATCCAACTGAAACCTTGTGTGATGAGAATTTTTCGTTATTCGGTGAATTAGACATTACCACAAATGAAAGAAACAAATCCATTTTCCAATATTACTATCAATGGAATCATATAAGCAACAATTTCTCACAAATGTCAATGTAAGGATACTTAGAATAAATGAAATAAAAAAATTCCTTTTATTTTAAAAGCGTTGCGGAAAAACTTATCCTTAGAGTGCAAAAGCATATGAAAAACATTGTTGTTATCTATTCCTAAGCAATATATCATAACTCCTAACCAACAACTCAAAATTCTGATCACCGAACCATGCGATCGAAATCCATCTTCGCGATCAACATATACTTCCTTTAAGTTTCTTCCCTTTTCTTTGATTCTTAAAACATCAACATGTGACCCATTCACATCATGTAACAAGAATCTCAGAATAGAAACTTAACAGAGTTAGATAATAGACTTTACCTAAAGTAGAGTCAAACTTCTTGACTTTATCAAACTTATGATCTTTCAGGTAAATAGGCAGCTTTGCAATCAATGCCCCTTGGTTTGGCAACAAAAACATATGGAACCTTTGGGAATGGTGCAATGGACTATCTCAGACTTTCCTTTCTCTTTACCATTTGGTCAACCGAGTTGACTGTGGCTAATCCATTTCCATTTGGAAGAGAAAGCTTTTCTGGATATCCAATGTTACCATTTTCAAAGTCGATGGAAGTTTGGGAAGTTGATATTGTAATCAAATTTTCTCTACCAGTGCTCCAAATCATTGCTGATTCACCAGCACAAAGCAAATATATAAGATCATTAAGGGTCATGTCATAGTCTTTTACAAAGTAGTCCATAAAGAACTCACTATGTGACTTAGAAAGTGATTGAACATCCAAATTTGTTAAGACTTTGACACCCAACTCTCCCGACTTATCAATATTTGACTTCATCTCCAAGATGTGATCACACATAGACCTTGCTTGCCAATAAGGCTTGAGTGACCTTGAACTTGTGGGTTACGGAGAATAATTGGAGGAGGTGGAGGAAGCGAAGTTCCAAGAGATTTAGGAAGATCATAGATGTCAGATCTAGACATATTTTGGGAGATATTCAACATAGTTGATTTAAAGTCCTTCATATCACACACAATAAGAGATATTAGGGCTAGGACCCAACACAATATTTTATAACTTGGAAGAGGGATGTCGTAATCCAATCTATACATTATTTGAAGGTAGGCGAATGACGATTCACTAATTTCCACCATGAAAAACGAAATAATTTATTAGGTTTTAATTGGATTTGAAACTCCTATGTCTTTTGATATTCATTGAACTGTTCAATGGCATGTTTCAATCTCGAGTGTGCCCTCTCACGTTTTGTGACTGGGATGCTGAGGATCACAAAACAAGGTGTGAATAATCATGCAAATATACTTGTTACCCTTAATATTTACCCCTCAATCGATTTGCCGATTAACCACATGCGCTCCACTGATATTATGATAAACATTAAGTTACCCTTTGCCTACCTAGTTAAGTCAAGCTAGTGTGTCGGTTAACCACTCGCGCTCCACTAACCGACTTAAGCAAAGTGCAAAGTGTAATTTCATGGGTTAGCACGAAATTCATTAATACTTTGCCTACCAAGTTTAGTTACTATGATAAACATTAAGTTACCCTTTGCCTTCCTAGTTTAGTTACTTAGTATTTATCATTAATACTTTTAATGAAGGAAGAATTCTATTCCTGGTCCTACCCATTCGGCTAACAACCCTCCACCGATCAAGGAAGCGGTGGGTGAGAGTGGACACCCATTAAATTGTCATTTTATAGGTAGTAACCTTATACCCCCCCCCCCCCCCCCCTTTGTAGACCGTCTTCGTGAATGAGGTCTACTAGCGGTAAGAATGACTTGCTCTTATACATACATATATATATATATATATATATATATATATATATATATATATATATATATATATATATATATATATATATATATATTATCTTATAATACTATAAAGTATAAGGATTGAATTTTAACTTTTTAAAGTTCTAAGGGCTTAACTTGGAATTAAAGTATTCATAAGGGAAAACTTTACAAATTCGAAAACTTAAGGGCAAGTTTTGAAACTATTCAATTTCCATAACTTATGTGTTTAAAGTAGTTTTAATACAAAATACTCTTCAAGTTCCATAACTTGAGGACAAGTTATGGAAGACTTTAAACCATTAAAAGAATATGACTTTTCTTTATTCATAACCTATGGAAATATTTATGAGTTTTCTGAATCTCAAATGTGACTTTTCATATAACTTGAGGACAAGTTACAAAAACACATTTTAGAATCAACTTAGATTAATTTGGATTGAAAACAACAATTTCACATAACTTTCTTATTAATCTAAGCAACTCATAAGAACTAGATAATTCAATCAAAGTTTTTCATGTAATTAGCCTAACCATTAAACTAATACAAAACATGAATCTATTGACAACTATCTTTAAAATTTGAATATCGTGAACATTACCACATCAAAAACAGGTTTATAAGTTAAAAAACAGCTTAGGGTAATGTTCTGAGTCCAATTCCAGCCAAAACAGTCGAAGATATGCTGTCTGGGGGTCCAACTCGTCAAGTGCATGAACCAACTCGGCGAGTTGGGTGAGTTTTGCCTTGGACTCGTTGAGTCCCCTCATGGACTTAGCGAGTCTGCTGTCCAAACAGCATAAAAACTTCGATTTCCAGCCAATTTTTCAAGTATAACAAGAAAACAAGCCTAGGCTCTGATACAACTGTTGGGTTTTGAGCATTCTAACACTCCTAAGTGTACATGGAACCCTAAATACCTTGGATCTATGGTTTCTCTCTTATACATGCAAATATGAATATTCCAAGGTATTAACCTAACTTGCATACAAAACATTGATACTTGGGTAATAAATTAGATAGAAAAACATACCTTGTTGATGTAGCTTGTCTCCATGAAGCTCGAGAGCCTAGTGCCCCAAGTGTGACACCTCAAATGGTTCACACAACATCACCAACACATGGAATAACCATGAGAAGAAGACACTCATGCTCAAATCAGCTAGCCCTCATATATGTATCACGAGTGCCAATTTCTTGAGATAAAGGGGTCCTTACATAGTGTGCACATTAGGGTTACACCATGTAACCCATGTCTTTACCCATTCCTTATGCTCCATGGGTTTTAACCTCCATGGAGTATCCATGGATTGCCACATGGGTTAAACCTAACATAAGGAATCATGGATCATAAGCCCACATATATAAGAATAAATGATTTACACAATCAATCCCCATTTATTAAATTAATCTTTTTTTTATCACTAAATTAAGTCCAAATTAATTCTTGATCAATACTAATTAAACATGATTTCATATTAATATATTAGAACATATAATATATTGATATGTCACAAATGTCATCTCCTCATAAACGGTCTATCCAAATGTTCCGATGCCATGCAACCCAAATGCACCATGCCGAGTCGAGTCAAGTACAAACAAATTAAAGTTATGGACTTAGACACTAATCCAACACCCGAACTCACAGATTCTTTCTGAAACTGAAACATAATCAATCATCAGTGAAAATGGAGACGATGCTGAAGAGTCTCTCCGCGAATGGGCAACACAAGAGGTTGCCTAACAACCTCTGTGTATCACCTTTCCAGAAGCTCAAAACTTTGAGCTCAAATCTGGTTTAATCCATTTGCTTCTACCGTTCTGAGGCCTTGATAATGAATTCCTTCACAAATTTCTCAAGGAATTCCATGTCGTTTGTTTTGGAATGAAACCCCATGCAGTTATTGAAGACCAACTTAAACTATGGGATTTTCCTTTTTCAGTTCAAGATGAGGCAAAGGAGTGTTTATATGACCTTCCGTTTGGTTCAATAACAAGTTGGAATGAACTCGCCAAACTTTTTCTAGAGAAATATTTTCCTACGGCGAAAGTGTCAAACCTATGTAGAGAGATGCTTCGTATAAAGCAAGGCAAAAGAGAGGCTCTCCAAACTTGTTGGGAGCGTTTGTTGGTCTGATGCCCTCAACATGGAATTAGTGATTGTCAGCTATACAAGTGTTTTTGGGAAGGCTTGATACCCATGGAGATGCGACTCATAAATGCATCAAGTGGACGGTCACTTTTAGATATGACACCAACAGAGATCTGGATATTGATTGAAAAGCTAGAAAATGAATCTAAGAATTCAACAACTAAAAAATAATGGTACCCAGACCAACCAAGAGGAGTCAAAGAAATAAGTAACGCTCACTTGGAATACCATATTTTAGAATTGACAAAGTTTGTCCTTTTGTTGACAGAAGAAAAAAGGTATTGAAGCAAAAGTCAAACCTTGTGGGATCTGCTGCAAAACTTGGTTTGATCACCATCGCAAAAGTCAAGACGAC
The DNA here is from genome assembly GCF_051521515.1 of Lactuca serriola. NCBI lineage: Eukaryota > Viridiplantae > Streptophyta > Magnoliopsida > Asterales > Asteraceae > Lactuca > Lactuca serriola. The sequence goes on along the minus strand of NC_136412.1, from coordinate 187,973,268 downwards.
ACTGAATCTGTTCAAGCTATGGGAGGATTTCAGAAAGGGTCGTTTGATCACCATCGCAACCACCAAGCTTAGGGAGGACCTCAAAATAAAAATACCCAGCCAAGGCCTTAGCAAAATTTCCAGCAAAGAAATCAATACCAGGCTCCACCTGGATTTTAACTACCTTTCCACCAAAATTAGCACCAAAAAACTTTCAGCAACCACCTGTTCAGTCACAAGCTAGTAGTTCCACATGTCTTCGGAAGACATTGTTAAAAGTCTTGCTACCAGTACCCAAGCTTTTTTAGAATGAAACCAAGTCTAGCGTCAAAAATCTGGAGCAGCAGATATCACAACTCGCGAACACTATGAGCAAACTGGAAGCACAAACGCAAGGAAAATTCCAATCTCAAACTGAGACAAAACCAAATCACAATGCTTGTGTTGTCACTCTTAGAAGTGGTAAAAACTACAAAGGAACATATCAGCAAGAAGATGAGGAAGAAGAGATTGTGGTTGAGAAAGAATATGAGGCAACTGAAGAGGTGTAGAAAAAAGATAGACCTGGTGAAGCTGAAGTAAAAATTACTCCTCCTCCTTTTCCCTCAAGACTGAAAAACACGAAAAAAGAAAAGGAAGACAAAGATATTATGGATTTCATCAGAAAGGTTTGAGGTAAATATTCCCCTTCTTGATGCCATTAAACAACTACCCCGATATGCTAAATTTTTGAAAGAGTTATGTACTTCAAAAAGAAAATTAAAAGGAAACGAAACAGTTAAAGTATGCGGGAATGTTTCAACTGTCTTACAAAAAAGGTTACCTCCCTAAGTGTAAGGATCCTGGAGTATTTACTGTTCCTAGCAAGTTAGGGAACCTTTCAGTTCCATGAGCTATGTTGGACTTAGGAGCTTCTATAAATGTTTTTCCATAGTCAACTTTTAAAACTATCGGGGTAGGGCCTTTAGAAAGAACAAGAGTCATCATTCAGTTACCTGATTGTTCTTTGGTGCACCCAAAAGGTTTTTTGGAAGAAGTTTTGGTTCAAGTGAATGAACTCATTTTTCCAGCTGATTTCTATGTTTTAGATATGGGAGATGACGACTCACCAAATTCAGGTTCCATTCTTTTAGGGAGAACATTTTTAAAAACTGCCAGAACCAAAATAGACGTTTATGATGGTACCATTTCCATTGAATTTGATAGTGAAGTTATCAACATCAATATTTATGATGCTATGTGTTATCCCGATGATGTTTCAGCCCTTAATTTCATTGATGTAATTGAAGCATTATCTGTGGAATATTTTGAGATTGCTAACAGTGAGTCACTAGGATTAGTGCTCCATAGAAATTTGTCTATTAATGCAGCTTAGGTTTTATTAGGAAGTTATGTGGTTGACAGAAAAGATCACGAGATGGCAGCTCATATGGACCAAAAGAGAAAGTTGAGGTATGCTACCTGAACTCTTAAATTACTAGTTTCTAACTCCAAACGTTTTGCTTATGTATTGTAAGCCCCCATCTTGGAACTGAAGACACTTCCAGAACACCTAAAATATGCATATCTTGGAGAAAAAGAAACATTACCGGACATCATATCCAACAAGTTGTTAGAAAAAGAAGAGTCAGAACTTACCAGAATTTTGAAGGAGTATAAAAGCACGATTGGGGTGGACTATTGCAGACATCAAAGGACTCAGCCCATCTCTCTGTATGCATAAACTTTTGATGGAAGAAGATTATAAGCCATCATGGGAAGCCCAACGTAGATTAAACCCACCAATGATGGAGATGGTTAAAAAAGAAGTTATGAAGTTATTGGATGTTGGGATGATATACCCAATATCTGACAGCAAATGGGTCAGCCCAATTCAAGTTGTACCCAAGAAGGTTGGTGTCACACCCCCAAACCAGAATAGTGGAAATGTTCGGGGGAATAGGACATCATGTACACTATCACAACAATTGTAAAATAGTAATCAAAGCAACAAAAAACATTGTATTAATAACATAGTATTTACATTGTGTTCAAAAACATTACTTTTTTAAGATTAAAACTACAGCACAAGGTAAGACGTAATGATACTATGCTCTGTCTTTATAACGCCTGAGAGAGTACCTGTCTACTAACGATCCTGAGAATAGAAGTGGTTTGAAAAAGTGTCAACATTAAAGTTGGTGAGTTCATAAGTATTTTTGTTATAAAAGTATACTCTTTGTTCTTTGGAAAATTTCTCCTGTTCCTCCAGAAAATCCTATATTTTCTGTTGTGATGAATGATAAGTAAAATGACTCTTACTAGTTCCTTCTACAAGTACTTAGTGTATACAATTATATACAATCCAGATCGAACAGACAATCGATTGTGTGATTCTACCCCAAGCCCATAACCAATCAAAGAACATCAAATGAGGCGGAAATCACACATCCCATTATTTGTTGGATCCTCATTATATATAACCCTCACGTACGCACTAGGTACTTACAACTTTAACTTTAATAACTCTTTGAGGTATAATGAAAGTGTTCCTTAAGAAAATACTATCTTCTCTTAATGTGTAATATGGCCATGTATGTTCCTTCTACGATCATTTAGTGAATACAAATTGTATATAATACAGAACGAATAGACAGTTGAATGTGTGGATTTGCCCTAAGCCCACAACCAAACAAGAAACAGGAAGTAAGGCGGAAATCACACATTCCACTGCCTATCGGATCTTCATTATATATAATTCTAACGTATTTACTAAGTAATCTCATAAGTAACATTAATGATTCTTAGTAAAATGGTGACAACAATAGTTCCTTACACAACCACTTTATTTTACTAGTCATATGTAAACTAATATCAAACGGACAGTTGAATGTGTAAATCTGCATCGAGGAGACTCTGTTTCATAAGGCTAGACTTCCATTGGTACATACGTAAGTACACGAAGACGTGTCTCACAATTAGCTTCAACAAATTTACAAGTAAAAATGTGAAAACCTTTTTATAAATAACAAGTAATTTTGTAAAAAGACCTTGAAATTACACCTATTATAGTTTATAAGTTTATTTCCATGTTTTAACCTAGTCTTTGTAAGATAGTTCATATGATCCATAAACTATACCTATTATAGTTTATTTCCATGTTTTAACGAGTTTCACGTTTAAATACATATCAATGGTAAGGATACATAATAAATAAATTATGTTTTTTAAACAAAAAATTGCTTGCTTTTTACTTGTATTCCTCCCCTAAAAACATTGAAAAAGCTTAGAAAAATATGGGGGTATGAACTCACTTGATAAGTGGTGATTTGGGCAGCGTTTCGTTTCTATGATTGATCTTCCTTGAAGAAACCACGAGTTTCTATTGAAAACCAAGCTTTACGTGGGCAGAGTTTCAACCGGAAAATTTTATTTTCTCAAGGACTTCGGGGCTTTGAGCTTTCTTCGGGTGTTAGTGGTGTTCTCGAGGCTTTTGTTGGATTAGGTGTCTAAGTTCATAACTATTTTTCTAATGTGCTTGACCCGATTAGCATGGTCCATTTGGGTTGCATGGCATCATGCATTTAAATAGACTAAAATGAGAGAAATAACACTTAAGGTCTATTAATATATTATAAGTTCTAATATATTAATAGTATTATTTACTTAGTATTGATCAAGAATTAATTTGGAATTAATTAAGTGATCAAAAGAAGACTAATTAAATATATGGGTTGATTGTGTAAATCATCTATACTTGTATGGTGGTCTTATGCTCCATGGATTATCAAGTTGGGCTAAAACCCATAGGATACTCCATGGACGCTCCATGGTGTTTATAGAACCCATGGATCATGGAAATGAAATGTCATGAAAATTAGGGTTTACATGGTGTAACCCTAATTGTAACACACTATATAAGCTTCATGTTACACACCAAAATCGGTCACTAAGTAAAAAAAGTGAGGGCTAGCCGATTTCTAAGTGTTCTTCATTAATCTCTAAGTTATTCCAAGTGTATTTGGTGTTGTGTGAGACTTTTGAGGCATCACACTTGAGTTGCTAGGCTCACAAGGTTTTCAAGGAATTCAATCTACTACAAGGTATGTTTTCTTGCTTACTTTTATGATTAAAAGTTGCCCATGTATGCTAGACAGGATATCAACCTTCAAAAAACAATTTTGCATGTATCATAGATAAAACGTAGATCCAAGGTTTCTTGGGTTGCATGTACACCATAGGAGTGTTAGAATGCTCAAAACCCTACAGTGGTATCAAAGCCTAGGCTTGTTTGTTTGATACTTGATGCAAAATAGTGAAAAAAACTCAGTTTTTAGGCACTCTGCAGCATGAACTCGCCGAGTCCGTGGGGGGGCTCAATGAGTCCATGAGTAAACTCATCCTACTCGTCGAGTAGCTTCTTGCACTCGACGAGTAGGAGACACATAATGCAGTTTTTTGAGTTTTGCTGCAGGAAATGGACTAGAAACATTACCCTAAACTGTTTTGGTGCTATAAAACTTGTTGTAGATGGAGTAATGGTTATGCTAATCTATTTTCAATAGCTAGTATCAAAATTTCAAGTTTTATATGGTTAATTTTATGATTCTTGAAATTGTTGATATGCATGTTCATGAACTTATGAGTTTAGAAGATCATAGGACTTATTTGTAACTTGCTTGTTAGTTTAATTCTTGATCATTATGTGTTTTAATGGAATCCATAATTTGTCCTCAAGTTATGGATTACCAAAAGTCACACTTTTAAAGTCCATTATTAAACACATAGGTTACATAAAATGAAAAGTCACTCATTTTATTAAACCATTAACTCATAAGTTATAAAAGATGAAAAGTTTTGCAAGTTACAAAACTTGTCGTCAAGTTTTGGAACATGTAAAGTCACTTTTAAAAACTTTAGTTCCAACCCCTAGAATTTTAAAAGTTAAAATTCAACCCTTACACTTTATAATATTATAAGTTTAATAATAATTATATATGCATAAGAACAGATTGATTTTACCGTTAGTAGGCTTCATTCACGAAGCCGGTCTATAAGGGAGTATAAGGTTGTTACCTATAAAATGGCAGCTTAATGGGTTTCCACTCTCACCCACCACTTCATTGATCGGTGTAGGGTCATTAGCCAAACATGTAACACAAGGACTTTAAATGTTCATTAAAAGTATGATGAATATAAAGTAACTAAATGTTTTATAAATTCTCAATCTTAGTTACTTTAGGAAAATGTGAATAAGGTGCTAATCCATGAAATCACATTTTTCACTTTGATTAAGTCGTTAGTAGAGCATTTGTGGTCAACCAACACACTAACCTGGACTTAACAAGGTAGGCAAAGGGTAACTTAATATTTATCATAGTATCGGTGGAGTGTGCGTGGTTAATCGGCACATCGATTGAGGGGTAAATATTATGGGTACCAAGTAATTTGCATGGCTACTTCACAACTTGTTTTGTGATCCTCGGCATCCCAGTCACAAAACCTGAAGGGCACACTCGAGATTGAAACATGCCATTGAAAACTTCAATAAATCTCAAAGAATCTAGGAGTTTCAAAACCAATTAAAACCTAATAATTTATTTCGTTTTCATGGTGGAAATTGGTGAATCCTCATTCACCTACCTTTCAAATATGTTATAGCTTAGATTATGACATCCCTCTTCTAAGTTATAATATATTTTGATTGGATCCTAGCCTTAATATTACATTTGGGTGTTTATTATGGATTATCCTTATATGTAAACTAAACTTGTCTTTCTTCTTTTCAGATGTCTTCCAACAATGCTGTTTCTAGCTCAAACCCCACCGGCTCCTTCTCTCTCACGAACCTTTGTGGGAGAGTCATCTTTGATGGATCCAACTTTATGGACTGGATCAGGAACATCAGGATGGTCACTCGGTATGAGAACAAAGATTATCTTCTCGACAATGAGCTTGATGAACTTGAGTCGACTACTACTCCTGAGGAGATAGCTGAATATGAGGCACATGAAAGAGATGCTACCAAAGTGGCATGCATCATGTTGGCCAATATTACAACCGAGCTCCAAAAGTCAGATGAGGACTATTATCCTTTTGAGACGCACCAAGATTTGGTGGACCGCTACCATCAGAGTGCTCATCAAGAGCGATTTGAAATCATCTCCTCCATGATAACAACCCAGTTGAAGGATGGTGAATCCATCACGGGCCACATGCAAAGAATGAAACGGTATGTGGACCGTTTGCTGAAGTTGAACGTGAACTTCCCCGAGGAGTTAGCAATAGATATCATTTTGCACTCCTTACTATCTTGTTATGATCAATTCAACATGAACAACAAGGAAGTTACACTCAGCAAACTTCAAGGACTCTTGAAGACCGTAGAATCTGGTCTTAAGAGTAAATCAGTTGTTACCACTCCGACTCCTACCGCGACCCCTGTCTTGGCAATCGGGCAAGGCAAAGGAAAGAAGAGGAAGAACCCTTCGAAGGGTACCAAGGGACAGTCTCTTGATGGCTCCTCTTCAAGTGGAACCAAGAAAGGTTTTGTCACTCCTAATGCTAACCCTAAAGAGGTGGAATGCTTCTATTTCCATGAAAAGTCGCACTGGAAGCGAAACTGCCCAAAGTACCAGCAAGATGTGAAGGATGGGAAAGTTAAACCCAACCATTCAGGTACATACACTATCTTGTCGAATAACTCACCCCATTCTAATTCTTGAGTCCTTGATACAGGTTGTGCTATTCACATCTTTACTGACTTGAAGGGACTAAGAAGAAGTGAGAATGTGGAGCATGGGAAGTTAAACTTGATCATGGGGAATAGGAAAGTTTCACCTGTCACCAAGATTAGAATTTATTCTTTATTACTAAGTAGTGGATTAGTATTAGATTTGAATAAGTGTTGTTACCGGTCTAAAATGGAGAGAAATATTATTTCCTTTCATGGTTTGTACAAACAAGGTTTTACCTTTTCATTTGATAATGATAGTGGTGGTATTAATGCTTTCTTTAATAATGATTATTTTATTTTAAATCATTAGCTTATGATGGTGTATATGAAATTGTCGGTTGTAGATAACCTAGGAAATAATGTATTGTGTATCGATTCTTCCACTAGCTTGGATAAATCATATTTATGGCATTGCCGTCTTGGACATATAAGCAAGAAACGCATAGGACAACTCCAAAAGGATGGAGTCTTGGAGTCGTTTGACCTAAAGTCAGATCATAGTTGTGAATCTTGTTTGCTTGGGAAAATGACAAAGTCGCCCTTCAATGGAACTTGTGCTAGGGGTGAGGGTTTGTTGGACCTCATACACACTGATGTGTGTGGACCCCTAAGAACCGCCACAAGAGATGATAACGGCTTCTATGTGACTTTTACTGATGATTTTAGTGGATATGGATATATCTACTTAATCAAGCATAAGTCAGAAACCTTTGAAAGATTCAAAGAGTTCAAGCAGGAAGTGGAGAATCAGTTGGGCGGGAACATTAAGATGCTTCGATCCGATCGAGGTGGTGATTATCTTAGTACAGAGTTCCTTGACTATCTTAAGGAATGTGGGATTATCTCCTAATTGACACCTCCCAGGACACCATTGCTTAATGGTGTGGCTGAGAGGCGCAATCGAACCTTATTGGATATGGTTCGTTCCATGATGAGTCAAGCTTCACTACCAATCTCTTTTTGGGGGTATGCCTTAGATACTGCCGCCCATATTCTTAATCTAGTTCCTACAAAGAAGGTGGCCAAAACACCTCATAAGACGTGAACCGGAAAAGTTCCCAATCTGGACCACATCAATATTTGGGGTCGCGAGGATTTTGTGAGGCGTGAGTCTCACGATAAGCTCTAACCTCGAAGTGAGAGGTGCATTTTCATCGGCTACCCATAGAGATCCTTTGGTTACCTCTTCTACAAACCTAGTGATAATGTGGTCTATGTAGTAAGGAGAGGAGTCTTTTGTGAGAGAGAATTCATGAACCAATGAAATAGTAGGAGGCAAATTGACCTTGAAGAAATTCAAGACTCAAGTGGTGAAGGAACCTCAAATGCTAGCAATCTACCTAAGGAGGAAACTCCTGTTGATCCGACAGAACAGTCTGTACCTCTGAGGCTTTCCATGAGAGTTAGGAATGCACCTGAGCAATACTATGGTTTCTATATTACTACGGAGGGTGATACACTTATCAATGACAACACAATGATAGGCTTGCATGAACCTAATAGCTACTCGGAAGCCATGGAAGGGTCTGAGGTGGCTAAATGGAAAGAGGCTATGGATAGCGAGATACAATCCATGTATGACAATCAAGTTTGGAACTTGGTTGACAATGTACCAGGTCGTAAGACAATTGGGTGCAAATGGATCTTCAAGAAGAAGACCGACATGGATGGTACTGTACACACTTATAAAGCGTGACTAGTTGCAAATGGTTTTTCTAAAACTCCGGGAGTTGATTATGATGAGACTTTTTCACCAGTAGCGAAGACTAAGGTGATTTTGTTTTTTCAAAGAGAAAAATTATGAAGTCTGCAGACCACCTCTGCAATCCTTTGTAGCAGAAGAGGTGCAATCCTCCGTAGCAGAAGAGGTGGAACAAATGGCCGCAGTCTATAATAAGAAGCATGTTTGTTTTTCAACATCTGCAGTAAACTGAAATTTAAAAACAAATTTTAAAACTTTGAAAGAATACTAAAAAGATTGAAACAATACTAAAAAGAACATGTAAAAAAACAAAAATATAAAACTTTTTAAAAATAACTTAAAAAAATATAAAATAAGAAAATATTGCAAAAGATGTCTACAAAGTTCGTAAAAAATTACACACGTAAAAAAAGATGCAATTAAAACTAAAAATATTATTAACAGAAACGATAAAAAAAATTAAAAAAAAAATCAAGTTTAAAAAAAAAAGTCAAGTTAAAAAATTTGGGGAAACTATAAAAACAAATTGTATCAAATCCGTAAATAAAAATTTAAGAAAATCAAAGCTTAAAAAAAGAAGTTTAAAGAACATAAGTTATACCAAAATTCTAAAAAAAATACTTGGAAAAAATCAAAGTTGAAGAGGTTAAAAGAGGCAAGTCAAGTGCTGCGCCATGCACCACACGCGCAGAGGTTTTGTAGTCTGAAGTCTTCTAAAAAACAAACTGCTGCGAGAGGAAAGTTGTGCACGTGTGCTGCACCGCGCACTAGAAAGTGGTTTGAAGAGGTTTTTGTAAAAATAAAACAAATAGAACCTAAGTCTATTAGGGTTATGTTAGCCATTGCTGCATTTCACGATTATGAAAATATGGAAAATGGATGTCAAAACCGCTTTCCTTAATGGAAAGTTGGCTGAGGATGTTTACATGAGTCAGCCAGAGGGTTTTGTCAGTACAGAGCACCCTAATAGAGTGTGTAAACTTGGGAAATCCATCTATGGATTAAAGCAAGCACCTCGCAGATGGAAATCTTCACTTCAATGAGAAAGTCAAAGAGGTTGGCTTTTCGAGGAGTGAGATGAATCTTGTGTATATGTCAAGGCTAGTGGGAGTATAGTTAGCTTTTTGGTACTGTATGTGGATGACATACTACTCATAGGAAATGACATCCCAACTTTGCAGGAAGTTAAGTCCTGGCTTGGGAAGTGTTGCGCTATGAAGGACCTTGGAGAAGCTGTCTATATCCTAGGGATAAGGATTTTGAGAGACAGGAGTAAAAGACTAATTGGACTTAGTCATAGTACCTACTTGGAGAAGGTGTTGAATGGATTCAGCATGTAGAATTCCATGAAAGGAGAGTTAACGATCCAGAGTAACGCTAGATTGAGTAAGACTCAGAGCCCGAGTACTGACGCCGAGATAGTAGAAATGAGTCGAGTACCTTATGCTTCTGTTGTAGGCTCAATCTTGTATGTTATGACTTATACTCGTCCTGATGTGGCCTTTGCATTGAGCATGGTTACCAGATATCAAGGGAACCCTGGAAAGGCTCACTAGACTACGGTAAAGAACATTCGCAAGTACCTGCGGAGGACTAAGGACTTGGTCCTTACCCTCAGTGGGAGTGATGACTTGAGAGTATTGGGGTATAGTGATGCTAGCTTTCAGACTGATAGGGATAATTTCCGCTCTCAGTCAGGTTGGATCTTTACCTTAAACGGAGGAGCAATTTCTTGGAAAAGTTCCAAGTAGGAGACAGTGGCTGATTCAACTTGTGAATCAGAGTATATAGCGGCAATTGAGGTAGCAAAGGAGGCTATATGGCTAAAGAACTTCATCGATGACCTTGAATTTGTACCATCTATAAAGGAGCCAATAAAGATTTGCTGTGATAGTGAAAGTGTAGTTGCCTTAGCAAAGGAACCAAGGGATCAAGGGAGATCCAGACACATCGACAGAAAATATCATTTCATCAGACATCGAATAGAAGAAGGACTCCTCGTGGCAAAGAGGGTATCATCGGATGAGAACCCGACAGATCCCCACACGAAGGGATTGGGTAGGGTTAAGCATCACCATCATGCAAGGCACATAGGGCTGAAGGATGATATTAGTTTTAGTAGTTAGATAACTTTGAAATGTGTAAAGTGTAATTGACATTTGATGATGAATAGAAGGTGTATTTATTTATGAGTAAAGTGTTGCTATCATTTGTAGATCGTTTACTATAATTTCATTTTGCATGTTTTGACTTCAAGAATAATTATGCTTGGTATATCATATTATTCAAATTATCCACAGTCGGTCATATGTTGGAAGTACGTATGAATCAAAACTGTCATAAGTTGGTTATAGAGGTCTTAGTTGTTGGACATGGCTACAACACTCATGAGTGCTCATAAGTTCTGAGTATTGGATTCAACCCACGCTCACTGGTATCACTTCATGGAATTTATATTGAGTGATCGTGAGATGGTAATATCATTAAAGTCTTCAAACCTAGAGACATGACTTGTTACCTATGAGTTGGTTATACATTGATTGTACGTAAACACATTGGTAACTTTATGCTATAAAACGTGCACTTGTGTATGATTCAAAAAGTAATAGAACAAGCATATGAGTCGAAGTTTATTTGTTCCTTCTTGGATTAGAAGTGATATATGGGCCCCTCCATGATTTTGTGTTAACCCATGTACCGGGCCCGGTAAGAAATAAGTTGATGTGTTCCATTAAGTTCTATGTCAAACAAATCAGAAAATTGAAACAAACTGTTGGACAATAAGTAAGACATTGCTCCATGTCTTTGTCCGGCTAATATCTAAAACACAAGATTATATGATCACTTATCTTAAATGGCGTATCATCATCATCTCAGTTCCGTGAGGCCTTGAAAGAGCTACGATTGTTGATCGGTTCTTGAAGTCATTCTTGCAATTATAGTTATTAGACTCATCCAAGTGGGAGACTATTGGATTAGGTGTCTAAGTTCCTAACTATTTCTGGAATGTACTTGACTCGATTAGCATGGTCCATTTGGGTTGCATGGCATCATGTATTTGGATAGAATAAAATGAGAGAAATAACACTTAAGGTTTATTAATATATTGTAAGTTCTAATATATTAATAATATTATTTAATTAGTATTGATCAAGAATTAATTTGGAATTAATTAAGTGATCAAAAGAAGACTAATTAAATATATGGGTTGATTGTGTAAATCATCCATACTTGGATAGTGGGCTTATGCTCCATGGATTATCAAGTTGGGCTAAAACCCATAGGATACTCCATGGATACTCCATGATGTTAATAGAACCCATGGGTCATGGAAATGAAAGGTCATGACAATTAGGGTTTACATGGTGTAACCCTAATTGTAACAAACTATATAAGCTTCATGTTACACACCAAAATTGGCCACTAGGTAAGACAAGTGAGGGCTAGCCGATTTCTAAGTGTTCTTCATTTCTATCTAAGTTATTCCAAGTGTATTTGGTGTTGTGTGAGAAATTTGAGTCATCACACTTGAGGTGCTAGGCTCACAAGGTTTTCAAGGAATCCAATCTACTACAAGGTATGTTTGCTTGCATAATTTTATGATTAAAAGTTGCCCATGTATGCTATATAGGATATGAGGCTTGGAAAAACATTTTTGCATGTATCATAGAAAAAACATAGATTCAAGGTTTCTAGGGTTGCATATACACCATAAGAGTGTTAGAATGCTCAAAACCCTACAGCTTCGTGGGGTTAAAGGTGGCTTAAAAGGTTATTTAGAATGAAAGGAGAATTAATTTTTATAAACCAAACCCGGAGACCTCGCATCCCTTTTATAGTGGTCTGAAGAACCTAACTATGTTGGGCATACTTCGGTATGCACAACAGACCTTCGTAAGTTGCGCGTAGCTACGTGTCTTCTAATGGGTATCCGAGCTTCTGACGTGGCATAGCTAGGACACACGTCCATCATGCGATGGCGCTCGGTGGCTGATACATTTCTGCATGCGAAGGAGAGCGACGTGGCCATCTTCTGATCTTGATTCTGAGTACGCTAGGCGTACTTCTGGTACACGGGGTGTACTCCTCCGGTCCAGTCTCGGAAATCGTGCCTCAAACTTAAAAAATTCATATCTTTTGCATACGAATTCCATTTTTAATGTTCTTTATATCCACCATAAGTTAGATTATACTCTACAACATTCGTTTAGATTCCATTGGCTATTTTTGAATTTATTTTTAATGTTATATTTTTAACAGTTCGGGACATGCAAAGTTTGTTAAAATTTCATAACTTCTTTATCCGACATCCATTCTCATCTATATTTTTACCGTTGGATTACTATTGATGAGATCTTTAATTTCTCTTTAGTTTGTGTCGCCTAAAAATCGCTCGATCTTTAATTCGATATTTGGGTTGTATACTACTTTGTTGAATTTTAGAAAAATCATAACTTCTTGATACGAAGTCAGATTTGGGCATTCTTTTTATGTACGTTCACGGTTTTACGAATTCTACGTCTTTCATTTTGATCGTTAAGGCCAAAAAGTGCTTTATTGTAAACTCATTTTTTATGACACACAGTATCATGCCGGTTATGTAGTGAAACTTCAATAGGTCATAACTTCTTCGTTATAACTCAGATTTTGGTATTCTTGATATCTTCGGTATCCTTGTAATGATTTCTATCACTTTATTCCTTGATATATGTTTTATTTAATATATTATTTTTGACTTGAAATAATAGGTTGTTACAGTTGGGGTGATATTGGTAGAGAACAAAGAAGGAGAGTTGGTTCCAACTCGGGTTCAGAACGGATGGCGTGTTTGTATCCATTACAGAAAATTAAATGCAGCCACCCAGAAAGATCATTTGCCTCTTCCATTTATGGATCAGATGCCAGGGTGGCTTGCTGGAAAATCCCACTACTATTTCTTGGATGGATTTTTAGGTTTCTATTCGGAGAAAACGACCTCCACCTGCCCATTTGGGACAATTGCATACAAACGTATGCCTTTTCGACTCTGCAACGTACCCACTACCATCCAATGGTGTATGGTTAGTATCTTTTATGAGTATGTCGAAAATACCATAGAAGTATTTATGGACGATTTTACCGTGTATGGAGACTCCTTTGATATTTTTTTGAAAAGCCTCACAGAAATTTTGCAAAGATGTATTGAAACAGACTTGGTCTTAAATTTTGAAAAATGTCACTTTATGGCTGAACAAGGTCTGATTCTTCGCCATATTGTTTCAAAAAGAGGTTTGGAAGTCAAACAAGCAGAAATAGATGTTATAAAAATCTTACCCTACCGGAAGAGTGTTTGGGAAGTGCGTTCTTTCCTTGGTCATGCAGGTTTTTACAGGAGGTTTATAAAGATTTTTTGAAGATATCAGTTCCCATGTGGCAGTTACTACAAAGAGATGTTGAATATGACTTCAATGAAGACTGCAAGAAAGCTTTTGATGTGCTGAAAAATCTTCTTATTTCAGTGTGACAACCTGAAACTTATCCCGTTTCCGTTACGCGATTCCGTTAATAAAAATTCAAATTTGTTAACTTTTCCGTCAAACTCTTTGATTTGTTAAAATAATCTAGTTATATTTAATGAAATTATTTACGATTTGGAATCAAAAATCGCACGGAAACCCGAAAATCTCAAGAAAACAACATTTTTGGTCTAAAATGGGATTACGACCGTAAACTGGTTTACGACGTAGACTCGTTTACGACCGTAAACTCGTTTACGACCATGAACTAGTTTACGACCGTAAAACTATTTACGGTCAAGGAGAAATGGACCCCACTTTCACCCTATAAATATGATGCCTCCGACTTCATTGGGACATTTCTGGACGCAATCTCTCCTTCTCTCTCTAAGAAACATAAACCGTAAACACTCAAAACGCATTCAAACTCCGGAAATCATCGAGAAAATGACGTTTGGAGCACTTTGGAACATCTGGAAACACTCAACTCGTCCAAATCAGCATCCAAACATCATTCTTTTTGAGTTTACCGTCCAACCTTCAAAGACCGTAAACTCTATTCTCGAGTGTACGTCCGTAAACTCACCTAGTCTTCAGAAACCGTAAACTCGACAAGTCTTCAGAAACCATAAACTCTTGTTCACGGCCGTGAACACCTTCTTGGCAATACTTTGGCTGAAAACTCATTTCTTCGATTCAAGCAAGTCTCGGTAACATTCCTCAACCAAATTCAAGTGTTTTCTGACACTTTATTTATAGAAATCGCTAATTTCGATAGATATACGTATTTATTTGATAATAGGATTTCGTTAAGTATCGCGTGCAACAACTCAGGAATCTTCTTTTTAGTCAACAACCCCACGCAACAACTGTGAGTTCATACCCCCATATTTTTTCCATATTTTTAAGGTTTTTAGGGGGGGGGGATACAAGCTAAACATAAATGTTTTCAGGAATATACATAAAACTTATGCAAATTTGATACTTTATTTCCCTTTTGTACTATGTTGAGCATAAGGGACGTTTTCACTAAAATTGCATAGTTTTCACGGATACGCTACTCACTACGTTATACATGCAAACTATAATCGGTATAGTTTGGGGTTTCTCTAAAAACTTATCAAGCATAGGAACTCCTCTACTAAACATATGCACTGGAACAGAAACCGTTTACAGTTTAAATCATTGTTTTATTCTGATTTTCATAACTGTAACTTATCACTATACGCGGTATACATTCGGATTCTCACTACGGTAGAACGTTACTGCATCACTTGTAAACTACATTGTACGATACTGTGAGGCGCTACTTCACTACTGTACCCTTAGGTGTACAGGGATAAATCCTACCAGTGTATAACCAGAGTCACCTGGAGGGAGAGCGTGAGATTTGTGAATAGATCTATTCGGGACTAACAATCCCACATCTGGACTGCTAGCTACAGTTAGGCGGGCACGCCTGAGATGTACAAATGTCATTTAACATCAACGTCTGAAGAACGTTGGAAAAGTCACTAGTCATATCAAGCATGGTTATACGACTCACATTATGTATAAATCATGTCCTCCGCCCCGGAATGTTTCTGCCAACAGTTTCGGGGTGTGACAGATTTGTATCAGAGCACATGTTTATAGCGAACTAGTATACCGAACCTTACGTGGTATACAACTATAAACACTAAGGGTCCTAAGTGCTCTATGCTAAAAGTATACTTTCAAAATATAAGTATTTTTATAAGAAGTATACGAGCATGCATACATAACAGGATTCGTTTCGCTTGTATAAATGAACAAAAGTATTTGGATGCTGGAACACTGCGGTTAAACCTAGATAGTTATGTAATCATGTCTAGGGTGAATATATCCTGATCAACTATATTCAGCCGAGACATGACCAACATGTGTTTGGGGGTGACTGTGGTGCTACAGCAGGCCTAAAACTTACCAAAATCATCTCACATAAAATACTATAGGAGTATTTTCGCTAGAGCCAAACTTAGTACGCAGATTCACTCTAAGTATTGCTACCTCTCCTTCCTTAAACGATAACTTACTTGTTTTAGTAACCATTCTATGATTATCACTCGGTAGAATACTTTCATTATCAGGATGAGATATATTTTGTTCTTATATATATATATATATATATATATATATATATATATATATATATATATATATATATATATATCTTGAGGACTTACTATCCTCTTCTTCCTTATTGTTTTTAGAAGAAGATGCCTCCCCAACCAAGACCCATCAGAAGGAACAACGAGACTCCGTCACCACCACCACCTCCTCAGTTCGACCCTGTCATGTTCCAGGCAGCAATTATCACCGCCGTGACTGCAACAATAGCACAAGTGAACGCTGGTGGAGCTGGAGGTGGAACCGACCCATAGAGACAAGATGGAAGTCAGGGACATCAGAAAGAGTATTCCTACAAAGACTTCATGACTGCAAAACCCAAGTCCTGCGATGGAAATGGAGGTGTCATCTCCCTGACACGGTGGTTCGAGAAGATCGAATCCATCTTTGAAATTTACATCTGTTCTGAAGCCAACATGGTGAAGTTCACCGCCTGCACCTTCACTGACAGATCCTTGACCTGGTGGAATGGTCGAGTCAAAACCCTAACCCTGCCAGTGGCTAATGCCATGAGTTGGGAAAGGCTTATAAAGCTCATGCTAGCGGAGTACTGCCGGAGGGGCGAAGTGCAAAAGTTAGAGCACGAACTCTGGAACTTGAAGATGAAGGGTTCCGACATCGCTGCCTACACTGCTAGATTTTATGACCTGGCGCTTCTCTATCCAGGAATGGTCACGCCAGAAAGCAAGAAAATCGAGAGGTACATCTGGGGACTGACGCAACCCACCAAAGGAGATGTATTGGCTGCTAGGTCGACTACATTTGAAAGCGCTAAGGATCTGGCACAGACTCTGATCGATCATGGAATCGATCTGGATGAAGTGACACCTGTCCGTAAACCCCAAAAGGATAGCAGTGGGAAGAAGAAGAAGTCTAGCAATAAGCGAAAGGGTCAGTCCTTGCAGGAGCCCTCCAAGAAACAACAGATAGTGGTAGTTCATGTCGTTACTGCTCCTGCTACTGCTCCCACTGTTGTTCCAACCACCCAATCCCCTATAGGTGGTTATGTTGGAAACTACCCCTGTGCAACTAATGCAACTTCAATCATCACGGGCTCTACCGTGATTTGATCTGCAACAACCGTGGGAAGAAGGGACACACAGTTCGATACTGCAAGACACCGGCTCAACCAACCAACTAGGCTCCGGGAGTGGGCGCTGGACAAACTTGCTATGGATGTGGAGAGGCTGGACACTACAGGAGAAACTGCCCCAAGGCAACAACTGGGGACAATACAGGGAGAGTTTTGGCTATGGGCCAGAATGAAGCAGTTGCTAATCCTACCATTGTTATACGTACGTTCCTCCTTGACAACTCTTATGCATGCATACTCTTCGATTCTGGTGCGGAGAGGAGTTTTGTTAGTCATTCATTCAAACATCTAATCGAGTGTAAATCCCAATCTCTAACAGAAACATTTATCGTGGAGATGGCTAACGGAAAGAAGGAGAGCACTAACGACATATTCATAGGCTGCACTCTTACTCTAGACAATTATTCTTTTCCTATCGATCTTATGCATGTGTCCATCAAGAGCTTTGACGTCATTATCGGCATGGACTGGTTAAGCTCCAATCATGCTGATATTCTTTGCTTTGACAAGGTTGTTCGTCCCAATCTTCCTTCTGGCAAAACCTTTATGATTTATGGTTATAAGCTCAGTTCGAACCTCCGTATCATTTCGTGCATCAAAGCTCAGAAGTATATGCAGAAGGAGTGTCATGCATTCCTAGCTCATGTTGTCGACGAAACGCAAAAAGTTAAAGTCCTCGAGAGCATCCCCGAAGTCTGCAACTTTCCTGATGTCTTCCCTGAAGATCTCCCAGAAATCCCTCCCGAACGGCAAGTCGAGTTCCGTATCGAATTGATCCCCGGAGCTAATCTGTAGCTAAATATCCATACCGTTTAGCACCAGCATAAATGCAAGAATTATCCAGTCAGCTTAATGAGCTGATCAACAAAGGATACATAAGGCCGAGTTTCTCACCCTGGGAAGCTCCGATCTTATTTGTGAAAAAGAAGGATGGATCCTTTCGGATGTGCATTAACTACCGAGAGCTGAATAAGCTGATTATCAAGAACCAATATCCTTTACCTAGAATCGGCGATCTTTTCGACCAACTTCAGGGAGCCAGTTATCTTTCAAAGATCGATCTAAGATCAGGGTACCATCAATTGCGAGTTCATGAGAATGATGTGCCCAAAACAGCATTCCGAACTCGCTACGGACACTACGAGTTTGTAGTAATGCCCTTTGGTCTAACTAACGCACCGACATCATTCATGGACCTGATGAATCGGGTGTGCCGCCCTTTCTTAGACAAGTTCCTGATTGTGTTCATCGAAGGTATAGTTGTCTATTCGCGGAGTGAAGATGATCATAAACAACACTTGAGGCATTGTTGGAAACATTAAGGGCGCAAAAGCTATATGCAAAATTTTCGAAATGTGAGTTCTGGATCAGGAGGGTGAATTTCCTTGGTCACGTGGTTAGCAAAGAAGGCATACACGTGGACCCTTCCAAGATCAAAGCGATTGAGAACTGGTCTGCACCAAAGACACCCACAAAAATCTGGCAATTCTTTGGTCTCGCGGGCTATCTTGTCCCTGACACAAAAGGGTGTAACCTTCAGTTGGGGAGTCAAGCAAGACACTGTGTTTCAAACATTGAGGCAGACCCTGTGCAACGCACCTATCTTGTCCCTGCCCGAAGGGACCGAAGACCTCGTGGTCTACTGCGATGCATCCGATCAGGGCCTAGGATGTGTGCTCATGCAACAAGGAAAGGTTATCGCCTACGCCTCGAGGCAGTTGAAAACACATGAGGTCAATTACACAACTCATGATTTGGAGTTGGGAGCAGTGGTCTTTGCGTTAAAGATCTGGAGACACTATCTCTATGGAACCAAGTCCACTATCTTCACCGACCATCAGATCTTACATCACATCTTTAATCAGAAGGAGTTAAACATGAGACAACGATGATGGGTCAAGCTACTCAGTGACTACGAGTGCGAAATTCTCTACCATCCCAGCAAGGCTAATGTGGTAGCAGACGCCCTCAATCGAAAGGAGTATTCAGGGCATAAGGTGAAGGCACTAAAATGACCATCCATTCCCACCTGTCCGCGCAGATCAGAGAGGGTCAGCTGGAAGCCTTAAAGCCAGAGAGCATGCCAGGTGAAGCCTTAAGAGGAATCGAAAAGAATCTAGAAATCAAGGGAGACGGAGTCTACTATTTCATGAACCGAATATGGACCCCGAAGTTCGGTGGTTACAGAGAGGTTGTCATGAATGAGGCTCACAAGACTAAATACTCCGTTCACCAAGGTTCGGATAAGATGTATCTAGACCTCAAAGAACTCTATTGGTGGCCAAACATGAAAGCAGAGATTGCTACCTTTGTGGGCAAGTGCCTGACTTGCGCTAAGGTGAAGGTCGAATATCAGAAGCCCTCAAATCTACTTCAGCAGCCGGAAATACCTGAGTGGAAGTAGGAAAGGAGAACCTTGGATTTTATCACCAAGTTACCCAGATCTCCGAGTGGGCACGATGCCATCTGGGTAATTGTCGATTGGTTGATGAAGTCCGCCCACTTCCTGCCAATCAAAGAAAGCTTCAAGATGGAGAGATTCACACGGATCTACCTTCAAGAAATAGTTCTCCTTCATGGTGTACCTGCATCCATTATCTCCGATCGAGACAGCAGGTTTACATCAAGATTCTGGCAATCCTCGCAAAAGGCTCTGGGAACTAAATTGGATAGGAGCACAGCTTATCATCCGCAAACTGATGGAAAAAGTGAGAGAACAATTCAGACCTTGGAAGATATGTTGAGAGCCTGCGTCATTGACTTCGGCGCGTCATGGGACACTCTTCTTCCTTTGTTTGAATTTTCCTACAACAACTGCTACCATACCAGCATCAAGGCTGCGCCGTTTAAAGCCCTCTATGGTCGTAAGTGCAGATCCCCTCTGTGTTGGGCTAAGGTGGGCGACACGCTGCTAGCTAGGGGTCAATTCCCCGATAGTACTCTAACCGGTGTTGAAATCATCCGAGAGACAACTGAGAGGGTTCTACAAATCTGGGAACGACTGAAAGCCTCTGGAGATAGGCAAAAGAGCTACGCCAATAAGAGACGTAAACCCTTGGAGTTCCAGGTTGGCGACCGCATCCTTCTGAACGTCTCACCCTGGAAAGGCGTGATACGCTTCGGAAAGCATGGAAAGCTAAACCCAAGGTACATCGGACCATTCGAGATCCTTGCTAGGATTGGTCCCGTAGCATACAAACTCTTACTACCACGAGAACTCAACAACATTCATCTTGTTTTCCACATATCAAACCTAAAGAAGTGTCTGTCCGATGAGACACTTGTGATTCCTCTCGACGAGATTGAAATCAATGAGAACCTCAACTACGTGGAAGAACCTGTCGAGATCATGGATCGGGAAGTCAAACGAACGAAACAAAGTCGCATCCCTATAGTGAAGGTTCGCTGGAATACCAAGAGGGGGCCTAAATTCACGTGGGAGCGCGAAGATCAGATGAAACAGAAGTATCCGCATCTCTTTCCTAATCCATGATTTGTATTCTTGGTTCGAATTTCGGGATGAAATTCCCTCTAACGGGGGGATGATGTAACAACCCGAAACTTATCTCGTTTCCGTTACGCGATTCCGTTAATAAAAAGTCAAATTTGTTAACTTTTAAGTCAAATTCTTTGGATTATTAAAATAATCTAGTTATATTTAATGAAATTATTTTCGAGTCGGAATCAAAAATCGCGCGGAAACCCGAAAATCTCGAGAAAACAACTTTTTTGGTCTAAAATGGGATTACGACCATAAACTAGTTTACGGTCGTAAACTCGTTTACGACCGTAAACCTGTTTACGGTCAAGGACGAATGGACCCCACTTTCACCCTATAAATACGATGCCTCCGACTTCATTGGGACGTTTCTGGCCGTATTCTCTCCTTCTCTCTCTAAGACACATAAACCGTAAACACTCAAAACGCATTCAAACTCTGGAAAACAACGAGAAAATCACGTTTGGAGCCTTTGGAACGTCTGGAAACACTCAGCTTGTCGAAATCAGCAACCAAACATCATTCTTTTTGAGTTTACGGTCCAACCTTCAAAGCCGTAAACTTTGTTCTTGAGTTTACGGCCGTAAACTCGCCTAGTCTTCAGAAACCGTAAACTCGCCAAGTCTTCAAAAACCGTAAACTCTTTTTCACGGAAGTAAACACCGTATTCGCAGTACTTTTGGCTGAAAACTCATTTCTTCGATTCAGGCAAGTCTCGGTAACATTCCTCAACCAAATTCAAGTGTTTTCTGACACTTTATTTATCGAAATCGCTAATTTAGATACATATACGTATTTATTTGAAAATAGGATTTCGTTAAGTGTCGCGTGCAACAACTCAGAAATGTTCTTTTCAGTCAACAACCCCACGCAACAACTGTGAGTTCATACTCCTACATTCTTCCGTATTATTATGGTTTTCAGGGGGGGGGGATACAAGCTAAACATAAATGTTTTTCTTATAAGCTAAACAGAAATGTTTTCAGGAATATACATAAAACTTATGCAAATTTCATACTTTATTTCCCTTTTGTAGTATGTTGAGCATCAGGGACGTTTTCACTAAAATTGCATAGTTTTTACGGATACGCTATTCACTACGTTATACATGCAAACTATAATCGGTATAGTTTGGGATTTCTCTAAAAACTTATCAAGCATAGGAACTCGTCTACTAAACATATGCACTGGAACAGAAACTGTTTACAGTTTAAATAACTGTTTTATAATGATTTTCATAACTGTAACTTATCACTATATGCAACATACATTCGGATTCTCACTACGGTAGAACGCTACTGCATCACTTGTAAACTAGATTGTACGATACTGTGAGGCGCTACTTCACTACTGTACCCTTAGCTGTACAGGGATAAATCCTACCACTGTATAAACGGAGTCACCTGGAGGGAGAGCGTGAGATTTGTGAATAGATCTATTCGGGACTGACAATCCTACATCTGGACTGCTAACTACAGTTTGGCGGGCACGCCTGAGACGTGCAAGTGTCATTTAACATGAACGTCTAAAGAACGTTGGAAAGGTCACTAGTCATATCAAGCATGGTTATACGACACACATTATGTATAAATCACCGATAGTTTACCAACCTGGTTTTCTTCAGTAGTTCTATTTATACAAAATAGAACTAAACACACTATGCATACTGGCTGAGCCAAGGTTTTCAAAACCGAATCATTTATGTTATGGTTTTCCATTTAATATGTATACTTCAATTAGCTTTAGCTAGTCACATGAAGTAGTATTTTGCATATCTCTACGATTTTTAGAAACGAACATTCATGATTGTATACGAAATCGATCACACTATGTTTTTCACTAAAGAAAATATTGGATTTTCTTGAAACTACATAATCATTTTAGCTCGCTCATCAATAAGTTTTCATTACAAATTACTGCTTATGAACTCACCAGCTTTATGCTGATATTTTTCAAACTGCTTGTTTTCTCAGGAAATCAGTAGACAGGTACTTGCTGGATTTTCTAGGAATTGAAGCATTAAGAGTTTCTAAGTTTTTACAATGCAAAACTATTGGATGTAATGGTTGTGTTGCTATGATTGATGTTATTCATTGGTTTTGATGCTATACATGACATCCTCCGCCCCAGGATGTTTCTGCCAACGGTTTCGGGGTTTGACTTTCAGCCACCAGATTTGAGTTTACCATTCGAGATAATGTGTGACGCCAGTAACACTGCTGTTGGAGATGTTTTAGGACAGAGAAAAGACCGGGTTCCCCACGTTATATGTTACGCATCAAAAACTTTGCACAGCGCCCAAGCAAATTAGTCGACCACAGAAAAAGTGTTGTTGTTAATTGTGTTTGCATTAGAAAAATTCAGACAATATCTGTTAGGCACGAAAGTTGTAATCTTTTCTGATCACGCAGCTATCCTGTACCCTCTTACCAAAAAAGACTCAAAGCCAAGGTTGATCAGATGGATTTTGCTGCTACAGGAATTTGATATAGAGATCAGGGACAAAAACCCAACACCGATTCACGAGATATTTCCTGATGAGCATCTATTCGTTGTGTAGAACCCTCCTTGGTTTGTTGATATAGTGAAATACTTGGTCTCCAGAGAACTCCCTTCAGATCTTACCCGAGCCCAGAAAGATAAAATAAAGACGGAGGCGAAAAGATATTATTGGGACGAACAATATCTATGGAAACATTATGTTGATCAGGTGATTAGAAGATGTGTGCCTCATGATGAAGTCAAGTCAATTTTGAATTTCTGTCATTCAGAAGCTTGTGGAGGGCATTATGGTCCACAACGAACCGCACACAAGGTCTTGGACAACGGTCTTTATTGGCCTCATATTTTTCGTGACTCTTTTCTGTTTTGCAAAACTTGTGAAAGGTGCTAAAACTGGGTCTTTGACATCTCGGAATCAAATGCCACTTACCCCAATCATAGTGTGTGAAATCTTTGATGTTTGGGGTATAGACTTCATGGGTCCGTTTCCACCATCTTTCGGGTTTTTGTATATCTTACTTGCTGATGATTACGTGTACAAATGGGTTGAGGCAAAAGCTACATGAACAGACGATGCCAAGGTTGTAGTTGATTTTATGAAGACAAACATATTCACAAGGTTTGGGACAACAATAGCCATTATTACTGATCGGGGTACGCATTTCTGCAACCGCACCCTTGAAGCAGTTCTCAAGAAATTGTTGGATTAATGTCTAAGTCCATAACTATAATTGGTAAGACTTGACCCGACCCAGCATGGTCCATTTGGGTTGCATACCATCATGCACTTGGATGAGAGAAATAAGACACTTATGGTTATTAATATATTATAAGCTCTAGTATATTAATAATAAGAATAATAAGATTATTTAATTAGTATTGATCAAGAATTAATCTAGGATTAATTAAGTGATCAAAAGAAGACTAATTAAATATATGGGTTGATTGTGTAAATCATCCATACTTGTATAGTGGGCTAATGCTCCATGGATAATCAAGTTGGGCTAAAACCCATAGGATGGTCCATGGATGCTCCATGGTGTATTTGTACCCATGGATCCAAGGAAATGGAAAGTCATGACAATTAGGGTTTACCCTAATTGTAACACTATATAAAGATCTTATTCTTGACAAAATTGGCAACTAGAATCACACTAGTGTGTGAAGTAAAAGGGCTAGCCGATTTTGATGAGTGTAGAATTCTCTCAAGTCATTCCAAGTGTTTTGATGATTGTGATTCCATTTGAGGTGTCACACTTGGGGCACTAGGCACTCAAGCTTCATGAAGACTTTCTACATCAAAGAGGTATGTATTATATCTTGCTATAGTTATTGTTTTGTATGCTAGATTAGGATAATACCTTGGAAGTTCTTATTTGTATGTATAATAGAGAAAACATAGATCCAAGGTATTTAGGGTTGCATGTACACTTAGGAGTGTTAGAATGCTCAAAACCCAACAGTGGTATCAGAGCCTAGGCTTGTTTTCTTGTTATACCTGCAATAGAAGCTGGAAAAACGAATCTGGTGCTGTCTGGCCATCAGACTCGACGAGTCCATCAGGAGACTCGGCGAGTCCATGCCTAAAAAGTGATGAATTCGATCCAACTCGCCGAGTTTGTTCATGCACTCGACGAGTTGGACCCCCAGACAGCATATTTTCGAGTTTTTTGGCTAGAAATGGACTAGGAACATTACCCTAAGTTGTTTTTGAACTTATAAACTTGTTTTTGATGTGGTAATGTTCATGCTAATCCATTTTCAAAGATAATTGTCAATAGATTCATGTTTTGTATTAGTTTAAGGTTTAGACTAATTACATGAAAAAGTTTGATTTAAATTATCTTGTTCTTATGAGTTGCTTAGATTAATAGAAATGTTGAGTGAAATAGTTGTTTTCAATCCATTTTAATCTAAGAGTTGAGTATAAAATGTGTTTGTGTAACTTGTCCTCAAGTTACATGAAGAGTCACATTAAAGACTCATAAAACTCATAATAGTTGGCAATGGTTACAAAATGAAGAGTCTTGTGTCATTGAATATTTTTTTTTATGACTCCATAACTTGTCCTCAAGTTATGGAAGTTCAAGAGTCACTTCATTAAAGAAAAATATGTAACCATAATTAAATCCATAAGTTATAAAATAAAGGAAAAAGTTACTTCTTTTATTAGTTTAAAGTCTTCCATAACTTGTCCTCAAGTTATGGAACTTGAAGAGTTTTTGGATTAAAACTACTTTAAACACATAAGTTATGGAATTAATTAGTTTTGAATAGTTTCAAAACTTGCCCTCAAGTTTTGGAATTTGAAAAGTTTTCAAGTATGAATACTTTAATTCCAAGTTAGCCCTTAGAATTTTAAAAGTTAAAATTCAACCCTTATACTTTATAATATTATAAGTTAATAATATATATATGTATAAGAGTAAAGTCAGTCTTACCGCTAGTACGCCTCATTCACGAAGACGGTCTATAAGGTGGGTATAAGGTTGTTGCCTATAAAATGGCAACTTAATGGGTGTCCACTCTCACCCACCGCCTGCTTGACCGGTGGAGGGTCGTTAGCCGAACAGGTTTGACAGGACTATAATTCTCCCTTCATTAAAAGTATTAATGATAATACTATGTAACTAAACTCTTAATAATACCCAATCTTAGTTACTTAGGAAAAATGTGAATAAGGTGCTAATCCATGAAATTACACTTTGCACTTTGTCTAAGTCGTTAGTGGAGCGTGTGTGGTTAACCGGCACACTAACTTGGACTTAACAAGGTAGGTAAAGGGTGACTTAATATTTATCATAGTATCGATGGAGCGTGTGTGGTTAACCGGCACATCGATTGAGGGGTAATTTATTAAGGGTACCAAGTGATTTTCATGGTTACTTCACACCTTGTTTTGTGATCCTCGGCATCCCAGACACAAAACCTGAAGGGCACACTCGAGATTGAAACATGCCATTGAAAAGTTCAATGAATCTCAAAGATCTAGGAGTTTCAAAACCAATTAAAACCTAATAATACATTTCGTTTATCTTAGTGGAAATTGGTGAATCGTCATTCACCTACCTTCAAATATTTTATAGCTTGGATTACGGCATACCTCTTCTAATTTATAAAATAGTTTGTTGGGTCCTAGCCTTAATATTTCATATTGGGTGTCATATTAAGGACTTTAAATCAACTATCTTGAATATCTCCCAAAAGATGTCTGTAATAGACACCTATGATCTTCCCAAATCTCTTGAAACAAGGTTTCCTAATGAGGATGATGTCCCATGGATATCATACTTCTTTCTCCTCCTCAAATTATTCTCCTAAACCCACAAGTTCTTGAAAAGTTTAAGGTCACTCAAGCCCTATTGGCAAGGCAAGGTCTAGGTGTGATCACATCTTGGAGATGTAGTCACATATTGACAAGCCGGGAGAGTTGGGTGTCAAAGTCTTGAGAAAGTAGGTGGTTCAACTACTTTCTAAGTCACATAGTGAGTTCTTTTGGAACACCTATGAAACAGACTATGACAAGACCCTTAATGATCTTATCTATTTGCTAAGATCAACTTCGTAAAACTTTATGGACATTGACAATGATGACATTGGATATCTAGTAAAGCATTCTCTTCCCAATGGAAAGGGATCGGCCATAGTCAACTCGGTTGACCAAATGGTAAAGAGAAAAGCTAAGTCTGTGATAGTCCTGTGCACCTTTATCAAAGGGTCCATATGTTTATATTGCCAAAGAAAGGGGCATTGGTTGCGAAGCTGCCAAAATTTACCTAAGGAAGTTAAAGTCAATAAGTTTGACTCTACTTCAGGTAAAGTCCACTATCTAACTCTGTTAAGTTTCTATCCTGAGATTCTTGATACATAATGTGACTGGGTCACATGGTGATGTTTAAGAATCAAAGGAAAGTGAAGAAACTTAAAGAAAGAATATGCTGAATCTGATCGCATAGATGGATTTCTATAGTTTGAAAAATCGGATTCTTGAGCTACTTCTTAGGAGTTATGAGATATTGCTTAGGAATAGATAACAACAAGTTTTCATATGGATTGTAAGGATAAGTTTTCCGCAAAGTTTAAAATAAAAGAAAAATTTTTGATTTTATTTATTTTAAAATATCCTTACAATGGCTTTTGAGGAAAAATTGTTGCTTATATGATTCCATTAACAGCAAGAGTGGAAATATGAAATTGATTCTTTCATTTGTGGTAATGTCTATATTTACCAAATAAGGAAAGATTCTCATCACCCAAGTTTCAATTGGACCGGAACTTGGAATCATGCAAGTTGTATAGCATGATGAATGAGAACTTTCAAGTTTTGGAAAAATTAAGACTAATTACTCGTTCACATGGATGTGTGAGTCAAGTAAAGGACTAAGGGATCGAGTACACATTCTTGTGCACTGGTCAAGTCCACCACAAAAAGATTGATTAAACTATTTGTCATAGTTTACTAAAGCTCAATAAATATGATTATACTTACAAGCTTAAGTGTAACTCTGAGACATTGGAAAAGGTTCCAATGTATGGCAGAGCGAATAAGAAGAATCAAATTAGGCAGAAGGATAAAAGTTTCTCAAATCTGAAAAGATGGGAGAGTACTTTAGTATCAGTTTTGTGATCATCTTAATGATTAAGAAACCATAGCACAATTAGTTCTCTAAGAAAATCTTGGTGCATTCTTATGACTAAGAAGAGGAACTTGAATTGTTGAAGTGGTTAAATCAAGAAGATGAGTCATACTTCGTTCCAATACAAGTCTTAGAGTCATACTCCAAGATTGTAACTTGAGTGACATGTCTTAAAGAAGGTTTAAAACACTTGTCAAATGTAAGAGTAAAAGTTTTCTACTCTTGTACATTTGAAATTGGTAAGTTGTGATGTTTTGGATAAAACAAAGACCAACTTAGGCCAATTGTGTGAAGTGTTTGTCTTGATTAGAATCCACACTATCTCTTGGATATTTTACAAGGAAGTCTTATAGGTCAAGAGGACAGTGGGAGTCTTAAAGGTCTTGAAAGTCTCAAGAACTAATCAAGAATAAAACCTGAAGTTCTTCTCTAGCACACAACTTGAGGTTTATAACCTATCGTGTTGACATATTCTGTGCCCATTCCAGTTAAAGTTGGTTTTGCATATGAGTTCTTAGAGTTCTCAATTTGTTGCACAACAACTTGGAAGCAATGGCAGGCCCTTGAGCTGCCAGGTGGCAAGAAGTTAAGATTGAGTTCAATCCATATGGTTTTGGATTTGTCATTATCTTTGTCTTGTGACTATGATTTTGACAATTCACATGGATAAGAACACATACACCATTAAATCTAAGTGTCATAAGGTTTCTCTCCGATTCATGAAAATGATGGTGAGGAAACACTTTCACTAAGTAGATTTTATCTAGATAGCAATTGTGATATTTGCATTCTCAAAGTCGTTAGTGGAGCGCGTGTGGTTAACCGGCACACTAATATGGACTTGTGAGAAGTGGCAAAAAGGTCTAACCATTATGATTACGGCATACCTCTTCATAATTGTTTAGACTCACAAGTGTGCTATCTAAAGGAAGGTGTATGATTTTGATAAAGTCTTATCAAAACAATCTAGTATCAGAAATCTGAACTTTGGTAAGAAAGTGAGCTGATTTCTGGGTACATGTCAAAGCTAGTGGGAGCATAAGTGTTATGCTAATAATCATCATGTTAGTGGGAGCATGATAATTATGATAAGTATTGCAAGTTAGCAATATTAATTATAGAAAACAAAAAAGTTTCAATTCGTGAGGTTGCACGGATTGAAAAAGTTGTTTTGCTATAATTAAGGGAGAGGAAATTATACTTCGTCTCAAATCTATAAGCTTAGATCGTGAGGTTTTAATCATTTAGTCAAGGATATATATATGAATTTCATGTTGGAATGGCTCAACATAAGGAAATTCTGTATATGGGTCCATTATTTGCGTTCTAAAATTCGATTATGATTACGGCATCCCTTTTCATAATCTGAATTATGAGAACTTGGCAAATTGAAATGGAAATGTTATAGCAAAAGACTGGTTTAGTCTTTATGTGAGACATCATGAATCGTGTCCCATATGCTTCAGATATAGGATCGATTACATGTGCTATAATCATCCGTTCTAAAATTTTCAAAATGCCTGGGGCATTAAGAAGGGAAAAGGTTTAGAACTGGATATGACTAAAAGGATTAAACAATTGTCGAGGACAATCTAAGGCTTACCAAAGATTGGTTGCTCAAGGACAGTTGGAAGTATAGTGATAATTCTGGAAGGACCATATTGACATAGTCTGTAAGGAGGCAACTCTTGTTCAGAAGTGATGGTCAAAATGGAATCTGGAAATGTTTCAAAGTTAGGATTTTTAAATCTGTGTAAGATTAAGGAAACTTAATGCAAGAAGGATGTTTCCAAGGAGCTGATCTCCTTTGGAATGCTTTGTAATGATTGTTGTCAAGTCTTTCTGATTTTGTACATAATCATTACAAGTAGATCAATGCATATAAGTTTAGAATCTAACAGATTTCAGTAAATGGCATGAATTTGGAATTCTTGCATTTGCAGTAAGGATTTGGGAGTGTGAAAAGAGAATCATTGAAGTTATGTTCAATTGATCTAGTTCACAAAGTAAAGATCATAGACAAACATAGTATGCATACTTGGTGTGTGGCATGACTAGTGTTTAAGAAAACATAGTGTACATGCTTGGAGCATGGGACAACTATTGTTTTAAATTCAAGAATAAAGTTGATAGCTGAAACAGTATACAATGAATAATGTGTAATCATATGGTGATAAATAAAAGGTGTTTTATTTATGTTCAAAGTGTTGATACCATATTGGATTCGATTATTATTGTGTTTCATTTTGCATGTTTTGACTTCCCGAATAAACTGGGTTATTCTTCCGGAATGACTAAGTTATTCAAACCATCCATAGTCGGTCATATGTTGGAAGTAGATATGAATTAAGACTGTCGTGGGTTGGCTTGTAGAGGTCTAAGGTGTTGGACAAGGCTACAACACTCATGAGTGCTCATAAGTTCTGAGTATTGGATTCAACCCGCGCTCATTGGAATCACTTCATGGATTTTATCACGAGTGATCATGAGACGATAATATCTTATATTCTTCAAACTTAGAGATATGAGTTGTTACTATGAGTTGATAGTACATTGATTGCACGAAACCGCATTTGGTAACTCTGTGCTATAAAACGTGCCTTTGTGTATGATTCAACAAGTAGTAGAACAAGCCATATGAGTCGAAGTTTATCCATTCCTTTTACCTTCGGGATAAAAGCGATATCTGTGGGCCCCTCGATGATTTGATGATGACAAATGGAAGTGCTCGGCCGGGCCAGGACTGATTTGATTTGTTCAATTAGTCAGTCGTCATAAATCGGAAATCAGGAAACAACAAATGGACAGAGAGAATGATTATAATCCATGTCTCAGTCCATATGATATCTAGAATGGAGGAATATATGATTCCTTATCTAATGGACAAGTCACTGACAAAGGTCAGAGTTCATCTACAAGGTCAGAGTTCGACAGAAGCTTTTGAGAGCTGCGATTAATGTCTACAAGGTCAGAGTTCATCTACAAGGTCAGAGTTCGACAGAAGCTTTGTCGGTCACTGACAAAGGTCAGAGTTCATCTACAAGGTCAGAGTTCATCTACAAGGTCAGAGTTCATCTACAAGGTCAGAGTTCGACAGAAGCTTTGTCGGTCGGTTCTTGAAGTCATTCGCAATAATAGTTTTAGACTTATCCAAGTGGGAGACTATTGGATTAATGTCTAAGTCCATAACTATAATTGGTAAGACTTGACCCGACCCGGCATGGTCCATTTGGGTTGCATACCATCATGCACTTGGATGAGAGAAATAAGACACTTATGGTTATTAATATATTATAAGCTCTAGTATATTAATAATAAGAATAATAAGATTATTTAATTAGTATTGATCAAGAATTAATCTAGGATTAATTAAGTGATCAAAAGAAGACTAATTAAATATATGGGTTGATTGTGTAAATCATCCATACTTGTATAGTGGGCTAATGCTCCATGGATAATCAAGTTGGGCTAAAACCCATAGGATGGTCCATGGATGCTCCATGGTGTATTTGTACCCATGGATCCAAGGAAATGGAAAGTCATGACAATTAGGGTTTACCCTAATTGTAACACTATATAAAGATCTTATTCTTGACAAAATTGGCAACTAGAATCACACTAGTGTGTGAAGTAAAAGGGCTAGCCGATTTTGATGAGTGTAGAATTCTCTCAAGTCATTCCAAGTGTTTTGATGATTGTGATTCCATTTGAGGTGTCACACTTGGGGCACTAGGCACTCAAGCTTCATGAAGACTTTCTACATCAAAGAGGAATGTATTCTATCTTGCTATAGTTATTGTTTTGTATGCTAGATTAGGATAATACCTTGGAAGTTCTTATTTGTATGTATAATAGAGAAAACATAGATCCAAGGTATTTAGGGTTGCATGTACACTTAGGAGTGTTAGAATGCTCAAAACCCAACAGAAATATGGTGTCACACATCGGGTATCCACAACATATCACCCGCAAACCAACGGGAAGGCTGAAGCTTCAAACAAACATATCAAGGGCATTATAGAGAAAACCATTAATCCGGTCAAGAAAGATTGGAGTATTCGATTGGAGGATGCGTCATGGGCTCACCGGACAGCATACAAGACTTATATCGGTATGTCACCTTGTCGATTGCCGGTTGAATTGGAGCATCGAGCATATTGATTGTCAAAATTTTGAAAATGAGCATGGATAAGGCTAGAAAGAAGAGAAGATTCGATATCCAAGAATTAGAAGAAATCTGGAACAATGCTTACAAGAATGAAGTAATTTATAAGGAGAAAACCGAAGCCTTCCACGACAAAATGATCTCATAAAAGGTATTCACTACCAGTAAAAAGGTACTCTTATATCATTCTGATTTCAAATTTATTTCCGGTAAATTAAGCTCTCGTTGGGTAGGACCTTTTGTTGTTACTAACGTGTTTGATCATGGTGCCATAGAAATAAAAAGTGAACAGAATGGAAATATTTTTAAGGTTAATGGTCATCGTCTCAAACTATTTTATGAAGGGTTTCAAGTTACGAATGAGGAACTGGAGGTATTCGAGGTCCCGACTTACCGCAATTGAGGAAACCAAATAACAATGTCGAGCGAACGACAGTAAAAACGGGCAGCTTATCGGGAGGCAACCCGAGCGTTTGTTTTTTGCAACTTTTTTTCACATTTAGCGTGTTTTTAGTTACTTAGGGCGTCTCCTTTTAAATGAATCTTGTTTTTCATACAAAAAGGAACAGAAAGAATTTGAAAATTTTGGAAAAAATCAATTTTTGTGATACATGTGATCGCAGGTCCAGTCCTTGCGATTGCAGGTTGTGTTATTTGAATCGCAAGACATCATCGAGGATCTTTTGCAATGATTTTTGACGAAAAAGGATTTTATGCGATCGCGGGTATGCCCTATGCGATCACATGTTTTTGTTTGTTTTTATTAAATCGCATCCTCGAGTATATTTTATAACATAAATCAAATATTTTATGAAAGTTGCGATCGCAACTAATAAACATGCGATCACATGTTTTAGTATAATTGCATCTGGACGTTCATGAATATTTTAAAAGTTGATTTTTGAAAAAAAAAAATAAAAAGTTGCGATTGCAGCTTCTGCCAATGCGATTGCAGCTTCTAGTTTTTCTATATGTATCGATCAAAGGCTCATTTGACGCATACCACAACTCAAAAACTCTCTATGTATTCCAATTATTTTCGAGTTCTCTTAGCAAAAACCACACAAATCACTCGTTTTTCATCCAAATCAAGCAAAAAAGGTATCAATCTCTCCCATTTTACTTCTGCTACATCTCTACGGTAACAAAATTATGATTTCACGTTTGAAATTCTTTAAAAATATCTTTTTGTTCATTTTGAAATTTGAATTTTTGTGAGTTTCTTTTTCAGATCTACGCCCCGTTAGCACTCCTCAAGCCCCAAAAACTTGAAACGTGAGTTCCGGAAATAATTCAGAATAGGTTCATCCGATCGGAATTTCAAAACTCAAAACTTTTTTAGATGTGAAAATATACTGCTGCTCTGCGCAGTCAGGTATATTTGTTCTGAAACTGAACTCTTTTGTTTCTGTCATTTATTTGTGCGGGCTTGTGTATCCGCTGTGGGAGTAGTTAGAAAAGTTTATTTTTGCTTGATTATTGTTTATCTGGAAATTGTGTCGAATCTGTCCCAGTCTTTTGACCTGAAAAATGCGTCCTAGACCTTCCCGTTCATGCAAAAATGTTGACATTCCGGACCCGCTATACACTGTTCATGCATACAATGTGACTGTTGATTTAGGTTCACAGGCTGCATTTGACTGTTACCAGCGACTTCTTGACCACGATATTTTACCACAAGCCTGCCCCCAGTCGCGCATTAATGCGGGAACTTCATATCTATGATGGTGTTTGTGCTCTTTTTACCAATATTGGCTAGGAGCTCTTTTTATCTGAGGATTTCCCCACCTGTCCCTTATTCACCCGAGAGTTCCTACCTACCCTCAATGAAGTCAACCAAGAGGGAAATGTTGATTTTCGCTGTTTTAGTACCCCCTCACTCTATCCACATCGACCAGTTATGTACCTTTTTCTACACACCCATCACCAACCTATCCCAGTCCACCGCTGCCTTCAATGTGCGTGATTTTGGCACTCCATCACAGGATTGGAATTTTACAACGCGTCCCAATCCGTTCAGACTAGTATTGTCCATCTAGTTCTGAAAACTGCACTGAAAATTATATGTAATATTATTTACGCACAATTTGAGACCACCAAAGCTGGCAAAGGCAAGTTTTTCGTTTTGTAGTTCATGATCACTGGGTCGTACCGCCCTCATTTTGGTGATGTAATCATCAAAAGATTCCATAGGGTTAGAAACCTCAACACCGGTGGTGCCATTTGTTGTGGTGGTCTGATTACAGTCATCGCTCGCACCGTTGCGGAGAAATCTCTTCTGGAGTACACCTTCTTTTCGGGCAGATCCTTTCTTTTGACCCTGCAGAACCTTCGGGCAATGCACATGTTACATTCGGCCCAGGGTGGGAATGCCTGGATGTTAGGATGATCCACTTATTTCAAAGTCACTAGTCCTAACATCATCGCCCTCATTAATCCCATTAGCGAGACTGTGTGGGTTCTTCCATTGAACATTCCACCACCTCTTTGCCCACGTATGTCACAGTAGGCACCCTAGCGTCCGCATCTTGACCAACCATCTGATGGTTTTTAAGCCTAATAAACATTCCTATGTACTCATACAAACCCTAATGCTTGGATCTAGGTTTCTCTATTGTACATGCTTTGATTCCAAGACTTACAAACCTAGATCTATCATATATATTTCGAAATTATCATAAGGAAAACAGATCTAAGTGGTTTACCTCTTTTAAGTAGCTTGAATCCTTGTAGTCTTCTTGATCTTGAGCTTAGAGTTACAAATGCAACTCCTCTAATGGTTCACAAACCCCACAAGCAAGAAGGCAATATGAGAGAGGGTGAGAGAAGCTAGAAATCGGCCTAGGTTTCTCTTAGAATCAACTGGTAGCCGATTTCAATGCCTTAGGGGTCTTATTTATACTTACAGACTACTAGGGTTTCAGTCTAAACCCTAATGGACAGCTTAGCCACCAAGCAGCCCAAGGAACCTTCTAGAATAAGGCCTTGGACGAAAATATGATGAACCCATCATAATTTCGTTCCCCCTTAAGTCCATTAGGTTTCCTTAACCCAAAACTCAACTATCATACATTTGACAGTTTATACCCCTTTATTCAATTAATCTCTTTTGGTCACCAAATTAATTCCTAATTAATTTATGACCAATACTAACTAAATAAATATGATTTCTCCTTTAATATATTCTTCTTATAATATATTAATAAACCATATTATTCTCTCTTTCTCCTTAAATTACATTGTCAAGTTGCTTTGGAGAAGGCAACCCAAAAGGACCATGCACAACCGGGTCAAGTACATACCAAATATAGTTACAGGCTTAGACACTATTCCAATAGTCTACCACTTGGATAAGTCTAGTAACTATATCTCACATATGACTTCAGAATCCGATTAGCAATCGTAGCTCTTATACTTCGCTATCATCTTTGATCAACTTGTCCTTTAGATAAGGGATCGTATAATCCTGTGTTCTGGATATCATGCTGACAATGCTTATTGTCCAGTAGGTATTCCTTGATTTCCGATTTTTTTGACGTAGAATTTAATTGAACACATCAACATCATTCTGACTGGGCCCGACACATAAGTCAAACCAAATCATCAAGTGGCCAATATATCTCTTTTATTCTCATAGAATAAAAGGAACAGATCAACTTCGACTCATATGCATCCATTGTTCACTAATTAAATCACACAAAGTAATGCATTTTATAACATCAAGTTACTGATGCGTTCACAGATTATCAATGCATAACCAACCAGCAAACAACAAACATATCTCTAAGTTTTAAGACTATATGATGTTATCGCTTTGCGATCACTTAAGGTAAAACACCACGAGGTGATACTCCAAACTCGGGTTTATTCCAATGCTCAAATCATATTCATAAGCACTCATGAACTTTGCAACAAACCTTTACTATGTCCAAAACCTTTTAGATAATCTACAAACAATTCATGACAGTCTTCATTCATATCTACTTCCAAAATATGACTGACCGTGGACCTTTTGAATAATCCTATCATTCAGGAAGTCAAAACATGCAAAAATGGAAACAATAGATAAATAACCAACACAAGATAGTAGCTTTACTCATAAATAACACAATTTTATTTATTCATCAAATGTCAAGTACAAACTATCTATTACATGTTTCCTATCTAATCCAAACTCACATCATCCTTCAGCCCAATCCTCCTAGCGTGCTGCAAGTGTTTGACCCTACTCAGTCCCTTCGTAAGGGGATCTGCTGGGTTTTCTTCTGATGATACCCTCTTCACAACGAGGAGTCCCACTTCTACCCGATGTCTGATAAAATGGTATTTTCTTTCAATATGTCGAGATCTACCATGATCTCTCGGTTCCTTGTTCAAGGCAACCGCTCCTTCATTATCACAGATAATTTCCATCGGCTCCTTTATGGATGGAACAACTCCAAGGTCTCCAATGAAGTTCTTCAACCATATAGCCTCCTTTAACGCTTCGCTCACTGCAATATACTCTGATTCGCACGTTGAATCAGCTACGGTCTCCTACTTGGAACTTTTCCAAGTCACTGCTCCTCCATTCAGGGTAAAGACCCAGCCCGACTGCGATCGGAAATTATCCTGATCCGTCTGAAAACTAGCATCACTGTACCCTCGTACCCTTAATTCATCACTCCCACCGAGGACTAGAAACTAATCCTTGGTCCTCCGAAGGTACTTAAGAATATTCATAACTACAATCCAATGAGCTCTACCAGGGTTATCTTGATATCTGTTGACCATGCTCAAAGCGAAAGCCACATCAGGGCGAGTACAAGTCATAGCGTACATGATAGAGCCTATTGCGGAAGTGTAAGGTACTCGGCTCATATCAGCTATCTCTGCCTCTGTACTCGGGCTCTGAGTCTTACTTAGCTTGGTATTGCTTTGGATTGGCAACTCCCCTTTCTTGGAATTTTCCATACTAAAACGCTTTAGTACCTTATCCAAGTATGTAGCCTGATTGAGTCCTATCAGTCGCTTTTCCTTGTTTCTTACTATTCTTATTCCCATAATATAAGGAGCCTCTCCGAGGTCCTTTATAGCGAAACATTTCCCAAGCCACGACTTGACCTCCTGCAAGGTTGGGACATCGTTTCCTATGAGCAGTGTGTCATCGACATACAATACGAGGAAGCTCACTATACTCCCACTGGCTTTGACATACACACAAAATTCATCTTCGCTTCGTAGAAAGCCAAACTCTTTAACCTTCTCGTCAAAACAAAGATTCCATCTGCGAGACGCTTGTTTCAATCCATAAATGGATTTCACAAGCTTGCATACTCTATTTGGATGCTTCTTATCAACAAAACCCTCTAGCTGATTCATGTAAACATCCTCAGCCAACTTTCCATTAAGGAAAGCAGTTTTCATGTCCATCCGCCATATTTCATAATCATGAAACTCAGCTATTGCAAGCATCACCCTAATAGACTTTATCTTCGCAACTGGTGAGAAGGTCTCATCATAGTCAACTCCGAGAGTTTGAGTAAAGCCCTTCGCAACCAATCGCGCTTTATAAGTATGCACTTTCCCATCCATGTCTGTCTTCTTCTTGAAGATCCACTAGCACCCGATTGTCTTACGACCCGGTACATTATCAACCAAATTCCAAACTTGGTTGTCGTACATGTACTGAATCTCGCTGTCCGTCGCCTCTTTCCATTTAGCAGACTCCGGGCCTGCCATGGCTTCCTTATAGCTGCTAGGTTCATCCAAATTTACTAGTGTACTATCACTAATAAATGTATCCCCTTCAGTAGTAATATGAAAAACATAAAATTGGGGTGGAACACTAGCCCTAGTGGAACGTCGAAGAGGTAAGGACTCGTCAACAGGTTCAACAGGAGTTTCCTCCTCAAGTTGAGTGCCAAAGTCAGACGTTCCTTCATCGCTTTGATCTTGAATCTCTTCAAGTTCAATTTGCCTCCCATTGTCTTCTTGGCTTATCAATTCCCTTTCTCGAAAAACTCCTCTTCTAGCAAAGAAGACAACATTGTCACTCGGTCTATAGAAAAGGTAGCCACAAGACTTATGCGGATAGCCGATGAGATAACACTTCTCACTACGAGGTTCTAGCTTGTCGTGAGTCTCTCGTCTTACGAAAGCCTCGCAACCCCAAACCTTGATATGAGTCAACGAGGGAGCCTTCCCTGTCCACATCTCGTGAGGAGTCTTGGAAACCTTCTTGGTGGGAACTAAGTTAAGGATATGGGCGGCAGTCTCTAAGGCATACCCCCATAACGCAATTGGTAACGAAGTCCGACTCATCATAGAACAAACCATGTCCAACAAGGTTGGATTATGTCTCTCAGCCACACCATTCAATTGTGGCGTCCTTGGAGGCGTCAATTGCGAAACGATTTTGCATTCTTTTAGATAGTCGTGAAACTCAAGACTTAGGTACTCTCCTCCTCGGTCTGACCGAAGCATCTTGATTTTCCTGCCTAGCTGATTCTCCACTTCATTCATAAACTCTTTGAACTTTTCAAAGGTTTCCGACTTTTGCTTGATTAAGTAGATATATCCATATCTGCTATAATCATCTGTAAAAGTCACGTAGAAGCGGCAAGCATCCCTTGTGGTGGATCTAAAGGGCCCACACACATCGGTGTGTATGAGATCCAATAAACCCTCACCCCTTTCACAAGTTCCAGTAATGGGTGACTTGGTCATCTTCCCAAGTAAACAAGATTCACACGTGTCATCGTCCCTAAGGTTGAATGACTCCAACACTCCATCCTTTTGGATTTGGGCTATGCATTTCTTGTTGACATGGCCAAGGCGACAATGCCACAAGCATGCTTTGTCTAGACTAGTAGACGAATCAATATTCAAAACATTATTTCGTAAATTATCAACAATCATCATAGATTCATAAATCCCATTACAAGGTAATGCATTGAAATAAAAGACACCATTCAAATAAACGTTAATAGAACCATTACTATTATCAAAAGAATATCTTAAACCTTGTCTAAACAACCCGTGAAATGAAATAATGTTTCTTGCCATATCTGGCGAATAACAGCAATTGTCTAAATCTATCCCTAACCCATTACTCAACACTAAAGAATAAACACCGACTTTGGTCACAGGCGACGATCTTCTGTTTCCCATAATCAGGTTCATCTTTCCATATTCCACCTCCCTACTTCTTTTTAGGCCCTGCATATCAGAACAAATGTGGTAACCACACCCTGTATCAAGAACCCATGAAGTAGCAAATGATGAGTTATTACATTTAATAGAATACATACCTGCAAAGGTGGGCTAAATCTTCCTATCTCTTATATCTTGCAGATACTGAGGGCAGCTTCGCTTCCAGTGGCCCTTTTGGTGGCAATAGAAGCACTCTGCTTCTTTGGGAACGGAAGAGGGTTTAGTAGGGCCTGCTTTGGTCCCACTTGAGGACAAACCATCACGGGGTTTCCCCTTATGGTGGCTCTTACATGGAGCCTTCCTCTTTTTACCCTTTCCTTGACCTATTGCCATCACAGGAGCGGCCACAGCAGGGGACGGTGCAACGGATTTGTCTTTGAGGTTGCTCTCAGGAGTCCTCAAGAGTCCTTGGAGCTTGCTCAAGGAGACCTCCTCCTTGTTCATGTGGTAGGTCATCCTAAACTGGTTGTAGCAGGAGGGCAAGGAGTGGAGGATTATGTCGATAGCCAAATCCTCATCAAACTTAACATTAAGTTTGAGAAGACAATCAACATACCTCTGCATTTTCTGCAAATGTGACGTTAGGGATTCTCCACTCCCCATCCACTACAAAAAATATATCATTTAGTGGCATACAAAAAGTGCCACTAAAAACCCAAAAAAGTGCCACTAAATAAATTATAGATGCCACTAGAAACGCTCCCACTAAAACCCTTTAGTGACACATTTTACTTTTGTCACTGTAGTTTTTTAGGCTTTTAGTGACACTTTTTATTTGCCACAGTACAGGAAAAGTTTTTTTTGTGTCACATATTTTGTGCTACTAAATATTCATTTGATTAAATACTTCATGCCACTTTTAGTTACACATTTTCAAAATTTATATGTGCCACTGAATACTAGTTTGATTAAATAATTGATGCTACTTTTAGTTACACCTTTTCAAATTTTGGTTGCACTTTTTCATTTGCCACAATAAAAAAACATTATTTTGTGGCACACTTGTTTCTACAAATACACATTAGATTCTATAATATAAACTTCTTATATCTACATAATTTTTTATCTATAATCTAAAATAAATTAAACAATTAAACTGCAACGCATACAAGATAATAAATATTCCATTCCATAAGATGAAACAAACTACAATTTCTTTTCATTCAAATGGAATAAACCAATCCATTCCTTCCATGATTGCATCATAATAAACACTACCTACAAGAAAAATACATGTTTTTTCCAACCTTGAAAACTGCTAGATATTTAATAATCCTTTGTTTGACTTTGACTAAACCATAATGGTCACTATCAAGCCCATCTTTTGCAGTTTTTAAGTCCTATTCAACTTCAACCTCTTCAATTGTAGTCTACCATGGAAAATCATACATTTGACCAACTATAAATCCAGTTCATGTAAGTAAGAACAAAAGGGTGTTTATTTAGATTGGAAACTACATTAGTAAAAGTTGAGAAACATATAGTATAATTAGATTAGCTTACATTATGATAGCGCAATTGATTTTGATGATCTCCAAGTTCATCATCTCCCTTATGAATGTTACTCTCAGACATTGTCTTTGTAATAGACTGCAAAAAAGAAAAAAAATCTAATGAGATAAAGTTATAATAATAAAATAAATGAATCAAAAGGATTTTATTAAATAAGGAAAAGATGTAAAATTTACCTTGAAAACAATTGGTTCATTCATGTCATTCCATATGCCATCCACACTATTTACAATGACTTGATTAGTTAATGGGTTATAACATTATCTCGTTAAAAAATTTATTCCATTGTTACCCTTGTAAGTTATGCAAGATTTAAACTTCCTTTCTTATGGAATGATAATATATTAAGGGTATCTAAAGAAATGTATTATTCGATCACTGCAAGTTAGTTATTCAAGCTTTTCACACTCTTCCATAGCGATCATTTTACCCTTGTATGTTATGCAATATTTAAACTTCTTTCATGTGTTAAGGAAGAGAGATTAGTGGACACTAGGTTGGTGTTTAGTATTTTGGAATCAGGGAAGGAATGCAATGATTCATTACGTAGAAATATAGGCTTTAGGTGTGCAGGTTTATTGTGACTTGAAGTCACAATAATCATATTTTTAAAGTGTTGGGTAAAAATTGAATATGAATTTGATTTTCTAATTATTTATGGTAAAAAAACTCAAAATAATCAAATTTGAATAATTACAAGAAAACTAATTATTAAGATAAATTTAAAATTACCTAACTAACACTCACATTAAATACCTGCACCAAATATCTATTTTTTGGAGCAAAATATCTAATTACCTCATAAATGAAGATCCAAACACTTGTTTAATAGCAATAAAGATACATAATCAAAAGTGGGCTTAATTACCTGATGGAGACATGCACTTGAATGCAAAAAGTGTTTGAATAACTTATAGATTTTCATCAGAGGGAAGACCATTGAGCTCAAAGATGTTTAACAGATCAAAAAACTACATTCACAAAAAAATTATAGAATAGTCAAGTTCTTGACATCAAGAAAGGAGAAAAAGTTCAAAAT
Organism: Lactuca serriola; assembly: GCF_051521515.1. Lineage (NCBI taxonomy): Eukaryota > Viridiplantae > Streptophyta > Magnoliopsida > Asterales > Asteraceae > Lactuca > Lactuca serriola. Next base: position 187,931,588 of record NC_136412.1, on the reverse strand, counting down.
CACATAATAAGCCAACGATTACTTTCTTTATCATTTTAATTGTATAATCTTTAAGTACCTGAGATAGGATTTTTGCACACTCTGCCATGGTTGACAATTCTCTTTTCTGATATGTTGTATCAAATCTAGATAACAATTGTTCTCCAATTCTGCACAAACATTCACCATGATCAAATTCAAGATAGACCTATACATAGTGAATAAGTGAATTATATATAACGCATATACCATTGAAGTATTCTTGAAGGTTCGGTCCTCTACTAGCAGTTGCATTCCCTTCTCTGGAACAGATTCATAGTCACACGTCACACCATCTCTTCCAATGTAACCTAGCTAAAATCAATAAATAAAGTTTAAAAAAAAAGTGTTGTATAGACAAAGATTGCTTCTTTTTTGGACCGAATGAACTCTTTGAATATGAAAAAACTGACCATTATACCCTTATTTATAGACAATGATTGTTTCTTGTTTGGGTTGAATAAACTGTCTATGAGTTGTCCGACTTAGGGGCTTCTTCTATTCAAATGTTGTTTCATTATTGCCTTTCGATTTTGATGAAACAATATTTAAGCTGCATAACAGAAGCATTACTTCTATCTGTCAAAAGAAAAGATGACGAAAATCAATATTTCAGCACTACAACATAGTCAAAGTCATGTGATCTTCTTATTATTTCTTATTTGAGCATTGTACTTATAAAAATCTATCAAATTATAGCAATGCAGAACCTGGTACTTTTAAACTGGTTAACCAATTGCTATAATGGGTGTAAAAATTTCAAAATACAATATGCCCTAATAAGAAATAGTTTAGAAAAGTACCGAGGTTGTTATAAGAAAAAATGGAAGTACAATGCAATAGCCGAAACCAAAAAAATTGAAATCATATTTTAATCGTTTTTGCGTTTGACTTGTGATACTTAGAAGTAGAATGTTGTAATATATAGCAATAGTGGGAGAGAATACCTTCCAATAAGCCAAAAATACATATGGGACATTTACTATATAATATGTAATTCTCTTCTCTGGGTAATTAAGATCATGAACAGTTGAGATTGTTGTGAGCAACTATAATAGAAAAAGATTAATGTTGATATTTATTACATTTAACCCTATTTTCATTTAATAAAAAATATTTAACTTAAATATATGTGCTTAAACTAATAAGTTTGACAATAAGATATACCTTTATCTGGTTCAATGCAGAGAGTTTTAGCCCACTCATATCCAAAACCTTCACACACTTGGCAATATAATTTCTATTTTTTTGTTGAGGCTAGCTATAATGAATTCAACAATTAAAAATTAGCATCTTAAAATCCGAAGTAAACTCATAAAATAAATCCATGTCATTCTCACCAAAATCATGATCGCGATATTCATTAATTTGAATGTGTCAGCGCACATAATAATGGATCTGCAAGATATGATATAGAACAAGTCACAACACATGGAACTACTTGTTGTTTCATACTAAAATATGTCGGAGAATTTCATTAGATTTAATGCTAAATGCAAGAAGTTGTGATATTAATAGATACCTTTCCAGGATTAGCAACCACCTCAACAGCTACTACACTAGTCCAATAAAGATTTCCAGCATTGGCATATATTGCATCTGAGCAAGTTCTTTGTATCTCCTTCTCTCACACAAGCATGTATTGCATCTAATTTTCTAAGAAGTAATTTCAAGATGTTATTCAGATAACATTATTTACTACTCTAGGAAAGAATTAAAAATTTACATTCAGTTAAATTACATTAATTTCTCATCGATATACCTATATAACATGAACAAAAAGAAGATCAAAAACCTTTAAGTAGCAGTAATCTCAAAACATAAACGGTTTAAAGAACCTTTAGATATCAAATAACTTTATTAAAGATTTCCCAAAAACAACTAAACTTTCAATTTTGTGGCTTCTAGAATCTGATTCTATTAGCAATTATCCTCTAAATAGAAAAGAAAAAAATTCGGAACACAAAAAATCATTATCAAAATTACCTCCTCACGTGATATTGTTCTTATGTACTTGATATCCTCCATCTTCTTTTTTGTGTAATTCAAACCCTTCTTCAAGCCACTCATTTGACCATGAACATAAAGATTAAGGATCAGAAACGAAATCTAAGTAAACAAAAAAATAAATAATGTCAATGAGGCAATACATCGAACACGTTATGTGCACTTACAAACCACAAAATGAATCATCAGTAAACAAATGGAGAGAAGAAATTGAGTGACGATGAAGATTTGGAAATGAACTAAAAACCACTAGAAGAAGGCCAATTAAAGAAATAGAAAACCTCAACAAAAAAATCTACAGAAAACTAGATTGAAGAAAAGATGAAGAGAATTATCAATTAACATGGATTCGTGTACCTTCTTAACAGCATTTGCAAGGAAGGAGGGGTGATTAGGAAGACGAGATGATACTCTCATGGTCGCGGTGAAGAGGAGAGAAGTGTGTGTGTGTGGGGGGGGAGGGGAGGGGAGGGGTGAACTGGTGAAAATGGAAATAATCTTGCTCTATAGTCTGGAGTAAGGCGATTAAAAGAGGGAAAAAAAGGTCACGCCAAATTATTGTTATTGCAGCTAGAAATTGACAAAAAGAACCAACAAACACTGATTGACACAAAGAAGCAACAAATAATAATTACGAGATCATATAAAATGCTTTCGAACTCTCCATACCTAGCCAGAAAACTCCAGATATCATCACAGATGTGTGGATAGAAGCGAACATCAACTCCAAACCTCCTTGTGATTTGAAATCCATAACGTTACTTCGCAATAAACCTCGAAATTCAACCTCCCCTTTGCATCCTTACGATCTCACTCACGACTCACCAAAAAACTAGAAGCCGAAAGATATCAAGTGGTTGATCGACAAGAGGCAATGCGTTAGCTAATCGAAAAGAGACAAGGTTGGCAATTGATGATTAGAAACAACAAAGTGTAACGCCCGGGTTTCAGGTCTAAGCATATTTGTCAATGTAATAGTCTACGTCAACTATTGTAACTCTTTTTGAAGTAATAAAGATGAAATATTTGAGTATTATGTGAATTATCTGTATTTATGTGCTTACAATTTAATTATAAATAAAGAATAAAAATAAGCGTCAAAAATTAAAGTGTGAGATAAGCCCGATATCTCTACATAAAGTTGTAGACTATGTCTCAAGGTTTCCGTACATATAAAGAACGCCGAAATCCGAGTTATAACGAAGAAGTTATGGCCCGTCAAAGTTTTACGGCAAAACCGGCACGGCACCGGGAAGCGTAAATAGTGAATTTACGATAGAGTGAGATTTAGCCTTAGCAATCTAAACGAAAGTTGTAGAATATGTTAAACTAAGAACGTCTATAAAAAGAACGCCCAAATCTGACTTCGTATGAGGAAGTTGTGATTTTTCTAAGATTCGGCTTAGCAATGCACGGCCCGAAACTCGAATTTTTGTTCGAGCGGTTTTTGGCTTACGCGACCTAAATGAGAGTTGAAGATCTCATTAATAGGAACTCAACAGTAAAAAGATGGACGAAAACGGAGTTTGTATGAAGGAGTTATGAATTCTTCGCGGTCATTTAACAGTCTAAACGCCTCTTACTGTTAAATTTGAGATCGGTCGAGAATTAGCCGACGGAGTCTAAACGAAAGTTGTAGATCTTGTTTTTACCTACGCGTGGAAAAAAAGAACGTCGAAAACGGAGCTCGTATGCGAAAGTTACGGGGTTTAGAAGTTGGCAAAGTGCTGATGCAAAAGGGGTGACGTGGCTGAATATGGGCCAAGGCTTTCTCCCCAAGGAAAGCCATCAGATGATGACACGTGGAACTGACTCGGCGAGTTAGTGAACCGACTCGGCGAGTCCGTCAGGATTTCACCCTATAAATAGAAGTGTCGGGTTCTCTCATTTCTCACACCTCAACCCTCTTCTTTCTCTCTCTACACTCTCTCTCTAAGCCTCCTTAAGCCCCCTAAAGCCTAGGTAAACCCCCTAGCACCCGAAGGAAGCCCCGAGGCTCCCGGAGTCCCGAGAAAAGAGCCTTTCGGCTCGGGAACGCTGCTCCAGCGAAGCCCGGTTTTCAAGAAAACCCGCTGTAAGTGAGCTACGCCTAACCTATCTTTGGTTAAGCTTACGTTTTAATATAGTAATGTTATTAGGACCTTATAATAAGTACTTGGGTATGGGTTATATAAGTATCGTTTAACGCTTATATAATAATAATAATAGCTAGAATATTAATTAATCGCGGTTATCGTTAGACTAAACCCTAGTGGTATTGGTACTAGGTTTTATCGAAGGAATATCGTTTTGAGAGTATCGAAGCGCTGTCCGAGTGCTGAGTCACCACCTAATCAGGTGAGTGCATAGTTACTTTCAGCTTACACATAGATATGAAGTATTTTATATAAATTACGTGCTATGTGTGCATATTATCTGAATACTTGCTATCTATGTTGGGTGAACATTGTTATACATGTTTTCAATGATTTAAACTGTATATGTATTTTATATCTACGAAAATGTTGGGGTAAAACATGGGTAGATGTAATAGGTGATGTGTGATAAAATGATGAGAGGCCTCGATGTTGATGTTGTTGTTTCTATCATTTAGCGGAGTATGGATGACGACCACGGACTCTTCTAGACAGTCTAGTGGAACACTAGCAGGCTCGCAACCTGTAGGTGTTTGTGAATGATGTGTTCACCGGTGTACTCCATCCCCCACATGGTTACCTTTAGGACATTTATTGCTGAGGAATCCCCTTAGCAGTAGTGTCCGTCCCGATGATGATCCTTAGGCTAGGTCCCTTATGATAGGTGTTTAGGGACGTAAAGTGAGGATAACGGGAACGGGTAATCGAGTTATTGTTGATTGATGAAATTAATAAACTTATTTATTGTGGGTTGAAAACCCTATGTGCTCACCAGGCTCCCAAGCCTGACCCACTCAGTTTCTTGTATTACAGGTAGTGGTGCATGAGCATAGGTGTGATGTTTTGGACGAGGGATTACGGATATAGGCCTGTAGATATGAAATAATGTAGTAAGGCTTATATTGTACTGTTTATGCTTTTGATCTGTACGAACATGACATCCCAAGTCTTTTAATAAAATACATTTCTATGGAAATGCTTTTGATAAATCTTTATTATATTTTTGTTTTGGGACAAATTCCGCAACACTTTCATTTAAAATGTAACTCTGATTTTTAAACAAAGCATAAACAAACTGGTCTTTTCTGGCCGTGATTTTGGGGATGTCACAATTGGTATCAGAGCATTAGTTTAAGCGAACTAGGAATTTGTAGGATTTCTAGACTTAAACTTAGAATGCTAAGCGATGATTGTGAGGTGTGAGCACTAGCTTATTTTAGGAATTGTGCCTAAAATGCTTTTATGTGCTAAATGCTTTGTGCATGATATGCTGTTATTTGTTCGGATCTATGGTCTGTTGCCGACCGGATCTGGAAACCTTATGTGTTTAGGATTCTAAACGTACGACTACGATATTAGAACTAGCATGTAAAAGTTTCGGAGTGACAAGGACAATTCAAACGTCTATCCTAAATAAAGATCTAAATTCACCTTATTCGGTGTATAGATCAAGATGGCAAGGACCTGTAGTGGAAACGTGAACGCGAATGGAGATAGGAACCAACCCCCAGTGGTTCAACAAATACCTGTTGTAGAAGAAGTTGCACCTGAGCCAGTCACGATGGCCGGAGTGCAAGTGATGATCCAGGCTATGTTGGATCGTCAAATGGAGGAAACCAGACGTTTGCTCCAGCAAAATCGAGAGGAAGAGACTATTCAGATCGAACAGCCCGAGTTGAACGAAGGGCAGACTGAGGAGGGAAACAATAGTGGGACTGTTGGTCAAGCCAACCCACCGATAGTTAGGCAAAACCACCAGGAGGGAGGAAATGACAGACGTGGATGCAAATACAAGGATTTCATGGCATCCAAGCCACCGAGTCTATCTGGAAGCCCGACGCCGGTGGAAGTCATGAATTGGATCTCTGAGATGGAGACAATGTTTGAGAGTTGCGAGTGTAGTAATAGGCAGAAGACCGCTCTTGCGGTTCCTTTGTTGAAATCTAGAGTACTAAGCTGGTGGAAGCTACTAGCTGACTCAATGCCCAAAGGGGAAGCAAGCAAGATGTCGTGGGAGGATTTTCTGGTACATTTGAAGATGCAATACTGCTCTGAGCAGGATCTTCTGGAAATCAACAACGAATTCCAAAATCTGAAGAAGGGAAGAATGAGCGTTACGGAATACGCTGCAAGCTTTACTGAGAAAATGAAGCTTGTTCCTCACCTCGTCCCAACTGAACTCTCCAAGGTTAACAAATTTGCCCTCGGATTACCAGCGGACTTCGGTCCAATGGTCAAACAATCTACCACTCTGAAAGCCGCCATCTGGGCTGCTAAGAATCTGGAGACCCAGATACGAGAGAAGGGTCTGGAGAGAGCGGAAGTGGGAGAGAAAAGGAAATTTGACGGATCCTCAAGGTCCGGTAAGAAAGGTAGATTCTCGAAGTTTGGTTCGAGAGGAGGAGGATCAGAAGCGAAGTGGTGTGACAAGTGCAAGAAGAAGCACTCTGGGAAGTGTGAAGGAGGGGTCACTTGTTACAAATGTGGAAAGCCTGGGCACTATGCCAATGAATGCACGTTCACTAAGAAGGTCTGTTATGAGTGCAACGAGGAGGGGCACATTTCAAGGGATTGCCCGAAGAAGAAGGAGACAGGAAGACCCAACATACCACCGAAGCCGAAGGCGAGAGCCTTCCAGATGACGCTCGAGGCTGCAAAGGAGGCAGCAGACGTCGCTTCAGGTACCTTTCTTGTAAATGGTTTGCCTGCAAATATACTATTTGATTCCGGAGCCAACTACTCCTTTGTGTCGCATAAATTTGGTGGGAAATTAGCATTGCCTATAGAAAAATTAGATAATGCCCTGATTGTAGAAGTTGCCAGTGGCAAATTCGTACCTGTTAGTAATCGTATTAGGAACATCGTCATTGACCTAAACGGAAACGAATTCGATGAAGAGCTATTACCCATAGAGTTAAACGGTTTCAACATCGTTTTGGGTATGGATTGGCTTAGCGCCAACGATCCTGAGATTCAATGCCGAAAGAAGATAGTAAAGGTAAACCCACCCGGAAAGGAATCATTTATGGTGTACGGGGACAAACGCAGAGTGAATTCTGGAATCATCTCCCTGATGAAAGCCAGGAAATGTTTGTCCAAAGGATGCGCATCGTACTTGGCATTCGTAATCGATGCTAAGAAAGAAAAGAAAGAGGTGCAGAATATACCGGTTGTGTGTGATTATCCGGAAGTCTTTCCCGAAGATCTTCCTGGATTACCACCTGATAGACAAGTGGAGTTCTGTATAGACTTGTTACCAGGAACAACACCAATAGCAAAAGCACCTTACCGATTAGCACCGACGGAGATGAAGGAGCTCATGACGCAACTTCAGGAGCTATTGGACAACGGTTTTATTCGACCTAGTTCATCACCCTGGGGAGCTCCGGTATTATTCGTGAAGAAGAAGGATGGAAGTATGAGAATGTGTATAGACTACCGAGAGCTGAATACGGCAACGGTGAAGAACAAGTATCCATTGCCGAGGATTGATGACCTATTCGATCAGCTGCAAGGTTCGAGCTACTTCTCAAAGATCGATCTTAGGTTAGGATATCATCAGCTAAAGGTGAGAAAGCAGGATATTGAGAAGACTGCATTCAGAACAAGATATGGACACTACGAGTTCTTGGTTATGTCATTCGGGCTAACCAATGCTCCCGCAGCATTCATGGATTTGATGAATAGGGTTTGTAAACCATTCCTCGATAAATCCGTGATAGTGTTCATCGACGACATTCTCATCTACTCAAAAAGCCAAGAGGAGCATGGAAAGCATCTACGGGAAGTATTAGAAGTGTTGAAGAAGGAGAAGCTTTTTGCAAAGTTCTCCAAATGCGACTTTTGGATACGGGAAGTCCAATTCTTGGGTCATGTTGTTAACCAGGAGGGAATAATGGTTGACCCCGCAAAGATCGAGGCTGTAATGAAGTGGGAACGCCCAAAGAGTCCCACGGAAATTCGAAGCTTTCTAGGATTAGCCGGATATTATCGACGATTTATCAAAGGCTTTTCTTCGATAGCTGCTCCATTAACAGCTTTGACTCATAAAGGAGCTACGTATACGTGGAGTGAGAAACACGATGAGGCATTCGAGAAGCTAAAGAAGAAGTTATGTGAAGCACCGATACTTTCTCTACCCGATGGAGTCGAAGATTTCGCGGTTTATAGTGACGCTTCTGGAGTCGGGTTGGGTTGTGTTCTGACCCAAAGAGAAAAGGTGATAGCATACGCATCTCGACAATTGAAAGAGCACGAAAAGAACTACCCCACTCATGATTTGGAGTTGGCAGCGGTAGTTTTTGCCTTAAAGATATGGAGGCATTACCTCTACGGCATGAAGTGCAAGCTCTTCACTGATCATAAGAGTCTCCAGTATCTCTTTAATCAGAAGGAGTTGAACATGAGGCAACGACGCTGGCTAGAACTTCTCAAGGACTACGACTGTGAGATACTTTACCACCCAGGTAAAGCAAATATTGTTGCTGATGCTCTCAGTCGGAAAGTCAATCTTGAAAGGAAAAGGCCAAGAGCGTTAAGAATTGAAGTCGTCTCAACGATTGTGGAAAGCATCAGGAAAGCTCAAGAAGAAGCTTTAGAGAAAAATGACCGAAAGGAAGAACGTTTGGGAAGAACGTTAGTGTTCGGTACAAACAGTCGTGGACTGAAGGTATTCCAAGATCGAATTTGGGTACCTAAGACGGGAGGAATAATAGATCTTCTAATGGAAGAAGCACACAAGACCATGTACTCGATTCATCCCGGTAGCACTAAAATGTATAGGGACCTAAAACCCTACTACTGGTGGCCGACGATGAAGCTCGATGTTGCGAAGTATGTGGCCGAGTGCGTAACATGTGCGAGGGTTAAGGCACAACATCAGAAACCGTATGGGAGTTTAGAACCTTTACCTATACCCATGGGTAAATGGGAAGACATCACCATGGATTTTGTGACTAAACTGCCTAGGACGAAGAACAGTCACGACATGATTTGGGTAGTCGTGGATCGTTTCACCAAGAGTGCACACTTCATAGCAGCCAAAAAGAAGTGGTCTATGGATAAGCTCGCTAATGCTTACGTGAAGGAAATTGTAAGACTTCACGGTGTCCCTCTTACGATTGTATCAGATCGGGATAGTCGTTTCACATCAAGGTTTTGGAGGAGTCTGCAAGAGGAATTGGGTACGAAATTATGTTTGAGTACGGCTTACCATCCGCAAACTGACGGTCAGAGCGAAAGAACGATTCAGACGTTGGAAGATATGCTGAGAGCATGTACCCTCGAGTTCCAAGGGAATTGGGACGAGCACTTACCTCTGGTAGAATTCTCCTACAACAATAGTTTTCACTCGAGCATCAAGATGGCACCTTACCAAGACTTGTATGGACAGAAGTGTCGTACGCCGTCTTGTTGGCTTGAAGCCGGAGAGAAGCAGTTTATGGACCTCAAGATAGTCCATGAGACTGCTGAGAAGTTGAAGGTGATTAGGGAAAGAATGTTAGCAGCTCAGGATCGTCAGAAGAGCTATGCTGACAAGAAAAGACGACCGATAACCTTCGGAGTTGGGGATTCGGTTTTGCTTAAAGTCTCACCGTGGAAGGGAATTATAAGATTCAGGAAACGAGGAAAGTTGAGTCCAAGGTTTATTGGACCGTTCAAAGTTCTTCAGAAGATAGGGAACCAAGCTTACAAGTTGGAATTGCCCGAAGAACTCAATGGTATTCATAACACCTTCCATGTGTGTTATTTGAGGAAATTCACGGGAGATGTTCCTGACATAATTCCAATCTCAGAGTTAAGGATGGATGAGAATAAGAGGCTGATCGAAGAGCCCGAGGCAATTGTTGACCGTAAGACTAAGAAGTTACGACGCAGGATGGTCGACTTAGTGCTATTCCGATGGAAACATTCGAATGGGCCGAATCTCACTTGGGAAACAGAGGATGACATGATGAGTCGCTATCCACATCTGTTTGCTGATGCATGATTCCGGGACGGAATCATCCTAAGGGGGAGAGAATTGTAACGCCCGGGTTTCAGGTCTAAGCATATTTGTCAATGTAATAGTCTACGTCAACTATTGTAACTCTTTTTGAAGTAATAAAGATGAAATATTTGAGTATTATGTGAATTATCTGTATTTATGTGCTTACAATTTAATTATAAATAAAGAATAAAAATAAGCGTCAAAAATTAAAGTTTGAGATAAGCCCGATATCTCTACATAAAGTTGTAGACTATGTCTCAAGGTTTCCGTACATATAAAGAACGCCGAAATCCGAGTTATAACGAAGAAGTTATGACCCGTCAAAGTTTTACGGCAAAACCGGCACGGCACCGGGAAGCGTAAATAGTGAATTTACGATAGAGTGAGATTTAGCCTTAGCAATCTAAACGAAAGTTGTAGAATATGTTAAACTAAGAACGTCGATAAAAAGAACGCCCAAATCTGACTTCGTATGAGGAAGTTATGATTTTTCTAAGATTCGGCTTAGCAGTGCACGGCCCGAAACTCGAATTTTTGTTCGAGCGGTTTTTGGCTTACGCGACCTAAATGAGAGTTGAAGATCTCATTAATAGGAACTCAACAGTAAAAAGATGGACGAACACGGAGTTCGTATGAAGGAGTTATGAATTCTTCGCGGTCATTTAACAGTCTAAACGCCTCTTACTGTTAAATTTGAGATCGGTCGAGAATTAGCCGACGGAGTCTAAATGAAAGTTGTAGATCTTGTTTTTACCTACGCGTGGAAAAAAAGAACGTCGAAAACGGAGCTCGTATGCGAAAGTTACGGGGTTTAGAAGTTGGCAAAGTGCTGCTGCAAAAGGGGTGACGTGGCTGAATATGGGCCAAGGCTTTCTCCCCAAGGAAAGCCATCAGATGATGACACGTGGCACTGACTCGGCGAGTCATTGAACCGACTCGGCAAGTCCGTCAGGATTTCACCCTATAAATAGAAGTGTCAGGTTCTCTCATTTCTCACACCTCAACCCTCTTCTTTCTCTCTCTACACTCTCTCTCTCTAAGCCTCCTTAAGCCCCCTCAAGGCTAGGTAAACCCCCTAGCACCCGAAGGAAGCCCCGAGGCTCCCGGAGTCCCAAGAAAAGAGCCTTTCGGCTCGGGAACGCTGCTCCAGCGAAGCCCGGTTTTCAAGAAAACCCGCTGTAAGTGAGCTACGCCTAACCTATCTTTGGTTAAGCTTACGTTTTAATATAGTAATGTTATTAGGACCTTATAATAAGTACTTGGGCTATTATTATGGGTTATATAAGTATCGTTTAACGCTTATATAATAATAATAATAGCTAGAATATTAATTAATCGCGGTTATCGTTAGACTAAACCCTAGTGGTATTGGTACTAGGTTTTATCGAAGGAATATCGTTTTGAGAGTATCGAAGCGCTGTCCGAGTGCTGAGTCACCACCTAATCAGGTGAGTGCATAGTTACTTTCAGCTTACACATAGATATGAAGTATTTTATATAAATTACGTGCTATGTGTGCATATTATCTGAATACTTGCTATCTATGTTGGGTGAACATTGTTATACATGTTTTCAATGATTTAAACTGTATATGTATTTTATATCTACGAAAATGTTGGGGTAAAACATGGGTAGATGTAATAGGTGATGTGTGATAAAATGATGAGAGGCCTCGATGTTGATGTTGTTGTTTCTATCATTTAGCGGAGTATGGATGACGACCACGGACTCTTCTAGACAGTCCAGTGGAACACTAGCAGGCTCGCAACCTGTAGGTGTTTGTGAACGATGTGTTCACCGGTGTACTCCATCCCCCACATGGTTGCCTTTAGGACATTTATTGCCGAGGAATCCCCTTAGCAGTAGTGTCCGTCCCGATGATGATCCTTAGGCTAGGTCCCTTATGATAGGTGTTTAGGGACGTAAAGTGAGGATAACGGGAACGGGTAATCGAGTTATTGTTGATTGATGAAATTAATAAACTTATTTATTGTGGGTTGAAAACCCTATGTGCTCACCAGGCTCCCAAGCCTGACCCACTCAGTTTCTTGTATTACAGGTAGTGGTGCATGAGCATAGGTGTGATGTTTTGGACGAGGGATTACGGATATAGGCCTGTAGATATGAAATAATGTAGTAAGGCTTATATTGTACTGTTTATGCTTTTGATCTATACGAACATGACATCCCAAGTCTTTTAATGAAATACATTTCTATGGAAATGCTTTTGATAAATCTTTATTATATTTTTGTTTTGGGACAAATTCCGCAACACTTTCATTTAAAATGTAACTCTGATTTTTAAACAAAGCATAAACAAACTAGTCTTTTCTGGCCGTGATTTTGGGGATGTCACATAAAGGCAGTGAAAATTGATCGGAAACAGTCAAGGCGATGGCTATGGAGAGTTATTTAGGGTTGTTCATTTTGTTTAGAGGTGAGAAAAGGGGGACGACATCAGGTTATAAGAGAAGACGTGGGTAGGGTAAGTGAGGATGGAGATGGGTTGAGGTTGGGGTGAGATCCATGATATTTTTTAATAGTATAAATAATAAAAAATTAAAAAGAAGGAATAGAATGTTTTTTTTCTTTATAATATTTTTTAATTAGACGATAATAAGAAAAGGGTATATATGTCCTTTTAGGTATGATAAGGACTAAATCACAAACAAAAACAAAACAATACGGACCATCCGAGTTAAAAAAGTTGAGTTAGATGAGTACCTACCCAAATTACCCGCAACCACATAACCATTCATGTAATTTACCGTATTTTTAATATAACAAAACCTTTAGTGGCATATTTAAATATGTCATTAATAATTATGAATATTAGTGACATAAACTCTTAAGTGTTATTAAATCCATTGAATTTTATAATGGCACTTAGAATGTGCCATTAAAAGCATGATATAGTGGCACATCAAACATATGTCATTAAAAATGTATGCCACTAAAAGACATTTTGTGTGTAGTGATCTTAGCGGTGATCATGTTAGTAATGATCTCATAGCGCTCTTGCCTCGCGCTCAGGTGATACATGTCCAGCAAATCCTAATGCATTTCATACGGATACATGTCCTTATAGGACTTTTGGAGTTCGAGGTTCATGGTGGCCAGCATGATGCAGTGAACTTTCTTAGCATCACGCTCGTGGGCCTAAAAGGCGGCCAACTCTTCAGGAGTAGCAACATCTGGGATGATCTTCTCAAGATTTTTACCGAGGACATATTCTTTGTCCTCGTAGCGTGTGATCATGCGAATATACCTCATCCACTCGTTGAGGTTTGAACCATCAAATGTCACTTTCTGACACAATTTCATCAACAAGAATGACCCAGAAGCGTTGTTGTTATTGTTGTTTGCAGACATCTGAAAAGGAAAGGAACAAAGTTTTATTAGAAATGAATCCCAAATTAAACACCCAAATGAGAAATTAGGGCTAGGATCCAACGATATTATTTACAACTTAGAAAGGGATGCCATACTCTAAAAGTAAATAATTTGAAGGTAAGTGAATGACGATTCACTAATTCTTACCATGAAAAACGAAAAGGCAATTTAGGTTTTAAATGTATTGAAAACTCCTAAATCTTTGAGATTCATTGAGCTTTTCAATGGCATGTTTAAATCTCGATATGCATTTCAAATTTCCGACTGGGATACCAAGGATCACAAACAAATTGTGAATAACCATGCGAATCAACATGGTGCACTCAATGTCTCTATCACCTAATCAATGTGTCGGTAAACCACACATGCTCCATTGATCTATGACAAACATCGAGTCACCCTTCGCTACCAATGTCATCCCCAAATTGATGTGTCGGTTAACCACACGCGCCTCATCAACGTTTGACAAGGGTACGAAGTGTAATTCCATGGATTAGCATCATTTTCACATTTTACCCTAAAGTAACTAAGATTGGGAATTTGAAAAACATGTAGTTACTTTGTATCTTACATTATACTTTTAATGAGGAGATGGTTGCCCTATCCTACCCGTTCGGCTAATGACCCTCCACCAGTCAAGCAAGAGGTAGGTGTGAGTGTATACCCATTAAGCGCCATTTTATAGGCAACAACCTTATACCCACTGTATAGACTGGCTTCGTGAATGAGGCCTACTAACGGTAAGACTAGCATATTAAGTTTTATATATATATATATATATATATATATATATATATATATTAAACTTGTAATAATATATAATAGTATAGGGTTGAATTTCAAACTTGTAAAATTCTAAGGGTTTGAAATTTAAATTATTCAAAATTAAACTTTTAATCACAAATTCAAATTTCAAAACTTGAGGGCAAGTTTTGAACTTTTCAAAACACAAGGGGTCAAATAACAAATAATTTAAATTAAACAATTAATTTCAAAATTATCTATATTTCACCTAATCTTATTTTAGTCATTAGATAATTACCAAATAACTTTAAATAATCCATATTTATCACATAAACAACCAATATTTAAAAGATTTGAAATTATCTATTGTTTTGGAAAGGATAATCATGCAAATATTATAAAATTCGGATTTTATACTTCAAAAACGATTTAGGCATTAATCCTATGACAAAACAGCAACAAAATCCCGAAAATCTTTCTGTCTGACGTCGAAACTCATCGAGTCCACTTTGGAACTCGTCGAGTTCATGCAACTCGTCGAGTTCCTCATGGAAACTCGTCGAGTTCATCTTGAATCCTTGTAGTCTTCTTGATCTTGAACTTAGAGTTACAAGTGCAACTCCTCTAATGGTTCATAAACCCCACAAGCAAGAAGGCAATATGATAGAGGGTGAGAGAAGCTAGAAATTGGCCTAGGGTTCTCTTAGAATCAAGTGGTAGCCAATTTCAATGCACTAGGGGTCTTATTTATACTTACAGTCTACTAGGGTTTCAGTCTAAACCCTAATGGACAGCTTAGCCACCAAGCAGCCCAATGAACCTTCTGGAATAAGGCCTTGGACGAAAATATGATGAATACCCATCATAATTTTGTTCCCCTTTAAGTCGATTAGATTTCCTTAACCCAAAACTCAACTATCATATATTTGACAGTTTATACCCCTTTATTCAATTAATCTCTTTTGGTCACCAATTTAATTCCTAATTAATTTATGACCAATACTAACTAAATAAATATGATTTCTCCTTTAATATATTATTCTTATAATATTTTAATAAACCATAATATTCTCTCTTTCTCCTTAAATTACCTTGTCAAGTTTCTTTGGAGAAGGCAACCCAAAAGGACCATGCACAACCGGGTCAAGTACATACCAAATATAGTTACGGGCTTAGACACTATTCCAACACCATCTTCATCAACTATGCACCCTGATTACATGGATGCCACCTCACTCTCCTATAGCCAGCCTGATCGCATGTAGACTAACTTTCAGGAGGAGCCCCAGCCCACCCAACCACCTCACCCTGACCCGAACTCCGTGTTTACTTACCAGCATTATCTTGACATCCGCCAGGATATTGCTGCCATTCAACTGAGTATGATTGGTCTCTTCTTAGATTCCCAGCTTAACAGCACCCAGGTTTTTGGGTATCGTCACCAGGTCTTAGGTTATCGCGAGGACATCACCAATTTTCGCGACGAGTTCTTCCATCGCTTTCCATGCCCACCGAGGTAGTCATTTTCCACTCCTCCCTAAGCATTGAGGACAATGCTTTACTTTAAGCTTGGGGAGGGGATTTGTTATCCGTTTTCTGTTATTTTTTTAAATCCAAAAAGACTTTTCGTTTCTGTTTTTTTTGTCATTTTTCTTCCTTTTTTTTAAAAAAAAAATAATAATATAAATATACGAGATGATGACACTCTTTACATACAATAGCTCCATGAAGTGGGATATTGAGAATTAAAAATGAAAAAAATCTGAAGCGGCCTGTTTGTTATTGGAAATGTAGAATCAGCTGTCATAACTAGGGGACCCAAAACACCGTGATTCGAGACCCCTTTTTTATATAATAAAACAATAGTGTACTAAAACTTTTTGCAAGAGGTAATAACAGGTTTAGGATTATTTGCTTCTGAATTTTTAAAAAGAATCTTTATCGACAACTCTGGACCCACAGAACATGGCCCTATTTGTTGATACATGTTACCCCTATGGTAACAGAGAGCTTAAGTATCAGATCCTCATAGTCAATGAAGGAAGAAAGGGTACAACGTTATATCCCGTACCCAAATCAAGAATTTCAAGCGCTCAATTGAAGAAATTCCAAGCTCAAAACGATGTACAAATCAAAGTCCAATCAAGTTAGAAGCCGTTTCAAAGTTACATCTGGTGAGTAAAGAATTGTGTGATATGATACTTGTGGCTCTCAAAAAAGTGAAAGCACCGAGCTCGGGCTCCTACGGGGGTTGGCCCTTGCTGCTTCAATGAAAGCTGATTTGTTCATGCGGGTTCTTAAGGATGCGTCGATTCTTATTCTTGAATGTCTAGTCTTAAGGACATGAGATCCAGACTGCATTGTTTTCACTCATAAAAGCTAATTAAGGTATAAAGTTTAAATAAAACTAGAGTTGGACTATTGGGTTACACCGTTTTGTAGTCTTCCTCACTTTGGGTGTCTGTGATACATGAAAGGTAGCAGGATGGTTCCTTAGGTGTTAGTGATTGGAGCCCTTTTCGATGTAAAGTTTGATCATATATAAAAAATTATAAAATATAAAAAGAAAAAAAAAAGAAGCATGTTTTATTTTTAGTTGTTCCTTTCTCTTTTTCATATTATTTTCGTTCATTATTCATTTCCTTTATTTTTGGCAAGCATATTTCATTTCTTGTTCTGTTTATTTTTTGTCGTTCTTGTAGTTAGGTTTTTCCTTTGGTTGTTAGTGTGTCTAGTTTATTCCTTTACTACCCTTTCCCTCTATTTCGATTACCACGTTTATCCTTTCCGTACTCGAGGACAACTAAGGTCTAAGCTTGGGGAGGTTTGTTAGATGCATTTTATATGCATCTTTTAGCACAATTTCCTTCGCATTTTGTCATAAAATGCTAACTAACTCCCAATTATTATTATGTATTGTGTGTTTCATGATTATTTTGTAAATGCATGTACTGCTCTCGTTTGTTATGACTTTTTAGGGCAATTTTCTAGCATCCCGAAATCTAGGTAAGCTTTATGACCCTTCTATTTTGGAGAGTTGGCAAATTAGTCCCTTAAAGTTGAATGATGGATTGGTGAGTACCCTCGGCGTACTGAGGTGTACGCCGCGCGTACTCACACGGTTAAATTGAACGTGGACTCGCCCGGGTACGCTAGGCATACCCAGGGGTTACGCTGGGCGTAGTGAGCCTAGAATGCAAACCTTAATTTCTTGCTTGTGCACTATAAAAGGAGCATGTAGACCTTTGCCCTAGCCACCATATCCCCTTGAGTGAGTCATTAGAGAGCTGAGATTCGTGCTTTAGCTTGTGTGTGTGTTTTTGAGCTTGAAGTTATCTTTTTCAAGGTCAAG
This sequence comes from Lactuca serriola, assembly GCF_051521515.1. Lineage (NCBI taxonomy): Eukaryota > Viridiplantae > Streptophyta > Magnoliopsida > Asterales > Asteraceae > Lactuca > Lactuca serriola. The sequence continues at coordinate 187,913,950 of NC_136412.1, read as the reverse complement.
AAGGAGAAGAAGGAGCCATTGTTGGAGCTAGAAGTTGAAGAACAAGTGTAGATCCGAGTTCTACAGTGGTTGGAGATCCCTTCTGAGGTAAAAAGCTCAAAGCTTTCCTTGTTCTTCATAAGTTTTGCCTTTTGGACCATTTTTAGGGTTTTTGGTTCAATGTTGGAGACTTTGTGTGCAAAGAGTCTCCATGAGCTTAGATCTGCTCTTTTCTAGGGTATATTGTGTTGAGGATTCATAAAAATCCAGTCTTGGACGTGGATCTTGTGTCATGCATGAGTTATAGTCTCATTATGGAAAGAGGAAAGGTGTTTTGAGAACAAAGTGACCTTTACACCATGCAAAGGATTAAAGGTTTCAACTTTATGGATTAAGTCATATTAGAGGAGTCAGATCTGAATTTTGGATGCAAGTCTTAACTGATTAAGACCTGAATGAGATGGATAAGGAAGTTGGGTATTACGCTGGGTGTAATCCCAGTACGCTCGGCGTATGGGGCCACGTACCCTGATTATGTGAAGGCTCCGGATACGCCCAGCGTACATCTTTGGTATGCGTAGCGTAACCCAGAGGGTTGACTTTTGTTGACTTTTAAGGTTCGGTCAACTTTAGTGTATTTGAGCCAAGTAAGGGGTAAAATGGTCTTTTACCTTTCCTAAGAGTGATTAGAGGGAAAGTTCTAGCCTTGGGAAATATTTTGATGACGAGTGTTTATTTCATTTGATTAGGCGGAGGCTAGGTCTTATTTCACCGAGTCCAAGATTTCCGAGTTACCAAGCTACACGAGGTGAGTCTTCTCACTATATGTTACCTAGAGTGGTATTATGTGTTGACCAGAGGGTCTTATGTGCTATGTATGAGATTATGTGCTATGTGATATATGTATGTTGTATGATCTTATAGACCGGACCGGAGGGTCCAACGATACAAACCGGGCCAGAGGGTCCAACGAGCTAAGACCGGACCAGAGGGTCCAACGAGCAACGGGACTGGAGGGTCCCGCTGAGACACATCGACCAGAGGGTCGTGCTATAGCCTCGAGTGGCATATGTGTTGTATGCACTATTTTGGGGAACTCAGTAAGCATTTATTCTTAGAGTTGTTGTGTTATGTGTTTCAGGTACTAGCGAGGATCTTGGGAAGCCGCCGGCGTGACCCGTACACACTAGAGAAGGGATTTGATTTTGTGATCTTAGGATATGTTATGTTTCGATAACTATTGTTGAATGCCTTTGAGAATATTTTTATACAAATTTGGTTGTTGAAAAATGAAATTTTTGTTTTGAAAATCTCATCGTTACAAGTTGGTATCAGAGCCTTGGTTTGAGGGATTCGGATGCACCTTTGGGCGTATTTGAACTCAAACTGAGGATTTGAGAGATTTTTTTTAAATAAAACTAGTTTTTTTTAAAAAAAAAAAAAGAGTGAAAGGTTTAAAAAGAGAAGAGCAGAGCAGTGTGTACGGTCAGCCAGCGCCCGAGCGTTGAATCCCCAAAATGCCCTTACATTATGTGTTATATGATATATTATGTTATGCATGCTAGAGTGGGCTAGGTATTCATATTAGGACTAGAGTGGCCTGATTTGTGATGCCTTAGCCTAGCAGATTATTGCTGCTATGAGATGCCTTGAGAGCGAGTAGGTAGCAGTTAGGAGCTCATGAAAGGTCTATCGGAGGGTAGCCAATGCATAGCGAGAGTAGAGTACTTGTGATCCGGGATCTAAGGAGGAGGACTTGGGGTGAATGCTGATGCGGTGTGGTCAGTAGTATAGGTCCCGTACTACTGAAGACACCAGATCAGTGAGCGGTCCAAGTAAGAATCCTTTGGATATTGGAGAACGAGTAGGGTTTCATTATCGAGTGCGAATATGCTCGGTCGAGTCTCTGATATTTATATTTCATATTTCAAAGGCATCATGCTTGGGACACGACACACACCTGAGAGCAGTGGTGTCAGCGACGAGGAGATCCGTCCATTGATTCATGAGGAGGTGGTTGCTGCCATCCGGGTTGAGATTCCACAGATGTTTGGGGACATCAAGACCTCATTGATTGAGACCTTTGACAAGCGGTATGCAGCAGTGACTGAGGCTGCGGCTGCTGCAGCTACTGCTGCTGTTGCTGCTGCCAGACCTCAGGGAGGTGACTCGTTGTTGTTTCGGGAGTTCAGCAACACGAAGCCACCAAAGTATAATGGGACGCAGGACCCGATTGCTGCGATGAGATGGATCTCTGACATTGTAGGATGTTTCTATACGTGTTCTTGTCCAAAGCACTTGAGGGTACGGTTTGCTCTGAACCAGCTCCGCTTGGGAGCGAAGGATTGGTGGAAGTTCGTGAAAGCGAGCTTCACTTTGGCATAGATTTATGAGGTGACCTGGGAGAGATTCACCGCCATGTTCAGAGATGAGTATGTTCCCCCGGTGGAGAGGGAACGGTTGATTCAGGAGTTCTTGACCCTCAAGCAGGGTACTGATTCTGTTATAGTTATTACCAGGAAGTTTCATGAGAGGGAGATGTTTTTCCCTGAGCAGGTGTCTTCTGAGCAGGCTCGCATGAGCCGGTATCTGCTTGTTCTGAGGAGAGATATTCAGGAGTTCCTGGCGAACTCGACTTACCGGACATTTGCTGAGCTCCAGGAAAATGCCTGGAAGAGGGAGATTGAGTTGGAGACTCAGGCCAGGGAGGAGGCCAACTCACAGAGGATGGATCGGCGGCCAGCTAAGTCTCAGCCGGCAGCCAAACGGGCCAGACCCGCTGATTCGAGATCTGGGAGCCTGAACGACCGCACTTGTCGGAAGTGCGGCAAGAGTCACGAGGGGTCGTGCCGGGCAGGAGTATGCTACAAGTGTGGGAAGGAGGGGCATATCGCGAGGGATTGCATCAAGGGATTTTCAGTTTGCTTCCATTGCAACCAAACCGGCCATCGGAAGGCCGAGTGCCCTCAGCTACTTCAGGGATCTGCGCCTGCTGCTAGGGCTACCGAGGTTCGGCCAGTGAAGGTCGAGGCACCAAAGGCTCGAGGGAGAGCTTTCCAGTTGACTACGGAGGAGTTCTACGCAGCACCCGATGTTGTGGCTGGTATGTATTCTGTATTTATCTTTTATTTTGAGTTGAGATATTGTGCTTATATGATGATATGCGTAGGTACTTTTCTTGTGAGTTTTGTGCCTGCTTTGGTGTTATTTGACTCGGGTGCGAGTCGGTCTTTTGTTTCCTTGGCATTTAGTCAACACATTAGTATCCGTCGAGAGGCGTTGAGTCGACCTCTACGAGTTTCCATAGCTGACGAGCGAGCGGTGTTTGCTACGGATGTGATTCAAGGATGTATCCTTGAGATATTCGGTGTGGAGTTCCCAATAGATCTGGTCCCGATTGCGATGGTGGACGTGTGTGTTATAGTGGGCATGGATTGGTTGAGCCGATTTGGAGCTATCATAGACTGCGAGCATCTGTTGGTGACGATACAAGATCCTTATGGGGGAGTAATTACGATGTACAGTGAGGGAACCCGATGTGGTTCAGCGTTTTGTTCGGCTGCCAGGGAAAGGCAGAGTTTACAACAGGACTACAGTGGATTCGTAGCCTATGTGGTGGACACGCGAGTGGCCGCTGGGAGGCCAAGTTCGATTGAGGAGGTTCTGATAGTGTGCGAGTTCCCGGATGTTTTTCCCAAGGAATTGTCGGGTGTGCCTCCCGAGAGGTAAGTGGAGTTCCGTATCGATTTGGTTCTGGGAGCAGCACCTATCGCGAAGGCGCCTTATCGCCTCGCGCTGCCTGATATGCAGAAGTTATCCTCACAGCTTCAGGAGCTGCTGGGAAAGGGGTTTATTAGACCGAGTAGCTCACCTTGGAGAGCGTCGATCCTTTTTGTCAAGAAGAAGGATGGTTCACACCGGATGTGTATTGATTACCGGTAGTTGAACAAGCTGACGGTCAAGAACCGTTATCCGTTACCGAGGATCGATGATATGTTCGATCAGTTGCAGGGAGCGTCTTGGTTCTCCAAGATAGACTTAAGGTCGGGATATCACCAGATGAGGGTTCGGGATGAAGATATCCAGAAGACAGCGTTCAGGACTCGTTACGGGCATTACGAGTTTGTGGTGATGCCTTTTGAGCTCACCAATGCACCAGCAGCATTCATGGACCTCATGAACAGGGTGTGCAGGCCAATGTTGGATCGTTCGGTGATCGTATTAATTGACGATATTTTGGTGTATTCAAGATCCAGAGAGCAGCATGAGGAGCACTTGAGGGAGATCCTCAGAGTTCTAAGATCGGAGAGGCTTTACACCAAATTCTCCAAGTGTGATTTTTCGTTACGAGAGGTCCAGTTCCTAGGGCACCTCGTTAACCAGAAGGGGATATTGGTCGATCCGGCAAAGATCGAGGCGGTGATGAGTTGGGAGGTGCCGAGGTCACCTACCTAGATCAGGATTTTCCTTGGTTTCGCTGGTTATTATAGGAGATTTATCAGGAATTTCTCTAAGATCGTCGTGCCACTCACCAAGTTGACCCGGAAGGGGGTTGCTTTTTCATGGGATCCGGAGCAGCAAACCTCATTTGAGACACTTCGTCAGAGATTGTGCGAAGCTCCGGTGCTCGCACTCCCGGAAGGGATGGAGGATCTTTTAGTGTATTTTGATGCAACGATATCAGGGTTGGGAGCGGTGCTTATGCAGAGGGGGCATGTGATAGCATATGCATCGAGGCGGCTGAAACCTCATGAGTCAAGGTATCCCACCCAAGATCTGGAGTTGGGGCCAGTGGTGTTCGCCCTCGAGATCTGGCATCACTATATGTACGGGGTTCAGTGTACTATATACACGGACCACAAGAGTTTGAAGTATTTGATAGATCAGCCCAACTTGAATATGCGCCAGAGGAGATGGCTGGATGTGGTGATGGATTACGACTGTGAGATCCTGTACCACCCGAGCAAGGCTAATGTTATATCCGATGCCCTGAGCCGTAGGGCGGAGGGCGCCCCGATACGAGATGTTTGCATGAGATTAATAGTGATGACTCCAGTATGGAACACCATTCGAGGGGCCCAGGCGGAGGCCGTGAGACCGGAGAACCGCAAGAGGGAGCGAGTGATCGGGCAGGTATCAAAGTTTGTTACCGATAGTCGAGGACTTATGACCTTTCAGGGTCGGGTTTGGGTACCGTTTGTGGGCGAAGCGCGTACCATCTTGATGGAGGAGACGCATAGATCGAAGTTCTCGATCCATCCCGAGGCCACTAAGATGTATTTGGACATAAAAAGGGAGTATTGGTGGACCTGTATGAAGAGGGACGTCGCATGGTTCGTAGAGAGGTGCTTGACCTGTCGCAAGGTTAAGGCCGAGCACCAGCGTCCGCATGGTAAGTTGCAGCCATTAGAGATTCCCGAATGGAAGTGGGAACAGATTACCATGGATTTTATCACCAAATTGCCGAGCACGGCTAGGGGTGTCGATGCGATTTGGGTGATTGTAGATAGGTTGACGAAGAGCGCTCACTTCCTTGCCATCAGTGAGAGCTCTTCCGTGGAGAGACTGGCAGAGTTGTACGTTAGGGAGGTGGTATCGTGGCATGGAGTACCGATCTCGATCATCTCAGATCGAGATGTGCGTTTCACTTTCAGATTCTGGAAGAAATTTCATGAGGAATTGGGTACGAGGCTGCATTTTAGTACCGCATACCACCCACAGACCGACGGACAGAGCGAGCAGACGATTCAGACGCTCGAGGACATGCTTCGGACATGTGTATTGGATTTCAGTGGGAGTTGGGACACTTATTTTCCCTTGGCTGAGTTTTCCTATAACTCTATAACAACAGCCATCACTCGAGCATTGGTATGCCACCTTTTGAGCTGTTGTATGGAAGGAGGTGTCGTACCCCCATTTGCTAGGGCGAGGTAGGGCAACGTGTGATGGGTAGTACGGAGATACTACTTCAGACGAAAGAGCAGATATGGCAGGTCAGACAGAGGTTATTGAGCGCTCAGAGTCCCCAAAAGAGTTATGAGGATAGGCGACGATCCGAACTCGAGTTCTAGGTTGGTGATTTCGTGCTCCTGAAGGTATCTCCTTCGAAAGGAGTGATCTGTTTCAGAAAAAAGGGGCAAGCCGGGACCCCGGTATATAGGGCCGTTTAGAGTGATCGCGGGGGTGGTCAAGATAGCGTATCGCTTAGAGCTACCTGCGGAGTTGGACCAGATTCATGATACCTTCCACGTGTCGCAACTGAGGAATTGTATTTCCGATGAGTCGGCAGTGGTACCATTAGAGGATATCCAGGTGGATGCAAGTCTGAATTATGCTGAGAAGTCGATCGCAATCATGGACCGGAGGATCAAGGTTCTGAGGAACAAGGAAGTGCCCCTCGTTCAGGTCCAGTGGCAACATCGGAGAGGGTCCGAGCTGACCTGGGAGCAAGAGTCGGAGATGCGGGAGCAGCATCCAGAGTTGTTCGCGGCATGAGACTTCGGGGGCGAAGTCTAGTTCTAGAGGGGGAGAATTGTAACAGCCCGAAATACAGGTAAGCTTTATGAACCTTCTATTTTGGAGAGTTGGCAAATTAGTCCCTTAAAGTTGTATGTTGGATAGGTGAGCACGCTGGGCGTACTGAGGTGTACGCCGCGCATACTCGCGCGCTTAAATTGAACGAGGACTCGCCCGGGTACACTGGCATACCCAGGGGTTACGTTGGGCATAGTGAGCCCAGATGCAAACCCTAATTTCTGGCTTATGCACTATAAAAGGAACATGTAGTCCTTTACCCTAGCCACCATATCCCCTTGAGTGAGTCCTTAGAGAGCTGAGATCCATGCTATAGCTTGTGTGTCTGTTTTTGAGCTTGAAGTTATCTTTTCAAGGTGAAGAAGGAGAAGAAGGAGCCATTAAAGGAGTTAGAAGTTGAAGAACAAGTGTAGATCAGAGTTCTAAAGTGGTTGGAGATCCCTTCTGAGGTACAAAGCCCAAAGCTATCCTTGTTCTTCATAAGTTTTGCTTTTTGGACCATTTTTAGGGTTTTTGGTTCAAAGTTGGAGACTTTGTGTGCAATGAGTCTCTATGAGCTTAGATCTGACCTTTTCTAGTGTATATTGTGTTGAGGATTCATAAAAATCCCGTCTTGGACGTGGATCTTGTGTCATGCATGAGTTATAGTCTCATTATTGAAAGAGGAAAGGTGTTTTGAGAACAAAGTGACCTTTATACCCATGCAAAGGCTTAAAGGTTTCAACTTTATGGATTAGGTCATATTAGAGGAGTCAGATCTGAATTTTGGATGCAAGTCTTAACCGATTAAGACCTGAATGAGATGGATAGGGAAGTTGGGTATTACGTTGGGCGCAATCCCAGTACGCGCGGCGTAAGGGGCCGCGTACCCCGATTCTGTGAAGGCTCCGGATACGACCAGCGTACACGTTTGGTACGCGCAGCGTAACCCGGACGGTTGACTTTTGTTGACTTTTAGGGTTTGGTCAACTTTAGTGTATTTGAGCCAAGTAAGGGGTAAAATGGTCTTTTACCTTTCCTGAGAGTGATTAGAGGGAATGGTCTAGCCTTGGGAAATATGTTAATGACGAGTGCTTATTTCATATGATTAGGCGGAGGCTAGGTCTTATTTCACAGAGTCCAAGATTTCCGAGTTAGCGATCTACACGAGGTGACTCTTCTCACTATACGTTACCAAGAGTGGTATTATTTATTGACCAGAGGGTCTTATGTGCTATGTATGAGATTATGTGCTATGTGATCTATGTATGTTGTATGATCTTATAGACCGGACCAGAGGGTCCAACGATACAGACCGGGCCGGAGGGTCCAACGAGCTATGGTCGGACCAGAGGGTCCAAAGAGCTACGGGACTGGAGGGTCCTGCTGAGACACATCGAACGGAGCGTCGTGCTATAGCCTCGAGTGGCGTATGTGTTGTATGCGGTATTTTAGGGAACTCACTAAGCATTTATGCTTACAGTTGTTGTGTTATGTGTTTCAGGTACTAGCGAGGACCGTGGGAAGGCGTCGGCGTGACCCGTACACACTAGAGAAGGGATTTGATTTTGTGATCTTTGGATATGTTATGTTTCGATAACTATTGTTGAATGCCTTTGAGAATATTTTTATATAAATTTGGTTGTTGAAAAATGAAAATTTTGTTTTGAAAATCTCATCGTTACAAATTTATAGCACATGGATGATTACGAGAGTTCGAGATGCGTTGGTGGATGCTTTGGTGCTTAGACTAGGGAAGGATGCCGAAGAATGATCGAGAACAGCTTGGAAAGAGGAACGACGATTGAAAATAGACAAAATTGAGTGCATGTGATCGCGTGCCCTATACATGCAATCACAACTTTACTCATGCGATACCATCTTTGGTCGCAACTTCGCTTCGTAGTTTTTTCATGCCAAAAATTCACCAGGATGAGAAAAGTTGATACATGCGATAGCAAAAACAGTACATGCGATCACAACTAAGCTAAAATGTATCATAATGGTAATGTACTTCATTTAAAAGGCTCGGGATGCATTTTCGATGATACATGCGATCACAACTTGCATACATGTGATCGCATGAACGACGTTTTTAATTTTGGACATATAAATAGAGCCCAATGCTTATCAAGTAACCCTAATTTGGGATTCCTCGCAATTCTAAGGCGATTTTCAGAGGGTTTCAAGTAAAGAACGCATATCTAAAGAAGTCGATTCAATTTCTTTTCATTGTTTAGTAAGATTTATCGTTTAGACTCTATTTCTACAGTTTGTAATCCGTTTTTAGCCATGTCAAGCTTAAAACTCAGATTTCAGTTTCGCAAGACGTAACCTTTTCGTATGATTAATCATTAGGCACTATGTTTGACTTTGATTACTATTTAGTTTGATCAATTTTGTGTTAATTGAGTGTTTGATTTTGATTTCAATTTCTGTTGGTCACTTGAATTGTTTGTGAATCATTCTAGTTATCTAATTGTTTAGATCCATAGTTGTCTAGACTAATTGTTAAAAAGTAACATATATTAGATTAATTATGTGTTTAGGGTTAACTCTAATATGAATTTATCAAACGAGTCTTTACGCCTCCGAGCTTACGAGAGGTATTGGACTTGACTGGGAATTTACATTGTGTTTAATGCAACTTTTCTTTGTTAATCAAGAGTTTGTTTGGTTAATTTGGTAAAAAGTTAGATTTAATTCAAAAAACTTATTTTGATTAAATGATTTTTGTAATAGACGTCATTAGAGCTTGTTAATGAACTTTAGTACCAGTTTAAACAAGTGCAGAGTCAAATATTGTGTTGAAGGTTAATTATATGATTAGCGGAGTCACCACGAAACTGGAACTGTTTTTCCTTATTTGAATTTGTACTACTTTTAAATTTAGTTAATATATTATCATTTTTAATTTTATTAGTTTAAATTTTCAGAAACAAACCCCCTTTTTTATCTTTTGTTCGTTTGTCAAGAATTAGTTCGTGCCTTACGCAAAGAGGCTAAGACTCTAGGACGTGTCCCTGAGGATCCGACGTTGCTTACTCGTACTACCTGTTAGTGCAAAAGTACAGTCTAATTTATATTTTTATTTGTTTAAATCGTGCACGACAGCGGTTTTAACAATCATCAAATGGTTGGACTTGGTTACAAATAAACAGAGAGTAAATTACCTTGAAATAATCATCACCTAGCTGTCAAACATTGAAAAAAAAGTAAGAAGTCAAATCAAAAAAATAATACAAACTAATATTTATATCATTTTTGGTAATATTACTACCTTTTTTTGCACGACCAGGCTTCTCTTTAAACACTTTGTATGTAATTACAAACATATCTAACAATTTAAGATAATCATATACTAAGATGAAGTTTTTTATAGAAGAATTACCATCAAGTTTATCAAGTTTATCATATGTTTCATCATAAATCTTTTATTTTCCACCAATGAAGTATTCTCTAACCACCTGTACACCCACTACCTACCAGATGTTATGATGGATCAAGATCTATAACATGTAGGCAATATTTACAATGTATAAATAATGTCAAATAAATCAAATAGGAAACCTCACATACACAAATACCCAATGTTTTAAAAACCGGTTTTTCAGTTGAACCGGTATGGTGGCCGGTTCCCGATTCAACCGTTGGATTAACCGATTACTACAATTTTCATCTTTTTTGCTATTTTTCTATACGTACATACATATATAAATCATGAATTTGATGTTTACAAGATCAAACATTAAAAATATATATAAAAATAAGTTGTGGATTAATTCAAATACATTAAAATAAAAGATAAACATAAGTTTTAGTTTTGTATATCAATCAATATACGTCAAAAAGAAAATAAAGTATAATACCAAAAAAATATAGTTTTAGATGAATAAAAATACATCAAAAACTTTTATAACATTTACCATATGTTTTTATTTAGAGAAAACTAAATAAATTTGAAAAAAAAATCATCCAAGTTTATTATGCAAATGTTTCTTTTCTATATATTTTTATTCGGTTTAACCGGTTTATTTTGACCGGTTCAACCGAGTTTTTTCTAAAAACTGGCTGGTTCAATCCGGTTCAGAAATTGACTTAAAACCAGTGATAGTTAAACACTCTCTCTTCTGGTTTCCGGTCCAATCGGTTGGACCGACCGGTTCAAACCGGTTTTTAAAACATTGCAAATACATACTTATCCGTCTAGAGGTGAGTAGAAGCCAAGAGGCCGTGTATTATCACTTAGGACTATAGTTTAGCACCAGTGTCATCTTATAATTCAATGTGCCAAAAGCAATATAAGTGCCACATTTTTTCCATAGTTTCTCTTCAACGACTTTCACTATAATTTGAGAACAACAATTGATTTTTGAAACTAAAATGATAAATATTATTTTTCAAGGCCTAAGATTGGTTATATGATGATAACATAAAATATGATACTTACACAGAATGATTTCAGATGGGGATGAGTTATATGGAACATAATAGAGCCATCAGCTTGAAGTTGTAAGCAGGATGCCATTGTTTCTCTTATCTGTAACATTATTGACCGTGATTAATCTATACACAAATACCCTAATTAGTCAGCGCGAAATGATAGACTTTATCTTTTGCAGAAGAGTTATTTGAACAAAATATTAATAAAATGAAATAGAACGTCAAAAAAGTTGTAATTTACTATTTGTTTGAACAAAATAACAATTTATTATTCATTTGGTCAAGATGGTAGTGATTGAATAAATATAGACAAGCTAAACGTAAAACAAACATTAGAAAAAATATGTCCCAATAAAATTTAATAAATTAGAGAAATTTTTTGGCAAAAAATGGGAAAAAACTATAAATATATAAAACGTCAAGAAGACATAAAAAAAATATTTGAACAAAACATAAAAAGGCATTAAATAGCATTTCAACAAAATATCCAAACAATTAAAATATTTTCAAAATAATAATAACAAAGATAAATAAACTAAAAGTTATAAAAATAAATAAATAAGTAAGAAATTATAAAAAGAAAAAAGAAACTTAATCTATATTAAAAAAAAATAAAAAAAAAAATAACCTCAAAATGATTATAAGTTTAATGGAAAAAAAATGACATAATGTTAAGTGAAATATAAAATTAGGTTAAATTACATGAATGGTCCCTATGGTTTAGGGTAACTTGCGCGTTTGGTCCCTAACTTATTTTTCTAACTCGAAAGGTCCCTACTGTTTGTTTTTGTTACATGCTTGGTCCCTGTCTTACATAAAAAGTCAATTTTTCCTTGATTTTTTAATTTATTTAGATAAACACACTGCCAACCCCGCCCCTCACCTTACCTTACTAACCCTACATTTTTTCCATATTTAAATAATTGTCTTTTTACGTAAGATAGGGACCTAACGCGTAACAAAAACAAAAAAAAGGGACCAAGGGTGTAGCAATAACAAACAGTAGGGACCTTTCAAATTAAAAAAATAAGTAATGTGCACAAAAGTACCTAACAATTCTAGATTTATTTCCTAACTAACTTAATTAACCAATATGCACCTAGGCAGTGTACCTACTCAGATTGTAATGTAGTTTAAGTAAGTCGGAGTCGAATACAAGGAACAATTTTAATTAATTAATCTAACTACTATTAAGTTAACCTAAGATTCTAGCAAATTAATGGTTTTTTTTTATCTAATTTTGCAAGTTTAGATGAACTTAACTCCCTAACAACTATTCAATCAATTAACAAAAACACTTTTGTTAGTTTGAATCAACTTTCCCTTAATGGTTTTAAATAATAATTATGACAATTCCTGTTGGTTACAAATTAAAACATTATTAGCAATTCAATTCCAAATTTACTAATATTCAATTAATTCATGTAGAGCTATGTATAGTCACACATAATTTAACACAAAATCAATTATTATATAGAATTTGAGCTATGTAAGATTGAGTTGACAAACAGAAGTCATGGTCACAATATGAGTTCTCTAGCACAACTAAATTCAATAATTCAATTACTTGTCTAAGATTGGTTTGCTCTTAGCTTTAATAATCTAATGTTCACTAAATGACTAGGTAATCAAATTTATGCATATTAATGGTCGCTAACTACACAAAATGAGAATTTAAAGCAATCTAGTTATCAAATCAAGCATGCTAGGTATAATCAATCAAACACAAGACATTAACAAACAAGAAAACTCTAAATTACTATAAGCAAACCATGAGTTCCAGCTTCATTTAGCTAACAGAAGCAGCTAGATTTAGTTACTCATTCTAACAAATAAACATAAACAGGTCATAATCGAAAACATCATAATGTACCAAACTAGAAAGTAGATTAGGAACTTCTTCTTCTTCCTTAGTATTAGAACCAATTCCCAAGCCTTCTCTCCTCTGAAATTCGTCTTCTAAAATTCTTCTCATGTAAGCCAATCCCCCAAACTCATAGAGATCAAGGACTTATATATTTTTCGAAATATCCAAACTCATGTCGTGAACATATGCGTCTCACGTCGTGTGTTCAATAGTTGTCCGTGTTCAACAAGGACTCTTGATTCACGATGTCTATCTTCTAGAAAGTCCACGCTCAAGTCGTGAACCTTTAATTCTCACGACGAGACTACGTGTTTTTGTTGGATTTTTCATCTTCAAGCCTTTATCCTCCAAAGTTCTGATCTTTAACGCTTTCAGTCCTTTTCTTCAAAATGTCTTTTTTCAGCTGCAAAATATAATTTAACCTTATAAGTACCATTTATCTAAGCAAATAACCAAAATATAAATCAAAATGTAATTAAATATTGCCTAGAAATATGTATAAATATGGCAATATCAAAATACCACACTTATTATTTGCTTGCCCTCAAGCAAATATAATTATTTTTAATTTCAAACCTTCATTACTAGTATCACATAGAACAATCCATTTTGAAGTTAGCCATTATACCAAGACCTCAATGCGCATATTTGTGTCTAACTCCTAATAACTTCCCAATTCTAAATACTAACAATCCTTATGAACCTTCACCCCTTAGCTTAGTTAAACTTGGGCAATTATGTAGTCATATGCGGGGCCAATATAACCTGATCAACTATATTTGTCCGAGATATGACCAGCATGTGTTTTGGAGAGACTGGGGTGTCGCGACAAGTCTAAAACTCACAAAATCCTATACTAATGAAACACATAGTTAAAATACTATAGGAGTATGTTATGGTACTATAACACTGCACAGAGTCATCACTATTAGTACAAATCCTTATAACGAAAGACATGCAGTTCCTTGTTATTGATTATAGCTATCATTATAGGTCTTTCTTATCGTTGTAGGATTTAGATATATCTTGCTCGAAAATGTCCAATTCATGATCAGCAAAGAAGACTTATCGTCATTTTTCCCTTGTATCTTTTAGAGAAAAGATGCCTCCCAAAAAGAGACCCAACAAGCAGAACAACAATCCTGCGCCGCCGCCACCTCCTCAGATCCCGTCATGTTCCAGGCAGCAGTTACAACCACTGTGGTTGCTGCAATGTCTCAAATGAATCCAGGTGGCGCTGGCAGATCAAGTGGACCTAATCCCTAAAACCTTGATGGAGGTCAGGGACACCATAACAAGTGTTCCTATAAAGATTTCATGAATTCCAAGCCTAAATCTTTCAACGACAATAGTGGAGTCATTTCCCTAACCCGGTAGTTGGAGAAGATCGAATCGATTTTCGAAATTTGTGCTTGTTCGGAGGCCAGCAAGGTGAAGTTTTCCGCCTGCACCTTCACCGACAGATTGTTGACTTGGTTGAATAGCCGAGTCAAATCCCTAACTCTGCCAGTAGCGAATGACATGGGTTTGGAGCGTTTGAAGGAGCTCATGCTTGCCAAATACTGCCCGAGGGGCGGGATGCAGAAATTAGAGCACGAGCTTTGGAACTTGAAGATGAAGGGTTCCGACATTGCCTCTTACACAACTAGATTCTGCGATCTGGCTCTTCTATGTCTGGGAATGGTCACCCCGGAATGCAAGAAGATAGAAAGGTACATTTGGGAAATGACGCCCCCAACTCAAGGAAATGTTTTCGCTGCTAAGCCTACCAGTTTTGACAGCGCCAAGTGCCTGGCATAGACTCTGATAGATCACCGGGTTGATCTTCATGAAGTGGCAGCCGCTCCTGAACCACCAAAGGTAAGTGGTGGGAAGAAGAAGTTTTGGAACAAGCGAAAGGTCCAGTCTTGGTAGGAGCCCTCCAAGAAACAGCAAGTAGTGGCAGTTCATGCTGCTGCCACTCTTTCCACTATTCCTGCAACTCAAGCACCTGCCAGTAGATATGTTGGTACTCTTCCAATGTGTGACAAGTGCAACTTCCATCATCATGGACAATTTCGGGAAATGTTGTGCAATAGTTGAGGTAAGAAGGGACACACAACTTGATTTTGGAAGGCACTAGTCCAACCAACCAATCAGGCTCCTGGAGTGGGCGCTGGTCAAGCCTGTTATGGCTGTGGGGAGGTTGGGTACTTCAAGAGAAATTGACCCAAGGCAAAAACAAGGGGTAACGCAGGGAAGATGCTAGAGATGGGCCAGGAAGAGATAGCTGTTGATCCTAGGGATGAGCATAGGCGGGTACCCGCCACATTTGGCGAGAACCGGAACCGGAACCGGAACCGACGGTTCCTAGAAAGTTAGAACCGGAAGCAGAACCACTCTAGGCAGTTCTTAAATGTTTGGAACCAGTCCCGGAACTGGCGGTTCTAGTTGTGGGAGCGGGTAACCCGGTTACATTAATTTTGTTAACTTTTCTCGATAAAACTGCAATTTACTTCGATCCAAATCAAGTCAATTCGGACCAAAGATGGACAAAATCGAACCAATATATTCTAAACCGGTCTAAGTAACACACATGTTTATATGAAATTATATATATATATATATATATATATATATATATATATATATATAAACCGGTTCCGGCGGGTACCTAGCAGGTAGCAGTTCCGAAAAAACGAGAACCGGAACCGAAACCGCTTAAGGTGGTTCCATAACTTTAGGAACCAGAACCGAAACTGCTTAAGGTGGTTCCAGTTCCAAACACGGCAGTTTCGAGGCGGTTCCGGTTCCAAAAGCGGGTACCCGGTTCCGATGCTCATCCCTGGTTGATCCCACCGTTGTTATGGGTACGTTCCTCCTCGACAACTCTTATGCATGCATTCTTTTCGATTCTGATGTGGAGAGAAGTTTTGTTAGTCATGCATTCAAACATCTTCTCAAGCGTAAATCCCAACCTTTAACCGATACATTTACTGTTGAGATGGCTAACGGAAAGAAAGAGAACACTAACAACATATTCGTAGGTTGTACCCTTACCTTAAACGATCATTCCTTCCCAATCAATCTTATGCTAGTTTCCATAAAAAGCTTCAACGTCATCAACGGCATGGATTGGTTGAGTCCCAATCGTGCTGATATCCTTTGCTATGAAAAAGCCATTTGTCTCAATTTGCCCTCAGGAGAAGCCCTCATAGTCTACAGTGATAAACTCAGCTCAACCCTTCGTATCATTTCATGCATCAAAGCCCAGAAATATCTGCAGAAGGAGTGCCATGCATTCCTAGCCCATTTTGTTGATGACAAGCAAAAAGTTAAAGACCTCGAGAACATCCCCGAAGTCTGCAACTTTCCGGATGTCTTCCTCGAAGATCTTCCCGGAATTCCTCCCGAACGTCAAGTCGAGTTTTGTATCGACTTAATTCCCGGAGCTACTCCCGCAGCTAAATCGCCATACCATCTAGCGACGGAAAAAATGCAAGAGTTATCCAGCCAGCTTAATGAGTTACTCAGAAAACGATTCAAAGGACCAAGTTCCTCACCCTGGAGAGCCCCAATCTTGTTTGTGAAGAAGAAAGATGGATCCTTTTAGATGTGCATAGATTATCGTGAACTGAACAAGCTTACCATAAAAAACCGTTATCCTTTACCTAGAATCAACGACCTCTTCGACCAACTTCAAGGAGTCGGCTACTTCTCAAAGATAGACCTAAGATCAGGGTACCATCAGTTGCGAGTCCATGAGAGTGATGTTCCCAAGACAGCATTCCGAACTCGCTATGGCCACTACAAGTTTGTAGTTATGCCCTTTGGTCTAACCAATGCACCGATGGTATTCATGGATCTGATGAATCGGGTGTGCCGCCCTTTCCTAGACAAGTTTGTAATTGTGTTCATTGATAATATACTTGTCTACTCTCGGAGTGAGGAAGATCATAGACAACACTTGAATCTAGTGTTAGGAACAATAAGGACGGAGAAACTATATGCAAAATCCTCTAAGTGCAAATTCTAGATCAGAAAAGTAACTTTCCTTGGTCACATGGTTACCCAGGAAGGCATACACGTGGTGTGACACCCCCAAACCAGATGGAGGAAACGTATGGGGGTGGAGGACTTCATTTGTAGTATTACAACACATGCATCATAGTAATCAAAGTACAAACAGCCATTGTATTTAAAAGGTATAAGTATTAACATGTGTTCAATCAATGTATATTGAAACCAAAATAGTTATACAATAGAAGAAGATATGACTCAAAATAGCTCCATCTTCTCAAAAAGATCGGGGAGTACCTGTTTATTATTTCCCTGAGAATACAAGTAATTTGAAAAGAGAGTATCAACATAAAGTTGAGTGAGTGCATAAGTCTATATGTTTGAAAGGATGTCTCTGTACCTTGAATATGTAAACTGTTCCAGAAAATCCTATATTTTCTGTTGTATATGAAAAGTAGTTTTATTCCCATAAAACCGTTCTATTTGTAAACCAATGTTCTGTATTTGTATTCCTTTATGTAAAACATGTAACTGAGAGTGTGCCAGGTTTCACCAACTGTTATTGAAAACTGTAATACACTATTGTAGTTTGTATTTTGTAAACCGGTACTTTGAAGATGTACTTACGTTTAATTGCTTATACACTAACGTATTGTTAATATCATTTTAATGAGTTATTATAACCATACTGTGACTGAATGACCTGAAACAAACGCTTTGTAAGCGTTTAAACTGTTGATAACAATTATCACTCATTGGCGTGTATGTCTGGCTGTAGTTATCAACCTGTGTGCAAGATTGTCAATCTGAATATAGATCTACACATAACTTGTTTCGATCCCCTGACTGGAGACTCTGGTTATAATTATTAGGACTTTAACTTAGTTATTTAAATGAATTTAAACAACCTGAATTAAATGTCTCATAAAAAGCATATAAACGTTACATGTATAATGAAAACCCAATCATTCTGAAATAAATGATTGATTGTATGTCCGTGAATTAGTATTTTTGACATGTATTTGAAAACTCTAAACCCTTGATTTGTTTTGAATCAAACATTTGTTTCTTGTAGAACGGTGTATTCTAGTATACTTGAATTATGAATTATTGTTCTATGTATCTTAAATTATACCTATTATAATTTATATGTACTTTGTGAACTAGTATTTAACTATTTTTGCATGTAACCCCTTGCTCAACATGTTACAAAGGGTAATTAAACTGATGAAATAACTTATATATATATATATATATATATATATATATATATATATATATATATATATATATATATAAGTAAAATTTAAACGACATTCGGACAAATAACCGGTACTATAAGTCCACATCCAAACTAGGAAAAGGACCTAGAATGAGTTATTAGTCCTAAGCCTTTTAAATTTTATTTATATTAATATATATATATATATATATATATATATATATATATATATATATATATATATATATATACAAATATGAATTTTAAAGAAAATACGGGGATATGAACTTAATGTCGTTTTATCATGATTTGAAGTCATTTATTTGTAACACAAAGTTCTTGTGTTATACTTGTACCCCCCCCCCCATTAAAATAGTAAAAATTATGAAAATACGGGGATATGAACTCACTTGATAGGTGGTGATTTGGACAGCGTTTCGTTTCCTGGAATGGAGTTTATTTGATGAAAAACCGGCTTTAATCGGGCAGAGTTTCGATTGGAGAGAGGTTAGCCTCTCGAGAATTTCAGGGCTTCGAGGCTTGCTTAGGGTTTGAAATATGATATTGGGGATTTGGGGGTTGTTTGTAAGCTTATGGAAGTGAAAGGGATGAAAAAGGGTGAATATTGGTGAAAGCAATGCCTTAAATCCGAGAAGTCTCGCACCCTTTATATAGGGTTGCGAGGGTGCGGTCCGAAGGGTGAGTCAGCAGCCACGCATCATCTGCAGCGAAGGCCACAAGGCCGAAGTTCGGATGCGAGACAGAGAGGCAAGGCGTGTGTCAGATCCGGGTGTGGCGGCTACTGTTCATGCGAAGGATGTTGGTTGGCCATTGGACCTCGACTTCGGTCCAATCAGAAGGTGATACGCACAACTTCAGTCCAATCAGAAGGTGACACGTGGAAGCCTCGCATGCGAGGGAGACGTGGCCGAAGGTACACCATGCGAATTTTCCCGGTTTTCAACATTTCTCGATTTTTGAGCAAAAAACTTCTAAAATTCATAACTTTGGCATACTAACTCCGTTTTTGACGTTCTTTATATGCACGCGTAGGTAAAATTATACTCTACGACTTTCATTTTTATTTCGTTGGCTAATTTGGATTTTATTTTTAATAATATTATTTTTAACAGACCGGGACAGGAAAATCCGTTAAAAATTTTTAACTACTTCATCCGACGTCCGTTTTTGTCTGTCTTTTTACCGTTGTACTACTATTGATGAGACCTTCAATTCTCGTTTAGGTTGTGTCGGCTAAAAATCATTCGATCTTTATTGCGAGTTTTTAACTGTACACTTCTATACTGAAACTTAGAAAAATCATAACTTCCTCATACGAACTCAGATTTTGACGTTCCTTTTATGAAAGTTCTCGATTTAACATAAAATACAACTTTCATTTAGATAGTTATGGCTAAAAATCCATTTATTGAAAATTCAGTTTTACATTGAACAGTCTTTTGCCCGTTTTGTCGTGGATCTTTGATTGGTCATAACTTCTTCGTTATAACTCGGATTTTAGTGTTCTTTATATTTTTGGAAACCATGTTACAATCTCTACCACTTTGTTCATCCCAATCGAGATTGTTTAATACTTTATTTTTTAGGGTCAATTATGTAAATATACACAGTATGCTAAAATTTCTCTTTATTATCTTAAAAACAACTACAAGTTGACCTACATTATTACATAGGTTTGAAATAACGGTTTGTTACATGTGGACCCTTCCAAGATCAACGCGATTGAGAAGTGGTCAGCACCGAAGATGCGCACAGAAATCTGTCAATTCTTGGGTTTCGCTGGCTAATATCGCAAATTTCTCCAGAATTGCTAAGCACTTAGCCACCCTGACTCAGAGAGGTGAACCCTTTTGTTGGGGAGAAAAGCAAGACACTGTGTTTCCAACATTAAAGCAGGCCCTATGCAGCGCACATATCTTGTCTCTGTAGGAAGGGACAGAGGACTTCGTAGTCTACTGTGATGCATCCACTCAGGGCCTAGGTTGTGTGCTCATGCAACGAGGAAAGGTTATTGCCTATGCCTCGAGACAGCTAGAAGCACATGAGGTCAATTATACAACTCATGACTTGGAGTTGGGAGCAGTGGCCTTTGCGTTAAAAATATGGAGACATTATCTCTACGGAACCAAGTGTACTGTCTTCACCGACCATAAGAGCCTACAACATATCTTTGATCAGAAAGAATTGAACATGAGGCAACGACGGTGGGTAGAGCTACTCAGTGATTATGAGTGTGAAATACGCTACCATCCCGGTAAGGCCAATGTGGTAGCAGATGCCCTCAGCCGGAAAGAGTATTTAGGTCATAGAGTGAAGGCACTGACAATGACCATCTATTCCCATCTGTCTGCCAAATCAGAGAGGCTCAGCTGGAAAACTTAAAACTAGAGAACATGTCATATGAAGCCTTGAGGGGGATGGAAAGGAACTTGGACATCAGAGGACACGGGGTTTACTATTTCATGGACCGGATCTAGACCCCAAAAATCGGTGGTTACAAGGAGGTTGTCATGAACGAAGCTTACATGACCAGATACTCCGTTCACCCAGGTTCGGATAAGATGTACCTGGATCTTAAAAAGCTCTATTGGTGGCCAAACATGAAAGCAGAGATCGCAACCTTCATGGGCAAGTGACTGACTTGCACCAAGGTGAAGGTGGAATATCAAAAGCCCTCAGGTCTACTTCAGCAGCCAGAAATACCTGAGTGGAAGTAGGAAAGGATCACAATGGATTTCATCACTAAGTTGCCCAAGTCTCCGAGTGGGTACCATACCAACTGGGTAATTGTCGATCGACTGACTAAATCCGCCCACTTCCTGCCAATCAAAGAGACATTCAAGATGGAGAGACTTACATAAATCTACATTCAAGAGATAGTTCGTCTGCATGGTGTACCTGTGTCCATTATCTCCGATTGGGATAGAAGGTTTACCTCGAGATTTTGGCAGTCGTTGTAGAAGGCTCTTGGAACTAAGCTTGTTACGAGCACAACTTACCATCCTCAGACAGATGAGCAGAGTGAGAGAACCCTTCAGACAATGGAAGACATGTTGAGAGCATGTGTCATAGACTTCGGTAAATCATGGGACACTCATTTGCCCTTGGTCGAGTTCTCCTAAAACAATAGGTACCATACCAGCATTAAGGCTGCGCCATTTGAAGCCCTCTATGGCCATTAGTGCAGATCCCCTCTGTGTTGGGCTGAAGTGGGTGACACGAAGCTAGTTAAAGGTCAAGCCCCCGATAGTACTCTCACAGGCCCAGAAATCATCCGAGAAACTACAGAAAAGATCATACAAATCCGGGAAAGACTAAAAGCTTTATGAGATAGACAAATGAGTTATGCCGACAAGAGAAGAAAACCTTTGGAGTTCCAGGTTGGGGACCGTGTTCTTTTGAAGGTCTCACACTAGAAATGCATGATATGCTTTGGAAAGCATGGAAAGCTAAATCCAAGATACATAGGACCGTTCAAAATCCTCGCTAGGATCGGTCCTGTAGAATATAAATTTTAGTTACCTCAAAAGCTTAGCAACATTCATCCTGTCTCCGAATCCATGATTTGTATTTTATGTTTGAATTTCGAGATGAAATTCCCTCTAACGGAGGGATGATGTGGCAACTCGAACCTTTTTCCGTTACCGTTAACTAACTGCCGTTAATAAAATTTGAATTTTATTGAGTCCTGTCAAATTCCTTTGGTTTGGAAAATCATTCAGTTATATAATTGAACTTTATATATAAGTCGAAACCAAAAAGCACACAAAATTTCGAGTTTTCCTTCGAACAAAACAACAGTTCACGGCCTGACTGGAGTTCACGGTCGTAAACCCATTTACGGCCGTAAACACGTTTACGGCCAGTGCCATGTGGCCACCACCACCGACCATACCCCTAGCCTATATATATGATACCCCCAGCCTATATATATGATACCCCCACCTTCATTTGAACTATATTAGCCGAAAACTCTCTCATTCTCTCTCTACCTCTCGACCGTAAGCCCCAAAACACCCTCATTTCTTCCGAAAAACATCAAGAATCACCTCTGGAGGTTGTTTTGGAGCATCTTAAAGACATTTTTCATTGAATCCAACATACTTGTTCTTGACTTTACGACCGTACACACTTTAAACCTTCAAAGGTCGTAAACCCTTCAAGAGGCAGTTCACAGCCGTAAACAGTTCACGGCCGCAAACCCCCTTCACAGCCGCAGACCCTCCCTAAGTGGTGAATTAGACTGAAAACCCATTTTCCTCGATTCAATCAAGTCCCGATAACATTCCTTAACCGAAAGCAAGTGTTTTCTAACACTTTATCTAATGAAATCGTTGATTTAGATACATATATGTATTTAATTGTTATTAGGATTCCGTGAAGTGCCACACACAACAACTGGAGGATTTTCATTTCCAGTTCTATTGATTCGACGCATTCATAAAACTAACCGTGAGTTCATACCCCTATGTTTTTACTATTTTTAATGTTTTCAGGGGGAATACAAGCCAAACACAAATGATTTTTGTGAACTCAAACAAAAGGATTTCAACAGGTTTAAAACTTATGCAATTGATACAACCAAAAGATTTCCATGTTTTATAAAATATTTAGATATTTTATCCCTTTTGTAACATGCTGAGCGTAAGGGACGTTTTCAACGTACATTCATAATTGCGTAATTTTCAGATTGATACATGAACCAATTACACAGCATACATGCAGACTATAAAAGGTATAGTTTGGGATTTCAATACACGAGTTTACAATTCAGAGTCACACATTAACATACATATAAACTATGAGATACTTAGTTTATGTTACATGATATCCTTTACTCCTTTCTGAATTTGAGAGTACTACATTAAATAATTATTAAAGTATAATTATTGTTACACTACAAGTATACAACATATTCAAATACAAGAGAACAATACAGAGCTACACGTAAACTGGTTAATACATGATTGTGAGACAACACTTCAATTGTACCCTTCGTGGTCCAGGTTAAATCCTATCATAGTATAACCAGAGTCTCCTGGAGGGAGAGCATGAGATTTGTGAATAGATCTATTCGGAATTAACAATCCCACACCTGAACTGCTAGCTACAGTTAGGCAGGCATGCCTGAGCTGACAAATATCAAATCGTCCAACGCCTGAAGAGCTTCGTAGAGGTCACTAGGTCATACCAAGCATGGTTATACGACTCACAATAGTATAAACTGACCTTACTGTTTACGAGATTCCTTTCTTCTTTAGTTTTATTTTCTTTAATAAAACTAGTTCATAACACAGCTGGAGGATTTCAGGGATTCCAACTCAGTTTTATTTTAAGTAATGAAACTACTATCCATACTGGTGTAACCAGGGTTTCAAACATGACATTTTATACATTACCGGTGATATCCAAGGTTTTCATACAAAAGAGTTTTTCATTCAAAACCACATTATACAATACAACTGGTGGTAATTTGACATACAAGCTAACACATTATACACTACTACATAACATAGTATCAAACGTATATGTTAGAAAATATTGGATTTTGTAGGGAAACATACAAACATTTTATAGATTCAATGACAGGATTTTCATTACAAAAACATGCTTATGAACTCACCAGTTTTATGTTGATACTCTTTTTTTTAAAACTGCTTGTATTCTCAAGAAATGAGTAGACAGGTACATCACACAGATTTTTGAGAAGATGAAGCGTATAGAGTCACATCTCTTACTTTTGTTTATGCTTTTGATGTATAAAAACATGAATCAAACAGATGTAAATACCTTTTTATATATATTCAATGTCATGGTTGTGTTCACTTTGATTATTATGATGCCATTTTTGTGATACTACATATGACGTCATCCACCCCCGAACGTTTCCGCCGTTCCGGTTTAAGGGTGTGACAAGATAGGTGACAAAATCACCACCACAAATTGGGCTCCCGGGTCGGGAGCTCACCACATATTCCGCCAAATATCGAGACAAAAAGTAGGGGATATTGCAACAAACCCCCAAATGTAAGATCTTCTACAAGAAGAATAGATTAACCTTAGTGACATTGTCTCCCTGTTTTTTATGATTGATGGAGAATGTGATAAGCATGTGAATCAAGCGATGAATGGGTGATTTGATGTTACTTTCCCGAAGCAATGCGGCTCCAAAACTCGTGCCCTGAGACCCCTCCACGGGAAACCTCCTGCAAGAATGTAGTAAACTCGGGAGTCATGGCTTCATGGGCCTCGTACAAGCCCATCATCCAAGCAAATTCTACCAAGCTACATTCCCGGTACTCCCCACCCAACCAGAAAACCTATGTCTGCGGGAAGTTCGGGTCTTGAACATTCTCTTGAAAGTCACGCTAGAGAACAATTCCACACAAAGCTCCTTGTATACTTTCTCTTGAATTGCAAATGAGTTACTCCACCCCTTGCATGTGAATGAAATCCCGTTTTCCACGAAAGTTTTAGTAAGAAATGAATTTAACCATTCAAGGAGTCTCACCTCCCTAAGTTTGTGCCAATTTAGAATTGGAGCAACCGCGAATTCCCTGTTGTAAGCCAACCCAATCTATTATTGTATCTCGTAAGCACATCCTGAGAGATGTTGGTTGGAAACACATAAAACGGGTGGAAATTAGCAACCCCACCTTGGACATCATGAACTTTTGGCCATGGTGCCATTTTTCTACAAAAATGAATAAACAAGAAAGACCAACAAAATATTCCATATGTTAGGCAATTTAATAGGAACAATTGGGCTGATACCTAGGACTCACATCATGAGCCTTGCAGACTCACCTCGTGAGTTCGCATTCTACAATAAATAAAATCAGTCATGAAATCGAGCCTTAATCTTGTTGGGGTTTACTCTTATGTCATTTATAAGCACATTTAAGCAACATGCAGCAAAGGAATCACATATTTAGGGCAATAATTTTGACATTCAAACATATTACAAACTCTAGCCCTAAATCAACCAATTAGTCAAAATAAAACACTAAAAATAGGAGTTGTTTACCTTAAGTGGAAGATTACATAAGCACAATGGATTTTTTATGGAGGATTATGGCCAAAATTGGATGTGGGGTGACCAAGAATCGGCTTCACTTCGTGAGTATAGGTAAAGTGATGGTCAAAAGGGTTTCTGATTCTTTTAATCAGTGGTCTCGTGATTTCAAAGTTCACATCGTGAATCCGTGTGGGCCTAACATTTAGTCCAATTCATTTGAAAACATGTTGGGCTAGGATAGTAAGAACACAAATCTGGCCCACCCGTATTTAACTATGGACTCGCGTAGTGAGTTTTTGTTGGGCATAAAACTAGGCCTATTTAACAATTCCATTTTATATCAATAACCCTTAATTTGTTTACCAATTAAATTTAAATTACCGCACATTTAATTTTTTGCCAATTCATAAGATTATTAGATGATTAGATGATCAATTATCCTAAAAACTAAAAATTCAAAAACTAGACTAAACGCATAAATGAAAAGAAATTCAAACCGAGCTCGTGTTGCCTCCCGAGAAGCTCTTCTTTTTCTTGGAGTCATGTGTCGGACTTCATGTCGTCTCACGTTGAATTATTCGGAGTGTCCATCACCATTTGAATCTTTTGCTCCTTCCATCTCCTTTTGTACGCTTGGACTCGTCTAATATACGTCTTTTTAGAGTTTTCTTTTTTAGCTTTCACTTCATTTACTTTAAGCTTGTGTTTGATCCCTTTATTTTCCAAATTTTCCTCATTCTTTTAGCTCTACGGGAATCATCTTTTCATCCACAGTTGAACTCGTTTCCTTAGAAGTAACCTCGTCCTCGTCACTCGATAAATCTTCACTTTCCCCACTTACCCAAGAAGTTGGATTTGTATAAGCAATTACTTCAAACACCAATGGAACAAATGCTCCTGGTTTCGTATGTTTGACTTGTTGAATTGTCTTCAGTTCTCTTTCCATAAGCTTCTCCAATTCTTCAAGTTCATCTTCTTTATCAATGTCAAAAACTTCACCTTGAATATCACTTCCTTGGAAACCATCCTCTATTCCAAAAGTAGCTTCATTATCTCCCACTCTCAAGGTAAACTTGGATTCGTGAATATGAACCAAGGCACTAGAAGTATTAAGTAGAGGGCGAACCAAGATGATTGGAACATCATAATCTTCTTTCATGTCCATAACCACAAAGTCAATTGGAAAAAAAAATCCCAATTTTTACTAAGATGTCTTCCACAATGCCCTTAGGAAGTGTCACTGAACGGTTTGCCATGTGAATGGTAATTCCTGTAGCCTTCAACTTTGGAATATTGAGCTTTTGATAAAATGAAAAGCATTAAAATATATGCTAGCGACATAATCAGCTAAAGCATAACTCTTCAAATTATTCCCAAATTCACACGGAAGAGTGAGGCATCCATGATCTCCTATCTTCTTCGGTAACTCCCCTAATACAACCTTTAAACTCTGTTCACTAAGAATCATCTTGGAATTTTTCTTCGAATGCTGGCGAGTATCTATCAAGTCTTGTAAGAACTTTGCATATTCAGGAATTTTAGACAACGATTCAATAAAAGGTGTATTTATTGGAATACCCTTCACTTGCTTCATAAATTCCAAATGCTCCTATTCCAGTGGATGACTATTAGCTTGGGATGGAAACGGTAAAGGAGGACGATAAGCCGGAACTTTTGCTGAATTTTTATGTTCAGAGTCGGCCCACGTCATGAGCTTTGAAAGCTCACATTGAGAGTTCGGTGTTTCAGCAGAAATTTTTTCTTTGATTTTTGAATTTTTCGGCTTCGGTTCGGACGATTGTGGCTCCACTTCTAGTGCTTCTAAGAACTCATAAATAGCCTCTTCTTCAGTTTCGATCATCATGACATGAGATTAAATCTTTATCTCGGGGATTTTTGGAGACAACGTATCTTGTACGAGAGTAGTTAGTTGACCTAGGTGGAAAAGGTATAACAGTCACCTTCATTTCCACCATTATCATCGCTCATTCTGTCTAACCCTAACAGACATCGGCCACACCTCACGTATCAGAAGGTATGCACTTATTTCTCATCGTTTTCATCATCTTCAAGACTTCGTCGGTCATCTGCGTTCATTTTCTATTTTACTATTGATGTTTATTTTACGGTTTTATCTTGCGTGTTATGCAGCTCTCGCTAATCCTCTTAATCGATTCTGGTAATAGCTAGAGTTTTATTGAAAAAAATTGTTGAAGTGTTTTGTACATAAAGTTTTCTGATAATTTGGTTTCAATGGAGTTTAATATTAGAAAAATTGAATCTTGTTGGATTGTTGTTTATCGACAGTAGGTTTTCTTCTATTTATTTATATTAGAGACCCCACCCACTACATAAAAGAAATGGAAGGTTTATATTGGAATCATTGTCTTATATAATGTTTCTTAATAATCTTTGTAATATGTTTTAAATGATTAATAAAATATTTTTTGAAATTCTTTAAGTTCCTGGATAAGCTTGTTTGTTTAGATTGTGATTTTTTTTTACTTAAGTCGCTATTTATTAAAATTTGTGCATCCTAATTTTATGCAAAATAGACACATGGAAGAAACTAAATAGAATGGAAAACAAAAAAAAGAAAAAACTTTTTATCACTAATTTTAATTCTTTGAGACTTTAAAATGAGATAACACCACAAGTGTAAACAATTGTGACTTTTATGTATAGATTAAAAAAAAAAAAAAAAAAAAAAAAAAAAAACCATCCGGATAACTATTTCCTTTTTAGCAGCTTGGGTGTCCATGGCATGAACCATGTCACCATCTAATGACACAAAGGTGGATTATAACGCCTACAGTTGGAGCTCCTATTCCTATAATTTTTATATTTAATGTTGTTGTTCAAGTATGAAGCTAATAGTTGCTTATTTTTAAATTGATATATTTGGTTATATATTATTTGTTGAATGTTAATCTCTTTACTATATCTTTAAAAAAGGGATGATAAGCAAACCAAATTTAGTTTTTTTTTTTGTTGGGAGAATTAGGTATAGCTAAGCAAATTAATCCATAAATTATGCATCTAAATTTCAAAATTTAAAGTTTTTTCATTCATCGTTTGAAATATTCAGTGTTCTTTTTGTTCTCATCTTATTTCGTTTCCATTTGGTAGATTTTTACATGTTTGTTTGTCAGATGTCCTTAGCACTAGAAAAGCATATCCTCAACTAAAGGACACCATAAACTATCTAATCTCAACATCTGATATGTATGTTTCTTTCTTTTCTAATTCCCTATTTTATGTGTGTTCTTACCAACATATGGTGTGGTTTCAGTAAGGGCGAATTTTTGCTGACTAGCAGTTGATTTGAGATTGGCAACATAAAACGAAGAACTACTTCTATGTTAAACCAGACCATTGCTTTCAAAAACCTGCTTAAGATTTTGGACATATGAAACATTGTTCTTCAGTATTAGAGAGCAAAGATTTTAGGTATCTTTCTTTTCCTTTTATAATAAAGATTATTATTTCCTGCACAAGAATTAATAGAGTACCATTTAACTAAGCCATAATTTAATGGATTGCAAACTTATTACGCTTTATTTGGTTGGTATATTTTAACATGTTCTGATTAGATGTAACCAATCATTTTTAATATTTAAAATTCTAATTTTCTATTAAATGTGTATTTTTTGAATATTGTTTTTCTCATGAATGTACCCAAACTATGCTTTTGGACGTTTATGTTTTTAAATGCAGGTATAGTGCTATCCAATATATAGGAAGACTCTCATGCTCTTATTTTCTTATTTTTTTTTTCTAAATAAACAAGTTTATACAACATTTAAATATAGATGTTTAAATAAAACATTAGTATATTATTTAATGAATTTGTATTGTTATATTACTAAGAAATTAAATGTTTTTTTTAAGTAAAAGTGAATGAATAATCAAAATTTTGTTCAAAACAAATGGTAAATAAAATATTACTGCATCTATGTTTTATGAATTTTAACATTTTTTCTTTTAAAAACAAGGTTATACTAGATAATATTGTTTGATTAAAGGTATATTTAAATGAGTTTTATTGATAATTAAAAGTTATAGCATATGATCTAACAAAAAATATATTTAATTTGTTAAAGAATAGATTAAAGAAGATCTTTCACAAAACATTTGAAACATAAAAATTAGACAAAATTTCACAAATTGTCCTAATGGTTCTCGGTTTTTCCCTAATATAGTATTTATGAATCTTTTTTTATGGATAATCCTTTTGAAGCAAACGTTGCACATAAACAGTCTTTATTATGAATATCCGTTAGATGGATATGTTAAGTTGAAATATTGCGGATAATGATTATTTCTGTCATTTTATGAAATTTGCATAAGGACTATTTCATGAAATTTTACATATGGGCAATTTGTGAAATGCTACAATGTTAGTCTTATTCGTTTTTTCTTTTTAAAATTTTGACATTTTTTACTTTTATTTTTCATTTGAATTTTTAAATTTTTTTTTTTTTAATTTTTTCACAACTTTGTTATTATATATTTCTGGACTTTAGAAATTACTTTCTTTTACATCATTTATTTTTATTTATATAATTAATACATTTCATGTAAAAGTAAATATATTTTGTAAAAAAATATATTTCATAAAAGGTTTCATGTAAAAAAATGTTGTAAAAGAACTAATTTCTAGAATTCTAACTTTCAAAAAATATATAAAAATCTATAACTACAAAGTTGTGAATAAATTAAGGATAATTTTTAGAATTTAGAATTAAAATATAAAAGTAAATAAGCAAGGTGAAAATATAAAAAAAAAAAAAAAATGAAAGACTACCATTTTAGTATTTCACAAATGGTTTCTCTATAAAATTTCACAAATAATCTTTAGATAAGTTTTTGAAACGGTAGAAATAAACTTATCCGAAAAATTTCAACTAAACCAATCAATCTAACAAACATCAACAATAAAGACTTATTACTTGCAAGATTTGCTCCATAAAAACTATCAATGTAAAAAAAAAAATAGTTTCATCAGCATTATATTAAGAAAACCGAAAAAACATTAAGACTATTTGTGTAATTTTGTCTGCACATTATAAACCATTGCCTCTCTCATATATTTTCTTTTTGTGTTGCCTTTTTAAGGTGGCAACTAGCCAACTAATAATAGTCTCCAAATATTGCAAGTCAATTTACTCAAACAACCCCAAATAGAAAAACGTTACAATTCATTTTCACGTTTTCCACTTTTTGTTGAAATTTGTATTTTTTCTATTTAGATAAATTTACAAAAACAAAAAGGTTAAAGTTACAAAACAAAAATATATTTATTTTATTAGTTGCAGCATAAAAAAAGGAATCTTTTCCGTAAATATCAAAATCTCTACAAATTTTAGGAAACATTCACCAAGCAAACACTGATAATTTTAGAAATTGTATTAGTTTAGTGGATGTATCTTTCACTATATTTTATTTTTTCACTGTGACATTATCAGTATTTTTCGTTATTTTAGATAAATTTATAAAAAAACAAAAAGGTTAAACTTACGACAGAAATATATTTATTTCATAAATTGCAGCAGAAAAAAAAAAAGTAAACTTTTCCATAAATACCAAAATCGGTATATGGGTTAGAAAACTTTTTTCAAGCAAATATATTAGAAATGGTATAGGGTAGTGAGCGTCTCTTTTCACTAACTTTTTACTTTCTTTTTTCAACTGTTATATTTTTCCCTGATCCTCCGCACACTCTTAGAGGGTCTTTGTTTTAGCTTATTTTTGAGGCTTTTTAGATTATGAATTTATATTTTTACATTTTGGGTTTATGAAAAAATTAGTGTTATTAGCTTAAGCTTATTAACTTATTTTATCTAAAAATAAGCCAATTTTCGTAATTCATTTCAATTCAGCTTTTTCTTTTCAATGCATGAGTTTATTTATGTATATTTATGTATTTACTTTTATTCTTTTTTTCCCAAAACACTAGACCTCTCTTTCTCAATGGTGTAATGTAAGCATGTCTATTTTTGTTATTTTACAAAAATAAGCCAACCAGACACTATTTCAAAAAGAGCTTATTAGCATATAAATCTAGGCTATTCCAAACACGGTTTTACCTTATAAGATAATAAGTTCATAAGTTATTAAGCTATTAAAGCTCATAAGCTTAAACCCAAAAAAATAAACTTACACAACCACCCCTTAATACGTCTCACTTTTTTTATTTCTTTTTTTAATTAAATATAAATTTATAACTTAATAAATTTCTATGTATTTAAAATATTAATAAAGGAATATTTGGTTAATTTAATAATAAAAACCGTTTTAAAAAACGATAATTAAATAAAAAAACAATTTAAAAAAGTATACATGAAATATTTTTTCATAATTTTCTCTTTTGCGCTTAAAACTAACACGAAACCTTCTCACAAAAAATGGTTGACGTTTTGTGATAGAAATTTCATATTGCAATTATTATTATTTTTTTGCACAATTTTTGTTAATCTTCTTCCACTTTTTGATACTTCTCTAGCGTTTTTTGTTCCTGGGTAATTTCTATTTTTCAAATTGCAAACGAATTCTGAATTTCAAATTATATAATTCGAAGGTATTTTTCAACTTGCGTATGTCATCACATGTGTAGAAAATGAAGCATTAGATTAAGACCCTTTCTTTTTGTCTTATCTCTACATCCTCATACCCTCGGCCGGCGGCAACGTTAGACTGTGCGAGTAATCATGGGTCATAGTTATTTAACATAAATTAAACAATACAAAATATAAACTTCTATTATTATCGAAATAGAGAATACATTGTCGTTGTCTACTAGTACATTATCGAATTACAATACAACGCCTATTTACGAAATATATGTCTTTAATGTGCATGTTTTTCGAGATGCTTATGATACTGAGATACTTGTATTTTAAAGATGTCTCAACAACAATATCACTGAGTTCTATATGTTTTAATACATTGTACTCTTTTAACCAAAAGTCTTTTTATATCATTTTGAATGGTTGGCCAATTTATATAAAAGGTGTATTTTTTTTACCAAAAGGTATAAAATAAAACAAATATATAAGTGTTTTAAAACTATATAGAATATTACTTTTTCTAACCCAAAAGTATAAAAATAAATAGTATCTACCTGACTTATAATTTGTTCTACCGTAAGAGTGTGTGTGTGCTATGTATAATTGTTTACTTATTTTATAAGTTATATACCTACAAAAATCAAGACACTCTAGGTTTACATGTTTATGATACTTAAACATGACAAAACTACTTGTATAATGTACTACAAGTCCTAGAGTGTAATGTGCGCTACATGAAACTATAACCGAGCTATGGCGATTAAACCTCTGTGCGGCACTACAAGTGGCACGTCGAGAACATCTCCAATGCTTCATCGATGTCGTAAACACAAGAAAAAGGACAGTTATCACCATTTGTCTTGTCAGACTAAGTTGTAGCTAGCAACCATAGATGGAGAGGTCACCCCATATATAATTTATATATAACTTCCTCGCTCGCACGTGATTAACGGTTATAGGCAGAGGAATTTACAAAGTTTTTACCATTAGTTGATGAAGAAATATTCCATGTAGACTTAACAATTCCAGCAATGAGTGTGTGTACGTCTAAAATCTTATGTTTATAAACTAAAGACTTAACTGGACATATAGTTATGAAAGTGAGTGATTTGGTGTCCTAAACTTTAACATTCAAAGTTTCTAGACTTGTTGTTCATTTATTTGGTTCAAATCATTCTAATGCATTTATTCATTTCAAATCGTTCTATAAGTGTGATTATGCACTCTAACTTTGAATTATAAAGTTTACTAAATTATTTGTTTGTTCGTCGTCTAAAAACTATATATTATTTTTTTGATGACATTTAGATAGCATAACGAATGTATTTTGACCGGATCCAGGTTTTACTCTTTGAAAAACCAACGATTGTAAATAAATACACAAGTTTAAATAGTTGTATGCTTTTTTATTTTTTATTTATTTTATAATAAAACGACAATTAACAACGAATATAGTTATAAACTTATAAATAAACTTTTACATTTGTAACTATAAGAAAACCATATTTTTAGTAATTTAAAACACAAAATATGATATTGAGTTCATGTGGTTCAAGACATGTATATTTGGTTTTAAAAACATCAATTTTAACAACCTGAAATATATATAACAAAACATAAAATTATAAAAACCATTAATCAAACGTTTTTTAGTGTTTATATAAAGGTAATAACAAGTTATGCATATATTCTTCCCCGAAAACATACAAAACTAAAACTTACTTCGTTGCGGGCTTTATCGTTGCTTTGTTCAGATCTAAAACCTTGATCCAAACTGTGACTCTTGAATTCACAAATGACATGCTTTTCCAACGAAATGATACTTGAAGGGTGTAGATCTGGAAAAAAAAACAAGTATGAAAAAGACTCGGGTTCACCAAAAAAAATGTTCAGATCGGGAATCGGAATTCATCTTACAATTTTTGACTTTTCGCTTGGCACACTTTTGGAGCAAAACGAATTCCCTGGGTCGTAGATCGGCTCGAGATGTGTCGAAAAAAGTATTCATGGTCGCCAGAAAACTGCCCGTAGAATCACCATAAAATTCCCAAAAATCAGTTGTTACATAAAAAAGATGGTTGGAAAAGTGGTATTCACGGCAGGAGTTTGAGGTGTGATCTGATTTTGGAGTGTCAATGGGGTGGAGGAGAATCTTGTGGTTGAATTTCGTGGAATTTGTTGGTGTTTTACGATGAGATTTAGCGGCCGGTGGCTATTTTTGGCGGTTGTTATACCTTGTCGGAGCTACTGTTGGTTGAAGGGAGAACTACTGGAGGGGAGCTACCGGTCCGTGGTTAAGGAGGAAGCACGTGGCAAGTGAACATTGGTGACACATTAGCGGAGTTATTGGCTGGTGGTGGTTAGGTCACCTAAAAACAAAAAGGAGAGAGAGGGATGAAGAGAGGGCAAATTGAGCAAGGAAAAAGGGTTGATCACCCCTCTCTTAAATAGTAGAAGATGAGGGGTATGCCTGTTTAATGTACCGAACATGGTGATTCTGAATATGTGATCAAAATTCTTAAATGAAAGATGAAAGTATGATAAAAACCCATTTTGAGTTTTAATTCAGTTATATTTATAGTTTCCTCATTACGACCGATTTCATGAAACAACTTTATATATGTGCTAAAAATATTCTAAAAGTGGAATCAATTATTTGCATATATCTACATATTTGTCTTAACATGTTCTATCTGTTTAGAGTTTTATTTGTTCATGAAATCACTTAGTACGCAAATCTTATTTTTAACTTACTAAGTCGTTGCGTTATGTATTGTGATTAGTTTTTAATTAAGAATCACTATTCATCAGAGAGAAAAAGGGTATTTTGTATTCAATTCTAAGTATGAAAACTTTATTTGCATGAAAATGATGGAATACAATACATTAGGTCTATTACCAGGGGTGTTCATGGTGACTTACACCGGTGAACGATGACCAAATTTTCTCATTTGTTACATTCTCCTCCCATTATGTTCCTCCAACCATTTTGGTCCATACAAAGCCTCAAACGATTGCTCACCATATTGTATCTCTAACCATTGCTCACCAACCAGTGAATGTAATCAGTTATGTACCTCCAACCATTAGTCACCATATTGTGGATAGACACTTTCATCTGTACAAAGCCTTAAACGGTGCGACTTTAATGTTGGTGTAATTAATGTTGTCTATACGAAAACTCAATTAATGGTAAACGAGTATCCCACGCATTTCTAAAGTCTATCATGCAGGCTCAAAAAATATCATTGAAGGTCTGGATAGTTCTGATCATTGAGAATGGTAATTTCCGTTCATACCTAGGCTCATCCCAATGATTTCTATAGTATTTTCCAATATCATGAAGTGAATCAACTGTCTCTATCAGAGATGATAGGAATCGGCACCTCGTGCAGTCAGACGATTTCCTTGAGACAAGTCCTGGTCAGGTCTTCCATTTTATTTGTCTCTTTGATTGGTAGGAAATGGGAGGACTGAGTCGATCTATTGACTACTACTCAAATAATACCAACACCATTATTTGTTCTTGGTAGTTTCATGATGAAGTCCATTGAGATTGGTTCCCACTTCCACTCGGGTATTTTTGGCGGTTACAATAAACCTGAGGTCTTCTAATGTTTTGCCTTAACTCTTTAGAGTAAATCAGGCATTTTCCTATACAAGTGGCAATCTTAGATTTCATTTTATGTCACCAATACCGTATGTTTAGTTCTACGTTCATGTTGTCAGATCCTAGATGGATGGATTACTTTGACTGGTGAGTTTCATTCAAGACTAAGCTTTTAATATGATCGAACTGGGGCATCTAGATTTGGTTCATAAAGTATCGCGTTCTGTCATCCCTAATGTTTGAATTTTTTATCCATTCCCCGCAAAGCTTCACTCATGATGGTTCAAAATTCTTAAGTTGAGAGTTGAGCTTCTTGAATATGTGCGGTAAGGTTGTTATGGATAGTTATTGATAAAGTTCACACACATAGTAGTTTTATTCGTTCTTTTTGACTCATGGTAAATGTCATAACGTTTTTATTACTAGGATAATAATGGATCTCATATCTGTAATCATTTAGCAGTTTGTCCCATATTCGTTTCCTCATTTTGAGTTCTCTCTGGTCGAAGATGTGGTAGAGACTCTCGCGATCTGTAAAGTTGTCACACATTAGTCTGTACAGGTAACGTCTCCAAAGTTTCAAGGTAAAACTACAACTCTCAACTTAAGGTCATGGGTAGTGTAATTATTCTCATGTACTTTGAGTTATAAGGAAGCATAAGAAATAACCTGGTCACTTTTCTACAAACACATACGTTTTATCCTTGATGTGACATATCATGGTAAACAACGAAGTCCTCTATTCCTAAAGAAAGAGGTAGGATTAGTGCTTGTTGTGTACCATATGTGTCAAGAGAGTGTAGTGCTTGTTGTGTAGGTACTTCTGAGTCTTCGTGTAAAAGATGAGCTTGAGGTTTAATTCTGAACTGTACTCGTAAGGGATCAGGGTTACTTTATTACTTTGGGGAGGGGGGGGGGGTGTCATACAACGTTTTCCTAACACAATAGCTTAGCATGACACAAAGAAAACCAATTGATATCGATAATGACATTGATACATCCAAAAGTCATAGACATAAGATTGTCATAACGTGTGTTGTGTTATATGTTAAAACACAATTTATTAGAGTTTCATAAGTAGATTTCTTATGGTTCACTAGTCGTTTCTACTTTATAAGTTTCCTCAAGTCTACTGGATTTTCGATTTACTATATATATCAGTTAAGGGTTCATAAAACTCTTATTCACATCTTAATCAAAAAGTAATTCCACATATAAGTTGTTAATGGGAAACATAAAAATTGCTATTGATGATCCCCGTATTTCATTTCTTCCTGCACTCACAATTGCTCTGACTCAAGCTTTACTTCTTGGGTCTTTAGCTTTGGGCAGTCTCTCTTGAAATGCCCGACTTTACTACAACTATAACAAGTTTTTTCCTACAACAATGCTTGATCATTCATTCGTACTCTGGTTCGTTGTTGTATGTGATGGGGTCCTGCAAAAGTTTCCATTATTCCCCTTTTGTTGCATCTACTAGAGAATTAACATTCACCTATGTGATGGAGGTTGCATTGGTCGCACAACGGTTGCTTCCCGACATATTTGTTTGATAGTCCTTGTTGGTATGCCCTTTCTTGTTACAATGCTGATAGTGTAGGTCTCCTCATTCACCGAAATGGTGATAGTAGCATTGGTCAGATTTGGAGAGATTTCCAAAGTACTGTTTTTGTGTAGTGGTTGATGCAATATAATCTTTATTGGTGGTTTTCATTTCCTGAGAGGATTTGCTTGACTTTCCCATGGAACTACCATCGTATTTTTTTTTATCCTCAGCTCTTAATAGACTAACTGGTTTGTTAAGCTTGTCACAACTAGGAATTTTGATGCCATGTAAACATTGAACAATGATAAAAAATGTGAACCAACAATATTAAACCATGTAGGATGCTTATTCAATAACAACATAATTTCAATCAAACACTTCATACAAGCACTGCAAATAGTCAACAAAGAATTGGAAACCCTAGAAATCCCTGTTTAAGCCCATTATGGACTAAGATTTCCTTATTGGGCCGAATGGGCCAATAAGCTTCCAATTTGACTATCTTGGGCTTAGAACTCTTAAATGGGTTCTAATTGGACCCACTTCCATATATTTTAAATATTTTGGGCCATATTGGGCCTAGAATGAAATAAAATACCTAAATGGACCTTATTGGGCCATAACTAACCTAATTAGCCCTAATAGGCCATAAAAATCATTTCTTTATTTACTTTGGGCCAAAAGCTATCTAATTGAACCATAATGTGGGCTTAAGCACACAAGGCCCAATTTTATTTCTTCCTTTCTCTTTCTCTCGGCCCAACTACACAAAATGGAGAGGAAGAGTTGACTTTTAAGATTGCCACCTTATTAATACACCACATACTTCCATCCATGGACCAACATGCATCTAAAATAGTCACCTCAACTCTCTCTCTCTCTCTCTCTCTCTCTCTCTCTCTCTCTTCTTCTTCTTCTTCTTCTTGATTCTCGGCCGAGAGGAGACACCCACACACACTCACAAAATTCATTCCAACTCTTTCCAAATTCTCTAAAGAACACTTGCACTCATTCTTCAAAATTTTGAGATTTAGAGCTTTTACAAGGAGTTTCTTCCACAAAAATCATCATTTAAGGTAAGTTGGTGCTTAAATCTATGATCTAACTCACTTCTTTTCATCGAAAATCACCTATTAATCCATTCAAATTCATGATCTTGCATCTTAGAACCCACTAAGTTCGAGATCCATCCAAGGAACTTGCTAGGGCCGAAAATAGCACCGAACTTCTCCAAATCTTCTTCGAAACCGAAACCGCAACTCAAGGTGAGCTTCATACCCCTTTCTTTTTGGTTTTTATGAGTTTTATGGGGGAGAATACAAGAAAATGTGTAGATCTATGTGTATGTGTATGTTATGTGTGATTTGATGCATGTATGTGTGTGATTTCATGTGTTTTGTGATGAATATGTTACCAAAAAGGGTGTAAACCCGAGATCTATGACATGAGAAAGGAAACAAACATAATAAGCTATTTTACACTAAACATGTCAAGAACAATAGCTTATAAGGTTATGATGAACATACTCTAACATAAAACCCATTTTTGGGCTTAAATTGTCAAAAATACAAAACTTGGGATACAAATCGACAAGTCACGGTTTCTTGAAGGTCAAAAGGGTGAAAACAGTTTCTATCATCATTTTTCTGAATATTAGAATTTTCAAGGGACTTAAAATGTAAATTTTTAGCTTAATGGGCTAATTTTGGGCTTTTCGGCCCAATATGCCTCAAAATGCGAAAAATGATTAATTTAAGGGGATAAAATGAAACTTTCTGTAAAACAGGGATAATTAGCATGACAAAATCATTTATGAGTCAAAAATGCTTTTCACTATAAAAAAGGACCAAAAATGTAAAGTGTTTAGATTTTGGGCCAAAACTGTAAAAGTTGTGAAAAATGGGGTTCCAACCAAGAAACACTATTCTGGAAGGGCTGAAGCTGTCAACAAAGTAAAGTTTGGGTTAAAATTGTGTTTTCATCAAATAAATGATACAAAAGTGTCAAGAAAAGGTTTTAAGGACAAAAAATGAAATTCTTTTATATAAAAGGACCAAAAGTGTTATTTTTATAAAATAAGGGTAGTGAAAAGGTCAAATTCCACTTTTTAAAAAATTAATTCATTAATACAAAATACAAGATCCACGACTACCGACGAAACGGAAAACAAATACACTCTCAACAACAATTATCGTTACAAACGAAGTGATTCGGTCTCGAATCAATACAAAACAACAAGCATTAAACCAAACCATCTAAATAAATACGCGATAACTACGATGAGCAAACTTACAAACTTTGGGCTTGGAAGTTTCAAATCATGCTTGTTGGGCCTTGCTAGCCCATTAACATGATCTTTAGGGCCAAAGAGAATATGCTTATGTGCTATTGGGCCTCCTATGACCCAATTTCATGTAAAAGGACTTTCAATGGCTCTAATGTGCTATTGGGCCCTAGTGGCCCATTAATATTGCTAGTGAGGTCAAGAAATCAAATGCGAGTTGGGCCAACGTGCCTTTCGCATTCCCGACAGCCTAAATAACTCACGGAATATAACGGGACTTCGTACTCCCTTTTTCCTCGTTTGTTAGGCTTACAAGTAATCAAGGTAAACAGATTCAGGACGTTAATCAAAAGTAATCATGGTTGTTGGATTAAGTGAGTAGTAACGGGCGACGCCTTTAAGGATCGTTCGAAACTTGTAGTTATAAACTAGTCATTTTCAAATGCAAGATTATAACGACTCACAAACCCTAGTTAATCCAAAACCACCCGAGTAATCAAAAATCATTCGTCATGAAGGCATAACAAATTGAGAAGTCACTGTGTTTTATGCAATGGGAAAACATCGGGTTTTCCTGGGAAGTTCAACATTTTCACTTGCACAATCATTACAGAAGTTCAACAATTATACATGTTTTGAAAATCAAGAAGCATATATTTACAGATCTTCACACTTTTTTTAAAAAAACATTGATCTTTTCAGAAAATATCGGATTTTTTGGGTTCTATAAACTACACCAAATCATTTTATCACAACATTGCTTATGAACTCACCAACATTTCATATGTTGACGTTTTTCAAAATTAACTTGTATTCTCAGGTAACAGGTAAACCGAAGAATAAGTACCGAGTAATGTCTGGATGTTTTGCTTATGATATCTATCAGACAATTTATGTTATGAATTTGTAATGTTTAAAACAAAGTACTGGATGTAAACAATATCAGTTGTATTATTCTAATGCATGGTGATGCTTTATGTTATGATTCATGTATATTCATTGTGATGGTATTCAATTTATGTCACAAGAACCCTCGGACGTTTCCGCCGTCTGGTTCAGGGGTGTGACAAAGCTGGTGGCTAATTTCATGGCATGGTCATAGGTGCTGGTTTGAAAGACGTAACTATCTATTATATTGGTAGGTTCGGACCTCTTATTTACCTATCAACCTTTTTGTTTTTTAGGGTTACAAAACTCCGACAGAGGATTGCGAGATCATTAAATTGGGATGTGTAGGCTAAGGCTTTGGTTCATTTAATGATTAATCTCTATAGTTCTTGCTCCAGTTTTTGTATTTCGTCTCAGAGAAGTATTTTTATGTGAGAATTGAATTTAGTTCTTCCCAACTTATGGCATAGTCGAAGTCAATGCCCATGGTTTTTGTATAGTCATTCTACTAGGGTAAGGGATGCGTCTATAAAGGTGCACGTAGCATTTTCTACACAGACACTGATGAAGAATATGGATTCCATCTTTTCAATCCCTAAGAGTTAACCATATACTCCATTTCCGTAAAAGGATCTGGGTTTGTAGTTTAAGTATTCTTCGTTTGTGCATACCCCTAGAACGACATTGTTACTTCCATGGATAATAATTCCAATTCCATTGTGTTGAGGGTTGTTGTTCTTAGTGGCTTCATAGTTGGCGAAAGTGTTAGTCAGATGTTGTGCAATTATTGTCTCGATTGTAATGGTGTCTAGTGATGGTGTTAGTGTTAGATGTTCTCTTGTTGATCTCTTAGGAGACCTCACTTTGTTGTATTATACATGGGTTTGAATAGAGTATAAGTCCCGTCAAAATAATGTTGTATGTAAAAGTGATAATATTGCAATTTTTGATAGCATCGAATAAATTTGAAATCATTATTAGTAATGGTTCACAAGTGTGCATAGTTCGTAAGTTATTCATAAATATTTAATAGGAACACACGTTGTGTGTTATAGCTGACTAAACATCAGACATGATTGATGTTTATTAGTGTTAGGGTTTTATGAGGAACTGAAGTAAATATCTATCCAATTTTATATGGTGTTTTTAAAATGTTGGCGTTGGCATCTTAAGAAAGTAAAATATCACTGCTTGAATGCATTAAAGAATAACAAAGGAAAGTAGGGTCGAATCCGCAAGGACACAGCCTAAAAGACAATGTCTCTTTTTGTAAGGCACATACAAGTCGTAAAACAATAAATATTAAAAGGGGGAATTTGATTATTAACAAGTGAAGAATCCCCGCTTTGTAGGGATGTATTTGCCAAAGAAATGGACAAAACTGAAATATTTTATTGAGTTACATACAACTGATTAAAAAAGCAATTTTTTAATATTATAATAACCAAAAAGATAACTTGAATTCATGCATGCCCAACTGCCTTTGTAATCAAATCCTTGATTTATTGAAGCAGCAACCAAATGAAAGCTAAAAGAAGTCAACGGTTGGACAAATAGAAAAGGATGTTGCTATTCTTTCACATTAACCAAAACCATGTTGATTTTAAAATTGGATAAGAGTTTTCAAGCTATAAAAGGTAGGTCCTACAACTTAAGTATCGTACCAAGCTTTTATCCTTTCTTTATCCATGTTCAACCCTCCAGTCGACGACATCTTGTTTTCCCATGTTTGATAGCAGGCATGGAATTACAAATATAAGCCACTCCATCTTGCTCTGAATTTGACATATGTTTACTTTTTCTTCTTTCGTTTTTCTGATTTCAAGATCAGTTTGCAAAAAAATTGACACACGTGAATAAAAAAAGTTAACTAAATAGTAAAAGAGTTTCTACTTTCTTTCAACCGGTAAATGGTAAAACATAGTTGAAGCTTTTATAAAAATGAAATAAAAAAACAAAACTGAATATAATATTTAATCACATATCTCAATATGAAAATGCCAAAACATACTGTAACGCCCGTAGATTCGTGCTAGTCAATTTAGAGACAATAACCGTTATAATTGACTTTCTGATAGAAGAATATTTAGGATAAATAATCTTAACCAAGTTATAGTATATATCGCAAGGGTTCCGTACATATAACGGAAGCCAAAATCTGAATTATAACGAAGAAGTTGTGGCTCGTCGATGTTTTACGGCTAAACCGTCACGACACTGCATAACGTAAAAAAATGAATTTTTGATAAATTACCTATTAGCCTTAGGTATCTAGATGGAAGTTGTAGTATACATTAAACCGAGAGCGTGCATAAAAATAACACCCAAATCTGACTTCGTATGAGGAAGTTATGATTTTTCTAAGATTTAGCATAAAAGTGTACAGTCTGGAATTTGAATTTTAGATCGATCAATTTTTAGCCGATACAACGTAAATGAGAATTGAAGATCTCATTAATAGTATTTCAACTATAAAAAGAAAGTAGAAAATAGAGTCTGTATGCAGAAGTTATGAATTCAACATGGTCGTTAACAATGTTATCTTCTAATACTGTTAAATTTAAAATCGGTCGAGAATTAGCCGATGGGGTCAAAAGGAACACTTTAGAGTATGTCGCCACCTATGTGTGCATATAAAGAACATCGAAAATGGATCTCGTATCTGAAAGTTACTGAATTTAGAAAATGAAAGGGTGTTGCGGCAAAGGAGGTGATGTGGCTTAATCTGGACCATTGCATCCTCTTCAAGCCTTGCCAACAGATGGTAAAACTTGGCACTCAACTTGACAAGTTGGAGGCTCAAAATCGACGAGTTGGGCCATTTTCCAGCCTATAAATAGGATGCGTAAGCAGCCTATTTTTCTCACACCTTAAGCCTTTCCGTCTCTCTCTCTCTCTCTCTCTCTCTCTCTCTCTCTCTCTCTCTCTCTTCAACTTCTCTCTAAGCCCTCCCAAAGCCCTAGTAACTTCTAAGTGCTAGAGGAAAACCCCGGAGCGCCAGAAGGGTCCGAGAAGAAGAGCTTTCGACTCAGAAGTTCTACCCCCGTAGAGCCCGATTCCTAGCCAAACCTGCCGGTAAGTGAGTTATGCTTACCCTATTTTAAGTATAACTTATGCTTAAGTTCAGTATCGTTTTTATGAACTTATAAACTATATATATATATATATATATATATATATATATATATATATATATATATATATACATATATATATATATATATATATATATATATATATATATAATATACAAAGTATTATTATAATATCTTTTAACTGCTCGCGGTATGGGGAATCTGGTTTGAAGGGCCGCATTGGGATGTTGGATTCTAGAACGACTTAAAAGCTAAATTGGTCTTGCCCTACGGTGTTTCATGTGTGGCCCCTATCTGTACATAGTGGTTGAAAAGTATTGTTTAACTCTTATAATACAATATCTCTCGTAAATTGTCGCGATAAATATTAGGCGAAAATCTAGTGGTAATGATACTATGTTTCGTCAAAGGAAAATATAATTGTTAGAAGGGAAGCGCTGCCTGAGTTTACAATCATCACTTTAACAAGTGAGTGCATATTTACTTTCATCTTACACATATATATGAAGTACTTAATATAAATTACGTGTTATGTGTGCATATTACTTGTGTTCCTGATATATATGCTGGATGAACGATTTATACATGTTTTAACTAATTTAAACAT
Source organism: Lactuca serriola (assembly GCF_051521515.1). Lineage (NCBI taxonomy): Eukaryota > Viridiplantae > Streptophyta > Magnoliopsida > Asterales > Asteraceae > Lactuca > Lactuca serriola. The sequence goes on along the minus strand of NC_136412.1, from coordinate 187,870,289 downwards.
TATATGTATTTTATATCTACGAATATGTTGGGATAAAAGATGATATAGATGAATATTAGCAATTGGCCAAAACCTATAGATATTTTTGAACTATGATGCACTCTAAATGTCCTAGCAGCTGCGCCTAAATGATAATATTGGCAGCTGCGCCTAATAGAGAATATCATAATCCAGCTGCACCTAAATGATAATATCGGCAGCTATGCCTAATAGAGGATATCATAATCCTGACAGCTGTGCCTAAATGATATTATCGTCAGTTGCGCCTAATAGAGAACATCATAATCCTAGCAACTGTGCCTAAATGATAATATCGGTAACTGCGCCTAATACAGAATGTCATAATTCTGGCAGCTGCGCCTAAATGATAATATCGATAGCTGTGTCTAATAGATAACATTGGAAGCTGTGCCAGTGGCAAAGATGGAATTTATGTGTATTCCTTAGGAATCAATGAGTAAATGATAAATGACCATTTGGGTAGACCCTTAAGAAATGAAGAAGATAATGAGGATGGGTAATTGGGTTAATTGTTTGATGATTTATTTTTGTGGGCTGAAAACCCTATGTACTCACCAGGTTTCCCAACCTGACCCACTCAGATTATTTGTATCACAGGTGTCGATATGAAGCTACATTACACTGAGAGAATAAAGGTGATGTAAATAACTAGTGTAAATGAATGAAATGTCTGTTTATCCTTATGTTTTTGTATTGACGATGACATCCTATGGTTTTAATATAAACAAAAATATATTTCTTCGGAAATGCTTTGATAATAATATTATTATGTTTTTCTGGGAACAAATTCCACAATATTATTCTTCAAAAAGAATACTATGATTTTTAAATAAAGCATAAATAAAATATTTAAAATGACCAGGAATTTAGGGATGTCACACATACGTATAATAGTTGCGTGCTAACATTTTTTACAATCATACTTCAACTATAAGCCAAAAAGGCACATTTTCAATGAAAGATACAAACTCGTTTCCATTAAGTTGTTTACCCTACACAATCTTTGGGTGAATTAAAAATTTAACAAATTCTTATAATTGTTCTATCTTTTTTTTTTTAATAATTTTGAAAGCTCATAAGCTTAAGAAATTAAAAGAATGAATTTAAAGCTAATAAGTATCCTACTTTTCAATAGTTGAGCAAGAGGCAATGTAGAACCCTCCATAGGCAATGGAAAGTTTTGTCATGCCTTAGGCAATGGAAAGTTTTGACATGCCTTAGGGTTCCTAGAGTAGTCTCTTATTGGATAATCAGGAAAGTGGACAATTACCCGGTTTAAGATTATCTTGGACTTGGCCTTATCTAGGATTTCCTATCTGCACTATGGATAAGGATATAACCCTAGCATTTTGGGCCATGTTGTAACACCTGCAGATTCGAGATAGTCAATTTAGAGATAATAAGCATTAAAAATGACTTTTTGATTGAAGATTATTTAGGATAAATAATCTTAAACAAAGTTATAGTATATGTCCCAAGGATTCTGTACATATAAAGAATTCTGAAATCTAACTTATAACAAAGAAGTTATGACCCATTGAAGTTTTGCGACTAAAGTGGCACAAGGCCGTGTATTGTAAAAAGTAAATCTTTGACAAAATACTTTTTGGCCTTAGTGATCTAAACAAAAGTTATAGTAGACGTTAAACTGAGAGAGTCAAGAAAGAGAACGTCCAAATCTGACTTCTTAAGAGGAAGTTACGATTTTTCGAACTTTCAGCGTAGCAGTATACAACTCAGAAATCGAATTTTAGGTTGGTCAATTTTTTAGCCAAAATTATCTAAATGAGAATTCAAATCATTAATAAGAGTTCATCGATAAAAAGACAGTCGAAAACAGAGTCCGTATGTAGAAGTTATGAATTTTACATGGTCGTTAACAATATAATCTTCTCAGACTGTTAAATTTAAGATTGGTCAAGAATTAACCGATGGAGTCAAAAGGAAAGTTGTAGAACGCCCCACATATCAGCACCAGGCGAAGCCTTGGTGCCTACGCAAGAGTCGCGATGTGAGAGGCATGTCTCATAACTTGAGAGGCCCCTAGACAACCAATAAATAGAGCTGGAGTTCACTCATTTCATCACACCTTTCAATTCTATTTTCTCCCAAACCCTCAAGGTCCCAAGACATTTTACCTACCACTTCCTAAGTGTTATAAACGATCCCTGGAATGCTAGAAAGCACTGAGAAGAAGAGCTTTCGGGTCAGAAGCTCTGCCCGTGCAGAGCCCGATCTCTCGCTAAACCCCTCTGTAAGTGAGTTATTCATACCATACTTTAACTATAACTTATGTTTAAGTTCATTATCGTTATTATGAACCTATAAACAAGATTTATCAGTGATTCCAAGTCGTTATACTGATTGATCTACTTAGGAGGAAGATGTATAGATTGTGATTTAGTGAGGTGTTTAAAGTGGGATTTCCAAATAGTATACGTCGTATACCAAACAAACCTTACCACTGATATGATCCTACCTAGTTGTTCCTTACTTGATAGATCATGAAAGTAGACTGTGACTTAATGATGAATCTAAACTAATAATTTGTTGTAATAAATATTAGACTAAAATTTAGTGATAATAATATTAGGTTTCGTCAACGAAAAAGACTATTGTTAGAAGAGAAGTGTTGCCTGAATTTCGAGTCGTGACTTTAACAAGTGAGTGCATAGTCCGCTTCATTAACATGATTTTAATACAAGTATTAATTAAAGTATTAAATATCTGTTAAAGAGTTAAATATTTGTTAAAGAGTTTATGTGTGAGTGCATAGTCTCTTTCATGAACATGATTTTAATAAAAATATTAATTAAAGTATTAAATATATGTTAAACAGTTAAATTTTTGTCAAAAGAGTTTATGTGTGAATGGATAACCCCTTTCATGAACATGATTTTAATACAAGTATTAATTAAAATATTAAATATTTGTTAAAGAGTTAAATATTTGTTAAAGAGTTTATGTGTGAGTGCATAATCCATATCGTGAGCATGATTTCAATGCAAGTATTAATTAAAGTATTAAATATTTGTGAAGGAGTTAAATATATATATTAAGGTGTTGATGTGTGAGTGCATAGTCCCTTTCATGAACATGATTTTAATACAAATATTAATTGAGGTATTAAATACTATAAAGAGTTAAATATTTGTTAAAGAGTTTATGTGTGAGTGCATAGTCTCTTTCATGAACATGATTTTAATACAAGTATTAATTAAATTATTAAATATATGTTTATGTGTGAAATATTTGATATTTCCTGAAATACGTGTTAAGAGCATATTTGATAATATATGATGATTTAGGATACAGTTATGACAACCCGGAATTCACAGCCAGATAAGAGCAAATTGTTTATGCTTTATTTGAAAATCAGAATATATTTTGAAAGAAATATAGTGTGGAATTTGTTCCTAAAAATATGATAAAGAATTTATCAAAGCATTTCCGAAGAAATGTATTATATTAAAACCCTTTGGATATCATTTTTAATACAGATCAAAAGCATAAACATAAACAACATATGCCTTATAATATCTATTTATTCTAATACCCTATAATCCATTGATCTTTCATCATATCATCACTCGTGTGCTCTCTTGCCACTACCTGTATACAAGAAAACTGAGTGGGTCAGGCTTCGGAGCCTGGTGAGCACATAGGATTTTCAACCCACAATAATTAAGTTTATTAATTTCATCAAATCAAACAGCCTAATTACTCGTTCTCGTTATCCTAACTTTCTGTCCCTAGAGCATCTAAAGTAAGGGACCTATCGTAAGGATTTTCATCGGGATGGACACTACTGCTAAAGGGGTTCCTCATCCATATATGTCCTTAAGGCAACCAAGAGGTGGATGGAGTACACCAGTTAACAGATCGTTCACAAACACCTACAAGTTGCAACCCTATCAGCGTTCCACTAGACTGTCTAAAACAGTATGTGGTCATCATCTATACTCCGCTAGATGATTGGATCATCATCAACATCAAGGCCTTTCATCATTTTATTTCATCATACACCAAATATTTCATCTACCCATGTTTTACCCCAACATATTTGTAGATATAAAATAAATATACACTTTAAATCATTTAAAACATGTACAAAATGTTCATCCAATATAGATATCAGGTAAACAGATAATATGCACACATAACATGTAATTTGTGTAAACACTTAATATCAAAGTGTATGATTAAAGTAACTATGTGCTAAATTTAGTAGCGTGATTGGATAAAATCTAACTAGAAACGGTCAGCAGCTCGTGATCGTCGCGCTCGTGATGCAAAATGCTTTCAGGAAACGAGAGAGAGAGGGAGAGAGAGAGAGAGAGAAAAGAATTTGGTGTAAGGAGAGCAAGGGTCGAACTTGCTATTTATAGGTTACTCAAAACATGTACACATTGTGGACTTGATGTTCACATCGTGGCGCATAAATAAATCACTTCATAGGCTTTCCATCTGTGTTCTAGCTTTGGAAGGTGTCCGAATGACATTTCCATGTCGTAAATCATATGTCCATGTCGTGGAGTCTTAAGCACATCGCTATGATAGACTTAGCAAGTGTTTTCTAGCCTTGATTAGTATCTTTGACTAGTTTCACGTCATGGACTTAATGTCCACGTCGTGGACTTTAGGCGGCTAGGGTTTCTGCCACGTGTCATGCCCTTAGACTGCTACATATTTGGAACGCCACAACTTTTGCATACGAACTCCGTTTTTGACGTTCTTTATATCTACATGGAGGTGGAGACGTATTCTACAACTTTAGTTTAGATCACTAAGGCTAAAATGTACTTTATCGTAAACTCACTTTTTACCATTCTCGGTGTCATGCCGATTTTGTCGCGAAACTTCGACAGGTCATAACTTCATCGTTATAAGTCGGATTTCGGCGTTCTTTATATCTCCAGAATCCTTGTCCCGACCACTACAACTTTCTTCATAGATATTAGGTCTATCTATTTTTTTAATTTTTTATGCTTATTTTTATTCTTAACTTATTATATCTTATAAATAAGTATACTGCACATAAAATCACATAATATTCAAATAATTCCTCTTTATTACTTCAAAGTAGGTTATAATTGTTGACCTTAACTATTATACCATTATACTAATGCTTAGCCTAGAAAAACGGGCGTTACAATTCTCTCCTCTTTAGGATGATTCCCCGAATCATGCATTAGCAGACAGATGTTGATAGCGACTCATCATGTCACTCTCTGTTTCCTTGGTGAGGTTCGGCCCATTCATATTTTTCCATTGCACGAGCACTAGGTTGACCATCTTATGTCACAACTTCTTAGTCTTACAGTTAACAATTGCTTCAGGCTCTTCGATTAGCCTTTTATTTTCATCCATCCTTAACTGTGAAATAGGAATTATATCGGGAACTTCTCCCATAGACTTCCTTAAGAAACACACATGGAAAGTGTTATGATTATCATCTAGTTCTTCTGGTAGTTCTAGCCTGTAAGCTTGGTTCCCAATTCTCTGAATAAATTTGAATGGTCCAATAAACCTTGGACTCTGTTTTCCTCGCTTTCTAAATCTTATGAGTCCCTTCCACGATGAGACTTTAAAGAAAACTGAATCTCTAACTTCGAATGTCACCGGTCGTCGCTTTTTGTCAGCATAACTCTTTTAACGATCCTGAGCTGCGAACATCCTTTCTCTAATCACTTTCAGCTTTTCAAAAGTCTGATGGACAATCTCGGGGCCCATAAAATGCTTTTCTATAGCCTCATGCCAACAAGACGGCATACGACAATTCGGTCCATACAAAGCTTGATAAGGCGCCACCTTGATGCTCGAATGGTAACCATTGTTGTAGGAAAACTATACCAGGGGTAAATGCTCATCCTAGTTACCTTGGAATTTATGGGTACATGCTCTCAGCATATCTTCCAGTGTTTGAATAGTTCTTTCGATCTGACCATCAGTCTGTGGATGGTAAGCTGTACTTAAGCACAACTTCGTACCCAATTCCTCCTACAGACTCCTCCAAAACCTCAATGTGAAACGACTATCACGATCTGATACAATTGTCAACGGTACACCGTGAAGTCTTATTACCGACTTCATGTAACCATTAGCAAGCTTATCCATAACCCATTTCTCATTGGCTGCTATGAAGTGTGCACTCTTTGTGAAACGGTACGACTACCCAAATCATGTCGTGACCTTTCTTCGTTCTGAGCAGTTTAGTCACAAAATCCATGGTGATTTTCTTCCCATATACCCATTGGTATATGTGAAGGTAACAAACTCCTATACGGTTTCTGATGTTGTTCTTTAACTCTCGCATATGTTACACACTCGGCCACATACTTTGTAACATCGAGCTTCATCGTCGGCCACAAGTAGTAAGGTTTTAGATCCCTATACATTTTAGTGCTACCGGGAGGAATCGAGTACATGGTCTTGTGAGCTTCTACCATTAGAAGATCCCTTATTCCTCCTATCTTAGGTACCCAAATTCTATCTTGGAATACCTTTAATTATTGACTATTTGTACCAAATACAAACATCTTGCCTAAACGTTCTTCCTTTCGGTCATTTTTCTCCAAAGCTTCTTCCTGAGCTTTTTTGGTGCTTTCCAAAATCGTTGAGACAACTTCTATTCTTAATGCTATGGGCCTTTTTCTTTCAAGGTTCACATTTCGACTTAGAGCATCAGCTACGACATTCACTTTACCAAGGTGGTAAACTATCTCATAGTCAAAATCTCTGAGTAACTCTAGACAGTGTCGTTGTATCATATTCAATTCCGTCTGATTAAAGATACACTAGAGACTCTTATGATCAGTGAAAAGTTTACACTTCGTGCCGTAAGGATAATGCCTCCATATCTTTAATATGAATAGTATGGCTTCCAACTCCATATCATGAGTGGGGTAGTTCTTCTAGTGCTCTTTTAGTTGTCAACATGCATATGCTCTCACCTTATCTCTTTGGGTCAGAACAGAAGCTAACCCAACTCCAGATGCACTATAGACTGCGAAGTCTTCATCTTCGTCAGGTAAAGAAAGAATTAGTGTTGCACACAACTTCTTCTTTAGCTTCTCGAATGCCTCATCATGTTTCTCACTCCATGTATATGTAGCTCCTTTATGGGTCAAAGCTGTCAATGGAGAAGCTATCAAAGAAAAGCCTTGGATAAACCTTCGATAGTATCCCGCTAGTCCTAAAAAGCTTCGAATCTCCGTGGTACTTTTTGGTCGTTCCCACTTCATCTCAGCTTTAATCTTTTCTAGGTCAACCATTATCCCTTCCTGGTTAACCATATGACCCAAGAATTGGACTTCTCGAATCCAAAAATCACATTTGGAGAACTTTGCATACCACTTCTCCTTCTTCAAGACTTTCAATACTTCTCGCAGATGCTTGCTATGCTCCTATTGGCTCTTTGAGTATATAAAATGTCATCTATGAACACTATCATGGATTTATCGAGGAATGGCTTACAAAACCTGTTCATCGAATCCATGAATGTTGTTAGAGCATTGGTTAGTCCAAACGACATAACCAAGAACTCGTAGTGTCCATTTCTCGTTCAGAACACAATTTTCTCAATATAAATCCAATTGCCTTTTTCATCTCTATATATGCACATCCTCATGCTTCCATCATTCTTCTTAACAAATAACACCGGAGCTCCCTCGGGTGATAAACTAGGTCTAATGAAACCATTGTCCAACAAATCCAAAAGTTTCGTCATAAGCTCCTTCATCTCCGTCGGTGCTAATGTTGGATAAGGTGTCTAAGTCCATAACTATACTTGGTATCTACTTGACCTGACCCATCATGGTCCATTTGGGTTGCATGGCATCATGCATTTGGATAGACTAAATAATAGAAATAACACTTGTGGTTTATTAATATATTAAAAGTTCTAATATATTAATAGTATTATTTAATTAGTATTGATCAAGAATTAATTTGGAATTAATTAAGTGATCAAAAGATGACTAACGAAATATATGGGTTGATTATGTAAATCATCCATAATTTATATAATGGGCTAAAACGCTCCATGGATTATCAAGTTGGGTTAAACCCACAGGATGCTCCATGGATACTCCATGGGAGTTACAAACCCATGGGTCATGGAAATGAAGAGTCATGTCACATTAGGGTTTACATGGTGTAACCCTAGATGTGACACACTATATAAGGAACATGATACTCACCAACATCGGCTATACTAAGAACAAGAGAGGGCAAGCCAATTTTTACAAGTTTTATACGTACTATAAAGTTATTCCAAAGCATTTGGTGTTGTGTGAAGCATTTAAGGCATCACACTTGGGGTGCTAGGCTCTCAAAGTTTTCAAGGAATCAAATCAACTACAAGGTATGTAATTCTAGCCATCTTTTAGAATAAAAGTCCCCCATGTATGCTAGATAGGATTATGAACCTTGGAAATCATATTTTGCATGTATTTTAGACAAACATAGATCCAAGGTTTTCTAGGGTTGCATGTACACTTAGGGGTGTTAGAATGCTCAAAACCCATCAGCTAATTGGTATGGCGCTTTCACTATTGGTTTCGATCCTAGCAACAAGTATATTCGAAACTCCACTTGTCTATCAGGGGGCAATCCAGGAAGATCTTTAGGAAAGACTTCTGGATAGTCACACACCACTTCTATTCTTTGTATCTCCTTCTTCTCTTTCTTTGCATCGATCACAAATGCCAAGTATGATGTGCATCCTTTGGACAAACATTTTCTGGCTATCATCAGGGAAATGATTCCATAATTTACTCTGCTTTTGTCCCCGTACACCATAAATGAGTCTCTTCTAGGTGGGTTTACTCTCACCATCTTTTTATTGCATACTATATGAGCATTGTTAACACTAAGCCAATCCATTCCCAACATGATGTCAGAACCATTATACTCAATGGGAAATAACTCCTCGTGGAATTTATTCTCGTTCAAGTTGATGACGTTGTTTTTAATGTAATTACTAACAGGTATAAATTTGCCACTGACAATTTCTACAACTAGAGCATTATAAAGTTTGTCTACAGATAATGCTAGTATTCTACCAAATTTGTGCAGTACAGAGGAGTAGTTTGCTCCTGAATCAAACAATATATTGGCGGGCAATCCATTTACAAGAAAGGTATCTGAAGCGACATCTGCTTCATCCCTTGCTGCTTCCGGTGGCATCTGGAAAGCTCTCCCCTTCGGACTCGGTGGAACATTAGGCCTTGTCGCCTCCTTCTTCCTCGAGCAGTCCCTTGAGATGTTCCCTTCTTCATTACTCCCATAACAAACATTCTTGTTGAGGGTTCATTCATTGGCATAATTCCCATGCTTTCCACACTTGAACAAGTGACTTCTCTATCACATTTCCTGAAGTGTTTCTTTTTGCACTTCTCGCACCACTTCGCTTCACCTCTTCCTCCTCCAAATTTCGTCGAATCATATTTCAAGAATTTTCTTTTTCTTGTTGGACCTTGAAGATCCATCAAACTTCCCTTTCTCACAAACCTCAGTTCTCTCCAGACCCTATTCCTTATCTGAGTCTCCACAGTCTTAGCAGCCTAGATCGCGACTTTCAAGGTGGTTGTTTCCGTGACCATTGGACCACAGTCCGTTGGTAATGTGTGGGCAAACTTGTTGACCTTGGAGAGGTCAGTTGGAACTAGGTAAAGAACAAGATTCATATTATCTGTAAAACTTGCAGCATATTCGGTGAGGCTCATTGTTCCCTTCTTCAGATTTTGAAATTCATTGTTGATTTCTAAAAGATCTTGCTCAGAGTAGTACTGCATCTTCAGCTACATCTGGAAATCTTCCCAAGACTTCTTGCTAGCTTCTCCCTTGGGAATCGTATGAGCTAGTAGTTTCCACTAGCTCAGTACTCCAGATTTTAACAGTGGAACCATGAGAGCGGTCTATTTTTTGTTGACACAGTCGCAACTCTCAAACAATGTTTCCGTCTTGAAGTTCCAATCCATAAGTTTCAACGGTGTTGGGCTTCCAGAAAGACACCGTGGTCTAGATTCCATGAAATCCTTGTATTTGCATCCTCGTCCATCATTTCCTCCATCTTGGTTATTGCTCTTAACTACTGGCGGTTCAGCTTGAGCAATGGTTCTATTGTAATTTCCTTCTTCCGACTGACCCTCATTCAGTTCAGGCTGTTCAACAGGCATAGTAGGTTCATCCATATTGTTATGTAACATTTGCCTCATCTCTTACCTTTGTTCAGCCATCATAGCCCTAATAATGGTTTGTACTCCTACCACCGTGATTGGGATAGGTGCAACTGCTACTTCCGGTGCACGATCAATCACATGGGGTCAATTGAGGCTGCTAATTTCCATTAGTATTTCCATTGGAGTTTCTGAATCCACTTCGGGTTCTTGCCATGTCGATCTATACACCAAATCAAACGTTGGGTGTGTACTGACGAGAATTAAGATAGGAAAACTTTATTTACGATAGACGTATAAATCTCCTTTATCACTCAAAAAAGTTACATGCTAGTTCTAATTTCGTAATTAAACGTTTAGAGTACTGAGCACATAAAATTTCCAGATGTGGTCGGCAACAGACTATAGATCCAATCAAATGATATCATATAAGGCATCTTTATAGCTATTGATGAGATAAAATCTCTAAGATAGTTTAGATCTTTTACAGGTTATTCAATGAAGAACAAACAATTATATTAAACAAGGCAATGAACACGAGATAGAATCAATATAATGTTGATGATTCAAACGTAGTCACGCCTCAGCAAAGCTTGATTAAGAACTTCCACTATAGAGGCGAGCTAGGATTTACAATACTATGATGAATAATAATAAAAGCCGTGATTACTAAGGATGCATGCATGCACCTTAAATACTAAAACCCTAGAATAAAACAAAAGACGATTGGATAGGCCCAAACCGGTTACAAAACTGGGCTAACTATAATCGAGCCCAAAGATGCAACATTCAGAACACAACAATCTCCCCCTTTGCGTCAATTGGGGCGAGACCTTTACTTCGGTTGATTAACAGATGCTCGCTTCACTACCTTGAACAAGCTTGGAATAACAGTAAGAAGAACTTGGCGAAAGTCAATATACCATCTTATCATATCTGTGAAGTACTTCTTATCGCTTTCACTGTTTTGTTTACATCTGTGAATGATTCCCAGAACATACTCCAAGCACGAAGTGGTAAATAAATGTTTATCAGTTAGAGAAAACATGCATTTCTTACCTTCTTGCTTGGTAAACATCACCGAGTTCAACTTCGGGTCAATCTTTCCCAATTTCATCTTGTGATGTCGCCTGCAAAAACAACAGGCAAAATGGTAGGCTTCTTTCAGAGAACGGAAGTGATCTCTTGATCCATCTTGGCTACCTCCATAATGTAGCAGACTAACATTCTTTTCTAGGAGATCATGAGCCTCCTTTAATATTCTTTCATTCTCTTCAGTTTCCTTTACAATCTTGGCATTGAGATCGTGTTCCCTTTCCCTTGCCTTTCGCTTCATAGCATCAATTATTGTTTCCTCTTCCTCATCACTATCATACACAATACCCTTGCCTTTATCCTTTAGGCCCAAATCCGAAACATGCTCAGTCTTCTGTTGTTCCGGCTGGGTAGTAGGAGGAGGTTGAGACTTAGGAGGAGGTTGTGACTCAATTGAATACCATCACAATGAATATACATGAAACATAACATCATTCATCACCAACATTTGAATATTACAACTGATAGTGTTTACATCCATTACATTGTCTCAAAAATTACATGTCCCAAAAATATATGGTTCATTGATAATTAAACACCCGCGAAATATCATAGAGTACAATCCTTTCTTCACTTTATCTGTTACCTGAGAATACAAGTATTTTGAAAATCGTCAACATATGAAATGTTGGTGAGTTCATAAGTAATGTTTGAAATCCAATGTTTTGTATTGTTTGAAAACCACCAGAAAATCCGATATTTTCTGAAAAGAGCTTAGTATAAAAAGTGTGAAGATCCATAAGTATGCTTGTTTATTTCTATAAATGTAAGAATACGATTTGTAAAACTCGGTATGTAGTTCAAAAATATATTAATTGAAACCCTAAGAATACGATTTGATTCAACATTTACTTGTATATAGTGATTACAAGACACAAAATTTCTAGTTGTGACATCATCCCCCCGTTAGAGGGAATTTCGTCCCGAAATTCTGTTTGAAAGCTAGATTTGAGAATACTAGAATAGGTGAGGGTACTTTTGTTTCATTTGGTCTTCGCGTTCCCACGTGAATTCTGGCCCACGCTTTGCGTTGCACCGTACCTTCACGATCGGGATGCGACTTTGCTTAGTACGCTTCACCTCCCTGTCCATAATTTCTATTGGTTCTTCAACGAACATGAGATTCTTTTTTATTTCGATTTCATCAAGGGGAATGACGAGTGTTTAATCCGATAGACACTTCTTTAGATTAGAGACATGGAACACGGGGTGACCACTGTTTAGCTCTGTGGGTAGCTGCAGCTTATACGCCACTGGGCCTATTCGGGCGACGATCTCGAAAGGTCCAATGTATCGTGGGTTCAGTTTTCCCCGTTTTCCGAAACGTATAACCCCTTTCCAGGGTGAGATTTTCAACAGTACTCGATCACCAACCTGAAACTCTAAGGGCTTTCGCCGTTTATCGGCGTAGCTCTTTTGTCGGTCGCGCGATGCTTGTAATCGAGCCCTGATTTGGACGATCTTTTCCGTGGTTTCGCGAATGATCTCTGGTCCCGTTAGTGCTTTGTCCGACGTATGTGTTCTTGCCAGTTGGGTATCACCCACCTCAGCCCAACATAACGGTGATCTACATTTACGCCCGTACAGTGCTTCGAATGGAGCCACCTTGATGCTCGAATGATAACTATTGTTATACGAGAATTCGATTAAAGGTAGGTGGATATCCCAAGAATTCCCAAAGCCTATCACGCATGCGCGGAGCATGTCTTCGAGCGTTTGGATGGTTCGTTCGCTTTGACCATCCGTTTGCGGATGATAAGCGGTGCTCATGTCGAGATGAGTTCCTAGTGCCTTATGGAGAGATTGCCAAAAACGCGAAGTGAATCTACTGTCCCAATCCGAGATAATAGACACTGGTACTCCGTGGAGTCTCACGATCTCTCGAATGTACAAACGTGTCAATCTTTCCATCTTGTAGGATTCTTTTATAGGCAGGAAATGGGCAGACTTCGTCAGTCGGTCGATTATTACCCATATTGTGGCCAGTCCGTCCGACGTTTTGGGTAGCTTGGTCACGAAATCCATAGAAATCCCCTCCCATTTCCACTCGGGGATTACCGGTTGTTGTAACAATCCTGAGGGTTTCTGGTACTCCACCTTTACCTTGGCGCACGTAAGGCACTTACTAACATAGGTCGCAATTTCCGCCTTCATGTTAGGCCACCAATAGTGTTGTTTAATGTCCAAATACATCTTGTCTGAACCGGGATGAATGGAGTATCGTGTCTTGTGGGCTTCCTTCATAACAACCTCCCTAAATCCTCCGATTTTAGGGGCCCAAATTCGGTTCATGAAGTAGTATACTCCATTCTCCCTTGTCTCCAGGTTCTTCTCCATCTCGCGTAATGCTTCACTTGCTCTATTTTCCGTCTTCATGGCCTCTGACTGGACCGCTGCAATTTGGGTGGCCAGATGAGATTGAATGGTTATCGAGAGGGTTTTCGCACGACGATTAGAGTGCTCCTTCCGATTTAATGCGTCAGCTACCACGTTGTCCTTGCCTGGGTGGTACTTGATCTCGCACTCATAATCGTTTAGCAATTCAACCCATCTTCGTTGCCTCATGTTCAGCTCCTTCTGGTTCAGGATGTGTTGGAGACTCTTGTGGTCCGTGAAGATGGTGCACTTCGTACCATACAGGTAGTGCCTCCAAATTTTCGGAGCGAAGACCACGGCTCCCAATTCCAAGTCATGGGTCATATAATTTACTTCGTGCGTCTTTAGTTGGCGAGATGCGTAGGCTATCACCCTTCCACGCTGCATGAGAATGCAACCTAAGCCCTGATTTGACGCGTCACAGTAGACTACAAAATATTCCGTTCCTTCAGGTAGAGATAGTACCGGGGCGCTACTGAGAGCTTGTTTCAGGGTTCGGAATGCGACTTCTTGTTTGTCCATCCATTTGAATGGTACACCCTTTTGTGTAAGCGAGGTAAGTGGTTTGGCGATCTTAGAGAAGTTCTGAATGAATCTCCTATAGTAGCCTGCTAGACCCAAGAATTGACAAATTTCTGTGGGCGTTGTCGGGGTTGCCCATCCTTCCACGGCTTTGACCTTAGAGGGATCCACATGAATTCCATCTTGGCTAACTACATGACCTAGGAAGTTCACACTCCGGAGCCAGAACTCACACTTGGAGAGTTTTGCGTATAGCTTCTCCGATCGCAGCGTTTCTAGGATTTGTCGGAGGTGTTGACCATGCTCTTCTTTGCTTCGAGAATAGACGAGGATGTCATCGATGAAAACAATGACAAAGTTGTCGAGGAATGGTCGACAGATTCGATTCATTAGGTCCATAAATGCGGCAGGGGCATTTGTTAGACCGAAGGGCATTACGACGAATTCGTAATGTCCGTAGCGAGTTCGGAAAGCGGTTTTTGGAATATCCTCTTCCCGGACTTTGAGTTGGTGGTATCCGGACCGTAGATCTATTTTAGAAAAATAACTAGCTCCTTGGAGCTGGTCAAATAGATCATCGATTCGTGGAAGTGGGTAGCGATTTTTAACAGTGAGTTTATTTAACTCTCTGTAGTCGATGCACATTCTAAAAGATCCGTCCTTCTTTTTGACAAAAAGGACTGGAGCTCCCCATGGCGAGTAACTAGGGCGGATGAATCCCTTGTCCAAGAGTTCACTAAGTTGGCTGGACAATTCCTGCATTTCAGCAGGAGCTAGCCGATAGGGTGATTTAGCGAGAGGAGTTACTCCTGGAATGAGGTCGATTCGAAATTCCACTTGCCTCTCCGGGGGTACTCCTGGAAGATCTTCAGGAAACACGTCTGGGAACTCACATGCTATAGGAATGTCTCGAACGTTAACCTCTTCCTTGGTTTTATCAACTATGTGAGCCAAGAACGCCAAGTTGTTCTTTCGTAGATGTTTTTGTGCCTTGATGCACGAGATGAGGCGAAGGTTCGTGCTAGGTTTGTCTCCATAAATTACTAGGGTTTCGTGATTGGGTAGGAGAAGGCGAACGGCCTTCTCGTGACACATAATTTCAGCATGGTGGGGGCTTAACCAGTCCATGCCAATAATCACATCGAAACTCCTAATTGATACGGGCATCAAGTGTATTCGAAAGACGTGTTGATTGAGTGTTAGGGTATATCCGATGTAGATTTCCCTGGTAGATTCGGTTTTCCCATTGGCCATTTCCACCGTTGTCAAATAGGATGCATGCATAAGTGTGATTTAGGAGAAACGTACCGGTCACAACTGCGGGGTCCTGAACCGCCTCTCCTTGACCCATGGTCAGCATCCTTCCTGTTCCTCTGTTCCCGGGATTGTTGTTGTTAGGGCAGTCTCGGCGGAAGTGCCCAGTCCTCCCACACCCGAAGCAGGTGTAGCTAGGCCCTGCATTATTGCCGCCGGCATTGGTGTTGTTGTTGTTGCGATGGTTGTTGTTGTTTCCCTAATTTTGGTTCTGGGGAGGGTAAGTCCTGCAGTACCTCACAGTGTGTCCCCTTCGATTGCAACTGGTGCACTGAAACTCCTTGCATTCTCCATGGTGATGGAAACCGCACTTGTTGCACTTGGGAAGATTACCTGAATAAGGTTTTGAAGCATTTGAAGCAGCTGAGGCTGGAGCATGTGGCGTGGCTGGAACCGGTGCAGTGGCAGCATTAACCACCACTGTCTGCTGCTTTTTAGAGGTCTCGGGGCCCTAACGTCCCTTCCTCTTGTTGTTCTTCCCTTTCTTGCCATCACCTTCCTTTCTGCCCTCAGCCTCCGCTGGCTTCTCACCCTTCTTGTTGTTATGGTCATACAACTTCTTCGCCAATCTCTTCGCACTATCAAATGTTTCCGGGTTTGCAGCTATCACGTTTCCTTGAATTGGTGGTGTTAGTCCCCAAATGAATCGCTCAATCTTCTTTCCTTCCGAGGTGATCATACCCGGGCACAACAGAGACAGTTCACTAAATCTCGATATGTAGGCATCGATATTCGCATTCTGTACAGTGAGGTTCCACAGCTCTTGCTCCATCTTCTGAATCTCACCTCGTGGGCAGTATTCAGCCATCAACATTTCTTTCATCTCCGCCCACGGCATGGAGTTGGCTACAGGAAGTGTCATGGATTCCACATGTCCGTTCCACCAGGTGAGCGCTTGATCGATAAAAGTGCAGGCCGCGAACTTCACTTTCATCTGCTCAGGACAATCGCATATCTCGAATACCGATTCCACCTTCTCGATCCATCGCTTCAGGATGATCACCCCTCCAGTGCTGTTAAAAGTTCATGGTTTGGCGTTTGTGAAGTCCTTGTAGGTACATGTTTTAGTAGGTCCTTGATTCATCCCGTTGTTCGAACTCCCTGCCCCTTGTCCGTTGCCTCCTCCATTATTCCCCTGATGGAGTTGTGCCATAGCAGCGGTGACCGCAGCAGACACGGCTGCCTGGAATGAAGTGGAGTCAACTTCGGGTGGGGTTGGTCTAGGGTTTCCGCGAGTAGGTCGGCGAGGCATCTTTTTGTCATGAAACGGAAAGATGTTGAGTGTTTGGGGTTTCTGGAAGGTTGTGACCCTACGGACTAGGTGTAATGTACATACTAAAACATTCCTATCATACAACCTACAATCATAGATTTCTCAACACATAACAATTTGTAATATCATAACAAGGCACGTAAAAGTTTACTAATATTATCCGCATTTGATATATGAAAAATTTGCTCGTAAGAGCATACATGAGTGACACTAGTTCGACAGCATAACGGCTCTATGAGTAGTGTAGTCACTTAAACATAGAGTCGGGGTACATAGCATAGTTCCTAACGACCTACTAAGATAAGTCTATCCCTAACCGCGATGGGCTGCGTCCTACGTAGAGACGAGGTCATATGCCGAAATGTTGCGCCAGTAACTGAGCCATATCCGCCATGTCTCCAATAACCTCACCCCTCTCATGCTCAGCTCGTACTGCCCGAGCTTCCATAGCATACAGCTGTTGTCGCAGTGCGACGATCTCAGCTTCGGGGGAACGGTTCTCCCTTGGAGGGTTCACTGGTGGAGCGGGGTGGTCTGGTTGCGCCTCGTTCTCACACGGCGGGACGTGGTCCTTGTCCCCGACTTGGCCTTCCTCGACGTCGTCGTCGGTCTCCCCAAATTCATAGTCGGTGTCTATGCATTCGTCAGGTCCGACGTCGTGTGCTTCCTCTGGATCCCCTTATGGTTCATCTTCAAGCATCCCGTGAGCCACTAGGACTTGATGGAACTGAATACCCAGTTGATCTCCCTCCATGACGACTGGGGGAAAGTATAAACTATCGTCGCTCCCACGACTATGATATATACTAAATAGATGTCCTCTTTTTGGTGCTAAAAGGGTATAGTTTTAGGTTCCCTAGCTATTCCGATCTTATCAAAACGTGTGTTAGTTGTACTTTGGAGAGAATGTAGTTGATCAGGCTACATCCACTCCTTGGTACCACTAAGAACAATCCTCAATTAACCGGGATACTAGCATTATTTTGTTTGGTTCAACGTTATGTTCCTTGTTCCTAATGCAAGCAAAGGATGTTTTATTGTTATGTTTTACTTGTTTTGTTCAGAGTTATGTTAGTCCCTCTTTTGGTTTATAGTTGCATATCAATGTATGGTTCGATATGCTAGTTCACTATAAACAATGCTATGATACCAACCTGTCACACCCCCGAACCAGACGGCGGAAACGTCCGGGGGCTGTTGTGACTCAATTGAATACCATCACAATGAATATACATGAAACATAACATCATTCATCACCAACATTTGAATATTACAACTGATAGTGTTTACATCCATTACATTGTCTCAAAAATTACATGTCCCAAAAATATATGGTTCATTGATAATTAAACACCCGCGAAATATCATAGAGTACAATCCTTTCTTCACTTTATCTGTTACCTGAGAATGCAAGTATTTTGAAAATCGTGAACATATGAAATGTTGGTGAGTTCATAAGTAATGTTTGAAATCCAATGTTTTGTATTGTTTGAAAACCACCAGAAAATCCGATATTTTCTGAAAAGAGCTTAGTATAAAAAGTGTGAAGATCCATAAGTATGCTTGTTTATTTCTATAAATGTAAGAATACGATTTGTAAAACTCGGTATGTAGTTCAAAAATGTATTAATTGAAACCCTAGGAAAACCCGACGTTTCCCTATCACTTTACTTTAAATAGTTCATGTGTTGGTACTTCCTTACGACAGGTGTATGCATTGAGCTCCGGAGACCTTGGATAAACAGTGGGTTGTGAATTGTTGTAACGTACGTAATTGAAGACGACCATTTGACAACCGTACAAACGATCCCTTAGGCGTCGCTCGCACTTATTCACATAATCCAACCCCCCGGACTCATGTAGCCCCACGACCGAGAGGAAAAAGAAGGTGCGAAGCCCCCGGTAATTCCCTACGTCGTTCAAGGCTATAGTGAATGCGAAGGACCCTTAGCCCAACTCACATTTGAGAAGTATCGACTTTGCTAGCAGTACCGAAGGACCCTTGGGGACCAGCAACACGTTTGCCATTGAAAGTCCTTTTAGGCTGTGTTGGATCATGTAAGACCCAACAACTCGTAAGGTTGATGTCTTCGGGCCTAAAGATCAGGTCATTGGGCTAGCTAGGCCCAACAAACAAGATTTTACACTTTTGGGCCCAAAGATGGTGTATCAACATCGGTGCACTCTCGCGTGTGTATTGAATTCCCAAATTTTCCGTGTATAAATCGAGTTGTCGTCGTGTTAGTAGTTTCGGATTTGTTATTGATTCGAGACCGAATCAATTCGTTTGATAACAATTTTTGGTGTTGTAGTGTATTGTAATTCGTCGGTAGTCGCAGTATCAATATTTGTTCACAACGGATGTATTGAATTAACATTGAAATTTTGCTGTTACAGCCCCTCTTTATGTTGTAAATTTACTTTTTCAACCCTTTGAATAAATAAATTTCCGGTTTGGTCCTTAAACCATTTTTCTTTGCAATTTAACACCAAAACTTATTGAAATTGATATTTTTCAGCACATTTTTAGTTGAAAACAGTTTTAGTCCCTGAAAATACAGTTTTCTCGGTTGAAACCTTCCTTTTTCGCAAATTTTACATTTTTTGCCCAAATTGGAAAATTTTTGCAACTTTGGTCCTTTTTAATTATGAAAAGCATTTTTAACCTTACAAAAGGACTTGGGACACTAGTAGTCCACTGTTTTACAGAAAAACATAGTTTTTGCCCTTCAAAACAGAAAATTTCGCATATTGGGCCCTATTGGGCCGAAATTGTCATTTTTAGCCCATTAAGCTTGAAATTTATATTTTTAATCCTCCAAATGAGTATATTTCCAGAAAATATTTTATTGAAACTGTTTTGACTCCTCTCATCCATCAAAATCCGTAATATGTCATTTTGGGCCCTTTAACTTTATATTTTTTTAACATTTTATGTCCAAAAATTGAGTTTTTAGCCCAAAGAAGATGTTATTAAGCCACTTAGCTATTTTTCTTGGAATACTTTGTGTGTAGAAATATATTTGATGCTAGTATCATTTAACATAAGCTATATCTCGATTTTTAGGGGCTTATGACTAGATAGAACATCATAATCACACAAAAACACACATATAAGCATAGAAATCATACAAGGCATACAAATACATATAGATCTACACATTTGCTTGTATTCCCCCCCCCACAAAACTTATAAAGCATAAAAATAGGGAGTATGAAGCTCACCTTAGGGTGTGGTTTCGGTTTTTGAAGAAAAGATGGAAGAAAGCTTGGTGATTTTTGGCCTTAGCACCCTTTTCTTGAAGATCTCGAGTTTGAGGTGATTCTAGGATGCAAGATCACGATTTTTGCATGGATTAGGAAGAGATTTTTGATAAAACAAAGAATCTAAGTCATAGATCCAAGCATAACCTTACCTTAGATGAAGAGTTTGTGGAAATATCCTCTTGAAAACCTCCTAATTTTCGAGATTTTTGAATGGAGAGGAAGGATGATTTCTTGAGTAATATAGAGAGAGTTTGTGAGGTGTGTGTGTGTGTTTGAAAATGGCCGAGAGCAAGAGAGAGAGAGGGAGAAATAGACCTTGAGGTGATATGCATGGAAACATGGGATAGGTTGCATGGAGAACGAAGAGATAATAATGAGGTGTCAATGAAAGTCAAACCTTCTTCATTTCTTCTTGGATTTGGGCCTTGGGCCGAGAATTTTGAAAGAAAAGAGAGTATTGGGCTTTAATGCCCCTAAGCCCAATATTAGAGTTAGGTTGGATGATTTTTGACCCAAAAAAAAATATAATATGATTTTTACACTTTGTTGGGCTAGTTTAGGTTAATCATGGTTCAAAACTTTTAATTTATTTTATTCTAGGCTCAATATGGCCCAAAATGTTGAAATAAATTATTGTGGGTCCAATTAGAGCCCATTTAAGGGTTCTAAGCCCATGATAGTCAAATTGGAAGCTTATTGGTCCATTGAGTCCAATAAGGAAGTCCTAGTCCAAAATGGACCTAACAGGAACTTCTAGGATTTCCAATTGCTTGATGACTATTTGTAGTATTTGTATGATGTATTTGATTGAAGTTTTTGATGTCATAATAATTTTGCGGGTGTTTAATTATCAATGAACCATATATTTTTGGGACATGTAATTTTTGAGACAATGTAATGGATGTAAACACTATCAGTTGTAATATTCAAATGTTGGTGATGAATGATGTTATGTTTCATGTATATTCATTGTGATGGTATTCAATTGAGTCACAACAGCCCCCCAGACGTTTCCGCCGTCTGGTTCGGGGGTGTGACAGGTTGAGACGAAGATGTTAGTCCTTCTCCCCCTTGTTTCGGAGGTACCACAGACTTTGAAACACCTTCGATGCGACTCAACATCCCAAGAGTCGGACGGAATTTTTCAGCAAGATGTCGTCTAACTGTTATGGTCAAGATAGGATCGTGAGCCTCCAGAACGTTCAAATAAATGGCATGTACGTCTGAGACACAGCTCTTGACGACAGCCCTTTCAAAGCGAAGGTGATCGACCTCCTTTTTTGCATGAGAGAGTTGGAGATTTTTGGTTTTCAGCTGAGTAGTCTTGAGAGCGAGTTCATCCATGATCGAGCTTTCCATGGCCACATCAGCTTGGAGCTTTGTGAGACGCTCATTGCGAGAGGACAAAAGGGCAACATTGTCCTTTTGAATGTCCTGGCGAAGGGAGGCAAAGTGTTGCTTCTCAGCAACAAAGGATTCTTCATGTTTGGAAATGGAGCTGTTCACTTTAGAAGCGTTCAACTCAGCTGCTCCCTGTAAAGACTCAAGAAAAGTATTAGCGTTGTGAATTAGTTTATCGACTTTTTCGGTCGCTTCTGTTCAGACTTTGGTTGAGGCTGCAATTGCATCTGTGGCTTTAGAGATTGATGCTTCATGAGCTTTGACAAAAGTGTCAACCATGCTCTGAATAACAGCTTCAGAGGAGGGATGGTGAGAGGAGGAAGAGGCCATGAGATTATTGATTTTGTCATTCAGCTCCTTGATGTGCTTTTTGGTAACGGGAGCATCATCATTTTCATCACTCTGAACCCGGTAGGGACTGTAGTAGAAAGAATCAAATCCATTTCTTCACCACCAAGGATAGTATTGGTTTCGGTTGAAGGTGTGGGAGATAGCGGTTTGGATGTTTCAGGGACTGCAGACCGAACCCCTGTATCAGATACGTTGGTATGAACTTCAGTTGTTGTGGTGGTTGTAGCAACAGAAAAAACCGGAGGAGAAAGTGGAATTGTAGAATTGGGTTGTGATGTGATAACTAGGAAAGTGGGGGGGGGGGTAAGGAAATAGGAATGGAAACAGGTGGAGGAGAAGGTGCGTTTGAGCGAACTGGTACCTCTGGTGTAGGCGATCGAGGTGGGGTATCACCACGAACTGAAACCTCCTCAACAGAGCTTTTCGCTCTCAGATGTGCTAGGAGTGGGTTGTTTATGTCTAGTAGGGAGATACTCGGAGTTAGAGTCGCTCAATGACTGAAGGATAAGCTTCCGAGCAGGCTTCTTGGTCTTCTTCTGTTTGGGATGGGAAGGTGCTGCCTTCTCAGAGTTTCGCTTCCTTGGAGTTTTCCCTTTAGCTTCTTTGATAAACCTTTCTTCTTTCTTCTTTTCTTGTTTCTGTCCCCTCTTTGATGGCTTATCAGCTTCCTCAATGGAACGAATCATTACGTGTGTAAGTTCCCTTGGGCTAGAAGATGGAAGCTTCTTGTACTCTTGGATGACATTACTCAGCTCAGACACACAGGCATACATGGATGCTGGAATCGATCCAATAAACAAGTACATGGATGGATCAGTGACGATAATCGTCGTTGTGTGGAATGTTGCGATGGAGGAGAGAAGCGAGTCCGCCATGATTGGGACATGAAAACGATTCATCGCCCATATAGTGACAATAGTCTAGAACCTGCCACACGAAACTTCAGAATGGCGAGAAGAGGAGGATAAGCGTTGAACAAGCTGTTGCCATAGGACCGAACCATAGTCAAGATGTACCCCATTGTACAACCCATAAAGCATAGTCATAAATGACTTGCTCGCCCCATCTGATCCTGCAATTCGCTCTGAGAGACCTTTGAACAGTAGAGTAAAGAGGCCATTCCATTGGGGAGGAAGGCATGATTTCTTGAACTTCGTCACAGTGGTTTGGGTTTTAGTATACCCCATGTTGTAGAACATTGAGAATAGTTGACCAGTTGAGATGGAATCAGGGTTTACCATGGTAGGTTTGTGAGCAAGACCTAGCAGCGTGCAAAATCTATTTTTGGAAATCGAGGTCTTCTCGTTGTGAATATGGTAGTGGATTCTCTCAGCGACTATTCAGGAATCATAAGGTTAGCATTAGGGTCCCTTTCTACTGAATGTACTAGACTTTACTGTTCTGATTGTCGTTTGTAAAATATAAGTTTTTCCTAGTTTATAACTCTCTTGACTCGCAAATAGTTTGCATTAACTTTCAAGTGGAACTGTCACTTTATGAAAGAAATGGAAAAATGAAAGTACTTAGTTGTCTTTTAAATTGACATCCGGTCGTACTAATTTCCTTAAAATAGGTTTGTTTTATAATGGTCATAATGTGAAGACTAGTACCCATACTATACACTCTCTCTGTCAAGAGATTCTGGGAACCAAACGCGACTTCCGCAAACCAGTTGCTAGGTCGTGTAATCCACATTTAAAGTTATGTGATCATGTATACCCAATTTAACTATCACATTTTGTTTAGAAGAATGAGTTAGTGATTCATTGGTATAATTAGATCCTATAGTTGTTCTCAGGCTATATCATCTTAGTATGTTCGTTCTGTTATAGTATCTTAGTATGTTCTTTCTGTATAGTATGTCTCTCGGATGTATTGTATCTACCTCCCTGTTTCTCTTTATAGTGTGCTCTAGTATCTAGTATGAACTGAACCTCTAAACTCTACCCCTTATAGTTTACTAGTGTCTTACTTGAACTGTTATTGAAAGGACTCAATTTACTACTACGTTATGCTTGTACTTTAAAAACGGAGTTTTGTTAAACTATAAAGTAACATAACTTTAAAAGAGTTTTTGAAATGTTTTGATCACTTATAAAAGACATAAGCAATCTTTGGAAAGATGTTTATAATAAACATTTACACAATTATCATTGTGTTCAACACGTATTCCCCCTTAAAAGCATTTAAATCAGTTTAAAAGATTCATTACATGGTATGAACTCACTTGATGTGGGTGATTCAAATGGATATGCGCGTAAGGATGAGATGATCCACGAATGAACTCCCGAGAGTTAACGAGTCTTAAATGACATATAATGGCATATATTGACATAAATATAGTGTTTAGAAGCAACCAAATGCAAGGAAACACCTCACGGGACTAGTAAACACTTTGTCCAAGTGTTGGAATCACATGTGATTCACTAAAATGGAGTGGAATGGCACTATCACGAGTTTACGATGATGAGTTTATGGCCAACGGAGTTTATGGCCGTAAAATCATGGTAAAAGGTGCATAAGAGGGTGTTTGAAGGCTAGGGAAACTTGAAGGACCATTGCTCCACACAAGGATGAGAAAGACCATCATAATGGAGGCTTTTGATAAGTTTATGACCAAGCAAGGAGTTTACGGCCGTAAACTTATGGACATTATGCAATTGAGAGTGGTTTAAGGTCCTATTTTCATCAAGGAAGGGTTCTAGGTCACAACGTTTGCATATAGGAGGCTTTATGGCCAAAATGGCACCTTTATAGGGGTTTACGACCAAGGGAGATTGCCTTGCCGTAAAATCCTTTTGTTCTTGCATTCTTGATGGTTTCAAGGCTTTAATCAGGTGTTTCAACTAGATAAGAAGTTAGGGAAAGAGTACTTACGATATAGAGGATTGAAATGGTTGATTTTGGCCAAAAACACTAGTGTGTGTTCTTGGTGTTCTTGATGATCTAACAAAATGGAACGATTTCATGGATGAAATCATGGAATGATACTAGTTAATGAAGGATATAAACTAACCAAAGGTTAGAACACTTACATAAATGAATATCTAGATGAAGAATCCGATGATACTTGAGAGAGAACTGGAGTTCTTCGGGTTGGAATGTAAGAAATGGCTAGAAATGATCAAGGGCTATATATATATGGACTTGAGTTTACGGCCACATGAGTTTACGGCCGTAAACTCATTGACATTGTGGTCGTGAACTCCTTATGATGAGGTTAAGGTTGGATTTGTTGTAAAGTGGCTTTAGCAGGTACTTCCTAGCACTTATTCCTTAAGTGTACTAGGCTAAAACACCTTAGAATGACCTTTAACAAGGCTAGAACTCATTACTAATTAGTCTGACACTCAGTTGAGTTGACCGACTGAGCTTCCAAAGCAAAAAAAATTCGGATTGTCACATCATCCCCCTGTTAGATGGAATTTCGTCCCGAAATTAGCTTTCTTAGTAGTACTTTTGGGGTTGCGCTCCTTTGATTTGTAGAATACCCACTCGTAGACCTGACAACATTTCTGTAGTGTTCATGATAGGATTCATACTTGGTCCATCTATCATTACCTCATGTATACAAGTTGTATATAATTAAGATTAGTTAGACGGTTGGATGTGCGACTCAACCCCAGGTCCACAACCAAACAAGGAATAGGAGATACGGCGGAAGCACACATACTAAATCTTTGTAATCATAATCATATACCACCCTTGCGTATACACTGAATAGTAATAAGTTGGTTGTATCCGTCCTTAGCCTCTGTGCTCGAACTTGGTTTGCTGGATGAGTGGTATCTCGTGACGGTCTATGGAACATACAACGACAAGGCTTCGGAGGATAAAGTACCCTTCGCACGAGTAGTTCGGGGTTTAGAATACGAAAGACAAAATTGAGGTTTAGGACTGATTGTCGTGACGAAAGACGAAGGTTTCGTGAATTTGACGGTCAGAGCGATAGAAACATATGAACTTAGTATGGTGTGGACCACGCCAACTCATGACGAATGATCGTAACAGACTCTATACTTGAACAAAGTTAGGCCGATTTGAAAGAAACGTCTAATATACGATGATGTACTTCTAGTGTGTTCAACTGTACTCTTTGTGACTGATCTTAGAGCTTTCTGTTTTCCCCTTGATGTTAAAACTTCTACGTATCGTACTGCTATGTGCGAGTACATACAATGAAAGAGCTTTTTTAACTAGTGTCGCTACTTTTAAACAACAATCCTCTTTGGTACCACTACGATCGCCTGTCATATACAAGCTATGAATAATTAAGATGAATAAGACAGTCTACTGAGTAACTCTGCCTCAAATCCAAAACCAAACAAGGAGCAGGAATTAAGGCGAAATTACTCACTCTAAGTCTGCAACATCCTAGTTATGTATAGCCCTGATGTATATGTTAAGTTATCATAGCTTCTCTGAACAGATCTTTTTGTTATCTTGAATATTGTGATCTATTTCAATATGTTAGTTATTATAATTACTTTTAAGTGTTTTACCCTAAGTATTAATCTTATATAAATATAAATTAATTTTTAAAGTAATTCATAGATTGAAGACGTACCGTTGCTCGTTGAGGACTCTGGGGTTGATTCTCCTGCGGTGATCATTAGGATTCGTCCATCTGCTCCTGAGTTCTTTGTTATCGGGCAGTCCCTTTGGTAGTGTCCAGCTTCGCCACAGCCATATCAGGCTTGACTTTCTTCAGCTCCGGGGACTTGGGAGAATGATGGAGTCGGTGTCCTGCAGAAACGCATTGTGTCCCTTTTTGCGGCAGTTCAGACACTACATTTCCCGGCATACTCTGATGTGGTGGTAGTTGCATTTTCCACACATCAGGAAGGCTCCAACATAATAACTGGTAGGTGTTGGAGTAGCAGGTGTTGTGGCGGAGTACATAGTACTCGTTTGTTGCTCCTGTGGGGTTTCCTGTGTTGTTTGCTTCTTCTTCCTCTTGTTCCCGACTTTCATTTAGAGTCCTCTCCCTTTGATAGCTCGGGAACTGGGACTTCCATACCATGGCGGAGTCCATGGTCAATGAGTCACTCGGCCAAGCGTTTGGCACTATCAAATGTGGCTGGGTTAGAAGACAACACATCTCCTTGGATCGGGGCAGTCAGACCCCAAATGTATCTTTCTAACTTCTTGTTATCTGGGGTAACCATCCCGCGGCATAACGCTGCTAGGTCGCTAAACCTGTCAGTGTAGGCTACTATGTCTAAGCCGACCATCATGAGCACCCATAGTTCTTGTTCAAGCTTTCGAACTTCACCCAACGGGCAATATTCTTCCAACATTAACTGTTTTAGGTTCTCCCAACCTATTGAGTTTTCCACTGATAGGGTCAGTGACTTAACATGGCTGTTCCACCATGTTAGGGCTTTGTCAGAGAAGGTGCTAGCAGCAAACATCACTTTTCTCCCTTCTGGGCATGAACAGATTTCGAAGACCAAATCTGTTTTCTCGAACCAACGCATCAGAGCGATGACTCCACCAATTCAATTAAAGGAATTGGGTTTGCAGTTCATGAAGTCCTTATACGAACACTCCCATTGGTGTCCGTGAGTAGCTCCGAGGTTGCCTAAGTGGGTACCGTTACCTGATCCGAAGGTACCTCTTTCGCCGAAGTGAGCTAGAGCAGTTGCCACTGCGGAGGATATCGCTGGTTGGAGAGCAGCAATATCGAATTGTGGCAGAGGTAGTGACGGTTGAGTTGGAGTTATCGGAGTAGTGTGTCTGTTTGACCTGCGAGGAGGCATATTTGCTAAAAGAATACACAGATGGGATGGGAATAAGTCTATAGAAGTGGAGATAAGCCAAAAGCTGAAAGACAACATTATCCTAGTTCTGAGTGTATTGGGTCCTGACTTCTACATGGTTCTGGAAACAATTCATAAAAGAGTCTATACCTAATAAACTTTATGACTTTGGAATGGCTATCCTCGAATGAATATCTGCTACTTGAATAACTTTTAACAGCGGTATGTAAGAAAGTAATACTAATACATAATGTGAGCAGTGTTTCCACTAACTCATCAAGTTAACTGAGATTATTTTTTATTGGTGTGATACATATGAAGTTTTGGTTACTTCAACTGATCTCTCTTTGAAAACTTCTCTTGAACATGCTCTTGTTCCTCCTTAACTCTTCTGTTGACTACTATGAGGAAGTGGTTACATCTACATGGGTTTGTCATACGAGAAAGGGAAGTGTCTAAAGAATCTATGAGATTTAGGGTAACTATATGGGGTGATCCTTATAGAGTCCTTCTATAATTTTACAATGTATACAGGTTGTATATAATTCAAGATTAAATATACCTCCAAATAAGTGATCCTACTCCAAAACCGCAACCAAAAAAGTAACAGGTAGTGAAGCGTAGATCATAAATTCTAAGCCTATAAAATCTCAATTATATAAAACTTGGGAGTATACATTGCAAGATTATAGACCTATCCGTAAGGGTGTTTTAAGTTATCACATAACTTATTTATATAGTGCCTAAAATACTCCTATAGTATTTTAATGTAATGTACTTGGTATGTTTTAGACTTGTTATCGTGTTATAGTATCATAGAATACACTTATAGTATTCTGACTCTATGTACTTGATCTAGAATTCTATTGGCGTTAGGTAAGTTTTAAGACTGTTGCAACACCAAATCACTCCCAAACACATGTCGGCCACATCTCGAATGAATATAGTTGATCAGACTATATTGATCCGAGATATGATTACATAACTGTCCAGGTTTGACCATAGTGTTCAACCTTTAAATACTTACGTTTTGTTCTTTTTGTGATACTTGTTCTTGTATGTATACATGTATAAGCAAGTAGGTATATTTTTATAACTTATTGTTATTCTTTTAAAATATATTATTATCCAAAGCACTTAAGCCCCATTGTATTTATAGTTGTATATCTTTTATCGGTTGATATACTTAGTTCACTGTAAGCAATGCTTTGATACCAATCAATCCACCCCAAAACTGGAACAGCGGAAACGTTCGGGGATGGAGGACGTCATGTTTAGTATCACAAGACATGGATCATAGTAATCAAAGTAATGAACAACCATTTCATTAGAATAAAAGAGTTTACAAAGTATGTGTTCGCAAAACATAAAATACATATGCAAATAACAAAACAAGACGTGAAGCTATACCGATCCTTTTTCTGAATTCCCAGTGTGAGTACATGTCTACTAGTTCCCTGAGAATACAAGTCATTTTGAAAGAGTTGATCATCAATTAAGCTGGTGAGTTCATAAGATTTTAGTGATGTAAGTAAGTTGTAGAAAGTTGTAGTAAGTTGTAGAAAGCTTATTAAGTTGTAGCAAATTGTAAGTTTTGTTTAGAAAAGTTCTCCTGTTCCTCCAGAAAATCCTATATTTCCTACTTTTATGAAAGATAAGTAAAAATGACTCTACAATCCTTTCTATGAGTACTTAATGGATACATGTTATATAGAACTCAGAGTAAGCAAGCAATCGATTGTGTGTATCTGCCCTAAGCCCACAACCAAACAAGGAACAAAAAATGAGGCGGAAGGCACACATCCCATTATTTGTTAGATTGTCGTTGTATATAACCCTGGCGTATTCACTTGGTACTCACGGAGTTAATTGAAATAATTCCTTTATATTTGATGAAAAGATTCTTTAAGAAAACCCTTATTTTTTATAATAAAAATGGTAACCACAGTGGTTACTTCTATAATCACTTAGTTTATACTAGTTATATATAATCTAATATCGAATAGATAGTTAATTGTGTGAATCTGCCATAAGCCTACAACCAAACAAGGAACAGGAAGTAAGGCGGAAAGCACACATCCAACTACCTATCAGGTATTAATTATATATAACCCTGATGTAGAAACTAAGGTATTATAGACTTAATCACCTAAGGTCGTTTTAGTTATAATGGTTTAATAAAATGGATTAAACCCTTTACCGATAAGTTTCTAGTTTTGTATATCAAAAGTTCTATTTGAAAAGTATGTTGTGTACTAGAAAACTGTGCAGTGAATTAGTGTCCTATAAACTGACCCATACCTAGGACCCCATATGACGACTTAATGTATACATAACATATATAATACTAAGATCGAATGGATAATAGGTTGGGTGAATCCGCTCTAAGCCCACAACCAAACAAGGAACATGAAATGAAGCGGAAAGCACACATACTATTACCTATCAAATCCTATTAATATATATCCCTTGATGTGTATATTAAGGAATCATAAGGTTAGCATTATGGTCCCTTTCTACTGAATGAACTAGACATGACTGTTTTGATTGTCGTTTATAAAATTTAAGTTTTCCCCAGTTTATAACTCTGTTGACTCGAAAATAGTTTGCATTAACTTTCAAGTGGAATTGTCACTTTATGAAAGAAATGAGAAAATGAAAGTACTCAGTTGTCTTTTAAATTGACATCCGGTCGTACTAATTTCCTTAAAACATGTTTGTTTTATAAAGGACATAATATGAAGGCTAGTACCCATACTATACGCCCTCTACGTCAAGAGATTCTGCGAACCAAACGCGACTTTTGCAAACCAGTTGCTAGGTCGTGTAATCCACATTTAAAGTTATGTGATCATGTATACCCAATTTAACTATCACCTTTTGTTTAGAAGAATGAGTTAGTGATTCATTGGTATAATTAGATCCTATAGTTGTTCTCATGCTAGGAAATATATAATAGCATAGTTTCCATTTAAAGTTGCATTGTAAGGAAAGTTTTTCTGCATTTTATAAATAAATAAAATTTCGTTTTATTTTATATGTCCTTTCAATGGCACGTGAAAGACTAAGGGATCATGTTTGTATATTTCTAGCAATAATGGAAATATGAATTTGATTCTTTCACTTGTTGTAGTGTATAAATTTACCAAATAAGGAAAGATTCTCAACACCCAAATTTTCAAGTGGATAGAAACTTGGAATCATGCAAGTTGTATAGTATGATGAATGAGAATTTTCATCTTTTGAAAATTAAGACTGATTCCTTGTTTACATGTATATGTGGGTCACGTGAAAGACTAAGGGATCTGGTACACATTCTTGTGAACTGGTCAAGGTCCACCTCAAAAGATCGATAAGACTATTTCTCATGATTTATTAAAATTGAGTAAATATGGTCATACTTACCAATTTAAGTATAATTCTGAAACATTGGAAAAGTTTCGATGTAAGGCAGAACGAATGATAAGAATCAAATTAGGTAGAAGGATAAAAGTTTCTCAAATCTGAAAAGATGGGAGAGTACTTTAGTATCATGTTCTATGATCATCTCAATGATTAAGTAACCATATCGCAATTGGTTCTCTAAGGACATCTTAGTGCATTCCTATGGCTAAGAAGAGGAATCAAGAATTGCTGAAATGGTTAAATCAAGAAGGCGAGTCATACTTCGTTTCAAAACAATTCTTAGAGTCATACTCCAAGATTGTAACTTGAGTGACATATCTTAAAGAAAGGTTTAAAACACTTGTCAAATGTAAGAGTAAAATGTGTCCTACTCTTTGTAACAACGTAAATTTGCAAAAAAAAATTTCATTTTTAAAACATTCGTTCACTCATAAAATATTGTCAAAACACATCGTATCAATTTTTATCATCACAACACATCTCCCCAAAATCTCAAACATAAACTCCAATGCGTGTGTGTACGAATCATGCCGACGCCTTCCCGCGCTCATCACTAGTACCTGAAACACATAACACAACAAATGTAAGCATAAATGCTTAGTGAGTTCCCCAAAATACCGCATACAACAAATACGCCACTCGAGGCTATAATACGACCTTCCGGTCGATGTGTCTCAGCGGGACCCTCCAGTCCCGTAGCTTGTTGGACCCTCTGGTCCGGTCATAGCTCGTTGGGCCCTCCGGCCCGGTCTGTATCGTTGGACCCTTCGGTCCGGTCTATAACATCATATAACATACATATATCACATAGCACATAATCTCATACATAGCACATAGGACCCTCTGGTCCACATAATATACCACTCTAGGTAACGTATAGTGAGAAGACTCACCTCGGTGTCTCGGTAAGTATCAGACTCCGTAGAAATGTGATCTAGCCTCCGCCTAATCACATAAAGTAAATACTCTCATAAATACAACTGTACTCAACCCTAATAGTCAACAAGGTCAACGGTCAAACTTTGACCCGACTCGTCGAGTGCACTAGGGCGACTCGGCGAGTCTACACGTGTCCACTGACTCTGTTAGTCCCTCTCTTGGCACGTCGAGTTCTTCCCCTGACTCGACGAGTTCCACCTGGCATGAATCGCGGGGCCACCCCGACTCAACTCGCCGAGTATCAAGAACAACTCGGCGAGTTCCACTTGAAATCAGTCTCCCCTGACTCTCCCTGACTCACCGAGTTATTCCCCAACTCGGCAAGTCCACTCACTGAGTGATTTACGGGCAACCTTCATACTACTCGCCGAGTCTGTTCTTTGGACTCGGCGAGTTCATGCCATGCACAATCTCTATACAACTCCTGAGGTCAGATCTGTTCCATACAATCATAGATCTGGCGTCCCCAAGCATGTTGATTACGTAATGTTCGGACCTTGGCACTCATCTAACATCTAAATGGTCCAAAATGGTGATTTAGCCCCAAAAATGACATCCCAAGCTCATGGCTCCCAAAGTGACTCATAAAGCTCCAAGGGTTAAGGCCTCTCGACTTCTTTGAGTCCAGATCCAGAACACAAACTCGAGAAGGAACCAAATGCTCCACTTAATCAACCTCTAAAAGGGTTAGAAAACACTAACACAAAGAATCAACATCAAAACTGAAGAAGGTCTGAGAATAATACCTCAATACAGTCTTTATGAACTCAAAAACCACCAAAATTGCACCTCCTTCAACCTCCTCTTGCCTTGATCACTTCCTTCTTGCAAAAACACCCACAAAAGGGTCAAGAATGGCCTCTCCTTCCTCACAAATGGTCTAGATCTCTTAGGGTTTCTCTCTGGGGGTTGGTGGCCGCAAATGACGACCCTAAGGCCCTTTAAATAGGTCTCAAACCCTGGAAATTCGGGTTTCATTAAACAGCATGGACTCGCCGAGTCCAGCTGTGAACTTGCATATGAATCCGCGACCATACTCAGCGAGTTTATATGCCAACTCGCTGAGTCTCCCCACAATATTCAACAATAAAAGAACAAAATATAATAGTTGGGAACCTGGATGTTACAATTCTCCCCCACTAGAATCAGACTTCGCCCTCGAAGTCTCACTCTGCAAACAACTCCGGATGGTGCTCCCGCATCTCACGCTCCGGTTCCCAAGTCAACATTGACCCCTTCAGATGCTGCCACTGGACCTGTACCAGAGGTACTTCCTTGTTCCTCAAAACCTTGATCTTCCGATCCCTGATCGCCACCGGTCTCTCAACATAATTCAGGCTCGCATCCACCTAAATATCTTCTAATGGCACCACTGCCGACTTATCGGCTATACACTTTCGCAGTTGCGACATGTGGAAAGTGTCATGAATCTGACCCAACTTCCGCCGAAATCCAGCACACATGCTCGAAGCATGTCCTAGAGCGTCTGAATCGTCCGCTCACTCTGCCCGTCAGTATGTGGGTGGTATGCGGTACTAAAATGTAGTTTCGTACCCAATACCTCATGAAACTTCTTCCAGAATCTGGAAGTGAAACGTACATCTTGATCTGAGACAATCGAGATCGGCACTCCATGCCGCGATACCACCTCTCTCACGTACATCTCTGCTAACTTCTCCGCGGAAGAGCTCTCACTGATGGCCAGAAAGTGAGCACTCTTCGTCAACCTGCCCACAATCACCCAAACTGCATCGACACCCCTCGCGGTCCTTGGCAATTTGGTGATGAAATCCATGGTAATCTGTTCCCATTTCCACTCGGGAATCTCTAATGGCTGCAGCTTACCATGTGGA
The DNA here is from genome assembly GCF_051521515.1 of Lactuca serriola. Taxonomy (NCBI): domain Eukaryota; kingdom Viridiplantae; phylum Streptophyta; class Magnoliopsida; order Asterales; family Asteraceae; genus Lactuca; species Lactuca serriola. Next base: position 187,836,529 of record NC_136412.1, on the reverse strand, counting down.
CGCTGGTGCTCGGCCTTCACCCTGCGACAGGTCAAGCACCTCTCTACAAACCATGCGACATCCCTCTTCATACAAGGCCACCAATAATCCTCTTTCAAGTCTAAATACATCTTAATGGCCTCGGGATGGATTGAAAATTTCGATCGATGGGCCTCCTCCATCAAAATGATACATGTGCCGCCCACGGATGGTACCCAAATCCGACCCTGAAATGTCATAAGCCCCTGGCTATCGGTAACTAATTCCGATACCAGCCCGACAACTCGTTCTCTCTTCTGGCTCTCTGGCTTCACAACCTCAGCCTGGGCCCCACGAATAGCATCCAACACCGGGGTCATCACTGTCAATCTCAAACAAACATCTCGTATTGGGGAGCCCTCTGCCTTACGGCTCAATGCATCGGCTACCACATTAGCCTTGCCCGGGTGGTACAGGATCGCACAATCATATTTCTTGACCACGTCCAACCACCTCCTCTGGCGCATATTCAGATTGGGCTGATCCATCAAATACTTCAAGCTCTTGTGGTCCGTGTATATCGTACACCGAACCCCATACAAATAATGTCTCCAGATCTTGAGAGCGAACACTACCGCTCCCAGCTCCAGATCATGAGTGGGATATCTCGACTCATGAGGTTTAAGCTGCCTTGATGCATATGCTATCACATGCCCCCTCTGCATAAGAACCACTCCCAATCCGGATATCGACGCATCACAATATACCACAAAATCCTCCATCCTTTCCGGAAGGGCTAACACTGGGGCTTCGCATAATTTCTGGCGAAGTGTCTCGAATGAGGTCTGCTGCTCCAGACCCCAAGAAAATGTAACACCCTTCTGGGTCAACTTGGTGAGTGGCATGGCGATCTTGGAGAAATCCTTAATAAATCTCCGATAATAGCCGGCCAAACCCAGAAAACTCCTGATCTCGGTGGGTGATCTCGGCACCTCCCACCTCATGACCGCCTTAAACTTGGCCGGATCGACCAATATCCCATTCTGGTTAACGAGGTGCCTCAGGAACTGAACCTCTCGTAATCAGAACTCACATTTCGAGAACTTGGCATAAAGCCTCTCCGATCTCAGAACTCTGAGAATCTCCCTCAAATGCTCCTCATGCTGCTCTCTGGATCTCGAATACACCAATATGTCGTCGATGAACACGATCACTGAGCGATCTAACATTGGCCTGCACACCCTGTTCATGACATCCATGAACACCGCCGGTGCATTGGTGAGTCCAAAAGGCAACACCACGAACTCGTAATGCCCATAACAAGTCCGGAATGCTGTCTTCTGGACGTCCTCTTCCCGCACCCTCACCTGATGATACCCAAACCTCAAATCGATCTTGGAGAACCAAGATGCTCCCTGCAACTGATTGAACAAATCATCGATCCTCGACAATGTGTAACGGTTCTTGACCGTTAGCTTATTCAAGTCACGATAATCAATACACATCCATAGCGAACCATCCTTCTTCTTGACAAAAAGAATAGGCCCTCCCCCATGGCGAACTGCTCGTCCTGATAAACCCCTTCCCCAGCAGCTCCTGAAGCTGCGAGGATAACTCCTGCATCTCCGGAGGCGCAAGGCGATAAGGCGCCTTGGCGATAGGCGCAGCTCCCGGAACCAATTCAATACTGAACTCTACCTGCCTCTCCGGAGGCACACCCAACAACTCCTCTGGAAACACATCCGGAAACTCACGCACTATCGGGACCTCATCGACCGACTTCGGTCTCTCGGAATCAACCCTCGCATCCATCAAATATGTCACAAATCCCCTGCAGCCCTACTGTAGACTCTGTCTCGCTCTGGCGGCCGAGCAAAGTGCTAACCCCATATGTGTACCCTCGCCGTACACCGTAAGAACTCCCCCACTAGCGTCTCGAATCGTCACCAATTGACGCTCGCAGTCTATCACAGCTCCATATCGGCTCAACCAATCCATACCCACTATAACACACACGTCCCCCATCGCGATCGGAACCAGATCTATCGGGAACTCAACACCGAAGATCTCAAGGACACATCCTCGAATCACATCCGAATCATACACTGCTCGCTCGTCAGCTATGGAAAGTCGCAGAGGCCGATCCAATGCCTCTCAGCGGATACTAATATGCTGACTAAATGCTATGGAAACAAACAATTGACTCCCACCCGAGTCAATTAATAACAACGCATGCACATAACTCACAAGAGAAGTACCAGCCACAACATCGGGCGCCGCGCGGACCTCCTCCGCGGTCAACTGAAATGCTCTCCCATGAGCGTTCAGGGCTTTGGCCTTCACCGACCGAACCTCGGTAGCCCTAGCAGCAGGCGCGGATCCCTGCGCTGATCCTTGAAGAAGCTGCGGGCACTCGGCCTTCCGATGGACGGTCTGGTTGCAATGAAAGCAAACCGAAAATCGATTAGGGCAATCCCTCGCGATATGCCCCTCCTTCCCATACTTGTAGCATACCCTAGCCCTACACAACCCCTCGTGACTCTTACCGCACTTCCCACAAGTGCGGCCCTTCATGCCCCCAGATCTCAAATCAGCGGGTCTAGCCCGCTTGGCTACCGACTGAAACTGAGCCGGCCGCCGATCCACCCTCAGTGACTCGGCCTCCTCCCTGGCCTGAGTCTCCAACTCAATCTCCCTCTTCCGGGTATTTTCCTGAAGCTCAGCAAATTTCCAATAACTCGAGTTCGCCACAAACTCCCGAATATTTCTCCTCAGCAAACTCAGATAACGGCTCATACGAGCCTGCTCAGATGACACCTGCTCATGGAAAAACATCGCCCTCTCATGAAAATTCCTGGTGACCACTACCACAGAATCAGTACCCTGCTTGAGGGTCAAGAACTCCTGAATCAACCGTTCCCTCTCCACCGGGGTAACATACTCCTCTCTGAACATAACAGTGAACCTCTCCCAGGTCACCTCGGAAATCTTAGCCAAAGTGAAGTTCGCCGTCACGAACTTCCACCAATCCTTCGCTCCCAGGGGGAGCTGGTTCAAGGCGAACCGAACCCTCAAGTGCTCTAGACAAGAACACGTATAGAAACATCCCTCGATGTCAGAGATCTACCTCATAGCGGAAATCGGGTCCTGCGTCCCGTCGAACTCTGGTGGCTTCGTGTTGCTGAGCTCCCGGAACAACAACGAGTCACCTCCCTGAGGTCTGACAGTAGCAACAGCAGCAGTAGCTGCAGCTGCAGCAGCCTCAGTCAGTGTTGCGTACCGCTCATCAAAAGTATCAATCAACGTGGTCTTGATGTCCCTAAACATCTCAGAAATCTCATCCCGGATGGCAGCAGCCACCTCCTCATGAATCAATTGACGGATCTCCTCTTCACTGACACCACTGCTCTCAGGTGTGTATCGAGTCCCAACCATGATGCCTCTCAAATACAACAAAAATTATCAGAGACTCGATGGAGCATACACATACTCGATGACGCAACCCTACTTGTCCTCTGTTGTCCAAAAGATTCTTACTTGGAAGGACCACTTAACCGGTTTCTTCAATAGTACGGGCCCAATACTACTGACCACACCGCATCAGCATTCACTCCAAGTCCTCCTCCTTGGATCTTGGATTACAAGTACTCTATTCTCATGAGCTCCTAACTGCTATCTACTCGTTCTCAAACCATCTCAGCAGCAGAAATATCCTAGGCTAAGGCATCACAAATCAAGCCACTCTAGTCCTAATATGTATACCTAGCCTACTCGAGCATGCATAAAGTAACATAACATATCTCATAACACATAATGTAAGGGTACTTTTGGGGATTCACCGTTCGGGCGCTGGCTGATCGTACACACGGCTCTACTCTGTTTGTCTCAAAACTCTTTTTACTCTTTTCAAAAATTTTACTTCCTTATGAAAATTTTCCTCAAATCCACAGTTTGAATTCAGATACGCCCGAAGATGCATCTGAATCCCTCAAACCAAGGCTCTGATACCAACTTGTAACAACGTAAATTTGCAAAAAAAATTTCATTTTTAAAACATTCATTCACTCATAAAATATTGTCAAAACACATTGTATCAATTTTTATCATCACAAAACATCTCCCCAGAATCTCAAACATAAACTCCAATGCGTGTGTGTACGAATCATACCGGCACCTTCCCGCGCTCATCACTAGTACCTAAAACACATAACACAACAACTATATGCATAAATGCTTAGTGAGTTCCCCAAAATACCGCATACAACAAATACGCCACTCGAGGCTATAATACGACCTTCCGGTCGATGTGTCTCAACGGGACCCTCCAGTCCCGTAGGTCGTTGGACCCTCTGGTCTGGTCATAGCTCGTTGGGCCCTCCGGCCCGGTCTGTATCGTTGGACCCTTCGGTCCGGTCTATAACATCATATAACACATAGCACATAATCTCATACATAACACATAGGACCCTATGGTCCACACAATATACCACTCTAGGGAACGTATAGTGAGAAGACAAACCTCGGTGTCTCGGTAAGTATCTGACTCCAAAAGTGACTCATAAAGCTCCAAGGGTTAAGGCCTCTGAACCTCTTTGGGTCCAGATCCAGAACACAAACTCGAGAAGGGACCAAATGCTCCACTTAATCAACCTCTAAAAGGGTTAGAAAACCCTAACACAAAGAATCAACATCAAAACTGAAGATGGTCAAAGAATAATACCTCAATACAGTCTCTATGAACTCAAAGCCCACCAAAATTGCACCTCCTTCAGCCTCCTCTTGCCTTGATCACTTCCTTCTTGCAAAAACACCCACAAAAGGATCAAGAATAACCTCTCCTTCCTCACAAACGCTCTAGATCTCTTAGGGTTTCTCTCTGGGGGTTGGTGGCCGCAAATGATGGCCCTAAGTCCCTTTAAATAGGTCTCAAACCCTAGAAATTAGGGTTTCATTAAACAACATGGACTCGCCGAGTCCAGCTGTGAACTCGCATATGAATCCGCGACCATACTCGGTGAGTTTATATGCCAACTCGCCGAGTCTCCCCACAATATTCAAAAATAAAAGAACAAAGTATAATACCTGGGAACATGGATGTTACACTCTTGTCCATTTGAAATTGGTAAGCTGTGATGTTTTGGATAAAACAAAGACCGACTAAGGCCAATTGTGTGAAGTGTTTGTCTTGATAAAGAATCCGCACTATCTCTTGAATATTTGGCAAGTGAGTCTTATATGTCAAGAGGACAGTGGGAGTCTTAAAGATCTTGAAAAAGATTCTAGATCTAATTAAGAAAAAAAACCTATAGTTTATCACTAGCACATGACTTGAGGTTTATAACATATCGTGTTGACATATTTCTATTTTTGTGCCCATTCCAGTTAAATTTGGCTTTGCATATGAGTTCTGAGAGTTCTCAATTGGTTGCATAACAACTTGGAAGCAATGGTAGGCCCTTGTTCTGCCAGGTGGCAAGAAGTTAAGACTGCACATGTTCAATCCATAAGAGTTTGGAGTTTTCACTAACCTTGTCTTGTGATTATGGTTTTGACAAATTCACATGGATAGGAACAAAAACACCATAAAATCTAAGTGTCATAAGGTTTCTCTCCGATTCATGGAAATGATGGTGAGGAAATGCTTTCACTAAGTAGATTTTAAGTAGATAGAAATTGTGATATTTTCATTCTCAAAGTCGTTAGTGGAATGTGTATGGTTAACCGGCACACTAACATGGACTTGTGAGAAATGGAAAAGGTCTAAGTAATTGAGACTATGATTACGACATCCCTTTTCATAGTTCTGAAATTGTTTAGACACACATGTGTGCTATTTAAGGAAAGGTGTATGATTTTGATAAAGTTTTATCAAAGCATCTCGTATCAGAAATATGAACTTTGGTAAGAAGGTCAATAAATTATTAATTTCTAGAAGTCTAGCTGATTTCTGATTACATGCATGTCAAAGCTAATGGGAGCATAAGTGTTATGCTAATAATCATCATGCAAGTGGAAGCATGGTAATTATAATAAGTGTTGCAAGTTAGCAATGTTAATTATAGAAAATAAAAGGTTTCAATTGGGAAATAGTTATTTTGTTATAATTAAGCGACAGGAAATTATACTTCATTTCAATTCTAAAAGCTTAGATTGAGGTTTTAATCTTCTTTAGTCAAGGATATATATATATATATATATATATATATATATATATATATATATATATATGAATTTTATGTTGGAATGGCTCAACATAAGGAAATTCTATATATGGGTCCATTATTTGCGTTCTAAAATTTGATTATAATTACAGAATCCCTTTTCATAATCTGAATTATGAGAACTTGGCAAATAGAAATAGAAATATTATAGCAAAAGACTCGTCTTGTATCATGTCTTTATGAATCGTGTCCCATATGCTTCGGATATAATATCGATTGCATGTGCTATAATATTCATATGCTATAAATTTTTCCAAAGGCCTAGAACATTAAGAGGGAAAAGGTACTAGAACTAGATATGACTAATTTGATTATGCAATTGTCGAGGACAATCTAAGGTTTACCAAAGATTGGTTGCTCAGGGACAGTTGAAAGTATATAGTGTTAATTTTGGAAGGACCATATTGACATATTCTAAAAAGAGTCAACTCTTGTTCAGGAGTAATAGTCAAAAGGGGAATATGGAAATGTTCCCATAGGTGGAAGTTATTTAATAAATCTATGTAAGATTAAGAAACTTAATGCAAGAAAAATGTTCAAAAGCAATGAACTTTGAATATGGGACTTCCTTTCCATGGAGTTGATCTCCATTGGAATACTCTGTAATGTCGGTTGACAAGTCTTTGTGACTTTGTGCATAATCATTACAAGAGGACTAATGCATATAAGTTTAGAATCTAACAGATTTAGGTAAATGGCAGGAATTTTGAATTCTTGCATTTGCGGTAAGGATTTGGGATTATGAAATGAGTATCATTGGAATTACGTTCAATCGATCTATTTCACAGAGTAAAGATCATAGACAAACTTAGTGTGCATACTTGGTGTATGCCATAACTAATGTTTGGAAAAACATAGTGTACATACTTGGTGTATGGCATGACTAGTGTTTAGAAAAAAACATAGTGTACATGCTTGGAGCATGGGACTACTATTGTTTTAATTCAAGTATAAAGTTGATAGTTTGAAACAGTATGCAATGAATAATTTGTAATCAATATGGTGATAAATAGAAGATGTTCTATTTATATTCATAGGTTCTGAGACCATATTTGATTTGATTATTCTTGTATTTCACTTTGCATGTTTTGACTTCCAGAATAACTAGGTCATTCTTCCCGAATGACTAAGTTATTCAAACCATCCACAGTCGGTCATATGTTGTAAGTAGATATGAATCAAGACTGTCATGAAGCTGGATTGTAGATGTCCAAGGTATGGGACATAGCACAACCTGCTGCAATATTCATGAGTACTCATAAGTTTTAAGTATTGGATTCAACCCACGTTTATTAGTATCACTTCATGAAATTTATCTTGAGTGATAGTGAGACAGTAATATCATATAAGTCTTCAAACCTAGAGATATGACTTGTTGCCTATGAGTTGGTTATACATTGATTGAACGAAAACGCATTGGTAATTCGATGTTATAAAATGTGCATTTGTGTATAATTCAACAAGTAGTAGAAAAAGCATATGAGTCGAAGTTTATATGTTCCTTCTTGGATTACAAGAGACATCTTGGCCCCTTGATGACTTTTTTGTGACCTATGTAATGGGTCCGGTCATAACTAAATTGATGTGTTCGATTAAGTTCTATGTCAAACAAATCGGAAATCAGGAAAAAAACTGTTGGACAATAAGTAAGAAATTGTTCCATGTATTTTTCCGCCTGATATCTAGAACATAGGATTATATGATCACTTATCTTAAATGGCGTATCATCATCGTCTCAGTTCCACGAGAACTTGAAAGAGCTACGATTGCTGATCGGTTCCTGAAGTTATTCTTGCAGATGTAGTTATTAGACTTATCCAAGTGGGACACTGTTGGATTAAGTGTCTAAGTTCATAACTATTTCTGGGATGTACTTGACCCACTTAGCATGGTCCATTTGGGTTGCATGGCATTGCATCACTTGGATAGACTAAATGAGAGAAAGGACACTTAAGCATTATTAATATATTATAAGTTCTAAAATATTAATAATATTATTTAATTACTATTCATCAAAGAATTAATTTGGAATTAATTAAGTGATCAAAAAGAGACTAATTAAATATATGGGGTTAATTGTGTAAATAATCTATTCTTATATGGTGGGCTAATGATCCATGGTTTGTATGGATTGGGCTAAAACCCATAAGGTGCTCCATGGATAATCCGTGGAGGTTACAAACCCATGGATCATGGAATATGAAAATCCATGACAACTAGGGTTTACATGGTGTAGCCCTACTTGTGCCACAACTATATAAAGACCCATAGTCTAGCAAAATCGGCACTACTTGTACAAGATAGAAGGCTAGCCGATTTTGAGGTGTAAGTGAACTTCCCTCAAGTCTATTCCAAGAGTTGTAGTATTATGTGAGACATTTGAGGCATCACACTTGAGGTGCTAGGCTCACAAGGTTCTCAAGGAATCCAAATAACAAAAGGTCTATCATAGTAAAATATAGATCCAAGAAAAAATGTAGACCAATGTATGTTAGATCCAAGGTTTCTAGGGTTGCATGTACACCATAAGAGTGTTAGAATGCTCAAAACCCTTCAATTAGTTATGTTGACTGTGCAAGAATAGCAGTATAAAGACACATGAAGAGTCTAGCTGTATAGTTCTATAGAATCTTAAAATACTTCTATAGTATTCTAAACTTTATGTTTTGTTCTAGTGTTTCTTGGTATATAGTGTGGGTAGGTTTTAGACTCATTGTTCACTACGATCATTCCGAAACATATGTTAGTCGTATCTCATATAAATATAGTTGACCAAACTATATTTATCCCATATATGATTACATAAATATTTAGGCTTAACTGTAGCATTCAACTTATCTAAATACTTTTATATGGTCCTAACTGTGATATTGTTTCTAATATGTATGAATGTATGTATACTTTTACAAAAATACTTGTAATTTTAAAGCATACTTTTAGTCGGAGCGTTTTTGCCCCATTGTATTTACAGTTGTATATCTTATGTGGTTTGATATACTTAGTTCACTATAAACAAAACTATGATACCAATCTGTCACACCCCAGAATTGGTAAAACGGCAGAAATGTCCGGGGGCGGATGACGTCATGTATAGTATCATATCAATTGAATAATAGATATCAAAGCAAAAATAACCATCATAAATATAATTGATAAATTTACATGGTATGTATGTGTTACATGTTTCAAAAATCAATTGGAATGTGATGTTATAAGACTTGACTAACATCTTAGCATCTTGTCTTCAATAGCTTGTTGTTACATGTCTTAGTGATTCCTTGAGAATAAAAGTAGTTTTGAAAAAGTGTCAACAATTAAGTTGGAAAGTTCATAAGCGCTTGTATGATAAATCTGTCGTTTTTCCTTGTCTAATGAATAAGTGTGATGCCAGAAAATCCAACATTTTCTATTAAAATGAGTTGTAGTCTTAGTTATCCTAAGACTCGAATCACTTGAAAGTAGTATTATGTAGTTTTCATAATTATAAAACTATTTGTATGTATTGTTCTCGAAATAAGAGTTATACTATACTGAAATATAGTATTCTATAATTGTATTTGTGTAAAACCCCTTGAGTGTATGTATCTAGAACTACCAGTTGTACTGTAAAATAGTGTAGTGTAGTGTTATCTGAACAAAATCCTTTGAATGCATGTTTCTACAAAATTTAAATTGTGCTGTACTGGAAAACAATGTAGCATAGTTTTATTATTTAATAAAACTGATTGAATGTAAATTAGCCCTGTAAACCAAAAGTATTAGTTAATAACCTATGTGAGTTATTATAACCATGCTAGCAACTAGTGGCCTGTACAACGTTCTTTAGGCGTCGGAATGGTACGACATTTGTCTCCCTAGACTTGTAGGTCTAACTGTAGCTAATAGTTTAGGAGCAGGATTATCATTCCCGTATAGATCTATAGAAAAGTGTCACGCTCCCCTTCCAGGAGACTCTGGTTATAATACAGGACTTTGGTGGGTAATCTGGAAAGTACGTGAAGATAGTGTCTCACAACCTTGTATTAACCGGTATACGTAATGTGTAGTGTAAAACCCATTTTCTCTTAATTGTATGTATTACCTTTTCATAGTGTTTACATAGTGTGAAAATAATTATTCTCTTAAATAGTTATCTTTGTATCCCCAACAGGGTAAAATAGTGTGAATGTTCCATAATTATACCTATTATACTTTATATAAATGTTTCGTTTGAAATAGTGAATCCTTTGTATTATCAGTTACCTTGATAATAAAATGAAATGAAATAATAATTATATCTATATACTTATATAATTATACCCTTTTTTCTCAACTTGTTACAAAAGGGTTAAAGTTTTACTTTAGTCAAACGTGTACCATATGTATATTTATATTCCGAAAAGATATAAATGTAACGGTTTGTATATTAACACAAGTTTCCTTATGTTTTACTTGTATTCTCCCATTAAAACATAGAAAAATCATGGAAAACGTCTGGGTATGAACTCACGTCGGGTGTGTTCTTGGTTGGATAACGAAGTGTTAGGGATGTTCGTCAAGCTTGAACACGTGAAAATTGTTGTAATCATAATAGTTTTTAACACATAATATATATGTAAATTTCATGAGCTAATAATTTAAAGTGTTGTATAACCTTAGATTTAATAAAAGAACTTACAATAAGTTCTTAAGGATTCAATCTTGTAGAACTGATTTATGGGAAACTGTTCAAGTGTCACACCCCCAAACCAGACAGCGGAAACGTCCGGGGGAGGAGGTCTTCATTTGTAGTATCACAACACATGCATTATAGTAATCAAAGTACAAACAACCATTGTATTTAAAAGTATAAATATTTACATGTGTTCAATCACCGTATATTGACACCAAAATAGATATAACAAAAGACAAAAGGTATGACTCAAAATAGCTCCATTTTCTCAAATGCTTGGGTAGTACCTGTTTATTTTTTCCCTGAGAATACAAGTAATTTGAATAGAGAGTATCAACATAAAGTTGAGCGAGAATATAAATTTCTATGTTTAAAGTATGTTTTCTGTTTCTTGAATAAGTAATTTGTTCCAGAAAATCCTATATTTTTTGTTGTACATGATAAGTAGTTTTAATCACATAAAACCGTTCTATTTCTAAAGCAGTGTTCTGTTTTTGTATCCTTTTTGTATAAACTATAAAATGAGTGTGTCTGGCTTCACCAGCTGTTATTGAATACTGAGATGTAATACTGTAAACTGTATTTTGGTAAACTAGTACTTTAAAAATGTACTCATGTTTAGTTAATTATACACTAACCATATTGTTAATATCTTTTTAATGAGTTATTATAACCATACTAAGAGTAGATGACCTGAAACCACGCTTTGAAGGCGTTAAAGCTGCTGATAACAACTGTCACTCGTAGGCGTGTATGCCTGACTGTAGCTAGCAGTCTGAGTGCGGGATTGTCAATACCAGTATAGATCTATACACACATTGTTTCGATCTCTGACTGGAGATTCGGGTTATAATGTTAGGACTTTAACTATGTGGTTTAAATGAACTAAACAACCTGAACCAAATGACTCATAAAAAGCATATATATGTTACATGTATAATAGTTATGAAACCCAATTATCCTGAAATAATGATTTATTGTATATTCCTGAATTAGTATTCTTAACATGTATTTGAAAGCTGTAAAACGGTGTATTCTAGTATACCTGAATCGTGAATTAATGTTCTATGTATCATAAATTATACCTATTATAATTTATATGTACTTTCTAAATTCGTACTAACTGTCTATGAATTTAACCCCCTGCTCAACATGTTACAATGGGTATCTAAACTGAATGAAATAACTTTTATATTTATATACATATACAATTATATATATATATATATATATATATATATATATATATATATATATATATATATATATATATATATATATATGTAAAATTTAAACAACATTCAGACAAATAACCGATATTATAAGCCCACATCCAAACAAGGAAAATGACCCAATGTGAGTTATCAGTCCTAAGTTCTTTTAAATCTTATATATATATATATATATATATATATATATATATATATATATATATATATATATATATATATATATATATATATATATATATGATTTTTGGGGAAAAAATTTGTTTATAAAATCATTTAAAGAGTTTAATATTTGAAAATATTTTTGATGACTTGATGTCATTTTAACACATTTTGAAACTATTTGTTTGTAACACAAAAGCATTGTGTTAAACCTTGTATTCCCCCCCCCCCCCCTTAAAACTATTAAAACTATTAAAATACAGGGGTATGAACTCACTTGGTGAGAGTGACGATTTGATGAAAAACTGGGCTTTACGCGGGCAACACTTCCACTGGAAAGAGGTTAGCTTCTCAAGAATATCGGGGCTTCCGGCTTTTGTCAGAGCTTGGATATGTCACCGAGGCATCGGGGTAGTCTTGAGAGGCTTAAAAGTGAGTGAATATAGGAGAGAGGTTGGAAATTGGCACTTAAAATCGGAAGCCTAAGTTCCTATTTATAGGAGGTTGAAGCCTCCTTGTACGAGGGGGATACGCTGCGTACGTTGGCCGTAGCGTACGTGTCCTGCCTAGTCGTTAGGTGTTGGAGCTTGTATGCATGCATGGTTCGCATGCAGCATGAGGGTGACGGAGCTTCGACTTAGCCGGTTCTTGACCTTGTTTCTGAGTACGCTGGGCGTACTCACATTTATTCAACTTCAAAAATTCATAACTTTTACATACGAGCTCCGTTTTTGACGTTCTTTATATCCACGTGTAGGTGAGGCTGTGCTCTACAACTTTCATTTAGACTTCGTCGGCTAATTTTGACTGTATTTTTAAAGTTATATTTTTAACAGACCGGGACAGGAAAAGTCCGTTAAAAATTCTTAACATCTTGATCCAAAGTCCGTTTTTGTCTGTCTTTTTACTGTTGTACTACTTTTGATGAGACCTTTGATTCTCGTTTACGTTGTGTCATCTAAAAATCACTCGATCTTTATTTCAAGTTTTTGGTTGTATACTGCTATATTGAATCTTAGAAAAATCATAATTTCCTCATTCGAAGTCAGATTTTGACGTTCTTTTTATGAAAGTTCTCGGTTTAACTTATTATATAACCTTCATTTAGATTATTAAGGCTAAAACGCATTTGATTGAAAACTCACTTTTTACACTGAACAGTGTTTTGCCGGTTTTGTCGCGGATCTTCGATTGGTCATAACTTCTTCGTTATAACTCGGATTTTAGTGTTCTTAGTATTTTTGGAAACTTTGTTTCAATATCTACCACTTTGTTCATCCCAATCGAGATTATTTAATACTTCATTTTTTAGGGTTGATTATGTAAATACACATAGTATACAAAAATTTCTCTTTATTATTTTAAAAAGAACTATAAATGTATGTATACTATTACATAGATTTGAAATAACGGTTTGTTACATTATCCCCCCGTAAGAGAGAATTTTGTCATGAAATTAGGACTATAGCTTTACAAAAAGACTAGGGAATAAGATGTGGATATTTTTGTTGCATTTGTTCCTCCCGCTCCCAATTGAATTCAGGTCCCCGTGTTGAATTTCAACGAGCCTTCACTATCGGGACACGACTTTGTTTGGTTTCCTTAACTTCCCTGTCTAGAATCTCTACGGGTTCTTCCATAAAGTTGAGGTTCTCGTTTAACTCGATCTCCTCGTGTGGGATCACAAGAGTCTCGTCGTATAAACACTTTTTCAAGTTCGAAACGTGGAAGGTATGATGTAGGGTGAGCATATAACCGAAAAACCGAACCAAAACCAAATTAACCGATATAATCGAACTATTTTAAAAACCGTTGGTTCGGTTTCAAATTTTTGTTAACCGATAACTAACGGTTCGGTTATGATTTTATAGGTTAACTGAACCATTATTAACTGAACCGCTAACTTTATATTTTAATATATAAAAATTATAGATTATATATAAAATAATAGTCAAACTTATTTAAGACCCATTCAAATTTCAAAATATAATTCATTAATCCTTATTTATTAGGAGACGAACGAGCAATCAAACCATCAAAGGCTGATCACGCAGACACACACAATCTTCCCATCATTCCAATAGTTAGATTATTCATTAATGTTGTAATTCCTAATCGGCTAATTCTACAATTTGTAAACATTATTCACAATTAGTTTAATCTTCACACTCATAATCCTAATCAAAGATTGCTTTCACTTTATAGACCTATTCGAAGGATTTTTTGACTTAGTCACATTGAATGTATATGAGTGATTAGATTTTTTTATCTAGATAACACATAATTTAAATGTTTGGCTATTTATTTAATAGTTTTTTATTTAATCGCATTAAATGTGTATAAATGTTTGGCTTTATTTTAATGTTAATATCAATTATCAATATATGAAATTATTAATGTCATTTTTTTTAATGTTTTATATTTTTATTGAATGGTTTTTATTTTTAATGTGACTATGTATTATCTCACTTTGAGTATGAAAGGTACACATTTAATTCTATAATTATAAGCTAGGTTACAAACATTGGCGTCGAGGACTTTTTTGTATTTCGTTTTTATTTTTTTATGTCAATATACTTTCCCCATTTATATTATTTTGAAGATTATGGTTAACCAATATTAAACATTAACCAAAACCGTTAAACGACAAAAACCATTAACATAACCAATATTAACCATACCCAATGACTACTAAAATGCATTAACCAATCACAATGGTTATGGTTCGATTTTGACAAATAACCGAACCATACAACCCCATACACACCCCTAGTAGGATGAATATTACTTAGTTCTTGGGGTAGTCGAAGTTCGTAAGCTACAGAACCAATTCTGGAAAGAATCTCGAATGGTCCTATGTAACTTGGATTTAGTTTGTCATGCTTTCCAAAGCATATCATACCCTTCCAGGGTGAGACCTTTAACAAGACGCGGTGACCAACTTGGAATTCCAAAGGTTTTCTTCTTTTGTCAGCGTAGCTTTTCTGTCTATCTCTAGAAGCTTTAAGTCGCTCCCGAATTTGTATGATTTTCTTTGTAGTATCAAGAATGATTTTCGGACCGGTGAGAGTACTGTCAGGAACTTGACCTCTAGCTAACTGCGTATCACCCACTTCAGCCCAGCATAGAGGCAATCTGCCCTTGCGGCCATAGAGTGCTTCAAATGGAGCAGTCTTTATACTAGTGCGATAACTGTTATTGTAAGAGAACTCGACAAGGGGTAAATGAGTATCCCATGCCTTCCAAAACTCTATCACGCAGGCTCGTAACATATCGTCTAGAGTTTGAATCATCCTCTCACTTTGTCTGTCCGTTTGTGGATGGTAGGATGTACTCATGTCTAGCCTAGTTCCCAGAGAGTTTTGTAAAGACTGCTAGAAACCAGAAGTGAATCTACTATCTCGGTTAGAAATAACAGATATTGGCACACCATGCATTCTAACAATTTGTCTGATATAAGTTCGTGTTAGCTTCTCCATCCTTTTGATTTCTTTTATGGCCAAGAATTGTGTGGATTTGGTCAATCTATCGAAAATTACCCAAATAGTATCGTAACCACCCGTTGTCTTGGGTAACTTAGTTATGAAATCAATCGTAATCTGCTCCCACTACCATTCAGGGATTTCTGGTTGTTGCAATAGCCCCGAAGGTTTCTGGTATTGTACCTTGACTATGGCACAAGTAAGGCACTTGCCCACGAAGGTAGCAATCTTTGCCTTCATGTTAGGCCACCAGTAAAGTTTCTTAAGGTCCAAATACATATTGTCTGAACCCGGATGAATGGAGTATCGGGTTATGTGTGCCTCATTCATAACCATGTCTCTGTAACCACCGAACATTGGCGTCCAGATCCGGTTCATGAAACAATAGACTCCATCATCCCTGATTTCTAAGTTCTTATCCATTCTTCTCAGGGTTTCACCTGCCACATTTTCGGGTTCTAAGGCCTCGAGTTAAGCCTCTCTGATCTATGTAGACAGATGTGAATGGATTGTCATGGTCAATGACTTTACTCGGTGTCCCGAGTATTCTTTTCTGCTAAGGGCGTTAGCTACTACGTTAGCTTTACTAGGGTGATAAAGAATCTCACAGTCGTAGTCATTCAGTAGCTACACCCACCGTCGTTGTCTCATGTTTAGCTCTTTTTGGTCGAAGATATGCTGGAGACTTTTATGTTTCGTGCCATATAGGTTATTTTCTCCATATCATTAGAGCAAATACCACTGCTCCTAGTTCAAGGTCATGCGTTGTATAGTTGACCTCATATGTTTTCAGTGGCCTCGAGGTGTAGAATATAACCTTTCCTCTTTGCATCAAAACACATCCCAACCCTTGATTAGAAGTATCATAGTACACTACAAAGTCCTCTGTCCCTTCAGGTAGAGACAATATCGGTGCACTGCACAAAGCTTGTTTCAGCGTTTGGAATGTTGTTTCTTGCTTCTCTCCCAAATTAAAAGTTACACCCTTTGTGTCAGGGTGGTAAGCGGTTTAGCGATCCGGGAGAAATTCTGGATGAATCTGTGAAAGTAGCCAGCAAGACATAAGAATTGTCGGATTTCTGTAGGTGTTTTGGGTGCTGACCAGTTCTCAATTGATGTGATTGTCTATAGGAAATCTACTTTCCTAATCGAAAATTCACATTCAGAGAACTTCGCATAAAGTTTCTCGGTTCTCAGAGTTTGTAATACTTGACGAAGATGTTGGCCATGCTCCTCTTTGCTTCTTGAGTGGATAAGGATGACTTCTATAAAGACTATGACAAAGTTGTCTAGAAACGGACGAGACATTCCGTTCATCAATTCCATGAACACAACAGGTGCATTCGTCAATCCGAAAGGCATCACTACGAACTCGTAATGACCATAACAAGTTCTGAACGTGGTTTCAGGAATGCCCTCCTACAAAATCCGTAACTGGTGATACCCGGATCTTAAGTCTATTTTGAAGAAGTAGCTCGCACCTTAAAGTTGGTCGAACAGATCGTCAATGCGAGGCAAAGGATATCGATTCTTGATGGTATGTTTATTCAACTCGCGGTAGTCTATGCACATGCGGAATGATCCATCCTTCTTCTTCATGAATAAAATTGGTACTCCCCAGGGTGAGAAACTTGGTCTTATGAAACCTTTGTTAAGGAGTTTGTTCGGTTGGATGGATCATTCTTGCATTTCAGAAGGTGCAAGACGATAGGGGATTTGGCTACATGGGTAGGCCTAGGAATTAAGTTGATTCTGAATCCGACTTATCGTTCGGGAGGCACTACTGAAAGGTCGTCAAGAAAGATATCGGGAAAGTTGCAGACGTCAGGAAAGCTCGCGATGTCTTTTACTTCTTGCTTTTTGTCTACCACATGAACCAAGAAAGCACAATACTCTTTATGAAGGTACTTCTGTGCTTTGATGCAAGAAATGATCTAACGGTTCGTGTCAGGTTTGTCGTCGTAGATGATAAGAGTTTGTTAGTTGGCAAGTTCAGGCGAGTGGCTCTTTCATAGCATAGGATGTCAGCATGGTTAGGGCACAACCAATCCATACCTATTATGATGTCAATACTTTTGATAGAGACCGTCATAAGGTCTATTGGGAAAGAAAAGATATTCAAGGTAAGGATACATCCTTTGTATATATCGCTGGTGGATTCGGATTTCCCGTTAGCCATTTCGACTGTGAAAGTTTCATTTAGTGGTTGGGAGTTTTGATTTAGCAGGTGTTTGAAATTATGGCTCACGAAACTCCTATCAGCACCTCAATCAAATAGAATGCACGCATAAATGTTGTTGAAAAGAAACGTACCCATGACCACCGCAGGGTCTGCCACTACTTCTTCGTTACCCAATGCTAGAATTCTTCCAACTCCACCGGCATTTCTAGATTTCGGACAATCTCTCTTGAAATTCCCCACATCACCGTATTGATAGCATGCTTGACCTACTCCTGTGGCAGGTACTTGGTTAATTGTTTGGGGTGGTGATCTATAGAATCGGGCAGTATGCCCTTTTCTGTCGAAGTTACGACACTGCATTTCCCGACAATTTTCATTGTGGTGAAAATTTCACTTGTTGCATTTGGGGAGATGACCAACATAAGGCGTAGTTGGTATAGGATTAGCAAGAACAGCAGTAGGTACAGTAGCAGCATGTACCGCCACTAATTGTTGCTTCTTTGAGGGTTCCTGAGAAGAATTGTCCTTTCTTTTATTTCAAGATTTCTTCTTGCTCTTGTTGTTGTTACTGTTGTTGTTGTTTCCCTTGGGCTGTTTTGGGGCAAAAACCATTGAGTTTTGACGGACTCCATGGTCGATGAGCAACTGTGCCAGTTCCTTGGCACTGTTATAGGTAACAGACCAAGAAGTTATGACACTTGCCTGGATCTAGGGTGACAGCCCCCAAGTATACCTTTCTATCTTTTTGCTTTCGAGAGCAACCATATTTGGACATATGATTGCTAAGTCACCTAATTGATTTGTATCTGTTGTTATGTCTGAAACAACCATAGTAAGACCCCTGAGCTCTTGTTCAAGTTTTTGAATTTTCCCTCGCAGGCAGTACTCCCGCATCAGCATGGTCTTCAAGTTTTCCCAACTTATGGAGTTAGCCACTACCAAGGTTAGGGATTTAACATGGCCGTTCCACCATGTTAGGGCTTTTTCAGAAAAGGTACAGATAACAAATTTGACCTTGCTACCCTCTGGGAAGGAGCAGATCTCGAAGATTGCCTCTGCTTTCTCGATCCATTGTCGTAACGCCATTACTCCTCCAGTCCTGTTGAAGGTCCTAGGTTTGGCGTTTTAGAATTCCTTGTAGGTACACCCTCGTGAGTGCCCGTGATTTTTGCCTTGGTTAGAGGGATGCACACCAACTCTTGATCCACTTGCACCATGGGTGTTTATATGAGACATAACAGCTACAACAGCTATCGTGACCGCCGCCTAAAACATGGCAACGTCGAATTGAGGAGGTGGTGGCAGAAATGGTTTTGGCGCTTCATTAATAGGGTTACACCTTGGGTTTCTCCTGGGAGGCATCTTTTACTATAAAAGTTAAAAGATGAAAAAAGACAATTAGATATCAAGAATAAATATGAATTTGATATCTCTAAACTAAAGCACTTAGTTTAATATGAATCTTGTAAAGAAATGGTAATAGAAGTGTATTACAAGTACAACTTGTAAAAAGATAATATGAATTTGAGTGGTTATTTTTCAAAGAATATGAAAATACATGTCGATTGTATTGGTATATTAAGTACATATAGTCTAGAAAACTTGAACTTAAAGTAGGTCTATAATATACCACAATATTGGGAAAACATCAACATCAAACCGACATACCGAAAATGAAATTTTCGCGGTCATACTGAAAACATGAAAAATAACACTAGAACATATTCATAGATTTACACTATAACCAAAACTTATGAAATACAATATTTTGTTTGGAAAGTTGGACCTATCTAAAGGTCTACAATACACCAATTTACTGAAAATAAAACATTTAGCCGAAGTCCTAATCTATAACAAAATTAGAAGTAGAATAAACACTACTTGTGTCACGTACTACGACGAGTACTGGACTCTATTTCCTGGTGTTTGGTTTCCATTAGCTGTCTTTCCAAGGTAGTCTGATGCTCCCTTAATTCTCTTATTTTCGTTAGGGTAACATTCATTTGATTTTTGCAACGCCTCGGTGTGGGTTTAGGATTCATCTTGAATTTCATACAGACAAAGAATATCCGCAACGTTGGTTTGTGTCGTTGCATTAACTTCCAGGATCTGGTATATCGAAACCCTCACCTGATCGGTTTGGTGAGCTATACGATGAACAATGACAGGAAAGTCCATGTCGGCTGATCCTCCATTACTGAGGTCGTAGAAATCTCGGTACGTTCCATAGGGTGGGCGTTGGCCCTGCTGTCGGCTCCAGTGGTATATGTGATCTCCCCAAACTAGCGTTGGCCCTTGAAATCCTTGCATGACTGCTGGAGGTGGGATGGATGGTGAGGGATTGTATATCGTGGGTTCTGTGTCGGTGCCCTCTAAATCTTCATCTTCATCTTCTTATTCCTCTTCTTCTGGATCCTCTTCCGAATCCTCTACTATCCATCCCTCGTTACCGTGGTTCAGAAAGTAAGAGTCCCCTGGTAAATGAAATTCGGCGATTGTGTCTATGCGAGAGTAAGGACATGAGAAGTGCAGGAAAACTAAAGCACATAATATTAAACATCGATGTCAAACTATTGCATCATATAGTATCATAAAATACTCCTATAGTATTTTAAATTTATGTTCTGTTCTAGAGTTTCTTCTGTATATGTAGTTGCGAAGTTTTAGACTTGTTGTAACACTACTTTCACTCCCAAACACATGTTAGTCATATCTCAATCCAATATAGTTGATCAGGCTATATTGATCCCATATATGATTACATAACGGCCTAGGTTTGACTGCAGTATCCAATATCCAAATACTTTTGAATTGTTATGACTGTGATATTGTTCCTGTATATATAAATGTTAGTATACCTCTTAATAAATATTAAATTGTAAAAGTATACTTGTAGTCAGAGCTCTTCGCCCCAAATGTATTTATAGTTTGTATATCTTTTATGGATTGATATATTGAGTTCACTATAAACAATGCTCTGATACCAATCTGTCCCGCCCCCAAACCAGACGGCGGAAATGTCCGGGGGTGGAGGATATCATTTGTAGTATCATAACACATGCATTATAAACCACCATTGTATTTAAAAAGTATAAATATTTACATGTGTTCAATCACTTTATATTGACACCAAAATAGAGATAACAACAGACAGAAGATATGACTCAAAATAGCTCCATTTTCTCAAAAGCTTGGGGAGTACCTGTTTATTTTTTCCCTGAGAATACAAGTAATTCGAAAAGAGAGTATCAACATAAAGTTGAGTGAGAACATAAATTTCTATGTTCAAAGTATATTTTCTGTTTCTTGAATAATTAATTTGTTCCAGAAAATTCTATATTTTATCTTGTATATGAAAAGTAGTTTTAATCACATAAAACCATTATATTTGTAAACCAGTGTTCTGTTTTTGTATCCTTTTTGTATCAACTGTAAAAATGAGCGTGGCTGGCTTCACCAGCTGTTATTGAATACTGAGATGTAATACTGTAAACTGTATTTTGGTAAACTGGTACTTTGAAAATGCGCTCGTGTTTAGTTAATTATACACTAACCATATTGTTAATATCTTTTTAATGAGTTATTATAACCAGACTAAGACTAGATGAACTGAAACAACGCTTTGAAGGCGTTAAAAGCTATTGATAAGAACTGTCACTCGTAGGCGTGTATGCCTGACTGTAACTAGCAGTCTGAGTGAGGGGTTGTTAATCCCAATATAGATCTATACGCACATTGTTTCGATCCCCAACTGGAGATTCTGGTTATAATGTCAAGACTTTAACAATGTTGTTTAAATGAACTAAACAACCTGAACCAAATGACTCATAAAAAGCATATAGACGTTACATGTATAATACTTATGAAAACCTAATCATCCTGAAACAATGATTGATTGTATATTCCTTAATTAGTATTCTTAACATGTATTTGAAAGTTGTATACCCTCGATTAGTTTGAATCAAACCCTTGTTTCTTGTAAAACGGTGTACTCTAGTATACCTGAATCGTGAATTAATGTTCCGTGTAACATAAATTATACCTATTATAATTTATATGTACTTTCTGAATTAGTACTAAATGTTTATGAATTTAACCCCATGCTCAACATGTTACAAAGGGTTTCTAAACTGAATGAAATAACTTTTATATTTATATACGTATACAATTATATATAAGTAAAATTTAAGCGACATTCGGACAAATAACCGATATTATAAGCCCACATCCAAACAATGAAAAGGACCCAATGTGAGTTATCAGTCCTAAGCCCTTTTAAATCTTATATATATATATATATATATATATATATATATATATATATATATATATATATATATGAAATTTGGGGAAAACATTAGTTTATAAAATCATTTAAAGAGTTTAGTATTTGGAAATATTTTTGATGACTTGATGTTATTTTAACACATTTTGAAACTATTTGTTTGTAACACAAAATCTTTGTTTTAAACCTTGTATCCCCCCCCCCCCCTAAAACTGTAAAAACTATTAAAATACGAGGGTATGAACTCACTTGGTAAGAGTGACGATTTGATGAAAAACTAGTCTTTATGCGAACAACACTTCGACTGGAAAGAGGTTGGATATATCATCGGAGCGTTGGGGTAGTCTTGAGAGGCTTAAAAGTGACTGAATATAGGAGAGAGATTGGAAATTGGAACTTAAATCCAGAGGCCTCCGTTTCTATTTATAGGAGGCTCAAGCCTCATCGTACGTGGGGCATACGCTGCGTATGCAGGGCGTAGCGTACGTGCCATGCCTAGTCATTACGCGTCGGGGCTAGTATGCATGCATGGCTCGCATGCAGCGAGAGGGTGACGGAGCATCAGCGTGGCCGGTTCCTCACCTTGTTACTGAGTACGTTGGGCGTACTCTTGTACACTAGGCGTACTCACATTTATTCAATTTCAAAATTTTATAATTTTTATAGACGAGCTCCGTTTTTTATGTTCTTTATATCCACGCATAGGTGAGACTATGCTATACAACTTTCCTTTACATTCCGTCGGCTAATTTTGACTTTATTTTTAAAGCTATATTTTTAACAGGCCGGGATAGGAAAAGGCTGTTAAAAATTCATAACTTCTTCGTCCGACGTCCGTTTTTGTCTGTCTTTTTACCGGTGTACTACAATTGATGAGACATTCAATTCTCGTTTAGGTTGTGTTGGCTAAAAATCACTCGATCTTTATTTCATGTTTTTGGTCGTATACGGCTATATTGAATCTTAGAAAAATCATAACTTCCTCATACGAAGTTAGATTTTGACGTTCTCTTTATGAAAGTTCTCGGTTTAATTTATTTTATAACTTTAATTTAGATTGTTAAGGCTAAAACACATTTTATTGAAAACTCACTTTTTACACTAAATATTGTTTTGGCGGTTTTGTCGCGGATCTTCGATTGGTCATAACTTCTTCGTTAAAAATCGGATTTTAGTGTTCATAGTATTTTTGGAAACCTTGTTACAATATCTACCACTTTTTTCATCCCAATCGTTATTATTTAATACTTCATTCTTGAGGGTCGATTATGTAAGTACACATAGTATACAAAATTTCTCTTTATTATTTTAAAAAGAACTATAAATGTATCTATACTATTACATAGATTTGAAATAACGGTTTGTTACATAAATGTTTGAAGATAGCCTTGAATATGGTTTGAATATTGTAAGAAGTCTTATAAATTTTGAGAGCAAAATAACATAACTTTGAAGTTGAAAATGTGATTATGAATGGTGATTTCGGTTTAGCATATATATATATATATATATATATATATATATATATATATATATATATATGTATATATATATATATATATATATATATGGGATAAAATTGATGTGACACACGCATTGGGATGTGTAATTTATCTAATTGGAAGGTGTGACACCGCTTGAAACTTGAGATTTCGGCCTTATCCTCACCGAAATCCCTTTATTTGGCTCTAATTGTCCAACCAAGGTCAAGGTCTAAATTCTATAGGAGTTCTCGGTGGAGTGGTTCTCGGTCATGGGAAGGTTCTCAGCTAGGGGTTCTCAGTCTAGGTTGATTTTGGTTCAAAAGGATGAGATTTCGGTCCAAGTGGTTTTTGATTCCAAAATCTGAAAACCTTAAAAGCAATATTTATTTTCCTTCTTAAATTTAAACTATTTAGTTATTTGACTTATATTTAACTCGTTTAACCTTGGTTTGACTTGCTTGACTTTTATTGACCCGAAATAACCGATTGTTACACTACATCTCTCATGCACACTCCACAAGTGGTATGAAACCCACTATATATAGAGGTCCTAACATGTATCTCTCTCTATCTATCTCTTTCTCTCTCTCTCTCTCTCATACACACACACTCTCTCTCTCTCTCCTTATCTTTCATATTACAAGGCATCAATACCAAATGCAAGTGGGTCTTCTCAAGACAAGCCTTCACAAGTCATCTAATGGAGAACTTTGTAACCAACATTCTCCACCTCAAAGTTAGGAATGGATGAATCAGATTCAATCTTCCAAAAATGAGCAACTTCACGAACTAAGCCTCAAGCGTAACAATTGAAGAAATGAACTTCAAATCTTCAATTCTTTAGTGACCTTCCCATCCGGGTTCTAGAGTGTGAGTCCTTACAAACCAGGCATCAAAAGATAATTAGGAGTATCTACACCTCTACAAGATTACCCAAATTTAAGAATAAAAGGACACCCCAAAAAACTTCATTAATTCCAAACCCATCATAAACCATGCAAACCCAAATCTCTTCCGAATCTCAAATCGAATCACTTCACAAACTTTAATTGCTCAATGTCACATCGGTCTTCAAGTCGGCATAATATGAAACATTCACAACTTTTGAATTCTCATATTTAATTATCTCCCCCTTTTTATAATCGAAAAATGATTATAAACCGAAAAGGAATGAGAAAGCACTCAATTCGGAATTTTCCATACATAACTCCCCTTTAAAACAAGGCGTAAACGTTTTGCATCAATTTGGAAAATCCAAAAATATCACAATTTTCGTATTTGATTCTTCTCGGACCACTTTTGACAAAATATTCAAAAATTCGAGTAGAAACATTTAATTACGAAATTCTCCAATGACCCGTTGCGCTAAAAAAGCCTCAAATGCGAAACTTTGTCCAATTGTGAAACTTGGCATAAATTGTTAATTCGCATTATTAACAGGGACATGATTCAAAAAATTTCCTATTTCACAGAATTTTTGGCCCGATGTCGAAACTGGGTAAATTATCCCAACATGGAAAAACTATAGGTATTTGAAATGGGAATTCAACATTTATTCATAGTTTTAGACCTCATGTCGAAAGTGTGTGAACATTGTCAATTCGTTGAAAGTTGTGGGATTCGGATCAACAAGTTCTATTTCTTCTCCTCTTCACTTTGCTTTCCAGTAGCGACCAATGATCTTCGCTATCCAGATGAGTTCAACAACAACCTTCACACGGCAAACTCTCTATCGACCCATAGAGAAATTAATTTAAACTGCTAAAACAATTTCCCAAATCGTTGTTAGTTTGACATCCAAATCCTAATGGATGATATTCTCATGTCGAACTCGTCTGTCAACCCAATCGAGCAAAACACAATGTAAGATTTTGATATCCAAACCAAATTTCAATATCGAATCCTTCAATCTCTAAAACGATTAACCTATAGCAAACCTTGTTTGACCGTCAATCCAATTTACCCACAGCGAAGGTATCTTCAATTTCTAAACCAAATCACGATCCATAAATGCGAACCCTCTTAGACTTCCCAAACAATTGGACCTTCCCATTCGCTATCAAACAAAAACCAACTTCCCATTAACAATACCCTTCGTTACCAGCATTCCTAGTCGACCCTCAATGTCGAACTCAGTTTTGACCTCCAAATCAAAATACTATCGTGACCCCAAAAGAGAAGTCTCGTTGTTTACTCATCTAACTGGTCTGAAACGTTCGACATCAAGCTCAAAACCCATTTCTTTTCCAACTTGTTTCGATGTCCATAAGTCGAGCCTGATCAATTAACCGAAGCAATCAATGTTGACTCTAAAATTTCCTATTGACCACAAACACGGGCGTTCATTCTCAATCCATCATCAGTACAAATACTTTCGACACTATGATCAAACTCCAAACCAAATTAGTGTTGGATTAGGTGTCTAAGCCGATAACTATAATTTATATGTACTTGACCCGATAGTAGCATGATCCATTTGGGTTGCATATCATTAGGACAATTTCATAGGATGGACTTTTAAGAAGAGGTTATTTATGATTTGTTAATATATTATAAGTTCTAATATATTAATATGAAATCATATTATTTAATTAGTATTGATCAAGAATTAATTTGGAATTAAGTTTGTCATCAAAAGAGACTAATTAAATATAAGGGATTTATTTGGTAAATCATTCATTCTTATGGTGTGGGCCAATGATCCATGATTCTTTAGCTTGGGCTAAACCAATGTTACAACCCATGGATGATCCATGGGGGTGTAAACCCATGGAGCCTAAGGAATATAGAAAATCATGCGCATTATGGTTTACATGGTGTAACCCTAATTTTGCCACACTATATAAGAAACCCATTAGCTCCTAAAATTGGACACTAGTGTTCTTGGAGATTATTGAGCCGATTTTGGTGTTAGGATAAATCTCTCAAAAGTCGTGCTTTGTCCAAAGGTGTGTTGTGATTCCATTTGAGGCATTCATACTATTGGTGCAAAGTTCTTAAAGGCCAAAACTACAAGCTACAACAAACAGGTAATTCAATAACTCATTTCGATGACGCTTATGTCATTTGTATGCTAGTTGTAGGCTTAATGCTTTGGAAACAATATTGCATGTATAATTAGAGAAAACATGGATCCAAAGCATCTAGGATTTCATGTACACGATAGGAGTGTTAGAATGCTCAAAACCCTTCAGCGGTATCAGAGCCCAGGGTTGTTTTCCATTATACTTGATGCTACTTGTTTTCAAAGCTTGAAAAAATCGATTTTCTGCTTTCTGGACAGTGGACTCGCTGAGTCCCCTCTGAAAACTGACCAACTCGCCGAGGCAATTCACGCACTCGACGAGTTGGTGGTCCAGAATGTAGATTTTTGAGGGTTTTGACTAGAATTGGACTATGATCACTACCCTAAGCTGTTTTTGAACTTCTAAACTTGTTTTTGATGTGGTAATGATCATGCTTATCCAATTTAAAAGATAATTGTCAAAGTTTCATGATTTGTATTAGTTAAAAATATTAGGCTAATTTCTTGAAACTTGTTTGATATGAATTATCTTTAACTTGTGAGTTTAATTAGATCATAGGCAAAATAGTTTGATTTTCTTGTTAGAACATTTGATCTAATTGTTTCCATGAAATCCATAACTTGTCCTCATGTTATGGAAACTGAAGAGTTGTCTTTTTAAATGTCATCTTATGTGGTTTTAAGTCTTCCATAATTTGCCCTCAAGTTATGGAACTTGAAGAGTCTTTTACATAAATGATTTTATGAACTCCATAACTTGTCCTCAAGTTATGGAATGTCAAGAGTCTTTTCATA
This sequence comes from Lactuca serriola, assembly GCF_051521515.1. Taxonomy (NCBI): domain Eukaryota; kingdom Viridiplantae; phylum Streptophyta; class Magnoliopsida; order Asterales; family Asteraceae; genus Lactuca; species Lactuca serriola. The sequence continues at coordinate 187,809,055 of NC_136412.1, read as the reverse complement.
AAACCTATGTTAGACTCATAAGTTATGGATACCAAAAGTTTTTGAATAGTTCAAAACTTGCCCTCAAGTTTTGGAATTTGCAAATGCAAAATCTCACTTTGAAACATTTAGTTCCAAACCCTAGAATTTTAAAAGTTTAAAATTCAACCCTTATACTATTATAATATTATAGGTTTAATATTTATATATACGTATAAGAGTAAAGTCAGTCTTACAGTTAGTAGGCCTCATTAATGAAGTCTGTCTATAAGGGGGTATAAGGTTACTGCCTATAAAATGGCAGTTGAATGGGTGTCCATCACAAATGATAAGACTATTCGTCATTATTTACTAAAGTTTAGTAAATATGGTTATGCTTACAAGTTTAAGTATAATTTTGAATCACTAGAAAAGTTTCAGTGTATGGCTGAACGAATGAGAAGAATCAAGTTAGGCAGAAAGATAGAAGTTTCTCCAATATGAAAATATGGGAGAGTACTTTAGTATCGTTTTTTATGATCATCGTAATGACTATGAAAACCATATCACAATTGATCCTCTAAGGACATCTTAGTGCATTTATATGGCTAAGAAGAGGAATCGTGAATTGTTGAAATGGTTAAATCTATAAGATGAGTCATACTTCATTCCAAAACAAGTCTTAGAGTCATACTCCAAGCTTGTGCCTTGATTAAAACTAAATTAAGAAGGTTTATAACACCCATCAAATGTAGAGTAAAATGTTTCTTACTCTTGTACATTTGAATTGGTAAGTTGTGATGTTTTGGATAAAACAAAGACCACCTAAGACCAATTGTGTGAAGTGTTTGTCCTGATAAGTATCCACATTAACTCTTGAATATCTTTTTGTCAAGGAATGGTTCATGACAAGAGAATCTTATATGTCAAGAGGTCAGTGGGAGTCTTAAAGATATTGACAAGTTTCAAGAACTAACAAAGAATAAACCTATCGTTAAATACTAGCACATGACTTGAGGTTTGTAACCTATTATGTTGACATATTCTTGTTTCTATTCCAGTTCCAATAAAATTGACTATTCATGTGAGTTCTATGAGTGCTCAATTCTTTGCATAACAACTAGGAAGCAATGGTAGGCCATTATGCTACCAAGTGGCAAGAAATTAAGATTGAACAAGTTCAGTCCATATGAGTTTGGATTTGTCACTAACCATGTCTTGTGATTTTTATTTTCACAAATTCACATGGATAGGAACACATACACCATAAAATCTAAGTGTCATAAGCTTTCTCTCCAATTCATGAAAATGATTATGAGGAAACACTTTCACTAAGTAGATTTTAAGGTTATAGAATTGTGATATTTACATTGTCCAATTCAATTATGATTACGGCATCCCTCTTCATAATTTGAATTGTGAGAAATGGCAAAGGGTCTAACCATTTGAGACTTATTTTTGTAAGTTCTAAAATTGTTAAGACACACATGTGAGCTATCTAAGGAAAGGTGTTTGATTTTGGGAAGCCTAGATAAAGGCTTGTTAAAGCATCTCTATCATAAATCTGAACTTTGGTAAGAAAGTTAATAAGTATTGATTTCTAGAAGTCCATCTGATTTTTGAATACATGTCAAAGCTAGTGGGAGCATAAGTGTTATGCTAGTAAGATAGTAATTATTATGCTAGTGGGAGAATTATTATTATGGAAAGTGTTGCAAATTAGAAATGTTAATTATAGAAAACAAAAGTTTCAATTTGCAAAGATGTAGGGTTTGAAAATCTAAAAGCTTAGATTGTGCTTTTTAACCAAATTTAGTCAAATATATATGAATGTTATGTTTGAATGGTTCAACATAAGGAAATTTTATATATGGAAATGTTAATTGCGTTCTCAAAATTTGATTATGATTACATCATCCCACTTCGTAATCAAAATTATGAGAACATGGAAAATAAAAATATTATAGCAAAATGCTAATCAAGTATCATGTCTTTATGTTAGACATTATGAATCGCATCCCATATGCTTCGCGTATAGGATCGATTGCATATGCTATGACATTCTCGTGTTCTATTTTTTTTTCAAATGCCTAGGGCATTAAGAGGGAAAAAGGAATAGAACCGGGTATGACTAAAGTGGTTAAACAACTGTCATGAAAAATCTAAGGTTCGCCAAGGATTGGTCGCTTAAGGACAGTTAGAAGTATAGTAATGGATGGACCATATTGACATTATTATGAATAGACAAGATTTTATTAATAATGAGTTGTTGTATGGCAAGATAGGAGTTGGAGATTAAGAATATATGAGAAAGTTAGAAACTTTTATGCAAGAAGGATGTTCAAAGGAATGTACTTTGAATTTGAAACTTCGCTTCCTTGGAATTGTTGTTATCAATATCCACTGGAATTGTTGGTCAAGTCTCTGTGACTTTTGGTTCCATGACATTACAAAGGCTGCATTGCATGATAGTTTACCAATGACAAGAATTTGGAATTCTTACACTTGCAATAAAGATTTGGAATTGTGAAATAAGGATCATTGAAATGTTTTTTAATTGATCTATTTCACAAAGTCAGGACCATAGACAAACATAGTGTGCATGCATGGAGCATGGCATAGCTATTGTTTTAATTCAAGTATTAAGTTGATAAATCAAAACATTATACAATGAGTAATCAATATGGCACTCAAAAGTTTTGGGGCCATATATGATTAGTATTATTCTTGTGTTTCACTTTGTATTTTTTGACATCCCGAATAACTAGGTTATTCAAACCATCCACATTTGATCATACTTTGGAAGTAGATATTGAGGCAAGACTGTCATGAATGGGTCTGTAGTTTGTCTAAGTGTTTTAGACATAGCTGTTGTGTTCATGAGTACTCCTGTAATAAGATTCGAGCATTGGATTCAACCCACGCTCATCTGAATCACTTCATGGATTTTATTACGAGTGATTGTGAGATTTTAATATCTTATATTATTCAAACGGATACATGTGAGTTGTAGTTGTGAGTCGGTTGCACATTGACATATGTAAACGCACCAGTAACTTGGTGTTATAAAACATATTGTTGCGTGTAATTTGATGAGTAAATACAAGCAAGCATTTGGTTCGAAGTTTATATGTTCCTTTTCCCCATATGGATGAAAGCAATATATGTGGGGCCCTCGATGATTTAGTGATGACACCCCTAAGTGCTTGGCCAAGCCTAGACTGATTTGATTTGTTTAATTAGTCAGTCTTCATAAATCAGAAATCGAGAAAAACTAGATGGATAGAGATCATGATTATAATCCATGTCTCATGTCCATATTATATCTAGAATGGAGTAATATATGATCCCTTATCTAATGGACTGGTCATTGACTAGGTCAGAGTTCGACAACGGCTTTTAAGAGCTATGATTGTTGGTCGGGTTGTGGAGTCGTACTTGCAATAATAGTTATTAGACTTATACAAGAGGGAGACTGTTGGATTAGGTGTCCAAGCCCATAACTATAATTGGTATGTACTTGAAACGAGAGTAGCATGGTCCATTTGGGTTGCATATCCCCAGGACAATTTGATAGGATGGACTTTTGAGAAGAGGTTATTTATGATTTTTTAATATATTATAAGTTCTTATATATTAATATGAAATCATATTATTTAATTAGTATTGATCAAGAATTAATTTTGTGATCAAAAGAGACTAATTAAATATAAGGGGTTGATTTGGTAAATCATTCATTCTTATCGTGTGGGCCAATGATCCATGATTCATTAGGTTGGGCTAAACTAATGTTACTACCCATGGATGATCCATGGGGGTTTAAACTCATGGAGCCTAATGAACATGGAAATGCTTGCAGATTAGGGTTTACATGGTGTAACCCTATTTTTACCACACTATATAAGAAACCCATTAGCTCCTAAAATTGGACACTAGTGTTCTTGGAGATCATTGGGCTGATTTTGTTGTTAGGATAATTCTCTCAAAAGTCATCATTTGTCCAAAGGTGTGTTGTGATTCCATTTGAGGCATTCATATTGTTGGTGCTAAGTTCTTAAAGGCCAAAACTACAAGCTACAACAAAGAGGTAATTATATAACTTATGTCTATGATGTTTATGTCATTTGTATGCTAGTTGTAGGCTTAGTGCTTTGGAAACAATATTGCATGTATAATTAGAGAAAACATAGATCCAAAGCATCTAGGGTTAGATGTACACCATAGGAGTGTTAGAATGCTCAAAACCCTTCAATTAGACCTTATATGGCAAAATTAACTCTTCTCAACACCAAGTACTATTTCAAAATCAATATTGACCACAAGTCATCCAATTTCGAAATCAAAATTCACGATGTGAACATAAACTCCATTCACAGTGTTCGATATCAAGTCCATGAATGCAACCAATTTTCGAAATTAAATCTAAATCAAACACTATTTCAACATCAAGTAACCCAAGTACAACTTGTATCAACCAATTTTGAGCCTTTAATTTATTGAATCAACACTTGAAAATCTGATGTTGACTTTTTCCAAGATTATCTCTTCAGAATCATTGGTCAACAAACACAAAATTGATGATCTAACAATGAATTTCAGATCAAAAGGTGGTTATTCAAATGTTCTTTAACTCCTTCAACTGTTCTTGATCAATTTCTTAAAAATCGGAGAATCAATTTGACAATATATCAACTTCAACTTGATCATCATCGACTTCTAATAGAACAACTCATATAAAATGGATTTACAAGTTCTTATTAAGAAATACTTCTAATTGATTATTAGGAGTGATGAGACAAAAACGAAAAACAAGAATATCATGATCAAGAATAAAGTCAATAGCATTTTCATACAACTGAATATGCATATGACGAAGACAAACAACAACTAATTTGTATCGAATGGATTTAATGAATCATTGGGCCCAAACAATGATGATATTGGATTAATATAACATATATGCTCAATACATTCATGAATAGTAAAAGATATTTAATATTGGATCATAGAGGAAATGATTTTTGGGCATAAAACCAATCGTGAAAAGTAATGGATCTAAAATGATTTTGGGCTGAATCTTGATTCAAATGAACAATTGAAAGTTGATAATTGAATCAAACAAAAGAATATTGGATTGGATTGGATTGATCAATGAAAAAATTTATTGGATCATAACAAATGGGTGTGTTGGGTAGCATAGCGTAGTAGTTTTGATGTATTGCGTCTATTGGGCTCGGTTTATAGTCCAAGTTTTGTTACTCCGGTTTGGGCCTGTCCAACCGTGAGCTGTTAGGGTTTTAATATAAATTAATGTGCTTGCATGCATATTAAAAAAAAGGATTGATAGCGATCACAATAGATCACAGATTATTTTCTTTATCGTTCTTGTAAACCCTTAATCCTCTACAGTAGAAGTTCTTTATCGAACTCTGCTGAGGATTGTTGATTAATCATTCGACATTCTTCGATCCATACTTGAGTTGTTTACTGTTTTCGTATTCTTTATTTTACCTGTTATAAGATCTAATCGATCTTCAAGTTAGTTTTTAACTCATCAATTGGTATCAGAGCAGGAGGCTATGTAAATCATACACTTCTTTTTTGTGAAAAAGGTTTCGATTAGGGTTATTCCGCATTTACTGATATTTATTGATCCGTCATCCCATAATTGACGTAACTCGATATTTATTGTTTTGCCCTAATTTATTACATTACAAGTCTGATCTTTTAACAGGTTATTCGATCAAGCATGGACGAGTCGCAATCCAATCCCATTAATATTTCGAACAACATTGGATCAACAACGAAGATTCCCATCCTATACACCCACGATTATGAAGTCTGGGCACATCACTTTCAAGATTATGTTATAGGATCTGAGGATAATGGATACCTCATCTGGGAAGCAATCATCTCTGGACCCTTTTCTCATTCAGCAACTTCAAGGATTATTAAAACTCAAAAGGAGTATAATGATCTTCTGAAAGACATTAAAGATATTGCTCAAGACGAAAAAGATAAATTTCAGTGCAATATCAAAGCATTGAGATTAATCATATTCGCTCTTCAATCCGATACTTTCAGACTGGTGAGTTCGTGCACGACTGCAAAAGAAATATGGGACAGGCTACGAGAATTATACTCTACAGACGAAGTCTTGAACACACCATTCAAACCTTACTCTTGTCTGAGTTTGGTGAATTCAAGCAGGGAGCCGAAGAGACTGTGACGCAAAAGTTCGATCGCTTCAATCATCTTCTTAGCAAGATGATTAAACATGACATTGAAAGGAAGCTAACTGAGCAGAAGGTTACGTTTTTGAACGGTCTCAGATCTGAGTGGAGAGCTGTAGTGTCCACAGTTAAAGCCCATGAGCAATTTAAATCCTATTCTTTGGCAAAACTAGTGGGCATCCTGAAATCCCAAGAAAAGATCGTGTTACAAGAGAAAAATGTGGTTTCAAGCCTGGGTTCGTTGGCCCTCCTGTCCAAAAGCAAAGCAGTGATGGAAGAAGAAGACCTCAGCTTGGAGAACTATGACCTCACTTCTGAAGACTATGGTATGATGGTGTCCAACCCCAAGAGGTTCATCAAGAAGAGATTCCCCACAAACAAGAACCGAAATTGGCAGGGGAGTTATAGTTCTGAAAAGGTCAAAGATGAACCGAAGGCAGAAGAATCAAGGAAGGAACCGAAAGCTGAAGGAGATTCGGGAGTAAGCTGCTATTACTGTGGAGAAAAGAATCACTATGCAAAGGATTGCGTCCTCAAGAAAATGGCAAAAAAGGATGAGGAAAAGGATGAAGAAGCTTTGTTGCAGAAAAAGCTAGATGAGATCAGAAAGAAGAGATCTACTGCTAACCCTTCTATGAACGCTTTAATTATGCAGGGTTCGATAGCAGATGATGAGTTTGGTGGCGTGGAGGTCTGGTCAACCGACTCTGAAGATGATGAAGTAAGGAAGCCTTCTCATGGAAAGGCTTATGTGGCGAAAGAAGAGAGCAGTGGGGGAAAATGCTTGATGGTGTCCGACGTTTCTCAGATAAGGGGATACAACACGGACGGGGGGATTGAAGACGCAAAGGAGCGAGAGGACTTGTGCTTCACTGCAAAACCGCTCAACGTACAGTTCAACGAGCTTGATGAACTGATCAAGAAGGTACAATCTGTTTTTGTTTCATTCAAAGTTCCACAATGCTCATATGAAAAAGAATTAAAAAGTGTTAATTCAAGAATCTCTCATCTAGACAGTAGTTTAACTCAAACTCGAGTCACCAATTCTAACCTAACTGACCAAATAAGCAGGGTGTCTTCGAAGAATGAGGAACGCAGGATGTGGATCGAACTGAAGGAGTCGGAGTTAATTAAAACAAAAGATGAAAACATTTATTTGCAAAGAGACAATTTAAAGCTTTTAAAACAGCGAAATGTTTTTTGTTTGATTGCTAAACGTCTTTACACTAATATCACTCAGCTTCATCTGAATTGTGAAATAGGACAAAAGATTCATCGCATGATTTTACCCTTCCTTGAGTTTAAGGAGGATGAAATTGATGCTGAAGCGTATAATTGTGAAAGTGTTATTTCATCTGAAGAAGTTAATCCGACGTATATGTATGGACTGGACAAAATTGAATCTTTTATTAAGTCCAAGGATCATAAGGACATGCTTAAAAACCTTTTGGATGAAAATGATAAACTGAAACTGAGAACCGAAACCATACAAAAATTTGACTCTTTAAACGCCAACTTGAGCTCAGAAAACAAAATTGAAGTTGAAAATGCATCTGAGCTTAATGAGGACGATAATATGAGTGAAATTTCTATAGAGGACACAGTTGACTGTTCAGAATTTGTGATGAGTGAACCCGAAAACCACAAGAATCTCATTTCGGAAAATTCAGTAGAATTCGCTCGTATGACCCAACAAAAGTCCCCGATTCTTGCAGAGAAGGCAGTAGTATATCAAAAGGTCAGAACTACTCCAAATCAGGTGTATAAGGTCACAGGTGTAACCGAACATCAGACTGCTGAACTCACAGCAATTATAAACGAAGACAATGCTGATGGCTGTGACGAGTTCTTCTGGTCAGCTCCCATTGATAATGCTGATGAAAAGGTTGGTCTATCTGAAAGGACTTCATGGAAAAGCAAAGGCAGATATGTGCCAGAACCCTTGAATAAGCCTGATAGCTTCGATGTGCCAAGTACTAGTGGTACAAAAGATATTCCTCAAGAAAATGGAATTCCTGCAAAGGAGGTCACTCCTTCAAGTGAAACTTCATCAGTTCAGAGTGACCCAGCTAAAGAAAAACAAAAACCGAAAGCTAATATCCATCATCAACCGAAGCAGATGAGAAATCAAAAACAACAAAGAAATCAGAGATACAAGAAGAATCTCTCTGAAAGAAAACAGTTTTGGCAATCTCAGAATGCCTATTTCTCACATCAAGATAGGAACTTAAAGTCAGGGAAAAGTCCTGTTGAATCACAAGAGAGCAATAACAACCGAAAGCAGAGGTTCGGTTCAGAAAATGACTTCAACCGAAAGCAGAAGTTTGGTTCAGAGAAAAACATCAACCGAAAGCAAAGGTTTGGTTCAGAGAATGACTTCAACCGAAAGCAGAGGTTCGGTTCTGAGAACAAAAGAGATCAAAATTCTAGGGTCGGTCCCATTAATGATCAAAAGCAAAAGGGTCACCTAGAATCTCCAGCCAAGAAGTCATCTCAATCTCCAGCCAAGAAGTCCTCTCCTTTTAAGCTCTCACACTCTAACTCTTCTAATTCCTCTCCACCTCAGTCTAAATTCCATTCTGTTCACTCTCAAAAACCTCAATCATTAACTGAACCGAAAGGAAAATCTAAGGTTTCATCAATTAAACTAGAATCCAAACCAAAAGCAACAAAACCCAATAAAATTAAAGTTTTCACCATCAAAAAGAAAGATGAAACAACACTAATAAAAAGAACATATCTTGTTGACATCTCTCTTACTATCCCTGTTCCTGTGAAAGGCTCACGTGGACCCAAGAAACTTTGGGTTCCTAAATCTGCTTAATTTTTGCAGGTTATCAGTGACGAGCAGTTTGACGAAGAATGGTACATTGACAGTGGCTGCTCGCGTCACATGACAGGAAGGAAGGAAGAGCTAATAGAATACAGGTCTCTTTCAAACGGTGGAAATGTCATGTTCGGGAACAACTCCTTCGGCACCATAAAAGGCTACAGAATGATTACAAACGGTGATTTCACTATACGAAAGGTTGCATGCGTGGAAGGATTACAACACAACCTCATCAGTGTATCTCAACTTGTTGGGGGTACCGGTCTCAAAGTTTCATTCGACGATGAGGGTTCAGAAATAATTGAGAAGAAGACGAAAAGAGTTATTCTCAAATCAGAGCGTAAAGGTGAATTGTTTCCCTTAAACCTCAAACCCATCAAAGGAAACCCAGCTATCTGCCTGTTATCAAAAGCACGATCTGAGGAAATCTGGTTGTGGCACCGAAGGCTCTCTCATCTTAACTTTAAGGATATTAATAAGCTTGTCACTGGAGGTCATGTTCGAGGTCTTCCGTTGCTCAAGTACGTTAGAGAACATTTGTGTGTTGCTTGTGAAATGGGGAAGCAGAGTCGTCAAAGTCATCCATCTATAATAAACACTAAAGTTGTTGAACCACTAGAATTACTTCATATTGATTTGTGTGGTCCATCATCTATCGAAAGTATCGGTGGTAGCAAGTACATTCTTGTTATTGTTGATGACTTTTCACGTTTTACATGGGTGTTCTTTCTGAAGCTTAAATCTAAAGCGACTCATAAGCTAAAGGTGTTCATCAAGCAGACTGAAGTACAGCTGAAGAAAGTCGTTCACAATATCAGGAGCGATAATGGACTGGAGTTCAAAAATAAAGAATTTGAAGAATTCCTGGCAGTAAAGGGAATTAGTCACAACTTCTCAGCTCCCTACACTCCTCAACAAAACGGGATTGTCGAAAGATGAAACCGATCTTTGTGTGAAGCAGCCCGAACCATGCTAAGTTTCGCTTACTTACCTTTATATTTTTGGGCTGATGCTATTTCTGCTGCTTGTTTTACACACAACAGGTCATATCTCAATAAGCGCTTCACTCTCACTCCTTATGAGATCATCAACAACAGGAAGCCGAATGTCAAATTCTTCGATGTGTTCGGTTCATGGTGTTTCATTTTCAATTCCAAAGAACACCACAACAAGTTTGATGTCAAAGTCGACGAGGGGATATTTCTGGGATATTCTCTTACTTCTAAAGCGTACAGAGTATTAAACAAGCGTTCGAGGAAAATAGAAGAAACCTACTATGTGACTTTTGATGACAACTATGTCAAAAAGCTGAAGGCCAACGAGGACACAGCTAGAGAAATCTTTCCTCAAACTGGCCAGGTCACAGCCTCAATCGCTAATCTATTTGAGAAGTTTGTTAAGCTATTTGATGAACCAGAGAAGGCCACTCTCTCAGAAGCCAGCGCAGCTGACAACAGGGTAGATCACTTAAAGCAACTTGTCGACGATGCTGCAAGGAGAATGAATGAAGGAGAATCAGGTTCTGAAGACCCTCCACAATACAATGCTTCAGTCGAGGGGGAGGATCCGCCATCATCATCTCAGCCGAGCTCACATGTTGAGGGGGAGCTGAGGTCTCAAACTGCTCCCGAACGAAATTTTTCAACCGAAAGTACCTCACCACCCGAAGGTGGTTCAACACCCGAAAGCTCAGCACCACCAGAAACCTCTGTAGCTCAAGATAATCAAGACGTTCCTGAAAGCTTATCTATCGAGGGGGAGCATGTCAATATGCTTTATGACGTTGAAAGTCCATCCGAACCACAAGAGATGATAAACGCTGAATTGGATCCATCCTTTGATCCAAACTACCCTCCTCTCGTCAAAAGGACCAGAGATCATCCTGTCACTCAAGTCGTTGGGGATGTATCTGAAAAGGTTCTGACCCGATCACAACTCAAGGCAAAACAAACTTCCTTGTTTTCTCAAGTAGAATTTAGTATGTTTAACTCCTTCGTCTCAAAAATTGAACCAAAGACAGTTAACACAGCTCTTGATCACTCCGATTGGGTTCAAGCTATGCAAGACGAACTGAATGAATTCGAAAGGAACAAAGTTTGGCGACTAATTCCAACTCCTCCAGATGCCTCGGTTGTTGGTCTCAAATGGGTCTTCAGGAATAAAATGGACAAAGAAGGGAACGTGATTCGAAACAAAGCTCGTCTGGTAGTGAAAGGATACTGTCAGGAGGAAGGAATTGACTATGAAGAGACTTTCGCTCCTGTAGCTAGGCTGGAATCCGTTAGAATCTTTTCTTGCCTATGCTGCACACAAAAACTTTGAAGTCTACCAAATGGATGTCAAATGTGCATTTCTCAATGGTGAACTCGAAGAAACAGTGTACGTGGAGCAACCTCCTGGCTTCGTAAATGAAAGGTATCCTAATCATTGTTATATTTTGGACAAAGCCGTGTATGGACTGAAACAAGCTCCGAGGGCCTGGTATGAAACGTTGACAAACTTTTTAAAGATGTCGAAATTCAAACAAGGTTCGGTTGACCCAACCTTCTTTCGTAAGAAGGAAGGTAACCACCTTATGATTGTTCAAATTTACGTCGATGATATCATCTTTGGCTCTACGAATCCCAGCTTAACGGCTGATTTCAGAAAGCTGATGGAGACTAAATTTGAAATGAGCTCAATGGGTCCAATTAACTTTTTCCTTGGTTTATTATTAGACAGGGACCCGAAGGCATCTTTATCAATCAGGAAGCTTACACGAAGACTCTTCTAGAAAAATTTGGCATGATGGGAGATTCAAAGGTCAAAGTTCCAATGGCGTTCGGCACCAAGCTCACTCCATCCTTGGATAAACCGGCAGTTGATATTACGCTTTATTGCCAGATGATCGGTTCTCTGATGTATCTTACTACTAGCAGGCCTGACATAATGCTCTTTGTTTGTTACTATGCTAGATTTCAAGCGAACCCGCGCGAACCTCACATGCTTGCAGTAAAGAACATTCTACGATATCTCAAGCGAACTACCTCTTTAGGTCTATGGTATCCATCCAACTCGGGCTTCTTCGTTCAGGCCTACTCAGATGCAGACCTTGGAGGTTGTGGATTAGACAGGAAAAGCACCACAAGCGGCTACCAATTCCTTGACGGGAAGTTAGTTAGCTGGCAATCAAAGAAACAAACGTGTGTATCTTTGTCTACAGCTGAAGCAGAATACATTGCAGCTGCATCATGTACCTCTCAAGTGATTTGGATCCAGAGTCAACTCAGAGACTATGGACTCAATATGAAAAAGATCCCACTATATTGTGACTCTGAAAGTGCAATTAGGATCTGTCATAACCCAAGGCAACACTCAAAGACTAAGCACATAGCACTGAGGTATCACTTCATTAAAGATCATGTGGAAGATAGAAACGTTGAAATTCACTTTGTTAGAACCACTGATCAACTGGCTGATATCTTCACCAAAGCCCTTCCTGAAGCGTCGTTCAATAAAATTCTACAAGGGTTCGGTATGATGGAATCAGAGTCAGTACCACAAACTACCTCTCAACTTCAATCGTAAGAAGCGGAATAGACCGAACGTTCGGGTTCGGTTGGATCACCTGTCTTTCACTCATCAATTAAAGGTAGTTTTCTTGGCTGTAAATTTCATGTACAATTGTTTTACAAACTTGTTTATCTTATTGTCAAAAGCATTTCCTTTTTGAAAGTCTAAGTTCATTGGTTTTTCAAAAATTTTCAAAACCGAAATCAACCGAACGCTCGGGTTCGGTTTTTCAAAACCGAAATCAACCGAACGCTCGGGTTTGGTTTTTCAAAATTTTTCAAAACCGAAATCAACCGAACGCTCGGGTTCGGTTTTTCAAAATTTTTCAAAACCGAAATCAACCGAACGCTCGGGTTCGGTTTTTCAAAATTTTTCAAAACCAAAATCAACCGAACGCTCGGGTTCTGTTTTTCAAAATTTTTCTCAACCGAATTCAACCGAACGCTCGGGTTCGGTTCCAAAGTTTCTTTTTTTCATATATCCTTTATTTTCTTTCTCAGTCTTATTTTTTTTATTTTTTTTACTTCTCATTATTTTTTTAATATCAAAAACTCCAAAAATATATTTTATTCTTTATTTACTTTTTGTCTTTAATTTTATTTGTGAGTTCGTTCGTCTATGGGGAAATTGTTGAAATAGTTAAGTGTCCCTAGAAGCATGCTGTTGTATGTGCCCAAAGCCTCATCAGATTCTGAATAATAGCCTTAATGACTTGGTATACACAAACCTTGTCTTCCCAATTAGGATATCACATTTATTCTAATCGTGAGCTGCCTAACACTCTTCTCACATGAGATAAGAGTTTTCTGCTTGGTCCTTCTTTTCACAGCAGAGGTACGTTATATTCTTTCACCATCTCTATTGTATTTCTCCATTTAACTTCGTTTCACAATCGTAACCCTTGAGACTCTTAGACATTACCACTAAGGTTTATGGTTACTCAAAAACTGTGTTTATGATCTTAGTTTCGTGCCACTACGAGCTGAGTGAAACCCAAAATTCAATACCCAATCTGAATTGACGGTGAACAATTAAATTGCTCAAGTTTTCAATAATGAATTGACGGACGTATCTTCATGAAATCTCAAACTTTTATTTTGTGTGATTCCTATGAAATTGTTAAACACCATCACATTTCTTCCCTTGGGATCCAGTTTTTAATTTTTGTTGAGATTTTATATTTACTAGCCACTTTTAAATTATTTCACACCTACTTGTTCAACAGACTACACCGGTCTCACAAGTACTTTGTTCACTTTCTATCTTATTTCAAGATTAGGATTGTTGAATCAAAGCAAAAACCACCCTACAAAGCTGAATTAAAAGAAGCATTTCATCACTTCTTAATAAGTGTTTGATCGTTATTCAACGGGAAACCACACTAATCCTTTAAGGTCTCTCTTGACTTTGAAGGAAGAGATTCGTGCCCGGGATCCTTTGTTTTGTGTCTTTATTGACATCACAATTTTTCATCAAAAGAATTGCTTTATTTCTTATCTTTTACACCCTTAGCACGAAAATCTTTGATTTTCCAAAATTCTGGTTCTAATAATTACAGGCTTTTTCTTTGGATTGGTGGTTGATTAAAAGCTGAGGTCAACTTTAATCCACGTGTGCATATTATTCAAAAGATGCCGTTATACTTTAAAGGGATAAGATGAAGAGTTGCTGACTCAGGCGAAACGTCTAATCTCTAACTGACGTCGCAGACGCGTGTGCGAATTTGAAACGGTTCATCTCTGGCACAGAAAGGGCGCGTGTGAATTTGAAACGGTTTATCAGAAACGACGCTTGATGGGAGGCGTGTTCTTCGGAATCTGACACTCTCTCTCATGCGTGATCATCGGTTCCCCAACTATCACGCATCAGTCACCTCCGGAAAACTCTTGGTATTTTGATAGAAGATATGGGCAGATCTTTCTCTCTCCTTTAACCCACTATAAAAGGCGACATCCTCTCCCATTTACCTCTTTACTGCAATCAAAATTCCCAAGAGAGTAAGAATTCCCTGAACCCTAACTGTTCATCATCTTCTTCACTCTCTTCAATAATGGCCGATTCATCCTCTGTGCATGCCACTTCCCACATTCTTCCCATTCGCCCTCAACAGTGTCTCGTAATCGATTTAACCCCTCATGTCTATGACTCCTACATGTTCCCAATCATCGAGTGCTTGAAGTATTCGCCGATTGCACCTGCACTTTCTAGGGTGGAATCAGTGCCCATGGAGTTCTTATCGCAGATCTATGCGACTGCACATTACGATAAAGTGGTCGATAGGATCTTCTTCGAAGTTTCTCATCACAAAGCATCCATCTCCAAGCAACGCTTTTGTTCTCTACTAGGATTTGAAGCTGACCCAACAAGGGTTAATCCAGAGACTATTCCAATGGGGCACCTTTTCAACATGTTCTACAATATGGGGTACACGGAGGTACTTACCTCCGTCGCAAAGTTTAAGAAGTCCTGTTTACCGCCACAGTGGAATGGGATGTTCACTGTGCTATTCAAGGGTCTCTCAGAAAGAAGCTCTGGTTCAGATGGCTCCAGTCGACTATTCCTGTCCATCCTGTACGGTGTCTACAACGGTATTAACGTCGACTATGGGTTTGTTCTCTGGAAACAACTCATCCAAAGTTTATCTTCTTCTTCACGGCATTCAGAGGTGTCGTATGCCAGGTTTTGGACCTTGATCACTAAGTAGGCGATGGATAAGAACAATGTCCCCACTGTTGTCGGCGCACCGATGTCTTCGATTGGTACCTTTCATACCACGAAGATCATCGTTTCAGATGCTTCAAAATTCCCTTTCAATGGTTCCATTCCGGAAACTATGTATGCTGATGTTCCAGCTGACAGCCGGCTCATCCGGACCTACAAGGAGTTCAAGAGGTTTGGTCCAAGGGATCTCACGCCGGAAATGCTCAAATCCATTCACGATGCCGAAAAGCCTGCTCCGAGAGGCAAAAAGGCAGACAAAGGGAAGCAAGTGGCAAAAGGGGCTAAAGGCTCTTTTCCTAAAAAGAGGAAGGCCACCAAAGCTGCTCCGTCACCGCAACAGAAGATACGAAAGACACAACCGAAGCGAAAGCTGATTATCGCTTCCTCTTCCAATGAGTCGGAGGGAGAGAGTTCGGATTCTGACACATCTCCAAGAGGCAACACACCTCCAAGGGGCAACACACCACCTAGATCACCTACTCCTGACATGCAAATCCATACTTCTCCAATTCCCTCTCCTACTCAAACAATTCCCACTTCCATTCCCACCATAAACCCCTCTACCCATATTCCAAAACCTTCATTCCAAATGCCACCACCTATCTTCTCTGATGCTACAACAACATTCACTGCAAAGGTTACAACCAACGTATCTGATACGGGGGTTCATACCGATGCAACCGAACCACCACCAGTAACCGAACCCATTCACACAACTGAAACCCAAACAGCACCCAAACCTACCCCTACTCAAAAACAAACCGAACCTACACCTACACCTACACCCGAAACCACACAACCTGAACCTACCCATACCACTACACCCCCAGCTTCACCACCACCACCATCTCCCGGTCATGCCTCTGACGGAGATAACCCTTTCCTTGGCAGGGAAAACATGACCTTTGATTCAATCTATTACAGTCCGTTTCAAGTGCAGAGTGACGATGACGAAGACGCTCCGGTCACAAAGAAGCATCTTAAGGAACTACATGATAAGGTCGACTTTCTCATTGCTTCTTCTTCCACCTCTCAATCATCCCTCTCTGAAGCCGCTCTTCAGAAGATTGTTGATGCCTTCTCAAGGGCTCAGCAAGATTCGGTCGCTTCTGCAACTGCCGCCATTGATGCCTCAACGAAAGCCTGTGAGGCTGCGACCGAAAAAGTCGATAAACTATTCTCTGATGCCTCTGCCCTGTTAAAGTCCTTACAGGAGAGTGCAGATGCCACAAAGACTACATTGGAACCAATTGTTCAACAGTTGGCCACGTTTGTCTCTACAGAGTTGAAGTCCTTTGCCACACTTCGTCAATCTATGACAGACGACAACTCTGCCCTTCGTGCCTCTATTGACGAGCGCCTCTCTAAACTCCAAGAGGACCTAGCTGCTGAGAACTCGTTGATGGATGTTCTGGCAAAGAAGACCACTGCCCTAAAGGTCAAGAGTGCTCAACTCTCCAATTCTCAACAACAACTTGACACTCTTCGGTCCGAACGGGAGGTCATCAAGACGTGTGTTTCGGATGTCCACTCAGCAATATCTAACATCCTTGAAGCACATCATCCGATCCTTAATCATTCTGTGAGGCGTACCCTTGCAGAAAAGCTCGCTCCTACCCTGGATCTGTTAAGTAAAATTCAAGGGCTACCCGATTTCGTGTCCACTCCGAAACAAGGGGAGAAAAGGAGTCTGGATCGCAACCACCTCATTCCTCAAAAGCAACACACACCACCGAACCTTCTCATGCAGGCCAAGCCTCTGGTTCGGGTGTGAAGGATAAAGGCAAGAAAATTGCTGAGGAAGAAGAGGAAGAAGACAACGAAACCATTGTCGACTTGCTGAAACGCAAAAGTTGACGCAATGATGAAGATGATAATGTTCGTGTGGCAAGAGAAGCTGAAGAAGCTGAACGCAAAAAGAAAGAAGCCCACGACCTCCTTGAGAGTAGGAAAACTCTTTTTCCTGCTTGGACTCGAGAGAGGATGATAAAGGAGGCAATCGACACCCCGAGCATCTTGTGGCTTGAACCAGTCATCTCGTTTGACTGTTATAATTCTGTCGACTCTCAGTTCGACATGCCACGTACCCGAAAGGCGTTCATCTTTCACGCCTTCGCCAACGTTGCCGAGTTCCCTCATCCTTATCCAGAGGTTGATCGGGAATTGATTGAGTTCTATTTGAAGGCTGCTCAACCTCAGTATCAAACCTGGAGTGCTCAGAAGATCATCAACGTTCGGGTCCTGAAACCGTACACTGTTGGGAAGTTTATCAATGTTCGGTTCAAGGTGCTTAGGGGATCCGCAAAAACCGAACATGCCATCTCTTTAGCAGATCTACCGAACCTCAATCCTCATGATTGGATTGTTCTGCACAACATCCTTCTGACTAATGAAGCTAAATATGGTCTGATCATCGACCATCTTAAAAGGATGTTGGTGTGCTACATCATGGAGGTTGCACTGATGGATCAGGAGATTGCAACTGTCTTCAAGAAGAAATCGAAGATCTCTCCTGTTGGCTCGGCCAGTGATCTAAACCAGATGAAGATGGGAAAAATTGACCCCAGGCGGAACTCGGTCATGTTCACTAGGAGTGAAGGACAGAAATGTCTCTTTGCCTTAGCGGATAAACATCTTTATACCACTGCTTGTCTAGAGCATGTGTTGGGGATCATCCACATTTGCAAGGAAAATACAGCGGATGATATCAAGTATTTTGATGATATGATTCAGTGGTACATCCGGTTTAGACAGACGATCCTCGCGCTTATCTCACGTCTGTTTGAAACTATAAAGAAGAAGGTTCCTACGGCTGGCCCAAGCAAGAGGTAGTGATCTCGCTCCAATTTGACGCAAAGGGGGAGATTGTTGGGTAGCATAGCATAGCAGTTTTGATGTATTGCGTCTATTGGGCTCGGTTTATAGTCCAAGTTTTGTTACTCAGGTTTGGGCCTGTCCAACCGTGAGCTGTTAGGGTTTTAATATAAATTAATGTGCTTGCATGCATATTAAAAAAAAAGGATTGATAGCGATCACAATAGATCACAGATTATTTTCTTTATCGTTCTTGTAAACCCTTAATCCTCTATAGTAGAAGTTTTTTATCGAGCTCTGCTGAGGATTGTTGATTAATCATTCGACATTCTTCGATCCATACTTGAGTTGTTTACTGTTTTCGTATTCTTTATTTTACCTGTTATAAGATCTAATCGATCTTCAAGTTACTTTTTAACTCATCAGGGTGTTTTAAAAAAAATTGATCCAATGAGTCAAAATGATCGAAAATTCAAAAATTCTAGCACAAAACAAAGAAATTTTGAGAGATCATTGAGAATCTCACCATAAAGGTTCCAATTGTGTTGAAAGTAGCTAAACCGAGAACCATTGTTTTCAAAAATCGCTTTAATCTTTGAAGACCCTCTCTGATACCAAATGTAGTGAATTATGAGCATTTGATTTGGCATGCGGAATTAAAAGAACACAAAGGACACGTTGATTTGGGTACTAAAATATGTATTCAATCATAGGAATGAGTACAAAGAAGGAACTAGATCTAGCTCTACATAAATATCCCACTTACTAGTCACTATGAACTACATCTCTGAAACACACTCTACAAGTGGTATGCCACCCACTATATATACAGGTGTTAACATGCCTCTACCTATCTATCTATCTATCTATCTATCTATTTTTCATGTCACAATGCATCAATACCACATGCAAGTGGGTCTTCTCAAGCCAATCCTTCACTAGTCATCTAATGGAGAACTTTGTACCCAACATATACCTCAATAACTCTTTGTTGTCCTTGTACTATGATTAAAACTATGAAAAGCGTTCCGATACCGACACAGATAACAACTGGATCATCGTGTTAGAAGGTATATGAGTCATCACGATTATTCACTTGGATACCATTAGCGAGCATCCCTGATATGACTCTCGAGGAGGCACAAAAGTTCATCCCATTTCTACCAATACATGAGACTTCTCTACTACAGTACGAATTTAGCTTTAGGTTGTTTCCACCTTGAGCTTAAAACTTAACATAGGATGTCTCATTAACCCAAAGCCTTATCTTTGGTGATTCTTACCCTACCGTCTTTACTTTGTATTAAAGTACAAACCATCCCCTTTACTGAAAAATTTATATGTATTAGTTCAAGACCCCCTAGATGCACTAGTGATCTTCTCAAGTATCCCATCATATTACACTTTTCCAAATTACTAACATCTTTCATACACAAACCTTCAACCTTAAATTTTCATACCCGATCAAACATTACACAACTTTGTTGTATGAATCTTTCCTATAATTTCAAATCCTCCTTTAACCCTTATCGTTTTCATACATTCTCTTGAGTCCTTACTAGTGTTACTGACATTACCATCATTATCAAGGATGTATCCTCTTACGCCACCTGCTAAACCTATAACTTAACCTTTGACTCCCGTAAAAAGGCACGAAACTGCCTCTACACTATACAACATTTTACACCCACTTATCATGTCCTCTATTTCAGGGAAAAGTTACCAGTACTCGCCTTATACTTGACTTAGTATTTAGGTACGATCAGCTACACTAAGCTACCTATTCCTTACTTTTTAATCTTCAATCAAAAACCTATTTCATTTCATTGTATTTTCTACCGTAAGTAAAATAATTTGTAGCCACTTCATATAACTTACTAGACCTTTCCTTTCCTAACAATCTAAGCTATATTTCTTGCTAAAAACAACCAACTTTAATTTTGACAACTTTCCTTAACTTAACATTTTTCTTGAAAACTCAATTTAACCAATGTTGTTTTCAACCTTGCTATTTCAATTTCATTTCAAATCCGTTTCAATGGATATATGTGCTTTTAAAGGGAATATAGACCATGTTAAACCTTGATTACCATTTTGGCACGTTTTTGAAAAACTTAGAAACATATTCTTTTATAAAAGGGTTTAAACTTTATTCTATAATACTTAAATATATGACATTGAAGTTCATATTATGTGTAAAAGATTCATCGGATCTATCAAACCACTTTTTTTTTACTCTTTTGACCACTTTCTCATTTAGACATTGTAATTTACTTTAATGCGTTTTCTCGAAACCCAACATGATATTTCTACAAATTTCTACTTCAAACATGTTTATAAGACATCTGTAATGCTTACATTTCAAAACATCCACCATTTGTGTACTTTGTTTCAATATAATTTTATAATCTATAAAGTTTCTAAAATTTACAACATTGCAAAACTTAGTGTTCACTTTTAGACTTACAGTCCCGCACGTTCAACAATGTACACTTACTCTTCAAAATATGTTGAGTCTTTAACTTATCCATTTTAACCATTCTTGGACTCTAGTTTAAAAGATCAAAACTGTCAGATTTTCAATTACCTGTTTTAGTGCTTCTTCTTTTCACAAATGGAGTTTAACTTAATAGATAACTCATGATTTTTTAGCAAACACTTTAAAACTTCCACATGTCTATTTAATCATCAATATACATCAAATATTGAAGTTTGAAATATAACTCAACCTATTTATAAATCTACCTATATGTATTATTCTTATAATTTAAACAACAACAATCATTGTTGCTACTACCATCCTTTTCTTTCCCTCGCACTTGAATTCTTACTCTATATCTGATTTGAGATCTCACAGACCCATTATAATAACTTAATGCATGGTCTAAATTTGTTCTAGTCGAATCTAATTCCCTTGGTACCATATTTGTATGCATACAGACTAGAAGTCTATCTTCTCGTTTTGAGCAATTAATGCATATATTGTCATGAGGAATAATTTTCACTTGGTCAACCTTTATATATTCAACTACACCTCTTATCATATATAATTTTCTTTTATTATGAAATCTACCGTAAACATGTGGTCCTTATTTTCATTGTTCTTTTGTTCAAAATTTACAAATTTCATTAAAAGTGCAATTTTCATTGTATGTCCCTTACAATTAATACACAAGGTGACTACAATTGTTCTTATCATTTTTCTAAATCTAGAACATAATGTGAATAATAAATATCTTATGTTTCTTCTTTTCTTTAAAAGCACAAAAAGTTTTAAATGTTTCGATTATCTATCCTTCAAATGATTGTTTTTATTGAATCACTAAATTAAGAATGCATTATTTTCAGTGACCGACATTTTTACAAATTTCTTAAAATAGCATTCTACTTTGCAATTTCCAGTGAGTTCCTAAACTCTCAAACTTGTTTTCATAAATATCCTGACTCCTCATTAACTTGTATTTGTCTTGACGCAAATAATTAAACAATTTTTCAAAAGAATAATCTAAATATGTTTTGTATAAATTCCCTTATTGACGACTTAAACCTTTAACCTTAATAAATCACTTTATTATTTTCCTACTTTGTCTGATCGCTACACATGTATCTTCATTCTCACAAAATTATTACACATTTTCATAACAGTGAGATTTTCTGTCACTTCTAAACACTCCTAATGCTATCTAGAAAATGTGACTTAATTTATCATAAAGTTTCAATGCCTCCGTTCGCAATAATGACTCTCTAAGTATATATATTCTTCGAATGTGGTTCTAGTATAGTAAGAGTAATTGTAGTGGTAAATATAGCCTCAAAGATCCTCGATCATTTCGTAATTTATTATGTAGACGACACTTGGATAGTCTTTACATTTGAAATGCACCAAAACATTGTTGCCTACCCTTAGGGCTTATCCTTAGGAACTTACCCCTGATTGCTTTTCTTTCATTCGTGCTACCTCTTCTTCCCGTTTCAGTATATATCTTTTCCAGATTTAGTAGCCAACCTGAAAGCGAGCAAATAGTCCCTAATTTCTTCTTTATTAGGCGGTGAATTTACAGTTAGTGCTGATTTAGAATGTGACTTAAGGATCAATACGAACATAGCATTCAATATAGTTGGTGCTTCAACAAAACTTATATTGCTCTCTTAATTCAGAAAATCTCTAACTATATAATCTCTTTTCGGCTAGGTCGCCATGGTTGGATCATGATCCCCATGATCCTAATTTCTTACAATCCTGACTGTAGAACTTGAATTGGCAAAAAAATTAACCTTATTATAGCTAAAGGATTTGACTCTCGCTTGAGGTATTAATCCAATATGTTCATAAGGTTCTTCAAGTCACCAACTCTCCAACCATCAAAATTCGAGTGAGTTCTAGACTTGACTAAACTTAGTTGTACATATATGCACGAAATATACTAGACTTAGTAACTAGAAGTTAAGTTATACCCTACTAGAAACTTGGAAATAAGTAGAATCAAAATGTACTTAGATTTCACATTGATATGTGAATTATACAAATACTTTAACTGTAGCGACTATCCAAATTCAAGTCATTCCTTGACCTGGATATCTTTGCATGAAACATGTACACACATCATGCACTTGACCTAGTAGTATAAATTAGGTACGAGTCACGTAGGAACATAAGTCAAAGTTGAAACTCTGACTAATATACTTGGTTTTTCAATTTCACTTGAATCTCGGAACCACTACACATAAATGCCAATAAACCAATAAAAACAAATTAAAAAAATTATTTATAACTATAAAAGAGTTATAAGACTCAAAAATAATTTGATGTCTCCAAAATTCAATCTATCTTGATATCTAAATATTAACAAATTCCTTAAAATCCTAAAAGCCTTAAAAACCTAAATTTTATAAAATATAACATCCAAAATTCCATAAAATTGTTATGAACCTTATTATATCAAAATTTAAATAACTAAGTGATGGAATATAATCAACGAAAGAAAATGTTGATTAACAACACCTTATTTTCTAATTTCAAATTCAAAAAATCAAAGTTTTTATGAATAAAAACTAGGTTAAGATGCATATATTTTATAAAATTGCATATTTTTATAAAGGATTTGTATTTTATAAAAATGGAAGAGAGGGAAACCCCTTCTCACTCCCTCAAATTCGGCCACTCTTCCCCTTCCCAACAATACTAAACATTTTCACTTCCCATTCACTCCACCTCCCATTTTTCTCTCTTTAAAACTTTTATCTTCATCTAACAACGATGAGCGTAGAAGCAGAATAATGGAGACATTTTTATTTTCAATTTCATAAGATAACATACATCTCTATGTTTTGGTGGCCAATTTAGGTGGGGTGAAACCCCAAAGAGATGATGAGAGAGATTGGGTATCCACAAAGACATAATCTATGTTTTCTTTTCTCCAAAACCCCCCATTCATTCCCTTTATGAATTAGCTCCAAAACCCATAAAATTTCCGGCAAATATCCCTCATTTTACTCAAGAAGCTTGATCATTTGAAGTAGATCTTCAAGGTAAAATCAATTTCCTTACATTTTGTTCGCTTTTCTTTAAAAAAATATCAAATTTTCTTGCATTTTCTCCCTTTTCTACACCATTATTTATGAACATTCATATGCATGTTCAAGCATGTTGAATTTGATGATGATGGTGGTAGGATTTCACCCAAAATCAATATGGATGTTGTTAGAAGGTGAAATCCAATGATCAAAGCCTAAATCAAATCCACCAACTTGAGTTTTACAAGTTTTAAAGATCCAAAACCACATACATTCAAAATTTTCATTTAGAAACATCATTTTGAATAAAATAAGTTCAATCATGGTCTTCAAACCATAATGTATGTGATGAACATCATGCTTAAAGGCTTGATAATCAACGTACATTGTTAAGAATGCTTATAAAGAATTTATTCACAATAAATATCTAAAACTTATTTTCTGCACAAATGTATTTTTTTTCTTAAGATGATTTGAAATTTTCAGAAAATAACTCATTTTTCTTAATTTATTGAAATAAAATAGAGCAATAATACATATAAAATATTTTTTGTCAATAAATTCTGGTAAATTTCTGATATGACCTATACACTGAGTAAAGACGGTTCATGAAGTCGTATGCATTTCCAAGATAGTTTCTTATTTTTCCCAATTTAATAAATGTTTAAGGGAATAAATTGATGAAAAATAGCAAAACTTGTCAAAAAATTATAAAACGTTTTTAGAATATCTTATAATATATATATATATATATATATATATATATATATATATATATATATATATATATATATATATATATTAACCGTAAATAAAAAGTTTAATGAATTTTCCTTACTATTTAGTATTATTTAGTATTTTTTTTTCATGAATTAATGGTTATTTATGAGAATAAATAAAGGAAAAATATTTAAACTTATTCAAAAATAACAAGAAATTATCATAAAATATTTTATTATTTATTTACATTTTTCCTAGAACAAATACTCATAAATCATGAAATCGGGTTAAGTACTTTAAAAACCACTTTCCACATTTTTTTTCTAGTTTACATACATTGTATATAAGTTGTACAAAAATATTGGTCATTTTATTAACGGGTTGTTGTTTTTCTTGAATTTTTGAGGATTCAAATGGTTAAATAAAGGAAAAATGGTATACATATTTAAAGTTTATGGAACATTTTCTGGAATTCCTTGACTTCAGTTGGAACACAAATAAAAAGTTCGGTGATTTTTAATTACTTTTTGATATTTAATTAACATTTCTTGGTGGAAAACATATTTAAATAATAAAACCGGGTTTTTTTTAATAAAATTGACATTTATTAATTTTCCAAGTTTACGGACACTATGAAGCAGTAACACAACAATTTTAAGGATTTTCCATGATCATTTACTATTTTCCCCAATATTATGACATTTTCAAGGAACTTAATTGGTGAAAAATAGTTAGAGATATCAAAAATTCAAGAAAAATTATTTTAATGTCTTTGACTTCAGTTAAACTGAAATACAAAGTTTGGAAAATTTTATAACTTATTTGATTTAGTTTTGAATATTTATCTATTTGAAACATCTTCCGGAATGTTATAATTACACTTCAATTGACATTTCCAAAAATGAGATTTTTCACTTAAATTTTTTATTTAACAAATTGATCCATGGAAATCTAAATATACGGAAAAATGTTCGTAACTTATACAAAACCTAATTTTCACATAATATTGGCATAATTCTATTGTAGAAATTAAGTATACTAGTGGTAGATGTTCAACTAGAGACTTACTAGTGTGCAACCTTGTCGTAGAGAATCGATAGTAGGATGTGAGGAAAGTTAGCTTAAGGCATCACAAATACCTTCACGCATCATTGTGAGTATTCACACCTCTCCCTATTTTCAGTTTTCAAATGTTTTGGGGTGGAAAACCATGTCGTTTACTCAATTATGTTAGTTGTACTTATTTTCAATTCTATCAAAGGTGATTTGCTATGTATGTGTATGATATTGTTAACTCATGAGGCCATATCGCGGTTAAGTCCCTATAATCAATTCACACAACTCATTAACTCATTTAATCCCATGGTTATTATGGATAGCGCTATTAGGAGGTAGACAACTCCTCACTCGCCCGTTTCGCGAAGTCCATTTTACCATTCCTACCTATGTGAGCGATACACGTAGATCTCAATAGGGCACCCCTCGGTCATTAGGCTTGATTTGTGAACTCATGATTTGATCATTATGCACATCGAACCATGTATCTCATTTTAGAATCGAACTTATATCCCATGACAATATGAACTTTGCATCTCATTTTGGCAACACACCTTAATTCTCATGAAGACAACAAACTTATTTACTCATGATAGCAATGAACTTTGTTATGCAATATTTTTTACTCATTATAGCAATGAAATTGCTACTTATTTTAGCAACAAAATTTTTTTCATGGTAACAATGGACTTTGTTTCTCATGATAGCATCGAACTTTATTTCCCATAAGAATATGAACTTTGCATCTCATTTTGGCAACATACTTTATTCTCATGATGACAACGAACTTATTTACTCATTTTAGCAATGTACTTTTGCTTATGGTAACTTTTATCAAAACTTTGATTATGATTCATGAAACCGCGTTTTTTGTAAACATATGAACTCGCCGACTATTTTTATAGTTGCACTCATTTTACATGCTTTTTCAGGAATCATCGAGTAAGTGGTACATAGGGATACATCACTTGTAGGAGCATTTGCGTATGTTATTTTATTTAAATACATTCTAATGTCTTTTAAAAAAATTTCAAATGATATTGTAATTGTAACGTATTTTAATACTATGGTTTGTGTTGTTTTTATCTTTTGCTATGAAACCCTTTGTACTGTTGCATCTCGTGTTTCCGCTTTAGTGAGTTGAGAAATAAAGCTTGATTATAGTAATAATGAATGGGAATCTAAGACTGATGAGAGATGAAGAATAATGACTATTATAATGATGACGTAATGGTTGGGTTTGCTAAATTGGAGTTTAATCTGGAAGAAGACAATGTTCCTGATAATGCCATCATGTCTGGTAAAGAACTCAAGATTCTCAACTTAAACTAAACCCTTCTTCAATTTTTTAATGATAGTTCTAGGAATTCGGTTGTTAGTGGCTTTCAGGTCGAATACTTATTAAAGTCACAAGAGTCAAGAACTAGGACTTTAATTGAACGTGTTGATAACAGTATTGATCAGTGTCTGTCTACTCATTCTTATACTTTCAATCATGAAATTATGAAATTACAAGATGTTCCACGTGAGCGACATGAGTTTTTTGAGAAGTCGGTGACTACATCCATAACCTTTATTGAGTTGAAGCTTAAGGCGTTTAGTGACTTATTCTCTAAAGAGTTCAAGAAACTTGATACGTTTTGTGATGGCATTACAGAAAAGGTTAATGTTTTGAATGGTGCTACTACTCAATTGGTGGAGGATATTAATTCCTTCAACAAAGGTTATACTAACGAAATGAAGCTTATGAAAGAAGAAGATTGGAAGGTGTTTGATAACATTGAAAAGTCTCTCATTAGGTTTCAAGAACTCTATCGAAGTTTAATTTTACACCAACAACTTTGATTTCCCGAGACCAATTGTCTACAATGGTTTCGTCTTTCACATCGTGTTTCAAAAATGAGTTGGCACCGATTATGGATTTGGTCATCCGACTTCCATCTAAGGATCCATGTTCTACGAATGTGGCCCAAGAGGGAGAAATAGGGGTTAGTTCAACGCAAGCTAGTTATGAGGCTAAATGCAAAGTAGTCGGGAAGGTTATCTTTACTCAAATACCTACTTGGTTACCAATTAAACCAGTAGTGAAAGCAATGACAACAATATTGACTACTCCGAATATCAATATCGATGTGTCCAAACTTCAATCCAATAAAGGATTGAGTATTGGTGAAGGAGGATCAGGTTCAAAAAAATGATAAGAAAATACAACTACTAAAAAACTCAAAAGGGAAGGGTACAAGTGTGAAACTTTCAAAAGAAAAAAAAAAGAAACTTCATGAACTACAGATGGAAAGACTAAGATAGTTGAATAGCATCATGACTGAAAGGGCGAATGATCCACCATGACATAACAAAGGTGATCTTAATAAAGTCTAGTGTGACGAAACAACTAAGACTGTTGTTCTTGATGGTGTAGATGAATTTATGAAGAATCCAAAGAAGAGTTATGCTATTGAAGATACGAACTTTAATCAACTTGATTTTCCCATAAATCATTTGTTGTTCGCCATTGGTCAGTTCAAAGTATCTTAAAGTTAAAAAGATCAAGATGAATACAAAAGGTTGAAATTTTGATTTCATGCCGTTTTGGGAAAGAGTGAAGAGGAAGTCTAGTCTCTTGTCAAGATAGTGAAAGTCTTTTCAATCATACCTAATGTTATTTTTGAAGGCCTTTTGCAAAATCATCGTTACATTGTTGTTAGAGCCAACAATGTTGTGTTCGAATTCACGATTGTTGATTTCCCTCTAATGAATGTCAAGGATCGCATCACTGTTACGAAGATTTTGGGAGAGATGGATAAGTATCAAGTTCAAGAAAAAGATATGTCACACCCCAAAACCATGAATGGCTGAAACATTCTGGGGCGGCGGACGTCATGTACAGTATCACAAACAATGAATAATAGTAAACAAGCAACAACATCATCCATTGCATTAATAAAATAATTTCATACATGTGTGTTCTGTCAAAGTTATAGACACCAAAATATATATACCAAAATAAAAGATGAGTCTTGAACGAACTCCATCTTCTCAAAAGCCTGGCATCTGTTCCTGTTTATTGGTGACCTGAGAATACAAGTTATTTTGAAAGCGAGTATCAGCTTAAAGCCGATGAGATCATAAGTATATTAATGTTTGTCTTTGTATGAAAGCATTTGTAAGATGTTTTGTAAAATGTTTGAACTCTCCTAGAAAACCCTATGTTTCCTACTAACTGTAGCCTTCTACCAAGGCATCTAGTGTCTGTGCGTGTGTCTCTTATTAGAGTGCGTGTTTTCCCAATTCTGACTATCATTTATCAAAAATATAGTTCTTACATTACCGTGCATCGTGTGAATATTCACGAGT
This sequence comes from Lactuca serriola, assembly GCF_051521515.1. NCBI lineage: Eukaryota > Viridiplantae > Streptophyta > Magnoliopsida > Asterales > Asteraceae > Lactuca > Lactuca serriola. The sequence continues at coordinate 187,780,303 of NC_136412.1, read as the reverse complement.
GAATGTTATGGGAAAATATCAAAGTACCGTAGTATTTGTAATAAAGGACTACTATTGTACTAACCACCTTAAAACAAAAGGTGTTCAAAGTAACATGTGATCAACCTGTATCCTGCAACTGACTCTAGTAAAACAATGATGTAAGACGCTGTAAGAAATGACATTTGGCACCCGTAGACTTGAAAGTCCCACTATAGCGAGCAGCAAGGTGTAGGATAGTCAATCCAGTATAGATCTATACGCAAACTCATACACTCCCCAATTAAGGAGATTCGGGATACAAAAACGGTCATGACAGGAAGTGCCATGACCCGCTTAATGGTTCACATAACTGCATAAATGTACATGTAATGAATGTGCTAACTGAAAAGTGTACTCTTTCTTTGTCTAGCCTGTATGTACTGAAGTGTTCTGCGTGTGCTAGTTGTAATGTATGTTCTCTCTATCTAGCATGTATACTAATGTACTGTGTGTACTAGCTGTAATGTATGTTCTCTCTCTATCTAGCATGTATAGTAATGTACTATATGTATTACTCGTACTGACTCATGAATGAACTGACTCATTGTATGTTTCAAATTTCTAGTAATAGTAATTGTATCTTCCTGTACTACCCCTATGGTAGCTTACTAGTAATGTAACTGGTACGTATGAACATGGAAGTATACCCTTGCTACCAAAGGATATTGAACTGTCTCGAAGAACCTTTATGACTATATCTGTACACATGATATATAACTAATAATTAAACGACCTTCAGACGGATACCCGATACCTTACCAGACCACATCCCAACGGTGAAAAGGAAATAAAGTGGGCAGGCCTTCCTAAGCCTTTTAAACATTGCTTACATAACTATACATACATAGACATGCAATTGATAATAAGTATAAAAGAACATAAGTAGAAGTATTTCATAAGTAACAGGGTTTGTAAAACAGTTTGAAGCAAAACAGTTTGATAAAGAATTTGAACAGTAAGAAAAACCATTGGTTTTGTAATTATTAATCACATGTGATTGATGTAATAACTATAAGTATTTAACTTGTATCCCCCCCCCCCATAAAAGCATTTAAAAACATTTAAACCATTGATTAAGGGGTATGAATTCACCTGTAGTGAGTGGTACGGATGTACTGAAGACGTAGGATTGCTAGGTGTCAAGTGAAGTCTTGAACACACTCTATGATCCTAGTTAACATATAATCACACATATATGTACCCAATTTGTTTTAAACTACTAATTGAAAATGTTAAGACCTACTAGAACATGCTACACACCTTTTATAAGTGTTATTAGCCCTAAGGATTGCATCTAAGTTGTTGTAGGACAAGGCTAGTGGGTTTAGGGTTCCAAAGGACCCCATTCTTGAGTTTACTCTCCAAGAACCAACACACAAGGAGTTTACTCTCCAAGAACCAACACACAAGGAGTTTACTCTCCAAGAACCAACACATAAGGAGTTTACGGTCGTAAACCCTAGATTTTACGGCCGTAAGCTCCTAAGCCTTCGTTTATATGGTGTTTTGAAGTCTTATATGTCCCTTAGAAGTATTGTTACTTGATGGCTTAGTCTGTGGAAGAGATTAAGGCACCTTTCATCTCCTTTGAGGAGTTCATGGCTCTGGGACCAATTCCCTTAGTGATTACGGTCGTAATCTCTCATGGGTATGGGTTTTTGGTGATTTCAAGTCCCTAATTTAACTAGGAATGAATCTAGGCTAGTGTCCAAGGCTTATGGAGGGTTTAAAGCACACTTTGGCCCTTTTGTTTGGAGTTCACGGTCCAAGAACTTCTTGGGCCGTGAACACCTTACTCTTGGTGTTCTTGGGGTGTTTTCTAGTCCTACTTACATTAGGATACGAGTCTAGGCCAGTTTCATTGCAAAAGGAAAGGACTAGGCACTCATTTGTCCCTTAAAGAAGCGTTTACGGTCCAAGATGTTCTTGGGCCATAAACTCTTTAATCTTGTTGTTTTGATAGGATTTCTAGGTTATTAAGCACATAATAAGCTCTATAATACACCTGGATAGAAGTACTCACGTTTTGGGACGAAAGTCCGAAGATCCGTCAGAGAGAATTCGGCTTTTCTCTAGTTGGAAATGTAACAAATGAATAAATATGGCTAAGAACCATATATATACCCTTACGGTTTTTGGTAGAAAATATTTTATTCAAGCAATGAACTCTAATATCATAGAGTTTTGAAATAACAGAGTTGTACAAAACCCTAGTGCATCCTCTCTCCTGATATCTCTTTAAGTGTAAATCCTGAAATATCAAACTTATACTAAAAAGTCTGAAAATTTACTGCAACTGTTCTGACTTCTATTGACTTGATATTGTTTGTACAGAAGAGAAATTTCAGGTTGTCACGTCATCCCATCCTTAGAAGGAATTTCGTCTCGAAATTAGAATTTAAGCAAATAAGTAGTTACAATTAATTATGTAAAAAGACAAGGATATTTCAGTTTCATCTGATCCTCACACTCCCAAGTGAATTCTGGTCATCGCTTAGCATTCCAGCAAACCTTCACTATCGGGATACAACTTTGTTTCGTTTGCTTGACCTCTCGATCCATGATCTCTACTGGTTCCTCCATGAAGTTGAGGCTCTCGTTGATCTCGATCTCGTCGAGTGGAATAACAAGAGTCTCGTCGGACAAACACTTTTTCATGTTCGATACGTGGAAGGTAGAATGTATGTTACTGAGTTCGCGCGGTAAGTTATGTTTGTAAGCTACAGGGCTGATTCTTGTGATAATCTCAAAAGACCCAATGTACCTTGGATTTAGCTTTCCACGCTTTCCGAAGCATATCAATCCCTTCCAGGGTGAGACCTTCAATAGAACACAGTCGCCCACCTGGAATTCCAACGGTTTCCTGCGTTTATCATCGTAGCTTTTCTGTCGGTCTGTAGAGGATTTCAATCGTTCACGGATCTGAATGATCTTCTCCGTCGTTTCCCATATGATCTCCGGACCTGTGAGAGTGCTTTCAGGAACTCGTCCTTTAGCTAACTGGGTATCACCCACCTCAATCCAGCACAAAGGGGATCTGCACTTTCGGCCATAGAGGGCCTCAAATGGAGCAGCCTTTATGCTCGTGTGATAATTGTTGTTGTAGGAAAATTCGACAAGGGGTAAATGAGTATCCCATGCTTTCCCGAAGTCTATCACACCGGCTCGCAACATATCTTCCAAGGTTTGGATAGTTCTCTCACTTTGTCCGTCGGTCTGTGGATGGTAGGCTGTACTCATGTCTAGCCTGGTTCCGAGGAAACTTTCTAACGGCTACGAGAACCTCGAAGTGAATCTACTATCTCTGTCTGAGATAATGGATAAGGGAACACCGTGCAGTCTTACAATCTCCCTAATGTAAGTTCTTGTAAGTTTCTCCATCTTGTTTGTTTCTTTGATCGGCAGGAAGTGTGCAGACTTGGTCAGTCTATCGACGATGACCCATATGGAATCAAGTCCACCCGTCGTCTTGGGCAACTTGGTTATGAAATCCATAGATATCCGCTCCCACTTCCATTCCGGTATCTTAGGCTGTTGTAGTAGACCGGAGGGTTTCTGGTATTCGACCTTGACCTTTGCGCAAGTAAGGCATTTACTCACGAAGGTAGAAATCTCTGCTTTCATGTTAGGCCACCAGTGTAGCTTTTTGAGGTCCAAATACATCTTATCTGATCCCGGGTGCACGGAATAACGAGTGTTGTGTGCCTCGTTCATGACCAAGTCTCTGAAGCCACCTAGTTTCGGGGTCCAGATCCGGTCCATGAAATAATAAGATTTGCCACCCTTAACCTCCAAGTTCTTATCCATCCCTCTTAGGGATTCACTCGCCACATTTTCAGGATTTAAAGCATCGAGCTGAGCTGCCTTAATTTGTGTGGACAAGTGTGAATGGATAGTCATAGTCAATGATTTGACTCTACGACCAGAATATTCTTTCCGACTCAAGGCGTCAGCTACTATGTTGGATTTACCCGGATGATAACGAATTTTGCATTAATAATCATTGAGTAGCTCGAACCACCATCGTTGTCTCATGTTGAGCTCCTTCTGTTCAAATATGTGTTGTAAGCTCTTGTGGTCCATGAAGATAGTGCTTTTCGTTCCATATAAGTAATGTCTCCAAATTTTCAGGGCAAACACAATTGCTCCTAGTTCAAGATCGTGGGTTGTGTAGTTGACATCATGTGTCTTTAGCTGTCTCGAGGCATAGGCGATGACCTTACCTCGCTACATCAGAACACATCCGAGTCCTTGATTCGACGCATCACAATAGACGACGAAGTCTTCTATTTCTTTGGGAAGGGATAGTATTGGTGCGGTGCACAAGGCTCGTTTGAGCGTTTGGAACGCTCTCTCCTGCTTCTCTTCCTAGTCAAAGGCCACGCCCTTCTGGGTCTGTGTTGTAAGAGGTTTCGCTATGTGGGAGAAGTTCTGAATGAACCTACGATAGTAGCCAGCGAGGCCTAGAAATTGACGAATTTTTGTACGCGTCTTTGGTGCTGACCAGTTCTCAATGGCCTTGATTTTGGAAGGGTCCACGTGTATACCCTTTTCGCTAACCACGTGCCCTAAGAATTCGACTCGTCGAATCCAAAATTTGCTTTTCGAGAACTTCGCGTAGAGCTTCTCCAAATGTAATGTTTCGAGGACTTGTCGCAGATGTTGACTATGCTCCTCCTTACTACGAGAGTAGATAAGAATGTCATCGATGAAGACGATGACGAACTGATCCAAGTAAGGACAACACACCCTATTCATTAAGTCCATGAATACCGCGGGTGCGTTCGTCAATCCGAACGGCATCACTACGAATTCATAGTGCCCATAACGAGTTCGGAAGGTTGTCTTTGGAACATCCTCCCCTAGCACTCGTACTTGGTGATATCCAGATCTCAACTCGATTTTGAAAAGAAGTTCGCCCCTTGAAGTTGGTCAAATAAATCGTCGATACGAGGTAATGGGTAATGATTTTTGACCGTCAGTTTGTTGAGCTCCCTGTAGTCGATGCACATATGAAACGATCCATCTTTCTTCTTGATGAACAAGACTGGGGCACCCCAGGGTGAGAAGCTTGGTCTTATAAAGCCCTTGTTGAGCAGTTCGTTAAGTTGACCGGACAGTTCTTGCATCTTTGCAGGTGCTAGACGATAGGGCGATTTGGCTACTGGGGTAGCCCCTGGAACTAAGTCGATTCAGAACTCGACTTGACGTTGCGGAGGTAATCCTCGGAGTTCTTCTGGGAAGATGTCAGGAAATTCGCGTACTACTGGAATGTTCTAAATTTCCTTCGTTTATTGGGTCACGTCGACCACATGAGAAAGGAATGCACAACATTCCTTTCGCAAGAATTTCTAAGCTTGGATGCTCGAGATGATACGAAGGTTCGTGTCGGGTTTGTCGCCATAAACTACTAAGGTTTCGCCAGACAGCAGATTAAGGCGTACACCCTTTTCGTAACACATGATATCGACACGATGAAGACTCAACCAATCCATGCCGATAATGACGTCGAAACTTTTAATTGAGACCGGCATGAGATCGATAGAAAACGAATGGTTATCTAAAGTTAGGGTACACCCTATGAATATACTGCTAGTGCTCTTTGTATTTCCATTAGCCATTTCTATAGTGAACAGTTCATTAAGTGTTCATGATTTTTGCTTAAGTAAATGAGCAAATTTTTGGTTCACGAAACTCCTCTCCGCTCCACTATCAAATAGAATGCATGCATAAGAGTTATCGAGGAGGAACGTACCAGTGACCATTGTGGGGTCGGCTACCGCTTCCTCATGGCCTATGGCCAGAACTCTTGCCGCTCCAATGGAAACCCTGCCTTCAGGCAGTTTCTTTTGAAGTGGCCTACCTTGTCACATCCGTAGCAAGTTTGGCCCGCTCCAGCACCGGGGGCTTGGTTGATATGCTTCGCTGGAGTTTTACAGAAACGGGCCGTGTGCCCCTTCCCATTGCAGTTCAGACACTTCATCTCTAGGCATGTGCCGACGTGATGGAAGTTGCACTTGTTGCACATAGGCAAACTTCCAGAGTACTGCTTTATCGGAGCAGCAGCGGCAGGTGCTATCGCAGCATGTACTGCCACGACCTGCTGCTTTTTGGCAGCCTTAGCCTTCTTCTTGTCATCCCAAAACTTTCGTTTGGGGTCAGCGGTTCTTGCAGGTTCTGAGATGGCCAGGGTAGTTGTTGCGGCCGGGGTACGAACCCCATGGTCTATGAGCCACTGTGCCAATCGCTTGGCACTATCAAATGTAGTGGGGTGTGATGCCAAAACATTTCCCTGGTATGGGGGCACTATTCCCCATATGTATCTCTCGATCTTCTTTCCCTCTGAAGGAATCATGTTGGGACAGAGGGCCACCAGTTCACAGAACCTGGCGGTGTAGGCGACTATGTTGGAGCCCTTCATGGTTAGGCCCCACAGTTCTTCCTCCAACTTTTGGATCTCGCCCCTCGGGCAGTATTCCTCAATCATGAGGTCTTTCAAAGTTTCCCAGCCGATAGCATTAGCCACTATAAGAGATAGTGACTTAACATGGCCATTCCACCATGTTAGGGCTTTGGTTTCAAAGGTGCAAGCAGCATACTTCACCCTGCTACCCTCAGGACAAGAGCAGATTTCGAAAACCGATTCGGTTTTCTCAAACCATTGCGAGAGGGCAATGACTCCACCAGTCCCTTTGAAGGACAATGGCTTGCAGTTGGTGAAGTCCTTATAGGAGCACTCTCTTGAGCGCACAGGAGCTACAACCTGGATAGACAGAACAGGGGTTCCTCCTCCAGTGGAAACAGATATTGATACTGAGACATGGCTGTAGCCACAGCTGCAGCTACAACAACATTTAAGGTTGTCGAGTTGAATTGAGGAGTAGGTGGTTGAGGAGGTGGAGGAGGTGGTGGTGTTTCGTTTTTGAGGTTTCTCCTTGGATTTATGCGAGGTAGCATCTTTGATCTATAGTTTATGAAGATGAAAATATTGATAAGATTTCAATGGAAGAATTGATGAGAATGACGCATGGACTAACTCTCCATAGCCCAATGATACGATTGAATGGAAATCTAGAACTAATATATGATCACATTTGGATAATAATCCCCATAAGATTAGGTACTTGTCAATATTACTGGAATTACAGATGTAATAAGTTCGGGAAAAACGGCCAACTAAAAGAGGCCTTACATCAACCAAAATGGGAAAATTTTGACAGCATTACAACCTAACCAAGACCTAACAGGCCTATGATTTACAAAGATATGGAATTAGATCAGAGTTTTACATAACTAGGTTATATCCAAAAGAGAGAAATTGATGAGAATCTACTGGCGACGAGAACTACCAGAGTGAGTTCTTGATCCCGACAGAAGGCGTTCTATGTCCCACATGCGCCTATCAGCTCTTGCTTGCTGAGCTCGAAGTTCCCTGACTTCAACTCGCATTTCAGTGAGTTCCCTCTGAAGAGCTGCATTGTGAACCAGAGCCCTTTCGTGAGCAGACTCTAGCGGACAAATGCAGACAGTGTTGACACCAGAGTTGGCATCCATTTCCATAACTCAATCGATGGCTGCTCGACCCTGCTCAACGTTACGAGCTATTCTGCGAACCATGACGGGCAGATCTCGATCAACACAGCCACCTTTGCTGAGGTTGTAAAAGCTTCGGTCCCCAAAGTAAGGTAAGGGTTGACCCTGCTCGTCGCTCCAGCGGTTCAGGTTGGTTGCCCACAAGGGTGCGGGTCCTGGAAATGATGGGCGAGGGATGTTGTTAGGGGCTTGACCTACTGGTGGTATGTTGTTGACTTCTGGCTCTGAGTCAGAACCATCAGAAAAGCCTTCAGCTTCATGATCATCCAAAGGAATTGGGTGATCATTTTCTGGTTCATCTTCTAGCCATCCTGCATTGTCGTGGTTGGGATAGTACAGGTCTCCAGGAAGGTGGAATCCAGCCATTAAATCTACGTGAGAAGGGAGGTATAAGAATCTAGCACATAAGTAATTTATAGTAATGCAAAATACTCCTATAGTATTTTAAGTTTATGTTCTATTGTTCTCATTGTGGTATTGTGGGTAAGTTTTTAGACTTGTTGCAACCTCACAACCACACTTAGGCACATGCTAGTCAACCCTCGGATAATATAGTTGATCAGGCTATATCTTCCCAGTTTTGACTATATGTCTCTAAGTCTACCTGTGTTGCCCAACAATCGTAATACTTTTGTACTGTCTTAGTGACACAGATTTTAGTATGAATGCAGGCACGTATACTTCATTAATATTTTAAATATTTAAAGTATAAACTCTCTGTCAGACTATTTTAATCCCAATGTATTTATAGTTAGTATACTTTTATGGGTTGGTATACTCAATTCACAATAAACAATGCTCTTATACCAATCTGTCACACCCCAAAACCATGAATGGCGGAAACATTTTGGGACAGTGGACGTCATGTAAAGTATCACAAACAATGAATAATAGTAAACAAGCAACAACATCATCCATTGCATTAATAAAATAATTTCATACATGTGTGTTCTGTCAAAGTTATAGACACAAAAATATACATATCAAAATAAAGGACGAGCCTTAAACGAACTCCATCTTCTCAAAAGCCTGGCACCTGTTCCTGTTTATTGGTGACCTGAGAATACAAGTTATTATGAAAGCGAGTATCAGCCTAAAGTTGGTGAGATCATAAGTATATTAATGTGTGTCTTTGTATGAAAGCATTTGTAAGATGTTTTGTACAATTTTTTTTAAAATGTTTGAACTCTCCTAGAAAACTCTATGTGTCCTACTAACTGTAGCCTTCTACCAAGGCATCTAGTGTCTGTGTGTGTGTCTCTTGTTAGAGTGCGTGTTTTCCCAATTCTGACTATCATTTATCAAAAATATAGTTCTTACATTACCCTGCATCGTGTGAATATTCACGAGTGAATGTTATGGGAAAATATCAAAGTACCGTAGTATTTGTAATAAAGGACTACCGCTGTACTAACTACCTTAAAACAAAAGGTGTTCAAAGTAACATGTGATCGACCTGTATCCTGCAACTGACTCTAGTAAAACGACGATGTAAGACGCCGTAAGAAATGACATTTGGCACCCGTAGACTTGCAAGTCCCACTGTAGCGAGCAGCAAGGTGTAGGATAGTCAATCCAGTATAGATCTATACGCAAACTCATACACTCCCCAATTAAGGAGATTCGGGATACAAAAACGGTCATGGCAGGAACTGCCATGACCCGCTTAATGGTTCACATAACTGCATAAATGTACATGTAATGAATGTGCTAACTGAAAAGTGTACTCTTTCTCTGTCTAGCCTGTATGTACTGAAGTGTTCTGCGTGTGCTAGTTGTAATGTATGTTCTCTCTATCTAGCATGTATACTAATGTACTGTGTGTACTAGTTGTAATGTATGTTCTCTCTCTATCTAGCATGTATAGTAATGTACTGTATGTATTACTCGTACTGACTCATGAATGAACTGACTCATTGTATGTTTCAAATTTCTAGTAATAGTAATTGTATCTTCCTGTACTACCCCTATGGTAGCTTACTAGTAATGTAATTGGTACGTATGAACATGGAAGTATACCCTTGCTACCCAAGGATATTGAAATGTCTCGAAGAACCTTTATGACTATATCTATACACATGATATATAACTAATAATTAAACGACCTTCGGATGGATACCCGATACCTTAGCAGACCACATCCCAACGCGGAAAAGGACATAAAGCGGGCAGGCCTTCCTAAGCCTTTTAAACATTGCTTATATAACTATACATACACAGACATTCAATTGATAATAAGTATAAAAGAACTTATGTAGAAGTATTTTATAAGTAACATAGTTTGTAAAACAGTTTGAAGCAAAACAATTTGATAAACAATTTAAATAGTAAGAAAAACCACTTGTTTTGTAGCTATTAATCACATGTGATTGATGTAATAACTATAAGTATTCAACTTGTATCCCCCCCCCCCTCCCCCCATAAAAGCATTTAAAAACATTTAAACCATTGATTAAGGGGTATGAACTCACCTGTATTGAGTGGTACGGATGTACTGAAGACGTAGGATTGCTAGGTGTCAAGTGAAGTCTTGAACACATTCTATGATCCTAGTTAACATATAATCACACATATATGTACCCAATTTGTTTTAAACTACTAATTGAAAATGTTAAGACCTCCTAGAACATGCTACACACCTTTTATAAGTGTTACTAGCGCTAAATATTGCATCTAAGTTGTTGTAGGACAAGGCTAGTGGGTTTAGGGTTCCAAAGGACCCCATTCTTGAGTTTATTCTCCAAGAACCAACACACAAGGAGTTTACTCTCCAAGAACCAAAACACAAGGAGTTTACTCTCCAAGAACCAAAACACAAGGACTTCACGGCCCTGAGACCAAATCACTTAGAGATTACGGTCGTAATCTCTCATGGGTATGGGTTTTTGGTGATTTCAAGTCCCTAATTTAACTAGGAATGAATCTAGGCTAGTGTCCAAGGCTTATGGAGGGTTTAAAGCACACTTAGGCCCTTTTGTTTGGAGTTCATGGTCCAAGAACTTCTTGTACCATTAACACCTTACTCTTGGTGCTCTTGGGTTGTTTTCTAGTCCTACTTACATTAGGATACGAGTCTAGGCCAGTTTCATTGCAAAAGGAAAGGACTAGGCACTCATTTGTCCCTTAAAGAAGGGTTTACGGTCCAAGATGTTCTTGGGCCGTAAACTCTTTAATCTCGTCGTTTTGATATGATTTCTAGGTTATTAAGCACATAATAAGCTCTATAATACACCTAGATAGAAGTACTCACGTTTTGGGACGAAAGTCCGAAGATCCGTGAGAGAGAATTCAGCTTTTCTCTAGTTGGAAATGTAACAAATGAATAAATTTGGCTAAGAACCATATATATACCCCTGGGGTTTTTGGCAGAAAGTATTTTATTCAAGCAATGAACTCTAATTTCATAGATTTTTGAAATAACAGAGTTACACAAAACCCTAGTGCATCCTCTCTCCTGATATCTCTTTATGTGTAAATCCTGAAATACACAAACTTATACTAAAAAGTCTGAAAATTTACTGCAATTGTTCTGACTTCTATTGACTTGATATTGTTTATACAGAAGAGAAATTTCAGGTTGTCACAAGATAAAACTTCTTTCATCGTTGGATAAAGTTCCAAAGGCCTTATTGAAAGGGAAACTTAATATTGAAGATTATGAAGATGGAGAGATATACATCAACCACTGGGAGTCATATTCCAAGGGAAGAAGAATAAAGGGGGAATGAATAAATTTATTTTTCATGCCAATGATATTGAAAGATACTCAAACTCACATCTTTCAAGTATCTTGTTTCACATTAAAAACTGTCAGAAGAATGTGAATGAAAACAGAGTTGAGATTCGAAAGATCATCTTTTGGTACATGAAGATAAGGAAAGCTTTGTTGCAGACGATGAAGACACTACCCAAAATTTGAAGATTCATGATTGATCACAAAGGGTAAGAATATAGAGTCAATATATTTTGTGAGATGATGAACCTTAGAAAGTTTCTTAGATTGGGAATCGTTTGTAAATAGTGAAGGTCATCAAGACTTCATTATCTAATATATTTACTAGGAACGTTAGTGGTTCGCATTTTAATGTTGAGTCCTAGTATTTTTTGTTTTTGTTAATACCCTATAAATAGGGTAAATATTATAAAGAGTTGTAAAATCTTTTGGGCATTTGTACGCCTAAGCCTTCTCTGTACTCATTATGGAATATAATTAAGGTGAAACTTGATCTTATTTAGATCATCGTGTTTAATATTACTTTCCTTTTTACTTCGATTGATTCAAACATAAATCAAACATCCTTTCAATATCTCAAGGAGCTAGTAGGATCCATACCACCGAGGGTGATGGAAAACTACTTGGTGATGATGAGCTAAGAAACTATCAAGAAGCCATGGTAGGTCCACAGGCTGATAAGTAGAAAGAGGCAATACATAGAGATTCAATCCATGTATAGTAACCAAGTTTTGAATTTGGAATGTACACATGTAAAAATCTTGCCTAGTTATGAAGGGTTAAACTCAGATTAAAGGAATTAATTATAAGTAAACCTTCTCACCATCGGCGATGATGAAGTCTATTAGGAGTCTACTTGCCACAACAACATTACATGATTATGAAATATGGAAAATGGATGTAAAAACTGCATTTATTATCATAAATCTAGAATATGAATATTTGTCTCAATAAGAAAGTCAACAATTTTGGTTTCATAAGAAGTAAAGAAGAGAAATTTCCATTATTTTGGTTAAAAGTAGATTTAGTAATTTGGTAACCAAATTAGTAAGTATGGTGTTAGGGCCAAGATCCTCAATCCTATCCAGGATCTTGTATCTCAAAGAATTCTACAAATCCTTAAACTTATCCAGGATCCTGGATCTTACAGGAGTCTCAAGATCCCGAACATACATTAGGATCCTGAACAATGACTATATTTCTTGTTTATTTCTCATATGTGTAGAAATGGTCAACATAAGACTCATTCACAACAAAGAAACATTTCAACCAAACTTAAAATTCGGGAATACCAACTCAAAGCATATTGCAAATACCAGTTCAGCAAGATCCCAGAAATATTTTAACACCATGTAGACCTAGATCTAGGAAAACACTTGTAATTGTATTTCTATCATCGTCTCTATAATTTACATTCAAATCAATAAGATCTAGGCAAAAACTTGTAATTATATTTCTATCATCGTCTCTATAATTTACATTCAAATTAATAAGATCATACAAGGTAGGTGATCATTATCACCTCACAAGGTTTTATGTCATAGATCCTAGCAAGGATCAAGGGCTTTCCTTGTAAAACACTTGTTTTATTTTTATCTCAATTCAATACTCGTATTATTCATAACACCACAGCCTCTCATACAACTTGGTTAATCTTTGTTCAATAGATTTATTACGAAAACAATTTGGCGCCCACCATGGGGCCATGGTGTTTATAATTATTGAAAACTATGTTTACACAACCAGCTTTATCTTCTTCCTCTATTCCTTTCATTTGCTCAAAGAATCTTCCACCACCTCCAAGCGGACCTACTGGTCAGAGGAGAACTCCAGATACCTCTAAAAAGAACACATTTCCAATCATTAGCTATGGGAATTTAGGATCCTTGGGATTCCAGGATCCTCCTGTTCCGATCTTTAACATCACACTCTTCTCTATTGTGAATGTGGTAAAGCAAAAAATGAATCAACAACATGAGGACAATAGATTGTTGCTTAAACAAAGGGAAAGAATAAGAGAAGAGATCTACAAACCGCGTGAAAAAACAACTTCAATTTTGCAACCCAAGGTCCTCATTTTCAATAGAGCAGGATCCCTAGGGAATCATCGAGATGGTACAACCTCGGCACATGTTGCTGCTTCAACTTGGGGGAAAATAACAAATAAACAAACCCCGGTAATGCAAGATCGTAAAGAAACCTTCACTACCCTTAAAAGACTAGACACTCGTGAATTGCTAAATATGCATTTAATACTAACTCTAAGGGTCTTGACATAGGTATAGGTCTTATCAAGGCTAGGGAACTTCAACAAATGAGACAGATGATCTCGTGTGTACCAGGAATAGTCCAACCTATGCCAGAAGCATCCCCCTCAAGCGACGTGATCTCGTGATTCACTCCCATAATAACCAATACTGAAGTTCCAAAACACTTTAGACTCCTAGCATGAAACCTTAAAACAGAACTACAGATCCTGAGGAACAGCTAGCATAATATAGGGAAAGAATGCAAATCATCCCTATCCCATTACACTTAAAATAAGCTTGCATGTGCAAGGGTTTTGGTTCGACCCTTACAGGATCACCCTTAAAATTGTAACTAATGTTCCACCTTATTCTATTACATCATTTCCACATTTAGTTAATCTTTATAATAATCAATTTTCTTGTAGCAATTCTTTCGAGAAGATCACTAGTAATCTTTATCGGTAATCCAAGATCCTAAGGAATCCGTTAGGGACTTTGTAAATAGGTTTGGCAAGGAAGCCTTGACTCTCCCTAACGTCAATATGGTGACCACTGTAGAAGCTTTCAAAATGGTTCCGAAGAAAGACTCTCCTTTTTTAAGACCTTGTAATGACCCCATGCAAAAGTATGGATGAAGTCAGGAGCAAAGCTTTGAGGTTTACTGGGCTAGACGAGGACAAAGATATCTAGCATAAGAGAAACCCTCCTAACTCATATGATAACCCCAATAAGATGGTCAACTCCTCAATCCAAAGACCCTACAAGTCAAAACCTTATTCGAGACCTCACCATCACTTGGTTAATGCCTTTGAGGATGAAAGGGAGGAGGATGATTTTCCCAAGATCATTGACTGTTGTTTCTCTATGGATGTTTTAGGTATAATATATGTTATGCAGGATCTCGATGAGAAAGCAAGGTCGCCAAAGAAAGGAGAAAAGTTCACCAGCTGGAAAGACAAGTCTATGTGGTGTTTATACCATTAAGACTTGGCCACATTATTGAGAATTGTATAGCTCTCAGGAAAAAGATCAGGTACCTCCAGAGCAAAGGATATCTCAAAGAAATCATAGGAAGAATAAATGAAAGATCCAAAGAAAAAGATAAGATCCTCCCAAGATCCTAGAAAAACCAGGATCCAGTCCTATAAATACCAAGCTAATCAATGTTATCTCCGGAGGTTTTGAAATTTGTGGAACTTCTTATTTTGTAGCAAAAAGGCATGCCAAGATGTCTAAGACAAAAAAGGAGGAAAGACACTAGAAGAATATGTCAGTCACGAGTGAAAAGGAAATCACATTCGATGAAGTGGATAGGGAAGACATCTAAGATCCCCACCATGACGAATTGGTGATCATCCTCTTCATCACCAATCACTTTGCCAAAAGTACCCTTGTCGATGGATAATCCTCGGTCAACATCTGGGGGCCACCAAGATGTACTAGGATCTGAGATTGAATTATTGGTAGTCGTGTATGAAGAGGGAGATACCCTGCTACGTGGAGAGATGCATGACTTGTAAGATGGCTGAAGCTGAGCATCAGAGGTCGCATGGCAAGTTGTAGCCTCTAGAGGTTCCCATGTGGAAATAAGAGCAGGTTTCAATGGATTTCATCACCAAGTTGCCGAAGACGGCAAAGAGTTTTGATACTATATGGTTCATCGTGGATCGATTGACCAATAGTGCCAACTTTCTGGCAATTTGGGAGAGTTCATCAGCCGAGAAGTTGGTTGATGTGTATGTTCACGAGATCCTTGCTCGCCATAGGGTTCCGGTCTCCAATGTTTCATACCGTGATGTTCGTTTCACCTCCTATTTTTGATAGAAGTTCCATGAGAAAACGGGCACATGGTTGCACTTCAACACTTCTTATCATCCGCAGACTGACCGCCAGAGTGAGCTGACAATGTAGAACCTTGAGGATATGTTACGGGCATATGTTATCGATATTGGTAGGAGCGTGAACTCCTACCTACCTCTTGCGAGTTCTCCTGCAATAATAGTTATCACTCCAGCATTGGTGCTCTGCCTTTTGAGATCTTGTGTGGGTGGAGATGTCGTACCCCAGTTTGATGGGAAAGGTTGGTCATAGTGTTATGGGGCGGACCGAAGTGGTCATTCAGACCATGGAGATGATTCAACAGATCAGAAAGAGGTTGCAGAGTGCTTAGAGTTGTTAGAAGAGCTATGCCAACCAGCGCCGATCCGAGTTGGAGTTTCAGGTCACTAACATGGTGTTTGTAAAAGTCTCGCCTTGGAAAGGTGTGATTCGCTTCAGGAAGAAGGGGAAATTGGGTCCCCGGTATATTGGGTTATTTCAAGTGTTTGCCAGGGTTGGAAAGGTTGCTTATAGGTTGGATCTTCCTGAGGAGGTCAGTTAAATTCATAACATTTTCCATGTTTCGCAGCTTCGGAAGTGCGTATTGGATGAGGATGTGGTGGTTTCATTGGATGATATTCAGGTTGATGAGCGCCTGAACTATGTTAAGAGGCCGTTAGCTATCCTGGAAAGGGAGGTAAAGGTTTTGTGTAGCAAGTAAGTACCTTTGGTAAAGGTACGATGGTAGCACTGGATGGGCTCTGAGTGGATCTGGGAGCTAGAGGCTGAGATGCGAGAGTACTATCTATATTTGTTCACTACAGAAAACTTCAAGGATGAAGGTTAGTTCAAGTGGGGGATATTTGTAACACCCCAGTATTCATGTACTCATAAATTCATCCTTATAGGTTTAATTCATGTCATTTTGGTCCCTATAATAGAAGGAAGTATCCATGAGAAGCCCTAGTGGCAATTTTGTAATTTTGGGACAGGAGAAGTACGGTAAGCGTACATGAAGGTACGTTAAGCGTACTAGGGAACACCCAAGTACGTTGGGTGTACACTTTTGTATGTTGGGCGTACTTATGTCTGGAGAAAACCTTATGTTTTAGGGTTTGAGGGGTATTTAAATATCCTTATGGCTCTTTTATCCCCACCTTTTCAACCTCCAAAGCCTTAGAGTCGTTCTTGCAAAATCCCTAACCCCTTAGAGTGAGATTTGAGCCCTAAAGTGTGTTCTTGGTGTATTAGAGGATGGAGAAGTTGCATCAAGAAGCCTTGAAGTGGAAGCAAGCTTGTGGATCTGGGATCTTTGTACCCGTGTGAAGCTCAAGAAGGTATAAATGATGGGTTATGAGCATTCTAACACTCCTATGGTGTACATGCAACCCTAGAAACCTTGGATCTATGATACATGCAAAATTGATTTTTTCAAGGTTCTTAACCTATCTAGCATAAAAGGGAACTTTTAATCCTAAAAGATAGTAAGAAAACATACCTTGTAGTACTTTGGATTCCTTGAGAACCTTGTGAGCCTAGCACCCGAAGTATGATGTCTTAAATGTCTCACACAACACCAAATGCACTTGGAATAAACCTTGAGAGAAATGTCACACACTTGGAATCGGCTATGCCATCTTATTTCTTAAACTAGTGCCGATTTGGGTCTACAACATATTGCTTATATAGTGTGTCATAATTTGGGTTACACCATGTAAACTCTAATTTGACATGGATTTTCATTTCCATGATCCATGGGTTTAAAGACACCATGGAGCATCCTATGGGCTTTAGCCCAACTTGATAATCCATGGAGCATTAGCCCACTATACAAGTATGGGTGATTTACATAATCAACCCATATATTTAAATAGTCTTCTTTGGATCACTTAATTAATATCAAATTAATTCTTGATCAATACTAATTAAATAATACTATTAATATATTAGAACTTATAATATATTAATAAACCTTAAGTGTTATTTATCTCATTTAAGTCTATCCAAATGCATGATGCCAAGCAACCCAAATGGAACATGCTGATTGGGTCAAGTACATCCCAGAATAGTTATGAACTTAGACACCGAATCCAACAGTCTCCCACTTAGATATGTCTAATAACTATATATGCAAGAATAACTTCAGGAACTGATCAACAATCATAGCTTTTTCAAGGTCTCGCGGAACTAAGATAACGATGATATTCCATTTAATATAAGTGATCATATAATACTATGTTCTAGATATCAGCCGGACAAATACATGGAACAATGTCTTACTTATTGTCCAACAGTTTGTTTCCTGATTTCTGATTTTTTTGACATAGAACTTAAGTGAACAGATCAACTTAGTTCTGACCAGGCCCGGTACATGGGTCATCACAAAATCATCGAGGGGCCCAGATATCGCTTCTAATCCAAGAAGGAACAGATAAAATTCGACTCATATGCTTGTTCTTCTACTCGTTGAATCATACACAAAGGCACGTTTTATAGCATCGAGTTACCAATGCATTTTCGTACGATCAATGCATAACCAACTCATAGGCAACAAGTCATATCTCTAGGTTTCAAGACTTATATGATATTACCGTCACACGATCACTCGAGATAAATTCCATGAAGTGATACCAGTGAGCGTGGGTTGAATCCAATACTCAGAACTTATGAGCACTCATGAGTGTTATAGCACCACTTTGTCTAACATCTTAGACCTCTACAAGCCAACCAATAACAGTCTTGATTAATATCTACTTCCAACATATGACCGACTGTGGATGGTTTGAATAACTTAGTCATTCAGGAAGAGCGACTTAGCTATTCTGGAATTCAAAACATGCAAAGTGAAACACAAGAATAATTGAATCCAATATGGTCTCAGAACTTATGAATATAAATAAAACATCTTTTATTTATCACCATATTGATTATCCATCATTCATTTCATACTGTTTCAAACTATCAACTTTATACTTGAATTAAAAACAATAGTCGTCCCATGCTCCAAGCATGTACACTATCTTTTTCTAAAAACTAGTCAAACCATATACCAAGTATGCACACTATGTTTTTTCTATGATCTTTACTCTATGAAATAGATCGATTGAACATAATTCCAGTGATACTCATTTCACAATCTCAAATCCTTACCGCAAATGCAAGAATTCCAAATTCCTGCCATTTACCTAAATCTGTTAGATTCTAAACTTATATGCATTGGTCTTCTTGTAATGATTATGCACAAATTCATAAAGACTTGTCAACTAACATTACAGAGTATTCCAATGGAGATCAACTCCATGGAAACGAAGTCTTATATTCAAAGTTCTTTGCCTTTGAACATTCTTCTTGCATTAAGTTTCCTAATCTTACACAGATTTAATGAATACCTTCCACCTAAACAAGAGTTGCCTCTTTTCAGAATATGTCACTATGGTCCTTCCAAAATTAACACTATACATCCAACTGTCCCTGAGCAACCAATCTTTGGTAAACCTTAGATTGTCCTCGACAATTGCTTAATCAAATTAGTCATATCTAGTTCTAGTACTTTTTCCCTCTTAACGCTCTGGGCATTTGGAAAAATTTAGAACAGATGAATATTATACCACATGCAATCGGTCCTATATCCGAAGCATACGGGACATGATTCATAAACACGTGATAGTAGACCGGTCTTTTACTATAATATTTCTATTTCTATTTGCCAAGTTCTCAGAATTCAGATTATGAAAAGGGATGCCGTAATCGTAATCGAATTTTAGAACGCAAATAATGGACCATATACAGAATTTCTTTATGTTAAGCCATTCCAACATGAAATTCATATATATATCCTTGACTAAATATGATTAAAACCTCAATCTAAGCTTTTAGAATTGAAGTGAAGTGTAATTTCCTCTCCCTTAATTATAGGAAAACAACTTTTTCCCAATTGAAACCTTTTGTTTTCTATAATTAACATTGCTAACTTGCAACACTTATTATAATTATCATGCTCCCACTTGCATGATGCTTATTAGCATGAAGCTTATGCTCCCAATAGCTTTGACATGTACTTAGAAATCTGCTGGACTTCTAGAAATCAATACTTTATTGACCTTCTTAGCATAGTTCATATTTCTGATACGAGATGCTTTGATAAAAATTTATCAAAATCATACACCTTTCCTTAGATAACACACATATGTGTCTAAACAATTTCAGAACTATGAAAAGGGATGCCGAAATCATAGTCTCAATTCTTTAGACCTTTTCATTTCTCACAAGTCCATGTTAGTGTGCCGGCTAACCACAGATGCTCCACTAACGACTTTGAGAATGCAAATATCACAATTGCTATCTAGTTAAAATCTACTTAGTGAAAGTGTTTCCTCACCATCCTTTTCATGAATCGGAGAGAAACCTTATGACACTTAGCTTTTATGGTTTATTTGTTCCTATCCATGTGAATTTGTCTAAAATATTATCACAAGACAAGGTTATTGACAAATCCAAACTCTTATGGATTGAACTTGTGCAGTCTTAACTTCTTGCCACCTGGCAGCACAAGGGCCTGCCATTGCTTCCAAGCTGTTATACAACCAATTGAGAACTCTCGGAACTCATATGTAAAGCCAAATTTAAATGGAATGGGCACAAAAATTGGAATATGTCAACACGATAGGCTATAAACCTCAAGTCGTGTGCTAGTGATAAACTATAGGTTTTTCCTTCTTGATTAGATCTCGAAGTATTTCCAAGATCTTTAAGACTCCCACTTCCCTATTGACATATAAGACTCACTTTCCAAATATTCAAGAGATAGTGAAGATTCTTTATTAAGACAAACACTTCATGCAATTGGCCTTAAGTTGGTCTCTGCTTTATCCAAAACATCACAACTTACCAATTTCAAATGTACATGAGTGGGATACACTTTACTCATACATTTGACTAGTGTTATAAACCTTTCTTTAAGATATGTCACTCAAGTTACAATCTTGGAGTATGATTCTAAGAATTGTTTTTGGAACAAAGTTTGAATCATCTTCTTGATTTAACCATTTTAGCAATTCTTGATTCCTCTTCTTAGCCATATGAATGTATTAAGGTGCCTTTAGAGGACCAATTGTGACATGGTTTCTTAATCATTGAGATGATCACAAAATATGATACTAAAGTACTCGCCCATCTTTTCAAATTTGAGGAACTTTTATCCTTCTGCCTAATTTGATTATTCTCATCCGTCCTGCCATACACTAAAAATTTTCAATGTTTCAGAATTATACTTAAACTTGTAAGTATAACCATATTTACTAAACCTTAGTAAATCATGACGAATAGTCTTATCAACCTTTTGTGGTAGACCTTGATCAGTGCACAAGAATGTGTACTTGATCTCTTAGTCCTTCACTTGACTCACATATACATGTGAACAAGTAACTAGTCTTAATTTTTCCAAGCTGAAAGTTCTCATTCATCATACTGTACAACTTGTATGATTCCAAGTTTCTATCCAACTGAAAAACTTGGGTGATGAGACGCTTTCCTTGTTTGGTAAATTTAGACACTACCACAAATGAAAGAATCAAATTCACATTTCCATAATTGCTAGAAACATATAAAGATCAATTTTCAATAAAAGTCATTGCAAGGAGATAGAAACTAAAATAAAATCAAAATTTTATTTATTTATAAGAATGCGGAAAAAGGTTTCCTTACAATGAAACTTTAAATGAAACTATGCTATTATATATTTCCTAGCAATCTATCATAACTCCTAAGTAGTAGCTCAAAAATCTGGTCTTCAACCAAGAGAAAAAAATTCATCTTCGCAATCAGATTCAGCATACTCTTTCTTTAAGTTTCCTTTCCTTTGCTTGATCCTACGAAACAAAAAAATGTAACTTAGTCACATCATGTATTGATAATCAACAATTAGGAACTTGACAAAGTTAGATAGTGGATTTACCTGAATCAGAATCAAACTTTTTGATTCCTTTCAGATCCTTCTGGTAGTTAGGGCAGCTTCGCTTCCAATGCCCTTTTTATTCATAATGAAAACATATAGACTCTTCGGGAATGGTACAAAAGGCTATTCTAGACTTAGACTTTCTCCTTACCTTCCAGTCAACCGAGTTGACCAAGGCTGATCCCTTTCCATTGGGAAGAGAAAGCTTTTCTGGACTTCCAATGTTACCATTGCCCATGTCCATGAAAGTTTGAGAAGTAGACCTTCCACCCATATTTGCTTGACTATCGCGCCAAATCATTTCTGATTCAGTAGCAATAAGCAAATAAGAAAGATCTAATAGGGTCATGTCGGGATCTGTCACATAATAGTCTTTAATAAACATACTATATGACTCAGGAAGTGACTGAAGGACCCAGTCAATAGCTAGCTTCCTTGGGAAAATGACATCCAACATTCTCAACTTATCAATGTGTGACTTCATTCTTAAGACATGAGTGCACACAGGTCTTCCATCTTCATGTTTCATCGTGAGCAGGGCTTGAGTGATCTTGAACTTTTCATGCCTTTGAGCTTGTAGGTCATGGAGAATAATTAGAGGAGGAGGAGGAAGAGAAGTATGATTTTCATGAGCCAAAATCAGGAAGTCATCTTCATTAGGAAAGCTTGTTCCATAAGATTTGGGAAGATCATTATTGTCTGAACCAGACATCTACAAAGGGATAATTTCAAGTTAGTTGATTTAAATCCTTAATATAACACCCAATATGAAATATTAAGGCTAGGACCCAACACAATATTTTATAACTTGGAAGAGGGATGTCGTAATCCAAACTATAAAATATTTGAAGGTAGGTGAATGACGATTCACCAATTTCTGCCATGAAAAATGAAATAAATTATTAGGTTTTAATTGGATTTGAAACTCCTAGATCTTTTGAGATTCATTGAACTTTCAATGGCATGTTTCAATCTCGAGTGTGCCCTTCAGGTTTAGTGACTGGGATGCCGAGGATCACAAAACAAGGTGTGAATAACCATGCAAATATACTTGGTACCCTTAATTTTTACCCCTCAATCGATGTGTTGGTTAACCAAAGGAGCTCCACCGATACTATGATAAACATTAAGTTACCCTTTGCCTACCTTGTTAAATCAAGCTAGGGTGCCGGTTAACCACACATGCTCCACTAACCGACTTAAGCAAAGTGCAAAGTGTAATTTCATGGGTTAGCCCCAAATTCACATTTTCCTAAGTAACTAAGATTGGGTATTAATAAGAGTTTTAGTTAATTAGTATTTATCATTAATACTATAATAAAAGGAGAATTATAGTCCTTGTCCTACCCGTTTGGCTAACGACCCTCCACCAGTCAAGGAAGCAGTGTGTGAGACTGGACACCCATTAAACTGTCATTTTATAGGCACTAACCTTATACCCCCCCCCCCCCTCTTATAGACCGGCTTCGTGAATGAGGCCTACTAATGGTAAAACGAATTTACTCTTATACATATGTATATATATATACATATATATATATATATATATATATATATATATATATATATATATATATTATCAACTTCTAATATTATAAAGTATAAGGGTTGAATTTTAACTTTTAAAATTCAAAGGGCTTAACTTGGAATTAAAGTATTCATAAGGGAAAACTTTTCAAATTCCAAAACTTGACGGAAAGTTTTGAAACTAGTCAAAAATATTCAATTCCATAAATTATGTGTTTAAAGTAGTTTTTGTTGAGTCAAAATTATGGTTTATACTTTGCTTTTCTATGAAAATATATTTTTCTATAATGTAATATGTAATTTTGTGGCTGTGTATGGCCGTACTCGTGTGTACGGCTGGTGTCTTATATATATAGGGTGAGGAGCTCATGTAAGTGTATGGCCAAGGAGCTTAAGTGTGTGAAATCAAAGGTGTTCTAGAGAGAGAGAGAGAAGAATAGTGTGTGTGAGAGAATCTATTGTAAGGAGCATCAATCATATCATCAATACATCCTAGATTTAAATTATTCTTCTTCTCCTTATCTTCTATTTTGATCTGGCATCATCTAATTGATTGGGATTTCGCAACATCACTTGGATCTGTTTGATACACAAGCAGATTGGGCACTTACAAGTAGTATCAGAGCCTGGATTGTATCAGTGAATTTTGTCAGATCTGGAGCTTATTTGATCTTATTTTCGAACGATTTTTGCGTTTTTGGATAGATCTCTGAAAATTAGGGGGGGGTTGTTCTTCGCATTATTCATAAAAATGGGTTTTTGATCGAGTTTTGGAGCAATGACTCCGCCGGTGCCATAAAAAGGCTTCGGCTTGTAGTTTGTGAAATCCTTGTAAGAGCACTCTCTCGAGCGCATAGGGATTTCGACTGGAATAGATTCAACAGGGGTTCCACCTCTGCTAGCATCGGATGAGTGATACTGAGCCATGGCAGTTGCCACTGCTGTAGCTACGGCAGCATTCAGGGCTGCAGTATCGATGACCGGAGGCGGTGGAGGTGCAGGATTATTCCTATTCCTGGGAGTCTTGCGAGGAGGCATCTTTCAGCTATAAGTTTATAAAGACAAGAAAGATGGTAAGAATCAATTTGCAAGCAACGTGAGAGTGACACATGGACTAACTAACCATAGCCCAACAGTTGAATGAGTGTTTGAAATCACAATAAGAAATATCAGTAGGAATACACAAGTGTACAAATTTTTCCCACAGATTAGATAGATTTCAATAGTACGGGTATTACTGATGTAATAAGTTCAAGGAAAATCGACCTAACAGTAGGTCTTACATCATACCAAAAGGGCAAGACTGACAGTCTTAGATTCCTAATTAGAGTATCGAAAGTTAGGAATATTTTACAGACAAGTGCTACTTAGAGCACATAAGTTCAAGGCTATCCCTAAATCAAAAGACAGAGATGTACTAGACATCATCTAATGGCGATGGGAATTCCTCGGGCGAGCCCTGAGGTCGGACACTTGGCGAAACACCTCTTGAAGGTGTCGATCCTGAGCTCTCTGACGAGCTCTAAGTTCCACGACCTCAGCTCGGGAGGCAGCCAGCTGTTGTTGTAGGGTTTCGTTGGTTCTTTGGGTCCGTTCCATGTCTTCTTCAAGACGGCGGATGCGGACTGTGTTGACACCTGAATTGGCATCAATCTCCATGACCCGGTCGATGGCTGCTCGACCTTGCTCGACCCTGTCAGCAGAGCCACCATCGCTAATGTTGTAAAAGGTTCGGTCCCCAAAGTATGGTAAGGGTTGACCCTGTTCATCACTCCAGTGGTTCAGGTTGTTTGCCCACATGGGTGTAGGACCTGGAAACGCTGGTCGAGGGTTGTTGTTCGGGGCTTGACCTACAAGCGGTAGGTTGTTGACTTCAGGCTCGGAGTCAGATCCATCAGAAAAGCCTTCTGCGAGGTGATCATCCAAAGGGATTGGATGATCATCTTCGGGCTCTTCCTCGATCCACCCAGCATTGCCTTCATTGGGAAGGTACGGGTCGCCATGATGGAATCTAGCCATTTAGATATACGCGAGAAGAGAGGTATAAGAATATAGTATACGTGTAACTAGTAGCACAAAATACTCCTATAGTATTTTAAGTTTAAGTTCTATTGATCTTCTTGTGGTAGTGTTGGTAAGTTTTTAGACTTGTTAACATATCACAACCATTCTAGGGCATATGCTAATCACTCCTAGGACCAGCATAGTTGATCAAGCTATGCCATTCCCAGGACTGACCATACATCCCCGAGCTCACTTGTGATATTTAACAATCGTAATACTTTTGTTCTTGTCATTGTGACACTTATTTTAGTATGAATGCAGACTAGTATACTTAATTAAATATTTTATTATTTAAAGTATAGACTCTTGGTCAAAGTGTTTTAATCCCTTTTGGGTTTATAGTTTAGTATATCTTTTATGGGTTGATATACTTGCTTCACTATAAACAATGCTCTGATACCAATCTGTCACACCCCAAAACCAAGAACGGCGGAAACGTTGTAGGGCGGAGGACGTCATGTATAGTGTCACAACACAGTAAATGTAAATAAGTAAACAACATCATCCATTGCATTAAATATATACTTTTAATACAAGTGTGTTCTGTACAGTTATAGACACCAAAAATAATGTAACACAAAATAATATGAGATGAGTCTTGAATGCACTCCATCTTCTCAAAAGCTGGCCTCGGTACCTGTCTACTGATGACCTGAGAATACAAGTTATTTTGAAAGAGTTTATCAGCATTAAGCTGGTGAGTTCATAAGTATTTTAGTGTCAATGTTTGTTGGCAAAAACGTTTGAACCTGTCTCAATGTATAAGTTTGTAAAAATGTAAGTAAATGTTTGAAAGTGTTTGCAAAAGTTTGAATCTCTCAGAAAATCCTATATTTTCTATAAAAGTAACCTTCTACCAAGGCTTAACTGTCTTGTATACTCGTTTGTTGTAAAAGTGTGTAATTACCCAAGTAACTATCATTTAATAAAATATAGTTTGTACATTAATGCTGAAGTGAGATTATCACTAAAATATGTAATGGGTAAATCATTGTAGTACTGTAGCTTTGTATAATAAGAACTACTGCTGTACTAATTACTACCTTAAACCGGATTTATATTAAGGTATAATGTGATAAATTGCACCATGCTATCGACTGGTAACAACGACATAATGAATGGTCGTAATAAAGAAATGACGTTTGGCACCCGCAGACCTGCAGGTCCGGCTGTAGCTAGCAGCAAGGTGTAGGATAGTCAATCCAGTATAGATCTATACGCAAACTCACGCTCTCCCTCCAAGAGAATTCTTGCTACAACTCGGGCCATGACATTTAAGGCATGCTCCGACACAGTGGATCACAATTGTCAACGTATTCATGTATATGTAATGTTTCTCGTTCTAGTATAGCTGTATATGTACTTGTTTCTAGTATAGTTGTATATGTAATTGTTTCTAGTATAGCTGTATATATTCATGTTTCTAGTATAGCTGTATATGTACTTGTTTCTAGTATAGTTGTATATGTACTTGTTTCTAGTATAGCTGTATATGTACTTGTTTCTAGTATAGCTGTATATGTACTTGTGTTACCCCGATGGTAACTAACTATTGATGTACTGATAAGTATGAATATGGAAGTACTTTTATGTCTATATATGTATATATGATATATAAGTAATATTGAAACAACCTTCGGATGGTCACCCGAAATCCCACCAGACCACATCTCAAGGCGCGAAAAGGAAATAGGGCGGATGGCCTTCTTAAGTCCTTTAAACATTATTTATACATCTATACATATATGGGCATGCAATTGAATATATAAAAGCATAAATAAGTTTTCATAAGACATTTGAAGCATAAATATAATTTCAAGAGAAGATCGACTTGATGTCGATCTATAAAACAATTTGAAGGCATAAGTTGATAAAACAGTTTAAGTATAAGAAGCATTTGTTTGAATCACAGTCTATAAATAAGTTTGGATAGTAAAAGAGTTTGTAAAACATTTCAATGTAGAGTAGTTTGATAACAGTTTGAACAGTGGTAAAAATCATTGTTTTCCTAGTTATTAATCACATGTGATTAAAAGCAATCACATGTGATTGAAGCAATAACTATAAGTATTTGACTTGTATCCCCCCCCCCATAAAGTATTTAAATCATTTAAAATCATTTAAAATCATTTCAAAGGTTGATTTAAGGGGTATGAACTCACCTGTGGTGAGTCGTTTGAATTGCAGTGTCGTATACCGTGCTAGGTGGCAAACGGAGACTTGTTTACACGCACGAGCCTAGTTATCATATAATAAGCATATATATAACTAATTAGACAAATAATAACTTAATAAATGAGTTAAGACACTTAGGAACATGTAAACACTTTTTATAAGTGTTTAAGGTCCAAATGGTTGCATCTAAGTTGCTACGGGACAATGCAAAAGGGTTTGAAACATCAAATGGCCTTGCATAAGAGTTCACCACCCAACAAACCCCACCCTTTGGAGTTTACGGCCGTAAACTCATGGGTTTATGGCCGTGAACTCCTCACATGGTGGTTTTGGGTGTTTTAAAGTGTTATCTTGATCCTAGAACACTCCTAGCTTTGTTGGAATAACACATGAAGTAGTTTAAGGCCCTAGAATGCTCCATAGGGGAGTTTACGGCCTAATGTCCATATACCCTAGAGTTTACAGCCGTAAACTCCTATGGGGTCTTGGATTTTAATTCATTTAAGGCACTTGCACATCAAGGATAGCTTCCATGATTTTATCTAAGGCTAATGGGGACAAGAGGCACACATTTGTGCCTTCACTTGGAGTTTACGGCCCAAGTGATGTTCCTTGGCCGTAAACTCCCTTTAAGGGATGTTCTTGATGTCTTTTACTACTCATTCAAGTCCTAGGTGTTCAAGGGTAATTGTCTTAAGGCCTTAGGGGTGTTTGGAATGCTTTTTACCCTAGAAAAAGGGGTTTACGGCCCAAGAGATGTTCTTGGCCGTAAACTCCTATAACTTAATGATTTTGAAGTGTTTTGATGTCTAAAATAGGTACAAGCATTTGAGGGTTAAAGTCCTTAAGCTTTAGGGGTAGTTTAGGGCACATTTAACCCTTGAAAAGGGGTTTACGGCCCAAGAGAAGTTCTTGGCCGTAAACTCCAATTACTTGATGATTTTGGATGCTTTCTAGTCTATAAAGATCATACACATGGTCCCTAATAAGTTTCCTAACATGGGGATGGGTCTAGGAAGCCTTAATGTTCCATTTTGGAGTTTACTCCCCAAGAACGTTCTTGGGCGGTAAACTCCCGGATCTTGCAATCTAAACATGTAATTGATGTTATAAAGCATCTAACAAGTATTGAAACACATTTAGTAAAGTAGACTCACAATCTGGGATGAAAACACGAAGATCCGTCAGAGAGAATATGGCTTTTCTCTATTTGGAATTGTGAATAATGAATTAATTTAATTCAGAAAACTATTTATAGTCCTGGAATATTTTGACATAAAATATTTTTATTCCCGATATAGGACTGTAACATTATGAAACTTGAAATGCTCAAATTTCACAAAACCAGGAGCATCCACTCTCCTGATATCTCCTTAAACATAAACCCTAATGTACACAAACTTGTTCGGAAAAGTGTGAAAATCACAGAAACTGGACTAGCTTCTATTGGATAGATAATGTTCGTACAATGGAAATTTCGGGTTGTCACAGGTATGATAGTGTTCCTCCACCTTTCAATCATAACTACACATCCATCCTTATGACACAGGAAGAAATTGACAGGGAGGCACATCTTCAATATGACAAACTAGCTGGATTTGTGTTAGAAAGTGTTGAGCTGAACCATTCTAATATTTCTACTTTATGTGCAGGTAAAGTAGTGGAAGATGAGAACAAGGAGAAAAACCATTGAACAAACCAACATCTCCTTCAGCTCTGAATCTGTTGCTTCGAACTTAGCTGCTTCTGATCAACCTGCTGTTGAGAAATACAGGCCACCAATTCCAGTGAAACAGAGTGCCTGCTTCAAGTGTGCTTATGGGAACAATAAGAGACAAGGCAAGGATACGCCACCATAGGTAGGAAGAAACAACTTCATAGTGAAGAAAAACACATGTTTTTACTATGGAAGACCTGGATACATTGCCAGAAGTTGTCCTAATCGCGCATACATTCCCTACTACACACAAGGCTGGCAGAACGCGCCAAGAGGGAGATACTCCAAAAGAAACCCCTCAAGATCACATTTAGTCAATGGTGACTAGAACGCACAGAAGGCCAATAATCAAACTTCCAAGGCCAAGAATCCAAATCCCAAAGGCAAGAAGGGATGTCGGCGCAGAAGCAAAATCCAAGAGATGCGCCAGCGAAACCAAGCCCGGGTAGGTTAAAGTCACCATGGCGATCGACTTCGAGTTCAAAATCAAGTGTTGAGCCACCCATCAGATCGAAAAAGAAATGGGTTAAACCCAACTACAAATGGGTTCCGAAGGGTCACTCTCCCAAATCTTCTAATGATTCTAATATTTCTACATCTTTTGTTTGTGATAAACAAGATATGTCATGGGAGAGAGTATCGTGCAAGGATGACAAAGGTCGACCCAATTTCAAAATGGACTGGGTTCCAAAGACCAACTGATCGCGCTCTGTGTCAGAGCAGCTATGTAGGCATATCATCAGACTTTGGTATGTTGATAGTGGCTGTTCAAGGCACATGATAGGAGGCATCTCTCAACTGTACAACACTCAGAACATTGTTTGAGAGTATGTGTCCTTTACGGAAAAGGAAGAAAGGAAGGGATCACTCATGGGGCTTGTGCTTAATGACATGAAGAATTTTCGGATCTGTTCCGAGATTATACGTGCGGTTCTCAGACCTTCTGGTTGCAAATTCAATCGGTGATTTACGGTTTGAATTTTCTTTTGTATACTCCTGAGTTTGTCTAACACTGATTCATTTTGAAGACAAACTTTATTTTCTTATGGTTTTTTGTTAGTATGTATTATGGGAAGTGATATAAAGATAAAGTGATAACGGGAAGTCTAAAACATGTGTAAGGGACTGAATTTGAATTGTCTAGACTCTGTGTTCAATGTGCTGGTAGGCACGAAGGATTTGACAGTGTGGATTTAGATTGGATTGCTTGGACTGACCATTCGACGCTCAGATAGATTGAGAAGTGAGATAAACACAGGAACCCATGGGATACACTAAATTAATACGCATCTAGAATAGCGGTTCAACTTTTCTTTTATGTACGGACTTATGTCCTTAATTCTGGTTCTGATAGGGCGACTGGGGAGTTTTGATAAAGTAGGTATGTAGGAAATTATTTTCTTGCTTTCTATCTGTCAGTCATATGTTGCTTCCTTTGTGTGATTGGAAGAGATCCGACCTGGAATGCAACATATGCAACTCTATTTCTATGAACCTCCTTATCTATGAAATTATTTTTATCTATTAGTCATATGTTGTCTCCTCTGCGTGATTGAAATGATCCGACCTGGAACACAGCATATGCAACATTCTACCTCTCAATCCCTCTATCTCTGTTAGTCATATGTTGTCCCCTCTGCATGATTGAAAGAGATCTGACCTGGGACACAACATATGCATCTATTTCTAAATCTGACTTCCTCTTTAATAATTGTCTATTCACCTAATGTAACGAGTTCTTTGGAAGTTCTTGATAATCATGGTATATCGGGAAGTGGGGAACATGTTCTAGTGCAACTAAAATTAAATCATTTAGAGGTTGCATGTAGATCTCGTTGCTTAATTTAAGTGGACAACAATACACGTGGTCATCGTCAGCTAAATGGTTTATTTATAAACATATGTCGATATCCTTTGTGCTTAAGTGGACCATAATACCAACAATTGAACAAATCGATTCATGAAGGTGAAGATACTGATAAACAAAGTTAAGACTGTCTCACAACTTTGATCCCAAATATTTTTGTTTTTGTTAAATTTGTTCATAGTTTTCCTCTATGCACAAATTTAGAGGGAGAATTAAAATAAAAAAATTAAAAAAAAAACTCAAAAATCAAACAAAAATCAGAAAATTAAAAATCAAAAAAAATAGTGTTATTTCTGTTTTATTTCTTGTTCAAGAAAATCAGAAAATCCAAAAATATTTTTATTTTTGTTTTATTTTTTCAGAAATTATATATATATATATATATATATATATATATATATATATATATATATATATATATATATATATATATATTGTGTGCTAAGTTTTCTTTTAGTTTTGTTTTGTCTTGAAAACTGAATTCAGGTGTAGATGAGACTCATGGAGACTGTATCGAAATTTTCTGAGCCAAAGCTTCATCCGTGATCATCGCAGAATTCTTATTCGAAGGAGCAAGAAATGAATATTATTCTTTCGACATTCAATCCTTCAACCCCAGAAGCAAGGTGAAGCTGACTTGAAGATTATGTGACAGATTGCATTGAAGCCTCCTCAATCAATTTGCTGCTATCTATGAACCTGTTGAAGTGATCCATAAGATTTTTTCTCTCTGATGTTCTCTCTGAAGATTCTCAAGATGAAAGCGCCATCATTCAAGAATCTCTACAAGAAGCCTCCTCACCCAATGTGCGTTTAATGTCAAATTCTGCAGAAATCCCAACTACTCAAGATGAAGTCATTATTGAAGATTCATATGTTCATCTTGATGCTGTGAAGAAATTTAAAGATTAATGCTGAAGCCAAGCTCCCAATGAAGATTAACAAGAAAAGCTAGCTACTTTTTAGGAGGAGTTTGTTGGGTCAATTAGAAAAGAAAGCTATAAACCAAGGGGGAGATTGTTAGGTCAAAATTATGGTTTATACTTTGCTTTTCTAGGAAAATATATTTTTCTATGATGTAATATGTAATTTTGTGGTTGTGTACGGCCGTATTCGTGTGTACGGCCGCACACCTGTGTACGGTCGTACACGGGTGTACGGCTGGTGTCTCATATATATATATATATATATATATATATATATATATATATATATATATATATATATATATATATATATAGGGTGAAGAGTGCATGTGAGTGTATGGCCAAGGATCTTAAGTGTGTGAAATCAAAGGTGTTCTAGAGAGAGAGAAGAATAGTGTGTGTCAGAGAATCTATTGTAAGGAGCATCAATCATATCATCAATACATCATAGATTCAAGTTATTCTTCTTCTCCTTCTCTTCTATTTTGATCTGGCATCATCCAATTGATTGGGATTCTGCACCATCAATTGGATCTGATTGATACACAAGCAGATTGGGGATTTACAGTTTTAATCCAAAAACTCTTCAAGTTCCATAACTTGAGGACAAGTTATGGAAGACTTTAAACTTTTAAAAGAATGTGACTTTTCTTTATTCATAACCTATGGAAATATTTATGAGTTTTATGAATCTTAAATGTGACTTTTCATATAACTTGAGGACAAGTTACAAAAACACATTTTAGAATCACTCTTAGATTAATTTGGATTGAAAACAACAATTTCACATAACTTTTCTATTAATCTAAGCAACTCATAAGAACATGATAATTCAAATCAAACTTTTTCATGTAATTAGCCTAATCCTTAAACTAATACAAAACATGAATCTATTAACAATTATCTTAGAAATTGGATTAGCATGAACATTACCACACCAAAAACAGGTTTATAAGTTGAAAAACAGCTTAGGGTAATGTTCCTAGTCCAATTCCAGCCAAAACAGTCGAAGATATGCCATCTGGGAGTCCAAATCGTCGAGTGCACGAACCAACTCGGCAAGTTTGATGAGTTTTGCCTTGGA
This sequence comes from Lactuca serriola, assembly GCF_051521515.1. Classification (NCBI taxonomy): domain Eukaryota; kingdom Viridiplantae; phylum Streptophyta; class Magnoliopsida; order Asterales; family Asteraceae; genus Lactuca; species Lactuca serriola. The sequence continues at coordinate 187,747,576 of NC_136412.1, read as the reverse complement.
CTCGGCGAGTCTGCTGTCCAGACAGCATACAAACATCGATTTTCAGCCAATTTTGCAAGTATAACAAGAAAACAAGCCTAGTCTCTGATACCACTGATGGTTTATGAGCATTTTAACACTCCTATGGTGTACATGCAACCCTAGAAACCTTGGATCTATGTTTTATCTATGATACATGAAAATTTGATTTTTCCAAGGTTCTCAACCTATCTAACATACAAGGGAACTTTTAATCATAAAAGATAGTAAGAAAACATACCTTGTAGTACTTTAGATGCCTTGAGAACCTTGTGAGCCAAGCACCCCCAAGTTTGATGCCTAAAATGTCTCACACAACAACAAATGCACTTGGAATAAACCTTGAGAGAAATGTCACACACTTAGAATCGTCTATGCCCTCTTATTTCTTACACTAGTGCCGATTTTGGTCTACAACATATTGCTTATATAGTGTGTCATAATTAGGGTTACACCATGTAAACCCTAATTTGACATGGCTCTTCATTTCCATGATCCATGGGTTCAAAGACACCATGGAGCATCCTATGTGTTTTTCCCCAACTTAATAATCCATCGAGCATTAGCCCACTATACAAGTGTGGGTGATTTACACAATCAACCCATATATTTAATTAGTCTTATTTTGATCACTTAATGAATATCAAATTAATTCTTGATCAATACTAATTAAATAATACTATTAATATATTAGAACTTATAATATATTAATAAACCTTAAGTGTTATCTCTCTCATTTTAGTCTATCCAAATGCATGATGTCATGCAACCCAAATGGACCATGTTGATTGGGTCAAGTACATCCCAGAATAGTTATGAACTTAGACACCTAATCCAACAATAAAGTTTATACCTTTATGTTTTGGTTGTTAGATCCCATCTGTGGGAGTTTTATGTTGCTTTTATTGTCCCCAAAGGTCCCATTCTATGCATTATTGGTTATTGACGTTTTGAACTATCCTTCCAGACCCTAGGAAGGGTCCTCAGCCATGAAAATGAGGTCCCAATGGCTAAAACGATCTCATGCATCTTGTATAGGCTCTTAATAGATTAAGACCCTGTATTAAGGACTTTATGGACGTGAAAAGTCATAAAGTTAGGGACTTTATGACTTTAGGGTGTGTTTGGATCGTAGATCTAAAATATGTGCTTAAGTTCTTAATCCATTAAGCACTTAATGAAGATTTGAGGATTGCGAAGTTACGCCCCATGTAGGTAGGAGTATGTCCCACGTACTCAGTCAGCCACCCTGTAAACTGGCTAATCAGCATACCTTTGAGTTGCGCCCCGTGTACTCGAATGAGTCACCCCATACTGAGTTGTCTCAGTTGATTTGACTCGGCTGGATTAACTCGGTTGGTTTAGTGGGTTTAACCATTTGACTTTAACCAAGTCTGACCACGTTTGACCAAGTTGGACTTCGAGGGCATTTTGGGTATTTCGGGATTTTAATGAAATTGATCACTTGGTGGAGGTAGGTTTTCAGTAGAGAGATGAGATTCGGAATCGAGCCTTATCACTTATGTCCAGTTCATAAGCTGAGTTTTCCTCACTGTACTTGCAGGTCGAAGGCACCAAGGTCGGCCCATTGTTTTCATAACCTGATATTTGTGATATCTTGAGTAAGGAATAGATATGCATGCTAGTTTTGCTATGCTAGTCTGGTAGATCTTTAGGAATACCTATGATACTGTCTGTTTATCTATGTATGATATTATATGTTATATGTCGACATATTGTGTGCGTCGGGTTGAGGTTGTACTACTCTGTAATATAGAAAACAAACCCTGGAGCAAGCCATATATGAGCTAAGGGTCGGGGAGGGCATGCTAGACTTATACTGAGGGCTCATGTACATTCCAAATACGAGCTGAGGGCCAGGAAGGGCATGCCAGACTCGTATTGAGGACTTAGTGGTATTTAGTCCTAGGACAGGCCAGGGCGAGGAGCCAGCCAAGCATAAATTGTGGGCCAAGGGCAAGCCACACTTATAATGTGGGCTCAGGGGTAATCCAGGATGTTAGCTATGGACCCATTACATCCTGTTATTATATATGTGATATTTGTTGTGTATTGGTATTTTGGAGGAACTCACTAAGCTTTGGGCTTACAGTTTTGGATTATGTTTCGGGTACCTCTATGGATCATGGGAAGGCGAAGGCGTGATCGTGCACCTCCTCATGTTTTGTTTTATGATTTTGGGAAGACTCTAGTATTGAACATGTTTTGAAAACTATTTTGTAAACAATAAATATCTATGGTTGGTTTTAATAGTTTAAATTTTTTCATGAATTTTATGGATGTTGCAGAGTGAAGATGGTAGAGTACGACTTGAAGGCTCATTGCTAGACAAGAATGTATATTTCCAAGTGATGCTAGATGTAAATATGGATGAAACTTAGCAACTAAATGATTTCTTTTTAAACCTATCTTGCTTCCTTAGCTTCTTCTGCGTTTTATTAATTCCTATGCCAAACTCTAATGGATACTTGTACAAAAAGATCTTGGCATAAAACAATTAATATTATCATGTCCTTAGGAATAATCTGAATTTGTTAGGTCATGAAATCTACAAATAATAGTAGTATAGAGTACAACTAAGTTATACGAAAGAATAGTATAGCTCAAGAAGGGATTGAATCTATAAAGATACTAAACAAATGATTTTAACTTGTCAAATTCCTATTTTGAAAAAAAAAATCATTTTTAGATGATTTTTGTTTTGTGTTTAATTCAATTATATGCATTTAATTTATGGATTGATGTTTAGATATCTAATTACCTATGTTGATACTAAGCAATATAATCAAGCTCTTAGAGGTTGATTGAAATTTTGCATTAGGTTTCTTACAAATTCCCAACAATAATTTTTACTTCTCAACTTCCATCATCTCCATGAGCATAATATTGAACTCTAGCCTCATCTTGTATATATTAAGCTCATTATGCTTGTTTTGTCCCAATTGAAAGAAGATGGAGTGCTTTTGTGGTGCAAGGAACCAATAAGAAAAGCACAAGCAACCCTTGAGCATCTTTTGGACTCTTGTAAGTCTTTAAGACTCGACCTTTGTGGTTTATTTCTCCTAGATCTTGAGCTTATAAGCAAGCTCCTTCCATTTTGTGAGTTTTGAGTAAGTGATTGGAATAAAGTTGGCAACTTTATTGCTTTCAGATGTCCTAAGAGTATTATATGTGTTAGATCTGCCTTTTACTCACTATTTGGTGCAATGCATGAAGTTTGGACCATATTTTTACCCTTTTTGACCTAGTTTGGGGTGAGACATGAATGACATCTTTATGTTCTTAATGTTTCAATTTCTATGGACCTTAAGGGAGTATTAAAGCCTCCTAGAAGTATGAGGCTTGAACTTCATCGGTTAAGGACATAATGAAGAAGTTGTTCTTCCAGACGGACCACGACTCATAAGTGTAGCATTAGTTTTGTCGAGATTAGACCACGGTGTGGTGGATCCTCGACTATTAACTTTTTGACCAGTTGAATTTTAGTCAAATGTTAGTAAAAGTGAGATTTAGACTATCAATTAAAGGCAAAATGGTCTTTTGCACCAAGATGAGGATTAGAAAGAGAAGGACTCATCTAGAGAGGAAATATAAGAATTATGCTTAATTACTAGATTAGGGTTATTTATTGTGTAGATGTTCGAGGCGGTACTAGTATCGCCTACCTTATGTTGACTATGACAACTAACAACCTCTTGGAGGGACGTATGGTCGAGAGGATCGGGAAAATAGAGAATAATGTCTCAGACGGAATTTCTAGTTGTACCATGTTAGTGTTGATCACAAACAGCCTCTTGGAGGGAAGTTTGATCAGAAGATATGTGTTCTAGCGAATAGCCTCTCTGAGGGAAGATCTAGACATAATATTTAGAAATATGCTAACATTGTTGGATTAGTGTCTGAGTCCATAACTATTTTGGTATGTACTTGACCCGATGGTGCATGGTCCTTTTGGGTTGCCTTCACCAAAGCAACTTGATACGATAAATTATGGAGAGAGAAGATTAATTATGATTTATTAATATATTATGAGAATAATATATTAAAGGAGAAATCATATTGTTTAATTAATATTAGTCAAGAATTAATTGATAATTAATTTTGTGGCTAAAAGAGATTAATTAAACTTAAGGGACTGGAACTGTAATTATAAGATAATTGCATTTGGGCTATGGATTACCTTGGAATAATAGGTTGGACGAATTCTATGGGGAAACCCATTAGAAATCGTCCAAGGGATATTCTAAAAGGGTCCATGGGCTGCTTAGGGCTTAAGCAGTCAAATTAGGGTTTCCTAGTTGAAAACCCTAATAGCCTACATGTATATATAGTAGCCTTAAACCCCCAAAACGTGGCTAAGAGTTTCACTAGGGTTTTTGGATGTTTTGGGCAGCCTCCTCTCTCCTTATTCTTCATCCTCTTGCTCTTGGTGTTTGTGAGCCATTAGAGGAGTGACAATTGTGACTCTAAGCTTTCTAAAGTCATTACAAGGAGGATTTGAGATTGTTATTGCTACATAACAATCAAAGGTAATTCTCTAAACCCTAATTTCAGTTTATAATATGTTAGATCTAAGATTGTAAGTCTTGGATAAATTGCATGTATAATAGAGAAACCTAGATCCAAGCATTAGAGTTTGCATGAGCACATAGGATGTTCTTATGGCTAAAACCCATCAGTGGTATCAGAGCCTTGATTGGTTTCTGTTGTATGTGATGCTATGTTGAATTATTAACTGAAAATCGAATTCTGGCCTTCTGTTCGAACTGACTCGGCGAGTCTGCACTACTCGGCGAGTTCCAATGTGTGACTCGGCGAGTCGGAGCTTCAGACAGAGGGAATTTCGGATTTTATTGCTGTTTTGCTTAAGGATAATTACCATATTCGTTTTAAACTTATAAAATATGATTTTTAATGTTTCTAAAAGATTATCCTTGCCAAAACACAAGATAATTACCAATTGATTAGATAATAACTTCCTTATATGATTAAAGATTGATTATTTGTATTAATTGGGTAATTTATCTTGCAAGAAATTGAAATTAGGTCAAATATAGATAATGACAAAATTAATTGTTTAATTTCTATTATTTGTTATTTGATCCTTGTGTTGTGAAAAAGTTTCATTTGTGCCCATGTAAGTTTTATGGTTTAAATTTGAACTTGAAGGTTTTGTTTTGAAATTTAAATAGTTGAAACCCTAATGTTTTGAAATGTTTCAAAACTTGCCCTAAAGTTTTGGAATTTAAAATTTGATTAAAAGTTTAATTTAGAAATGTTAAATTCTAAAACCTTAGTATTGTTTTGAAAAGTTCATATCACACCGTTATGGTTTTACTAAATAATTAAAGTGTATAATTAAAGGAGATTTAATAAATCCATAAAGTTTTGGTTCACAGTTTAATTAAATTAAAAGTATAATTATTAAATTTGACCACCTAGTATTTTAAAAGTGTAAAATACACCCTATACTATACATAACATTAAAAGTCTAATATTATATATATGTATAAGTAACAGTCAGTCTTACCATTAGTAGGCCTCATTCACGAAGCTGGTCTATAAAAGGTGTTTAAGGAAACTGCCTATAAAATGGCGATTGAATGGGTATCCACTCTTACCCACCGCACTCTTGACTAGTGGAGGGTCGTTAGCCGAATGGGTAGGACAGGACAAAAACATTTCATTATAAGTATAATGAAGTACAAAAGTAACTAATGCTTTTACAAATTCCCAATCTTAGTTACTTTAGGCAAAAGTGAATTGATGTAATTCCATGAAATTATACTTTGTGCCCTTGCGAAGATGTTAGTGGAGCGTGTGTGGTTAACTGGCACACTAAATAGTTCTAAGCAAAGGTAACAAAGGGTGACTCAATGTTTGTCATAGTTCGGTGGAGTGTGTGTGGTTAACCGGCACATCGAATAGGTGACTGTAACATGTGGGGGCACCATGTAAGTCTGCATGGTTATTCACACCCGCTTTGTGATCCTCGGTATCCCAGTCACAAACTAGAGGGGCATATCGAGATTTAAACATGCCATTGAAAAGTTCAATGAATCTCAAAAGATCTATGAATATTCAATAGATTTAAAACTTAAATTTCTTTTTCGTTTTTCATGGTGGAAATTAGTGAATCGTCATTCACTTACCTTCAAATATTCTGCAACTAGATTACGGCATCCCTTTTCTAGGTTGTAGAGTATTGTGTTGGGTCCTAGCCTTAATATCTCATTTGGTTGATTTATTAAGGACTCAATCAATCAACTAACTTGAATTTAATTTTTCTCCCGTTTTGTAGATGTCAAAGTATGACAACTATGGTCTTCCCAAATCCCGTGCAACAAGCTTTTCACATGAAGATGATATTCCACGATTCGATCGAGGAACACGAGATCATGCTTCACTTCCTCCACCTCCTCCTATTATTCTCCCTAACCCACAAGTTCAAAAGATTAAAAAGTTCAAACTCACTCAAGCCCTTTTGGCAAGTAAACATGGAGAAGGAAAGTCAGTGTGTGCACACATCCTAGAGATGAAGTCACACATTGATAGGTTAAGAATGTTGGGATCTGTTGTCTGTGAGGAGCTGGCTGTTGACTGGTTTCTTCAGTCACTTCCTGACTCATATAGTTAGTTCGTAAGAGAGTACTATATGATGAACCATGACGTAACCCTCATTGATCTCGCCTATATGCTTATTGCTGCTAAATCAGCAATGATTTGGCGCACTGGAAAAGCAAAGTTGATTGGTGGATTTGCCTTCCAGACCTCTGTGGATATAGGCAACTAAAGGCATGCCATGATCGAAGGGTTTGATCATAAGAGAAAGGCAATGTCTAAAGTAGTTCCATGCGCTGTTCCAAAAGAGTCAATTTTCTTTTATTGCCAAGAGAAGGGGCATTGGAGACGAAGCTGCCCTATTTACCTAAGAGATCTAAGAGATGGGAGAGTCAAAACGTATGGCTCTGCTTTAGGTAAAATCCATTAACTAACTCTTTTAAGTTCCTATTCTAGATTCTTGATACATGATGTGATAAGATTACAATTGATGTTTTGTAGGATCAAAGAAAGGAAAGGAAACTTAAGGGAAGAAGTGAGCAAAATCTAATCATGAAGAAATGGATTTCGATCGCATTGCTTGAAGATTGGATTCTTAAGCTACTACTTAGAGTTAGAATAGATTGCTATGAAATATGTATTAATATAGTTTTTCAATGAATTGCATTGTAAGGACAAATTTTTCTGCAATAAAATAGATTTTGATTTTATATTTATCCTTGCAATGGCGTGTATGAAAAATTGATGTTTGAATGTTTCTTTTATTAGCAATAATGGATTTGTCTCTTAATTATGTTATTTGTGGAAATGTCAAGAATTTACCAAATAAGGAAAGTTTCTCATCGCCCAAGTTTCAATTGGACAGAAACTTGGAATCATACAACTTGGTTGCATGATGAATGAGAAATTTCATATTTGGAAATTAGACTAATTCGTTGACAAAATGTCAAGTGAAGGACTATGAGATCGAGTACACAAGGTTGTGTGTTGATCAAGTCCACCAAAAGAGTAACAAAGATATTCGTCATGATTTACTAAGGTTAAGTAAATATGATTATGCTTATGAGATTAAGTGTAATTCTCAGTTGATTGAAAGAGTTTCAATAAATAGCAGAACGAATAAAGAAGAATCAAGTGGGCAGAAAGATAAAAGTTTCTCTATTCTAAGAAGAAGGGAGAGTACCTTTTATTATGTTTTACGATAGGTCTTAATGATTAAGAACCATATCTCAATTGATCCTCTAAGTGAGTCTTAGTGCAATTGTATGTCTGAGAAGAGGAATCAAGAATTGAAGAAATGGTTAAATCAAGAAGTCAATCATACTTCGTTCCAAAAACAAGTCTTACAGTTAAGATTGTGAATTGAGTGACAAGTCTTAAGAAGGTTTACAACATTCATCAAATGTGGAATTTGAAAAAGGTTTTCTTATTCTTGCACATTTAAAATTGGAAAGTTGTGATGTCTTGGATAAGACAAAGACCAACTAGGACCAATTTTGTGAAGTGTTTTGTCTTGATAAAAGCTACACTAACTCTTGAATATTAGTTTGTCGAGAAATGTTTATTGACAAAAGAATCTTATATGTCAAGGACTCAGTGGGAGTCTTAATGGTCTTGAATATTTCAAGAACTAATCAAGAATAAACCTTGTCAATCATCACTAGCACACGGCTTGAGGTCAATGACCTATCGTGTTGACATTATTTTGTTTCTGTGCCATTCCAATTGAGTTAATTATGCATGTGAGTTCTATGAGTTCTCATTTGAACGCATAAAAGGCAAGCACCTTGATCAGTGAAAAGTATATTGATAGGAAAGGGTGAGTTGCTTAACTACTTAGAAGACATGGTGGGCACTCGTGTTACCATAAGGCAATAGATCAAGATTGAGAAGGTTCGGTCCATATGAGTTTGGATTTGTCGCAAACTTTGGTTTTGACGAATTCGTATGGATGGGAACACATACACCATTAAAATCTAAGTGTCATAAGATTCCCTCCTTCAGGAAGATGACTGTAAGGAAATGCTTTCACTAAGAGAGATTTTAAGAAGATAGTGATTGTGAAATTGTATTCTCAAATTCGATTATGGTTACGGTATCCCTTTCCATAATCCGAATTGTGAGATTTGGCAATTAGTCTGAATTGTTTAGACACGCATATGAGCTATCTAAGGCAAAGATGTATAAGATTAAGAAGCTTAGATAAAAGATTATCAAAGCATTAGGTATTAGAAATATGAACTTATGAAATTTAATAGGTATTGTTTTCTGGAAGTTTAGTTGTTTCCTGAATACATATCAAAGCTAGTGGGAGCATAAGTGTTACGTTTATATGATAATAATCATCATGATAGTGGGAGCATAAATGTTGTGCTTGTATGATTATTAAGGCAAGTATTGCAAGTTAGCAATATTAATTATAGAAAACAAGAGTTATACTTTGCAATTCGTAAGGGTTAAAAAGTTGTTTTGCTATAATTAAGGTAGAGAATATTATGCATCATTTCAAATCTAAAGGCTTAGGTTGTGGAATGTTAATAAATTTAGTCAAGGATACATAGTGTGTTCTCAAAATTTCGATTATGATTATGGCATCCCTATTCATAGTTTGAATTGTGAGAACGTGAAATACTATGCCACGAGGAGAAGCCCTGAAAATGTCATGGGAGGAGTTCTCGGAACAATTAAGGGTGTAGTATTGTTCTGAGATAGATCTGATTGATCTGAACAATGAGTTCCAAAACTTAAAGAAGGCGAGAATGAGCATAGATGACTATGTACTGCGTTCACTGAGAAAATGAAGTTATTTCCGTACCTAGTGCCAACGGAACTCTCCAAGATTGAGAGGTTCGCTAATGGACTATCTGCCGACTTTGGCCCGACAGTCAAGATGGTAACTACTCTAAAAACAGCTGTTCGAGCAGCTAAGAATGTGGAGGCCCGGCAGAAGGAAAAGGGTTTGGAGAGGATAGAGGTTGGTGAAAAGAGGAAGTTCGATGGAACTTCAGGGTCCAACAAGAAAAACAAGTTCTCGAAGTCTAGTTCGAGAGGAGGAGGAGGGGAAGCGAAATGGTGCGAAAAATGTAAGAAGAAGCATCATGGAAAATGTGAGGTAGTGGACACATGCTTCAAATGTGGAAAGCCATGGCACTATGCCAATGAATGCACCCTCGCTAAGAAAGTTTTCTATGGTTGTGGTGAGGAGGGACACATGTCGAGGGACTGCCCGAAAAAGAAGGAGGCAGCAAGACCCAACATTACGCCAAAGTCGAAGGCGAGAGCATTCCAGATGACACTGGAAGCTGCTAAAGATGAAGCTGATGCCGCTTCAGGTACATTTCTCGTAAACAAATTGCCTGCCCAGATTTTATTTGATTTTGGAGCCAACTACTCCTTTATTTCGCATGAATTTGGTAGAAAACTAGCTTTGCCTGTCGATAGACTAGATAATGCTTTATTAGTCGAAGTTGCTAGTGGCAATTTTGTACCTGTTAGCCATCGTATGAAAAACATCTTAATTGAATTAAATGGGAATAAGTTCCACGAGGAATTATTGCCTATAGAACTTAATGGTTTCGACATCGTGTTGGGAATGGATTGGCTTAGCGCCAATGACGCCGAGATATTGTGCAAGAAGAAGATTGTAAAGGTAAACCCGCCTAGGAAAGAGTCATTTATGGTGTATGGAGATAAACGCAAAGTAAATTCTGGAATCATTTCATTGATGAAAGCCAGAAAGTGTTTGGCCAAAGGATGTACGTCGTATCTAGCATTTGTGATAGATTCTAAGAAGGAGAAAAAGGCGATGCAGAGCATTCCTGTCATATGTGATTATCCGGAAGTATTTCCCAAAGATCTTCCTGGATTACCGCCTGATAGACAAGTGGAGTTTAGAATAGACTTGTTACCAGGGACGACGCCAATAGCAAAAGCACCTTACCGATTAACACCGATAGAGATGAAGGAGCTGATGATGCAACTTCAGGAATTATTGGACAAAGGTTTCATTAGACCTAGTTCATCGCCTTGGGGAGCTCCGGTGTTGTTCGTAAAGAAGAAAGACGGGAGCATGAGGATGTGCATTGATTATAGAGAGATGAATAAAGCAACAATAAAGAATAGATATCCATTGCCGAGGATTGATGACATGTTCGATCAACTTCAAGGTTCGAGCTATTTCTCGAAGATCGATCTTAGGTCAGGATATCATCAACTGAAAGTAAGAGAGCAGGATATAGAGAAGACTGCATTTAGAACACGATATGGGCACTACGACTTTTTGGTTATGTCGTTTGGACTAACCAATGCTCCAGCAGCATTCATGGATTTAATGAACAGGGTTTGTAATCCGTTCCTAGATACATTTGTGATAGTGTTCGTAGATGACATTCTGATTTATTCAAAAAGCCAAGAGGATCATGGCAGACACTTGCAAGTTGTGTTAGAAGTTTCGAAGAAGGAGAAGCTGTATGAAAAGTTCTCCAAATGTGATTTTTGGATTCGAGAAGTCCAATTCTTGGGTCACGTGGTCAACCAAGAAGGGATAATTGTTGATCCAGCAAAGATTGAAGCAGTAATGAAGTGGGAACTACCAAAAAGTCCCACAGAGATCCGAAGCTTTTTAGGATTAGCTGGATATTACCGAAGGTTTATCCAAGGTTTTTCTTCGATCGCAACTCCATTGACAGCTTTGACCCACAAAGGAGCTACTTATGCTTGGAGTCATAAGCATAAAGAAGCATTCGAGAAGCTAAAGAAGAAACTATGCGAGGCACCGATACTTTCTCTACCCGATGGAGTTGAAGACTTTGATGTTTATAGCGATGCGTCTGGTGTTGGATTGGGTTGTGTTTTGACCCAAAGAGATAAGGTGATCGCGTATGCATCTCGACAGTTGAAAGAGCATGAAAAGAACTACCCGACTCATGATTTGGAGTTGGCAGCGGTAGTTTTCGCTCTAAAGATATGGAGGCATTACCTCTATGGCACGAAGTGCAAACTTTTCACTGATCATAAGAGTCTCCAATATCTCTTTAATCAGAAAGAATTGAATATGAGGCAACGACGCTGGCTAGAGTTACTTAAGGACTACGACTGTGAGATACTTTACCACCCCGGTAAAGAAAATGTTGTTGCTGATGCTCTCAGTCAGAATGTCAATCTAGAAAGGAAGAGGCCAAAAGCATTGAGAATTGAAGTTGTCTCGACCATTGTGGAAAGTATAAAGAAAGCTCAAGAGGAAGCTTCTGAGAAGAATAACCGAAAGGAGGAACGTTTGGGCAAAATGTTGGTGGTCGGTATAAACAGTCATGTACTAAAGGTGTTCCAAGATCGGATTTAGATACCTAAGACAGGAGGAGTCAGACATCTTCTGATGGAAGAAGCTCTTAAGACCATGTACTCGATTCATCCCGGTAGCACTAAAATGTATAGGGACCTGAAACCCTACTACTGGTGGCCGACGATGAAGCTTGATGTTGCAAAGTATGTGGCTGAGTGTGCGACTTGTGAGAGAGTAAAGACACAACATCAGAAACCGTACGAGAGTTTAGAACCTTTATCTATGCCTATGGGTAAGTGGGAAGATATTGCTATGGATTTTGTTACTAAACTGCCTAGAATAAAGAATGGTCACGACATGATTTGGGTGGTCGTTGATCGATTCACTAAGAGTGCGCATTTCATAGCAGCCAAGGAGAAATGGTCTATGGATAAGCTTGCAAATTCTTATGTGAAGGAAATTGTGAGGCTTCACGGTGCTCCATTAACGATTGTGTCAGATCCGGACAGCCGTTTCACCTCACGATTTTGGAAAAGTCTACAAGAGGAATTGGGTACCAAGTTGTGTTTGAGTACGGCTTACCATCCACAAACCGATGGTCAGAACAAACGGACGATACAAACACTTGAAGATATGCTAAGAGCATGTACCCTGGAATTCCAAGGTAACTAGGATGAACATTTACCTTTGGTAGAATTTTCCTACAATAATAGTTTCCACTCGAGCATAAATATGGCACCTTATCAAGCTTTGTACGGAAAAGAAGTGTCGTACGCCGTCTTGTTGGCTTGAGGCTGGGGAAAAGCCGTTTATGGGACCGGAGATAGTCCATCAAACTGCTGAAAAGTTGAAAATAATTAGGGAAAGAATGTTAGCCGCTCAGGATCGTCAAAAGAGCTATGTTGACAACAAGCGAAGACCGATGACTTTTGAAGTTGGAGATTCGGTTTTGCTTAAAGTCTCACCGTGGAAGGGACTTATAAGATTTGGTAAAAGGGGAAAGTTAAGTCCAAGGTTTATTGGACCGTTTAAAGTTCTTCAGAGGATTGGGAACCAAGATTGCAAGCTCGAACTACCAGAAGAACTAAATAGAATTCATAACACTTTCCATGTGTGTTATTTGAGGAAGTTCACGGGAGAAGTTCCCGACATGATTCCACTTTCGGAGTTGAGAATCGATGAGAACAAAAGGTTGATTGAAGAACCAGAGTCAATAGTTGACCGAAAGACTAAGAAGTTGCGACACAAGATGGTCGAGTTAGTGCTTGTCCGATGGAAACACACGAATGGGCCAAATCTCACCTGGGAGACGGAGAGTAGCATTATGAGTCGCTACCCGCATTTGTTTGTTGATGTGTGATTCCGGGGACGGAATCATTCTAAGGTGGAGAGAATTGTAACGCCTGTGTTTCCGGGCTCATCATTAATATTGATATAGTAGTCTAGGTTAACCTTTGTAACCCGTTTTGAAATAATAGAAGTGTATTATTTGAGTATTATGTGTTATGTGCTTAATTGTGTGTCTTAATTTAATTAAGAATAAAAATAAGCATCAAAATGAAATGTTAGATAAATCCAATATCTATGGATAATGTTGTAGTGGTTGAAACGAGGTTTCCGAATATATAAAGAATGCCGAAATCCGAGTTATAACGAAGAAGTTATGACCTGTCGAAGTTTCGCGACAGAACCGGCAACGCTGAATGACGTAAAAAGTGAAATTTATGTTAGTGCGATATTTAGCCTTAGTGATCTAAACAAATGTTGTAGAGTTCCTTAAACTGAGAGTGTGCGTGAAAAGAACGCCCAAATCTGACTTCATATGAGGAAGTTATGATTTTTCGAAGTTTCGACTTAGCGGTATGCAGCCCGAATACTCGAAATAGAGATCGAGTGATATTTAGCCAACAATTTCTAAATGAGAATTGAAGATCTCATTGATAGTAGTCCAATAATAAAAAGACAGACGAAAACGGAGTTTAGATTAAGGAGTTATGAATTTCGAACAGAGTTTTCCTATCCCGGCCTACTAAAAATAATATATAAGTAATATACTTATAATATATTAAAAATCAAGTCCAAATTAGCCAATGGAGTCTAAACGAGAGTTTTAAAGCATAATCTCACCTTCGTTTCGATATAAAGAATGTCGAAAACGGAGTTCGTATGCGAAAGTTATGAATTTCTGAAGTTCGGGTCGCGAAACACCAAAACTTTCAGACACCACGACGTGACAAGCAGTGCCACGACGTGGCGAGTCTTCTGACACCTCCGGGAGTCCCCCGGACGCAACTTGCGATGATGCATGCAGTGACGACCAAGCCCACGACATGGAAAAATGTTCCACGACGTAGCAAGGGCCAATTTTGCCCTATAAATAGATTTGAAGGGCCAGCCGTTTTGGGTTGCTACATTGTCTCATCTCTCTCCCGTTTTACCGCGATTTACGTGCAAGAAGTACCCTGAAGCCCCAGTATCAATCCCAATCCCTGAAGCAAGTTCCGAAGCCCCGAAGATCCCGAGAAGTGCAATTCCCGAGTCGAAGTTCGCTCGCGAGAAGCCCGGTTTTTGTAAAGATCTTCCAGATCTACTGAAGAATACTACTTCTACAAGTCGTAGTGCTGTCCGATCATCTTCTAATCAAGTGATTGTGTAGTTACTTTCTTCTAACGCATAATTATGAAGTATTTATACGAAATACGTGTTATGTGTATAATTTTTTTGTTATGTGTGTGAATGTATATTCACTTTCTTCTATCTCATAGATCTGATTTATTCTCTATGAAATACGTGTTATGTGGGTATGCCTTATCTGTTATGTGGAATATGTATTGAATGAGAATGCTATACAGGTTTTAAACTATGTATAAAAATATATATTTTTATCTACTAACATGTTGGGTAGAACAAGGGTAGATAGTTGATGTGTGATAAACAGATGAGAGGCCTCAATGTTGTTATTGTTGATCTAGTTATTCAGCGGAGTATGGATAACGACCACAGACTCTTTCTAGACAGTCCTGTGGAACGCTAGCAGGTTCATAACCTGTAGGTGTTGTGAACGATGTGTTCACCGGTGTACTCTATCGCCCTCATGGTTGCCTTTAGGATATCTATTGTTAAGGAAACCCCTTAGCAGTAATGTCCGTCCCGATGAAAATCCTAGATTAGGTCCCTTGAGATACATGTTTTTTTAGGGACATAAAGTGAGGATAACGGGAATGGGTAATCGGGTTATTGTTGGTTGGTGAAATTAAATATAATTATTTATTGTGGGTTGAAAATCCTATATGCTCACCAGGCTCCCAAGCCTGACCCACTCAGTTTATTCGTATTACAGGTAGTGGCGCGAGGGCATAAGATGGTTGAATCATCAAGTTGTTTTGTTTACAAGTCTGTATATGTATATATTTGTTGAATGACTTGTAAAGTTATCGTTTATGCTTTATAGTCTGTATCGGAACATGGCATCCCGAGTTTTGATTATATAATGAAAATGCATCTCTTGATGAAATTCTTTGATAAATATTATTTTATCATATTTTGTTTTGGGAACAAATTCCGCAACTCTTTTAGATCAAAATGATTTACTCTGAAATTATTTTAAAAAGCATAAATGAAATCGGTCTTTTGTGGCCGTGATTTTGGGGATGTCACAATATTATTGTGTGTGATTCGGTGAGTGAGTGCAAGCAAGAATTGAATCAAAGTTTATCCGTTCCTTTTATCCAAAGTAGGATGAAAGCAATATTTGTGGGCCCCTCGATGATTTATTGATGACACTAAGTGCTTGGCCAAGTTGGGACTAATTTGATGTGTTCAATTGTAGTCTGTTGTCAGTCGTGATAAATCAGAAATCGAGAAACAACACATACACAGATAGAATAATTTAAATCCATGTCTCAGTCTATACGATATCTAGAATGGAGGAATATATGATCTCTTATCTAAAGGACGCGTATCTGATAAGATCAGAGTTGACAGCGACTTTTGAAAGCTACGATTGCAGATCAGGATCTGAAGTCATACACAAAATAGTTATTAGACTTATTCAAGTGGGAGACTCTTGGATTAGTGTCTAAGTCCATAACTATTTTGGTATGTACTTGACCCGATGGTACATGGTCCTTTTGAGTTGCCTTCACCAAAGCAACTTGATAGGATAAATTATGGAGAGAGAAGATTAATTATGATTTATTAATATATTATGAGAATAATATATTAAAGGAGAAATCATATTGTTTAATTAATATTAGTCAAGAATTAATTGATAATTAATTTTGTGGCTAAAAGAGATTAATTAAACTTAAGGGATTGGAACTGTAATTATAAGATAATTGCATTTGGGCTATGGATTACCTTGGAATAATAGGTTGGATGAATTCTACGGGGAAATCCATTAGAAATCGTCCAAGGGATATTCTAAAAAGGTCCATGGGCTGCTTAGGGCTTAAGCAGTCAAATTAGGGTATCCTAGTTGAAAACCCTAATAGCCTACATGTATATATATAGTACCCTTAAACCCCCAAAACGTGGCTAAGAGTTTCACTAGGGTTTCTGGATGTTTTGGGCAGCCTCCTCTCTCCTTATTCTTCATCCTCTTGCTCTTGGTGTTTGTGAGCCATTAGAGGAGTGACAATTGTGACTCTAAGCTTTCTAAAGTCATTACAAGGAGGATTTGAGATTGTTATTACTACATAACAATCAAAGGTAATTCTCTAAACCCTAATTTCAGTTTATAATATGTTAGATCTAAGATTGTAAGTCTTGGATACATTGCATGTACAATAGAGAAACCTAGATCCAAGCATTAGGGTTTGCATGAGCACATAGGATGTTCTTATGGCTAAAACTCATCAAACATATACTATGTGGTAGAATATAACTGATATATGACTTATTATTGATGTTATTTGTTGATTGTTATTGCATATTATATGTGTAATGAGCAAGTATTGTTAATACTCACTAAGTCTTAGACTTACAGTTTCTACTTTGTCTTTTAGTTACATGTCATTCATGTTCGAATGGCAAGGAGCTGGCATGATTGGAGGATCTAGACATTCATTGGGGGCATGGTGTCCATTTTATGTTTATCTTTTGTTTATATCAGCTTCCGTTTTTTATAATAACTTTTAGATACATTACGGTTGATGGTGTTATGAATGAAACCCTATTTTTATTATGCTTACTCTGATTTCATAAAAAAAATATATGTCTGATTTTGGAATGTTAGATTAGTTGCTAAAGGTTTTTTCAAATCTAATGATAAAAATACTGAATAGCGACTCCAAAGTGCATTCTTCGTGTTTTGTTTCTCCAAAAGTCGTCTTGGACTTCAAAAAATTTGTATGTCGAGAAAATGATATATGATATGTATCTATAGTCTTTAAAAAAACGAGGCGAGCAAGTCACACCCGACTCGACCAAGTCAACTCAGAAGGTAGGAGAGACTTGACCAGGAGGCTTAAATTGCGAATTTTTTTTGCTTTTGTTGTCTTTCAACCCGACTTGACATAATTACACCATAGGGTTACTCGACCGAGTCACTTCCGTTTTGTCCAGAGACATGATTTTGACATACTTAACCAAGTCAAATCCAATGCATAGATTGTTTCGTCCACATAATCTTCTAGAAAATCTCAAATCTTCAAACTTTGATTGTCTTCCGCATTTCAGTTATGTTCTTAATGAAATTTGGACAACAACACTGCAACATCCTCCAAAGCATATTTTAAGCCTCAAGCCAGTGAAAACTTTTAAAAAAAGTGTTCAAATGTCACAAATTTATATAAAAATCCTTAAAAAAAAATAACAACGATCGTTACTGCAAGTACTAGCAAGGTTCGTTACAAAGCGGTTACAAGAAGAGGATGCTTATATTAAGGTGTTGTTTGTTTTTTCTGAGGCAAAATGTCTACAGTCTGCGGACCACCTCTGTAGACCTATGTGGTAGAAGAGGTGGATCAAACGTCTGCAGTCTGAAAAAAGAAGACTGTTTGTTTTTTTAACATCTGCGGGCTACTAAAATAAACTGAAATCTAAATAAACTTATTTTTTTAAACTTCAAAGTGATTTTTTAATATTCTTATGATTTTGTTATAAATAATTAACGAATCTAGATCAAATTTTATGTATTATTGTATAAAAAAATAAAATTAAAAATGGTATGAATTAACATATATATTTGATAAAAACCAACAACTTTGGTTGCAAAATTATAACTAAACATTATAATTAGTGATAAAAGAATTTGATACATAAATTTATGGAAATAAACTTCGATTTTTTCAATTAAATCTATTAAAAACGTACCATAAATATTTTCTCGAGAAATTGACGATATTGTATTAAATAATGTTTTACAAAACTTGGCAAAAAAATATAAGAATATATTTGTAACATCCCGGAATATCAAGAGTAAAGTTGAAGAGCTAAAAGAGTAAATTGGGAAGGGGAACTCGGCGAGTCCATGGGAGGACTCGGCGAGTAGGGTCGCGACTTTGGTCGCGTGTTAAGTGGCCGACTTGGCGAGTCAGCGGATGGACTCGGTGAGTCAGCGGATGGACTCGGCGAGTAGGCGCTGAGTGGAGAAAACCCTAAATCCGGAGGATGAGCCCTATATAAAGAACATCATATCTTCTCCCCATCCTCCTTATCATTCCTTAAGTTCCAGAAGCCCTTAATCCGTGAGGAGACCCCATTGTTGAGTGAATTAGAGCTTGGAGAAGGATATTTGGTGCTTTAAGCTTGAAGATTGGAGGCTTGTATCAGGAAGCTTAGGGGGGATCAGGAATCTACAGTTGGTTGGGCTCATTCTAAGGGTAAGGAACCATTTCCTTAAGCTATTTCTTCATGGGTTCATGTGTGGTGGTTGATATGACATCTAAATTGAGATATAAGCTTGGATCTGAGGATGCTACTTCAGATCTAAGCTTGGGATGGTCTTGTATGTCATAAAGTCCCTGTTGATGAGTGATTGGTGAAGCTACCTTGTCCCAAACCCTAGCCCTAGAGTGAAAATGCCTAGATCTCCTTGGATTCACGTAAAGTTTTCCACTTTACGTGATGGATGGCCTTAAGAAGGGTAGATCTATGGTTTGGATCATCTGCATGGTTTGGAAAGCCTCGGTATGGATTCAGACCCGGTGGTACTCGGCGAGTCACATGGGTGGACTCGGCGAGTTGCTTGAAGATAGGCTGGAACTCGGCGAGTTGGAAAAACAACTCGGCGAGTAGGTTGAAGATAGCCTTGAACTCGGCGAGTTGGAAGAACAACTCGGTGAGTAGGTTGAAGATAGTCTTAGACACGGCGAGTCTGTTCTTGGACTCGGCGAGTCTGGTCGTGAGGTCCCAATCTTTTCTGGTTGAGCCGAGAATGGATGAGTCAAGGGATGACTCGGTGAGTTGTGTGCGAGTGGACTCAGAATGGTTGAACTCGGCGAGTCTCGGGGTGACTCGGTGAGTTGAGTCGCGGATTGGGGAATTTCTGAGCATGGGGACTCGGCGAGTCATCAGGTTGACTAGGCGAGTAGAGTCAGTCAGGGGTTGACTTTGACTTTGACTTTGACCAAGGGTTGACCAGCGATTCTAGGGGCACTTTGGTAATTGTTGGATATTGTTTTGAGTTCAGTGCCTTGGTGGTTGTCCAGTGGTGGAGATCGTATCAGTGATCGGAGTAGCTTGGGTTATCTGTTCAGTCGGCAGTTTCGAGGTGAGTTATCATCACTATATCAACAGGGTCTAAGGCACCAAGGTCGGCCCTTTATCGGATTGAGATCCGGGTATTTGTTGTATGTTATTGCTTTGATATGTTGCATCCTGGTAGCTAGGATGGTATATGCTAGTGACCAGTTAGGTCGGTATCCTGGTTAGGATGATGATATGTTCTATGATCTGTTGATCGGTTTGTTGACTGTGAATTGTTATATGATTGTATGTTTATATGCACATGGTTGTTTGGACTGGAGTTGGGTTGAGGCGGGTCCTGCTTTGTGCTGTAGGCCAAGATACCCAGGGCGGACCGGTTGTCCCGAAGGCCCAGCGAGCGGTCCGGATAGGCTGTAGTCCCCAAGAGGGCGGACTAGACGTGCCGAGGCTCGGAGAGTGGACCAGGCTGACTGAAGGCCCGGTACGGGCGGACCAGTCATACTGTAGACTCAGAGAGTGGAGCAGGTGGATTGAAGGCCCGGTACGGGAGGACCAATCACACTGCAGACTCGAGGTATATGGCTAGACTCGGAGGGTGGACCAGGTGGACTGTTGGCCGGTGCGGTGGACCAGTCACACAGTAGACCCGAAGTGCATGACTGTTCTGTGATCGGATATGATATGTCATGTTATGCGTGTATGGTATATGTGGTTGGTATTTTGGGGATATCTCACTAAGCTTTGGAGCTTACAGTTGTGGTTTAATGTTTTTCAGGTTCTTCAGGAGACCGTGGCAAGGCGAAGGCGTGATCGTACCGCTCCTCATGTTTTGTCGTGATGTGATTTTGGGAATACTTTAAATAAATTGTATTGAAAACCTTTTTGTAATAACTTTAATGGAATCAGGTTGTTTTTGAAAAATTTAAATTGGTTGGAATTTTTCGGTCGTTACAATATTATGATTTTTTTCATATTTATATAAACAAATTCAACGACTATTATTGTAATAAATCTTTATTTATAAATTTGTCAAAAATATCATGTTTGTATCGTCAAAAGTTTTTTTTTTTTTCTTTTTTTTTTTTTTTTTTAAGTTTTGTAATTTTTTTTCAAATTGTTATCATTAATAAAGTTGGAAAAAATATAAATTAAAAAAAAAACTTGAAAAAAATAAAGATATATATGTTTTTTAGGTTAAAAGATGCCTGAAGATGTTAGAAGACTTTGGTCCACATCTGCGCCAAGAAGAGGGTGCGCAGACATTTTTAGGTCTGCAGTTTTCAAAAAAACAAACAGTCTGCGAAGGCTAATGTCTATGCGTGGTCTGCGCGGCGCAGACAGAAGAGGCTTCGCAGATCTGCAGACAAAAAACAAACATTACCTAAGTCTTCGTGAATACCACACACAATCCAAAGTCGATAATGATGCTCCTTAAAAATGAAATTAATAACCGTTAAATTAGATAATGATACAACCATCTCATATAAATGTCACTCGTTCCTTTGTCAGAATGCATATTCGCCAATGGACGAAGCAAATCATGATTTCTATTGTGACACCGCCACTTATTACGATCATTTAAATGAATTAACTTTTCAAAATATTCGTCAAAAAACTTTTACTCTGAATTAGTTGATCTATGCTAATTAAACCGGAGAAAGTGATATTTATATGCCATTAAACCGTAATAACATAACTTTAGTAAATTTATTTTCAAATTTTATTAATCGTATTTGTTTCTTAAAAGATATTTAAATAAAGAGTAAACTTGGGAAGTATTAAAATAAAAAGGTCTTGGATTAAGGAAAGGTTGATATGAATCTCCGCAATCTAATGTACTGTGTTAATAATATGGGACCATATATTTTTATTCTTGTACGAAAAAAAGAGACATGAAATATAAAAAAAAAAAAAATGGAATAACGTTCATTAAAGCCAAGCCAAGCCAAGCTAAAACAGACCGGTCGAGCTGAGCAAGGTTAACAGAAAATTGAGAGAGAGAGAGAGAGAGAGAGAGAGAGAGAGAGAGAGAGAGAGAGAGAGAGAGAGAGAGAGAGAGAGAGAGAGAGAGAGAGAGAGAGAGAGAGAGAGAGAGAGAGAGAGAGAGAGAGAGAAAATATATAATTATCTCAGTATTTAAGGAGAAATAAGGGAGCAGCGTGTAGGACCCACCGCAAGTCCCAATGGTGGACATCATCACTCTCACACCTCTCATCATCATTATCATTTTCTACTTTCTTCTATCCATCTCTCTCAGTATATTACATGTTTCGCCGCTTCTATATATTCCGATTTACATTTTAATACTTTATCTTTTAACTTGAGAAGTATATATATATATATATATATATATATATATATATATATATATATATATATATATATATATATATATATATATATATATATATATATGAGATCGGTTGAAAACTTATAGTTTTCCGAAAACCTTAAAAGTGCAACGTTAGATCAAATTTAACTCATTAAGTGCATGATCGTCATCTTACCGATTTAATTTAATGTTTAATTTTTTTTATTATTGGAAATACTAAAAAAAGGTTTTAAAAATTAAAAAAATAAATAAAATTTCGGATTTTTTTTAAAAGAATTTGTTTTCTATTTATAAAAAAATGAAGATTTTTTTAGAAAATATGAATTTTTAAAAAAATGAAAAAAAATATTTTTTATTTAAACTGCACTTTTTTCCAAAAAAAATGCATTTTTATAAAAAAAAAAGGCATTCTTTTTAAAAAATACGCTGCAATTTAAAAAAAAATGCAATTTTTTCAAAAAAAAAACTGCATTTCTTTCGAAAAAAAACTGTAATTTTTAAAAACAACAACATTTTTTTTAAATGTAAATTTTTAAAAATCAATAAATAAAAAAACTAGCATATTTAAAAAAAATCTCATTTTTTTAACAAAAAAAGTCAACGTTTTAGGTGTATATTTGCATATTTTTTCAAATGCATATATGAATATTTCTTATAATATAATATTTGTAATTAATTATAAAAAATCTCATTTTTATTAATCAATCTATAAACATAATACTACAAGTATTTTATTCGATACAAAATAAAATAAAATAAAATAAAATAACTACAAAGATTCACAGTGTTATCATTTCTTCATATCAAAATTTCCATATTTTCTTCAATTTATCATTTTTCACATCTTCAATATTTTCCACAAATTCTTCAAAATCTACAAGAAAATTAAAAAAAAATTGATTAATGCAATAATCCTCATGTGAATCATATGTGATTCACTTGTGATTTACATGTGAATCACAAGTGAATCATATGTGAATTAGATGTGATTTACATGTGAATCACATGTAATTCATATGTGAATTACATGTTATTTGCATGTGAATCATATGTAATTCTTATGTGACTCACTTGTAAGCTACATGTGATTCATATGTAACTCATACGTGATTCACTTGTGATTTACATGTGAATTACATATGATTTACGTGTGAATCACATATAATTCATATGTGAAGCACTTGTTGTCACACCCCAAAATCTGAACGGCGGAAACGTTCCGGGGCAGAGGACGTCATGTACAGTATCACAACAATGTATAATAGTAAACAAGCAACAACATCATCCATTGCATTAATAATATAATTTTAATACAAGTATGTTATGTGTATAGTTTATAAGACACGAAAAATATGAATCAAAATAAGAGACGAGTCTTGAACGTGCTCCATCTTCTCAAAACCTGGCATTGGTACCTGTTTACTGATGGCCTGAGAATACAAGTTATTTTGAAAGCGTAGATAAACATTAAAGCTGGTGAGTTCATACGTATTTTAGTGTCGTTGCTTGTATGAAAGTGTTTGTAGTACATATTTGTAAATGGTTGTATCTCCTAGAAAATCCTATATTTTATACTAAAAGTAGCCTTCTACCAAGGCCCGAATGTTCTGTATGTTGTTTGTTTGTAAAAGTGTGTAATTTTCCCCAAAGACAGACTCTCATTTGCCAGAAATGTAGTTTACATTATTGTTTATGTGAGAAGATCACAATTTGAATGAAATGGGAAAATAATAATGATGTACTTGTAGTATTAGCATATAGCTACTACCATTGTACTAACTACCTTAAAACAATTATTTTAATTAAGGTAAAATGTGATATAGTTGTAACCATGCTTGATCGACTAGTTAAAACACGACGCTCTAAGGAATCGAAATGGTATGATATTAGTCACCCACAGACCTGCAGGTCCCACTGTAGCTAGCAGTAAGGTGTGGGATAGTCAATCCTGTATAGATCTATACACCAATTCATGCTCTCCCCCCGGGAGACTCTAGTTGCAAAACGTGACACAACAGTAGATTTGTCATGCCATGAAGTATTGGCTCACATTAATGTTATAGTGTTCTAGTGTTTGTATAGTATGTTCTAGTGTATTGTATGTTCTCTTTATACTAGTGTATTGTATTTTCTCTCTATACTAGTGTATTGTATGTTTTCTTGTATAGTGTAGTGTATGTTCTCCTTGTTTCTCATCATAGTATGTTCTCTTTGTTTCTCATCATAGTATGTTTTTATTGACTCATGAATGAACTGACTCTTATATGTTTCATTGTTCTAGTAAAAGTAAGTAGTGACTTCCTAAACTATACCTATTATAGTTTACTAGTAATGTTGTTTGTATGAATGAACATGTTTGCACACCTTTGCTAACTAAAGGTATTGAACTGAATGAAGAACTTTAATATCTATATACATACACATAATATATAACTAAGATTAAAACGACCTTCGAACAAACAACTGATACCCTAAGTCCACAACCAAACAAGGAACAGGAAATAAGGCGAGTTATCAGTCCTATGTCTTTTCAATCCTGCTTATATAACTATATCTATATAAACATGATTTTGATAACCTATAAGTTTAAAAGAGTTTAAGTAATGAATTTACTATGTAAAATAGTTTATAAAACGATTTGAAGCTGTTTGTTTGATATCACAATTTTGAAATATAAGAAATCTGTCTATTTGATAGTTATTAGTCACATCTGAATGATATAATAACTATGATGTTTCAACTTGTATCCCCCCATAAAAGCATTTAAAACCATTTAAAAGATAAGTTATGGGGTATGAACTCACCTTCAATGAGTAATACGAATAAAAGTTTGGTTTGTAGGATGCTAAGTGTCAAGTGAAGACTTGAGCACAACGGATCCTAATAAGCATATAATAACACATATATGTATATGATTAGTGTTTAAACGACTAATTATGCAAGGAAAGACACCCTAGGACATAGGAAACACTTAGATTCAAGTGCTAGAAGTACCAAGGTTGCATATCATGGGTGTATGGCCACACCTTGGAGTATACGGCCAGAATGGTGTGTTTCATGGGTGTGTACGGCCAGAGTGTACGGCCCAAGTGGGTGTGCAGCCGCACACTCATGGTGAAACATGCCAATGAGTGATTTAAAGTCTTATTAAGCATCTAGGAAGTGTGTCTTGACCAATGCTTAGCCTTAATGGAAGTTTAATGCCATTTTGGACCTTAAAAAGGGTGTGTATGGCCTCATAGGGAGTGTATGGCCGTACACCCTTGATGATCATGTAAATATGGTCAAAAGTGTATTCCAAGTCTCTAACTTGCATCCCCTAAGTGTTATTGATCAATTGCAAGCATAGAACATGAGTTTTGAGGCCATTATGCACACAATAAAGGGGCACATGGGGTGTGTACGACCATACACTCCTTTGTTGATCATGGCTTGGACGTTTCTAAGGAGTATACCTAGTAAGTAACAAGCATAAGGAGTGATACTTGAAATATAGAAGCCTTTAGGGGAGTTTGAGGTCCAAAAACTTAGTAGGTGTTCTTGGTGTTCTTGGAGAATACTTGAAGATCTAAACAAAAGGAATAATTTCATGGATGAAATGATAGATCCTTACTAGATAGTGTAATGAATCATCAAATCAAAGGAAGAAACACTTACAACTTGAAGATCTAGATGAAAAATCAGATGATACTTGAGAGAGAAGTTGATTTCTTGGCTTAGGAGTGTGAAAAAAGGTAAATGAAGGCTAAGAATCTCATTTATACATGAGAGTGTACGGTTGGGATGGGTATATAGTCGTACACCCATGTGTGCGGCCACACACACCTCATGAAGGGGTGTTTGGCTCAATTGAAAGGTGTTGAACTCAAATACACTCATCCCTAGCCTCATACCTTGGTTATACTAGGATTAGAACACTCAAATTGACTCTAAACAATGCTAGAAGATAGTAAAAACGATTTTGACCTTGATTGATTTGAATAAGTGTACAAGATAGAAATTTCAGGTTGTCACACTTGTGAATTACGTGTGATTCATATGTAAATCACATATAATTCATATGTGAATCACATATGATTTACATGTGAATCACATGTGATTTACATGTGAATCACATGTGATTTAAATGTGAATCACATGTAAATTACAAGTGAATCACATATGAGTTACATTTGATTCTTACTATGAAATGATATAAAATAAACCAAAAAAAAGTGAAAGAAAATCACCAATCCCCTAGCTTCTACAACTGATGCAAGATGAATATGGACGGGTGTTTCCTATTGATTTCAACCTATACATATTATAATAGTATGATGGACAAAAAGCCATGTCAGATATATGAGTTACATTTGATTCATATGTAAATTACATATGAATCACATGTAACTCATATATAAGTTACATTTGATTCATATGTAAATTATATATGAATCACATGTAACTCATATATCTGACATGGCTTCTTGTCCATCATATTATTATAATATGTATAGGTTGAAATCAACAAGAAACAACCGTCCATATTTATCTTGCATCAGCTGGGGGATTTGTGAGTTTCTATCACATTTTTTTTGGTTTATTTTATATCATTTCATAGATCTAATATGTATAGGTTGTTATTAATATTATTGTTACTTTAAAAAAATCTTAAGAACAAAATTCAGAAAAATTTTAAAAAGTTATAAATAAAGTAACCTTATGGATGCTATCGAGATCAACTCATCGGCCTTCTCCAAAATTGCTGTAAAGAATCCAGAATAATCCAACCTCCTGAAGTTTGACCTGAATTAATTTTTTTTAATTAAATAACACTACTTTTTAAACTACATCCACTTAAATACAAGAACAATATAGTTCATTTCATTATAACTTACCCACAATTGTAAACAACATCATGAATCATGTTAACTCCATTTCTCCCATCTATAATTGGCACAAAACAATCATCGATAACAGAAAATGCAACGGCCAATTTGGAATTGCATTCAATCTTTTATGGAGCATTAACAAGTATAGAATCTTGGCTAACATCTGCATGCTGAAGCAATTTCCATGAAAATCCATAAATTAATTTGAATGTGTTCATGATGTATCTAAGAAATGACATCAGATAATATAATAAATGTTAAAATCTCATCAGGTGCTATTGGAGCTGGTACACAACGCCTTAGACACATAAAATTAATCAACAACGAATACTTATATGTTATATCTTACTATTTTTCACTAATTTATTTTACTATATATCACCTTAATGTATTATCAATATGTAAAGATTTTGGAATTGATCTGGACTGATCTAAAATAACATTTAATAATTAACTCAACATATGAATGGGGAATTATAGTGTTTGTACCATGAAACGACCAACCATAGTTAATATTGTTGAATCCATCTTTTTGGTGTACAAACTTCACAGGGAAATGTAATATTTCCATTGTATTGAACTATTTTATTGCTTAGAAATGGGCTACCCTTTGCAAAAAGGTGTAAATTTTTGTTGTCTTCCATTTTCATCAACATAAAAAAAGAATCCTACTGAGTAAGGAATAATATCCTTGATCTGCAAACCACAAGGCCCAACTTTATTTACTTATGCAACAACATAACGCTGAATTAAGATATGTCACAAAATCTAAAGATTGTGTAATTGGCTTGTGTAAGATAAATCATAAGAGAAAAATATGACGGTTCATATAAATCAATCTGAGTCCATGGATTAGTTCATTTTCACAAATATGAGTAGAAAAACAGAAACAAACATGCAACAATAGTACTCTTCAATAATAGAAATTTCCAACCATTCAATAAGATTACCCTAAAATAAGCATACAATTTTGAATCTCAAAGTTCTAGGGTTCGTAAAACAATTTGAATATACAAAAACGAACCTGCTTCGACGGGGATCAGAACTTTCGAGGTGCTAACTCCGATTTGCATTTCCATTTTGAAACTTTGTATCGATTGGTTCCTTCCGACAAGACAACGGATAATGGGGAAGACCGACGACGAAGTGTTCAATGTCAAAAAACAAACGTTGTGACTGGCTAATTCTCCGATAGATGATCGTCGACGGAGATAAAGGCAGTCGATTGATGGAGGACGAAGACGATCGATGGAAGGGAAAAGATATAGTAGAGACGTGTGAGAGAGGAAGGAGAGAGATATAATGAGGAAGTGTGACTAGGAGACTTGTATATGGAGTAATTTCTTTAACCCTCAAATGCCCTTAATACCATTTAATTTCAATACCCCCGTCCCTTTATTTTTCTACTTATTTACAAAAATGCCACAATGCATCATGACCATCCTTTTTTTTTATCTAACTCTCCACTTTTAGTTCTCGGGTTCTCAGGAAACTATAAGTTCTCAAATGATCATTCATATATATATATATATATATATATATATATATATATATATATATATATATATATATATATATATATATATATGATTACATTATAATCATATTTTATGAGAATTAGGGTACAATTATAGGCATTCATTTTGAAGATAAAAAAAATATTATAAAAATGCAAAATAAATGAAAATTTTCGATTTTATTTTATTGAAATAGTATTTTCATTATATTAATATCAAAAAAAAATAATAAAAAAACTTTCTATTTTTTTTTCAAATAATACGTGAAATATTATAGTATAAATAGTCAAATCAAAATTTTAAAATGTTAGAGTATTCTATTACAATATTAAACTATAAATATTCAAAAAATTCTAACAAAATTTTAAATATTCTAAAAAATCTAAAAATTCAAGTAGAATATTAGAATATTTTAACATGTCTACCAGTTTTAGTAGAATATTATAATATTCTAACATTTTAAGAACTCGATTTAATTATTTACAATGTAATATATTATATTAGAATATTTCACTAATATTTAGAAAAACCGGTGATTTTTTTTATTTTATTTTATTTTATTTTAATTTTTTTTGGATAAATTAAATAATGAAAATAACATTTAAAAAAAAGAATTTTTGAATTTTGCTTTTATTTTGAATTTTATAATTTTTATTTTTATTTTTTTTATCTTCAAGATGAGTAACTAAGATCACGTCTCATGTCTCACAAAATTAGTATGGTCTCAAATAATACAGATCTTTAGATTTCATTGATATTCCAAAAAAAAAATACAGATCTTTAGATTCAATTTTAACCACATATTTCTCATTTTCCGGTATAGCGCTCAAGCGTACCGGTGCGGAGGGAAAGTTATAATCATAAATGATTATTATGCATCGATCGTTCCTTTTTCCCCCCTCCACTGCCACCACCACTACCACCACCTCTTCCATCAACCGACCCCACTACTGTCACCTCCATCACCTATACCACCACCACCTCTGGCACCATCATATCTTCTACCACCAACAACCATAATCATATATGATTAATCATTCTTGAACATACATATTGATGTGCAATTTATATACTACCAATTTTAAATTTATAAACCTAACCTACTTAACTAAATAATTGTAATTAGGCAATGCAGCTAGTTAATTTATTGGATAGTTTAGGTAAGTCAGTTGTCGAACACAATGAATGATATTTGGCTAATAAAATAACTACTAAAAATTAATCTAAAAACAATAACTAAATTGAGGTTTTTATCTGATTTTGCAAGTTCATATTAACTTAACTACTTAATTAACTAAAAACTAACAAACAACTAACTAAAGAAGATTGTAATCAAGATTATGAAGACACTTTCATTTAGCTTTGAAGCCCCTTTTTCCTATGGTTAGTTTCAAAATAAGGATTTATTAAGTTGGTTTCCAATATAAACATTATTAAGAATCTTTATTCGATTTCCTAATGTTTTCACCAATTCATGAACTATTATGCAATGATCATTGTCACAACTAGTACTTTAAGGCTAGGAAATTATGTCCATGTGTAATTACTTTTGTAGAGTTTTTGTAACCCTACGTATTATGGTAAACATATTATTCATTCAACAACAACAGTTCAAATCAAAATTCAAACATGACGCCCTAAACCTAATTCAATGCGCTACACTCACTCAACTTTGGTTTTGAAACCGTAACTTCTCCGTTCAAACTTTTATTGGACCAGGATCCTCTTATTGGGCCTAATGGACCAATAAACCCTCAACTTGATTCTTTTGTGCTAAGAAACCTCATTTGGGCCCTAGTTGGACCTACATTCAATAATAAATAACATTTTGGGCCATAAGGCTCATCATGGGCCTTATTGGTCCAAAAACCATCTTCTTTAATTTAATGGGCTGTAAATATTTTCTTTGAACCTTATTGGGCCGAAAACCCATATCCTTGCCCTTTTTGGACCATAAACTCTTATGTGAGCCTACATGGATCAAAATCCCCTAATGGTCCAATGCAATAACAAGCCCAAGATCCATGTTCTTCTATCCTTCCTCCCATTCTCAGTTTAATAAAAGAGAAAGAGAGAGAGAGAGAGAGAGAGAGAGAGAGAGAGAGAGAGATTGATAGAGAGAAAAGATGGAGATTTATGGGGTGACACCTCATTTTTGTTTTATGGTAATCCAAGCATCTAATTCCCATATTTCTATGTCCAAACCACCATGTAATAACCATTTGAATCCTCTTACTCTTTCCTCTCCTTAAACTCGGCCAAAGGCCATTTTCCTTCACAAAAATTACTTCATTCCATTTCTATTTTCCTCACTAAGCTCTCAAGAAGTCTCTCACATTTCCTCCAAGAAATCGTGATTTTGTGTGTGTGTGCTCAAGAAGGTCCTTCAAACTCACATACTAGGTAAGCTACTTCACACTTAAGTTGAATAAATCCATCTTATGCTAAGATCTTCCCTAAAAACATCACCATTCTCGTGTTTAAGCTCCTAGAATCATCTTATTTTCGAGGATCTTCCCAAAGGAGCTTGCTAGGCCGAAAACACCTTCATTCTCTTTCATTTCTTCATCAAAATCGAATCCATCACCATGGTGAGCTTCATACCCCCTTGTTTTTAGTTTTACTATGTTTTGGGGGAGAATACAAGTTGGTTTGTGTTAGATCTAAGTATTTATGAATGCTTGTGTGTATTTTCATGATGTGTTGTGCAAATATGTTATGAATCTATGTTAAACCCTCATCAACTTGATATATTTCCAAGTCTTGAAGATCTTAGGAAAAAAAATTACTTTATGTAACTCATTATGCTGTTGAAAAGATAACACATGTTAAAGGATACTTTAAAATAATAGAAAACCTAATGAAGGGCAATTTTTGACAAATAAACAAAAAGTGAGCCTTTTTGTGACAACTCACGGTTTTGAGAGGACCAAAAGAGTCATTTTTGGATAAAAATGGGTTTTTAAGACATTCACGGTTTTAAAGGGGTCAAAAGAGTTACTTTTTTATAAAAAAGACTTATTATGACATTCACGGTTTTATATGGGTCTAAAGTGTTATTTTTGACAAAATGGGCTTATTTTGGGCCTTCACGGTTTTAATGGGCTAAATTGGTCATTTTTCATAAAAAGGGGGCCTTATGTGGAAATTCATGGTTTCATGGGCTTGAAATGTAAATTTTTGGCCTTAATGGACTTAAAATGTCATTTTATCGAAATGGGCCTTATTTATAATCTTTCGGTTTTTAATGGGCTAAAAATGTCATTTGAAAGGAAAATGGGCCTTTGTTGTAGATTTTGGTTTTTAGTGGGCCAAATAATTAAAATTTGGACAAAAGTGAGCTTTTATTGAAAAATCTTGATTAGTTGGGCCAAAAATGTCATTTCTAAGGAAAGTGGGCCTTTTATGTCATATTGGTAGTAATTGAGCCAAAACAAGCATTTTAATAACAAACGGGCTAATTACGTCATTTTCACTTTAATTGGGCCTTGTATATTGATTACATGTTTATTGGGCCTTATTGACCCATTTACACGTTTGATGGGCCTCGTATATTCATTTCATGTTTATTGGGCCTTAAATACCTATTTACATGCTTATTTGGCCTTGTGTTCTCATTACATGTTATTTGGGCCTTATAGGCCCATTGATTTTCTTATTGGGCCTCATGACACATTTTATGTTAATCGGGCCAATAACAAACAATACTTGAAACTTTGATAAAAACAAATGGTATTTTCATCACCAATGTTTTGTAATCAAATGCATACTCGAAACATTATTTTAAAACGATAAACAATGTGATACACTGTTCGCAAAAATTTAGTTAAGGTTCTTGTGAGACGTTCTTTCATTCGTACCTACCTAGTGTACAGCCGTAAGTCCTGTAGTTATAACCAGAGTCTTCTGGAGGGAGAGTGAGAGTTTGTGTATACATCTATATGGGGTTGACATCCTGCACCTGAGTTGTTCGCTATAGAAGACTAGGCCAGTCTAGGGTGACAAATGTCTTACCTTAAACAAGTCGACGTCTGAAAACGTCATCACAAGCGGATTAGTCATATCAAACATGGTTATAACGACTCACATAGAGTTTAACATCATGATAAATTTATGGAATACCTTGTTGGATATAGTGTCTAAGTCCATAACTATATTTGGTATGTACTTGACCCGACCCGACATGGTCCATTTGGGTTGCACTTCAACCGAACAATTTATGGATAATCTGTTGAGAATAGTACAAGTTATGATTTATTAATATATTATAAGTTCTAATATATTAATATAAGATCATATTATTTAATTAGTATTGATCTATAATTAATCTAGGATTAATTTAGAGATCAAAGATATTGCTAATTAAATATGGGCATCTATATTTATATAGTGTGGGCTAAGTCTTATTTGGAATGGGCTAGGCTTGCATGGAAAAGTCCATGGATACTCCATGGAGCTTTAACCCATGGATCTCATGGAAATGAAGAGACATGTGTATTAGGGTTTACATGGATGTAATCCTAATCCACCACACTATATAAAGAAGGCTTTGGTTCTTGAAATCACACTAGTTGACACTTGTTGAGGTGAGGGCCGATTTCAAGATAGTAGTGACTATTCTGTCAAAGTTCCAAGTTTGTGGTGATTTGTGATTTCCATTTGAGGCATCCACACTATTGGTGCTAGGCTCTAAAACTCCAAACAATCAACTACAACTACAAGGTAAGTATTTCTACTAGCTTTATTTGATTCATGTTCCCCATGCCATGCTAGTTAGGATATGAACCTTGGAAAAATAATTATTTGCATGTATCTTAGACAAACATAGATCCAAGGTTTATTAGGGTTGCATGTACACTTAGGAAGTGTTAGAATGCTCAAAACCCATCAGTGGTATCAGAGACTAGGCTTGTTTGTTTGATACTTGATGCAAAATAGTTGAAAAAGTCGAAAAACTTGTTGTCTGCCTGATGAACTCGCCGGGTCCATGGGGGACTCGCCGAGTTCATGTGTATCTTCATCCTACTCGCCGAGTAGGTTCATGCACTCGGCGAGTATAAGCCACAGAGTGCAGATTTTCGACTTTAGTTGCTGGAAATGGACTAGAAACATTACCCTAAACTGTTTTGGTACTTGAAAACTTGTTTTAGATGGTGTAATGTCTTTGCTAATCCATTTACAACAACTTGTTATCAAAATTACAAAGTTTTATGTGTAATTTTTGATTCATGAAAGTGTTCATATTCATGTTCTTGATCTTATGATGTTTAGATGATCATAGGAATTATTTGTAACCTATGTGGTAGTTTAATTCTTGATCATAATGTGTTTTAATGGAGTCCATAACTTGTCCTCAAGTTATGGAAAACCAAAAGTCACTTGAATAAAAACCATTAAAAGAACACAAGAGTTAGAAAAATGAAGAGACTTCATTTTTATTACTCTATTAAACTCATAAGTTACAAGAAATGAAAAGTTTTGAAAGTTTACAAAACTTGCCCTCAAGTTTTGGAACAAGTAAAGTCATATTAAAAACTTTAGTTCCAACCCTTAGAATTTTAAAAGTTAAAATTCAACCCTTATACTTATAATATTATAAGTTAATAATATATATATATATATATATATATATATATATATATATGTATGTATGTATGTATAAGATTAAAGTCGTCTTACCGCTAGTACGCCTCATTCACGAAGTCGGTCTATAAGGTGGGTATAAGGTTGTTACCTATAAAATGGCAACTTAATGGGTGTCCACTCTCACCCACCGCTTGCTTGACTGGTGGAGGGTCGTTAGCCGAACGGGTAAGACAAGGACTTATAAATTCTCATTAAAAGTATGATGAATATTATAAAGTAACTAAAAGTTTTATTAAATTCCAAATCTTAGTTACTTTAGGAAAAATGTGAATAAGGTGCTAATCCATGAAATTACACTTTTCACTTTGTCTAAGTCGTTAGTGGAGCGTGTGTGGTTAACTGGCACACTAACTTGGACTTAACAAGGTAGGTAAAGGGTGACTTAATATTTATCATAGTATCAATGGAGCGTGTGTGGTTAACTGACACATCGATTGAGGGGTAATTTATTAAGGGTACCAAGTAATTTGCATGGTTACTTCACACCTCGTTTTGTGATCCTCGGCATCCCAGTCACAAAACTTGGAGGGCACACTCGAGATTGAAACATGCCTTTGAAAAGTTCATTGAATCTCAAAAGAATCTAGGAGTTTCTAAGAACCAAATTAAATATTTTAATATTTCGACTTTGATGGAAATTGGTGAATTGTCATTCACCTACCTTTCAAATATGTTATTACTTAGATTACGGCATACCTTTTCTAAGTATAATATATTGTGATTGGGTCCTAGCCTTAATATTACATTTGGGTGTTTTATTAAGGACTATCTCTATATCTAAACTAATTCTTTCTTTCTTCTCGTACAAGATGTCTGCAAACAACGCTACTTCTGGCTCTAATCCTAGTGGCTCCTTTTCTCTTATGAACTTGTGTGGGAAAGTCACTTTTGATGGATCCAACTTTAATGAATGGATCAGAAACATCAGAATGATTACTCGCTACGAGGACAAGGAATATGTCCTTGATAAGGAGCTTAAGGAGATTGATGAGACATTTGCTACTCCTCATGAGATCGTTGAGTTTAGGGCACATGAAAGGGATGCCACCAAAGTGGCATGCATCATGATGGCCACTATGACCGCGGATCTCCAAAAATCCTATGAAGATTTCTACCCCTATGAGATGCACCAAGACTTGATGGAAAGATACCATCAAAGTGCTCGTCAAGAGAGGTATGAAATCATCTCCTCCATGATAACAACTCGCATCAAGGATGGTGAACCCATCACGGGCCACATGTAGAAAATGCAAAGATTTGTGGACCGTTTGCTGAAGCTTAATGTGAACTTCTCGGAGGAGCTAGCAATAGATATTATTTTGCACTCCTTACCTTCATGTTATGATCAATTCCGCATGACATACCACATGAACAAGGAAGAGGTTACTCTCAGCAAACTTCAAGGACTCTTAAAGACCACGGAAAGTGGTCTTAAGGGTAAGGCAGTTGTTACTACTCCTACTCCTACCAACTCCGCCCCTGTCTTGGCAATCGGGAAAGGACGAGGGAAGAAGAGAAAGAGTTCTTCGAAGGGTACCAAGGTTAGGACCCTTGATGGCTCTTCTTCAAGTGGAACCAAGAAAGGTTTCATCACTCCTTCTTCTGACCCAAAAGAGGCTGAATGCTTCTATTGCCATGAAAAGGTACATTGGAAGCGGAACTGCCCAAAGTACCAGCAAGATGTGAAGGATGGGAAAGTTAAACCCAACCATGCAGGTATTTACACTATCTTATCTAATAACTCACCCCATTCTAATTCTTGGGTCCTTGATACCGGTTGTGGTATTCATATATGTTCTGATTTACAGGGACTAAGAAGAAGTGAGAATGTGGAGCAAGGAAGAATAAACTTGATCATGGGAAACAGGAAAGCTTCACCTGTCACCAATATTGGAGTTTATACTTTATCACTAAGTAGTGGGTTTAGTTTAGATTTGAATAAGTGTTGTTATTCGCCAGAAATGGCAAGAAATATTATTTCCTTTCATGCATTGTATAAACAAGGTTTCACCTTTTCATTTGATAATGAAGTTGGTTCGATTAATGCTTTCTTTAATAATGTTCTTTATTTTAAAGCATTACCTTGTGATGGCATGTATGAAACAATATCTGTGGTTGATAACTTAGGAAATAATGTATTGTGTATTGATTTTGTTAATAATAATAACTTGGATAAAGCATCATTATGGCATTGTCGTCTTGGACATATAAGCAAGAAACGCATAGGCCAACTCCAAAAGGATGGAGTCTTGGAGTCATTTGACCTAAAGTCAGATGATAGCTGCGAATCATGCTTACTTGGGAAAATGAAAAAGTCACCCTTCACAGGTTCTTGTGAGAGGGGTGAAGGTTTGTTGGACCTTGTACACACGGATGTGTGTGGACCATTCAAACATGCCATAATGGATGCTAATCGTTATTATTTGACTTTTACTGATGATTACAGTAGATATGGATATGTCTACTTGATCAAGCATAAGTCAGAGACTTTCGAAAGATTTAAGGAATTTAAACAGGAAGTCGAGAATCAATTGGGCAGGAACATTAAGATGCTTCAATCCGATCGAGGTGGTGAGTATCTTAGTTCAGAGTTCCTCGACTATCTTAGGGAATGTGGGATTGTCTCACAATTGACACCTCCCAGGACACCACAGTTGAATGGTGTAGCTGAGAGGCGTAATCGAACCTTTTTGGATATGGTTCATTCCATGATAAGCCGAGCTTCGCTACCAATCTCATTCTGGGGGTATGCCTTAGAGACTGCCACCCATATTCTTAATCTAGTCCCTACAAAGAAAGTTGCCAAAACTCCTCACGAGATGTGGACTAGTAAAGTACCCAACCTAGACCACATCAAGATTTGGGATTGCGAGGCTTTTGTGAGGTGCGAGACTCATGACAAGCTAGAACCCCGAAGCGAGAGGTGTATTTTCATCGGCTACCCACAAAGATCCTTTGGTTACCTCTTCTACATACCTAGTGATAATGTGGTCTTTGTAGCAAGAAGAGGAGTCTTTCGAGAGAGAGAGTTTATAAGCCAAGGAGACAGTGGAAGGCAAATTGATCTTGAAGAAATTCAAGAGTCAAGTGGTGAAGGAACTTCAAACGCTAGCCCTCAACTTGAGGAGGAAACTCCTGTTGAGCCAATTGACGAATCTGTACCTCTGAGGCGTTCCACGAGAGTTAGGAATGCACCTGAGCATTACTATGGTTTCCATATTACTGCGGAAGGTGAGACACTTATTAGTGATGAGACACTAGTAGGTCTAGATGAGCCTAACAGTTACACGGAAGCCATGGCAGGCCCTGAGACTGCTAAATGGAAAGAGGCTATGGATAGCAAGATACAGTCCATGTATGACAATCAAGTTTGGAACTTGGTTGAGAATGTACCAGGTCGTAAGACTGTAGGGTGCAAACGGCTCTTCAAGAAGAAGACCGACATGGATGGTAATGTACACACTTATAAGGCTCGAGTAGTTGCAAAAGGTTATTCTCAAACTCCGGGAGTTGATTATGATGAAACATTTTCACTAGTGGCCAAGATAAAGTCTATTAGGGTTCTGTTAGCCATTGCTGCATTTCATGACTATGAAATATGGCAAATGGATGTCAAAATCGCTTTCCTTAATGGAATGTTGGCTGAAGATGTTTACATGGTTCATCCAGAGGGTTTTGTTAGTACAGAGTACCCCAATAGAGTGTGTAAACTCGAGAAATCCATTTATGGATTGAAACAGGCACCTCACAGATGGAATCTTTGCTTTGATGAGAAAGTCAAGGAATTTGGCTTTTCAAGGAGTGAAGATGAATCTTGTGTCTATATTAAGGCTAGTGGGAGCATAGTCAGCTTTTTGGTACTGTATGTGGATGACATACTACTCATAGGAAATGACATCCCAACCCTGCAGGAAGTTAAGTCCTGGCTTGGGAAGTGTTTCGCTATGAAGGACCTTGGTGAAGCTGCCTATATCCTAGGGATAATGATTTTGAGAAACAGGAGTAAAAGACTAATTGGACTTAGTCAAAGCACCTATGTGGACAAAGTGTTGAAAAGATTCAACATGCATAACTCCAAGAAAGGTGAGTTACCCATTCAGAGTAATGCCAGATTGAGTAAGACACAAAGCCCTAGTACTGAGGCTGAGATAGCAGAAATGAGTCGACTACCTTATGCTTCAGTTGTAGGATCGATCATGTATGCTATGACGTGTACTCGACCTGATGTAGCCTTTGCTTTGAGCATGGTTAGCAGGTACCAGGGAAACCTTGGCAAGGCACACTGGAATGCGGTAAAGAATATCCTCAAGTACCTACGGAGGACTAAGGACTGGGTCCTTACAAACATCGAATAGAAGAAGGAATCCTCATGGAATAGAGGGTATCATCAGATGAGAACCCAGCAGATCCCCTCACGAAGGGACTGAGTAGGGTTAAGCATCTCCAGCATGCTCGGAGCATAGGGCTGAAGGATGATATAAGTTTTAGTAGTTAGATAAATTATGAAATTTGTAAAGTGTAATTGACATTAGATGATGAATAAAAGGTGTTTTATTTATGAGTAAAGTGTTGCTATCTCTTGTTGATCGTTTACTATATTTCTGTTGCATGTTTTGACTTCCAGAATAATTATGTTTGGTATATCATATTATTCAAACCTCCACAGTCGGTCATATGTCGGAAGTAGGTATGAATCAAGACTGTCATGATTGGTTGCAGAGGTCTAAGGTGTTGGACATGGCTACAACAATCATGAGTGCTCATAAGTTCTGAGCATTGGACTCAACCCACGCTCACTGGAATCATTTCATGGAATTTTATCTCGAGTGATTGTGAGACGGTAATATCATATAAGTCTTCAAACCTAGAGATATGATTTGTTACTTACGAGTTGGTTATGCATTGATTGTACGAAAACGCATTGGTAACTCGATGTTATAAAACGTGCCTTTGTGTATAATTCAATGAGTGGTAGGACAAACATATGAGTCGAAGTTTATCTGTTCCTTCTTGGATTAGAAGCTGATATCTGGGCCCCTCGATGATTTTTTTGACCTATGTACCGGGCTCGGTCAGAACTAAATTGATGTGTTCAGTTAAGTTCTATGTCAAACAAATCGGAAACCGGGAAACAAATGCTGGGCAATAAGTAAGACCATGTTCCATGTATTTGTCCGGCTGATATCTAGAACAGAGGATTATATGATCACTTATCTAAAATGGCGCGTTCTAGTTCAACAGAGTTTAAAGAGCTACGATTGCTGATCGGTTCCTGAAGTCATACTTGCAACTATAGTTATTAGACTTATCCAAGTGGGAGACTGTTGGATATAGTGTCTAAGTCCGTAACTATATTTGGTATGTACTTGACCCGACCCGGCATGGTCCATTTGGGTTGCACTTCACCCGAACAATTTATGGATAATCTGTTGAGAATAGTACAAGTTTTGATTTATTAATATATTATAAGTTCTAATATATTAATATAAGATCATATTATTTAATTAGTATTGATCTATAATTAATCTAGGATTAATTTAGAGATCAAAGATATTACTAATTAAATATGGGCTTCTATATTTATATAGTGTGGGCTAAGGCTTATTTGGAATGGGCTAGGCTTGCATGGAAAAGTCCATGGATACTCCATGGAGCTTTAACCCATGGATCTCATGGAAATGAAGAGACATGGGTATTAGGGTTTACATGGATGTAACCCTAATCCACCACACTATATAAAGAAGGCTTGGGTTCTTGAAATCACAGTAGTTGACACTTCTTGAGGTGAGGGCCGATTTCAAGATAGTAGTGACTATTCTCTCAAAGTTCCAAGTTTGTGGTGATTTGTGATTTCCATTTGAGGCATCCACACTATTGGTGCTAGGCTCTAAAACTCCAAACAATCAACTACAACTACAAGGTAAGTATTTCTACTAGCTTTATTTGATTCATGTTCCCCATGCCATGCTAGTTAGGATATGAACCTTGGAAAAATAATTATTTGCATGTATCTTAGACAAACATAGATCCAAGGTTTATTAGGGTTGCATGTACACTTAGGAAGTGTTAGAATGCTCAAAACCCATCATACCTATACTATACTTTTGATACACGTACGAGCTATTCATTTCTATAACACTTGGGTCTTATGGTTTAAAGACTACAACTCTTTTACCGGTAGAAAATATCGGATTTTCTTGGAAACAAACACGATACCTTACATTTTACTACAATAGAAAATATAGAAATTTCTGGAGCTCTCTCTTTATACAGTTTCAAAATATGAACACACATGCTATAATACAATATTTGAAAAAAATGCTCAAACAATTTTTGCGGAAAATATCGGATTTTCTGGAGTTTACAAATGATATAAAACTTTTCTTACAAACATGCTTATGAACTCACCAATATTATATATGTTGACTGTTTTCAAAATAACTTGTATTCTTAGGGAATCGTTAAGCAGGTTGGTCATCAAGAACACGTGGATTTTTGTGTATTTTTGTTATCATCATACATTTGACATTTGGAATGTAATTTGTACACCAACACACTGATGTAACCTATGATGGTTGTTATATTTCATGTGTAATGATGATGTTGTCTTTGATTCAATTATATACACTGTGATGATATTACAAGATGAAGTCACCCAACCCCCGGACGTTTCCGCCGTCTAGTTCGGGGGTGTGACAGATTGGTATCAGAGTTATGTTTATAGTAAACTGGCATATCTAATCATACGAGATATGCAACTATAAATACATTGGGACTAAAATACTCTGAACAAAAATAAAATACATACCTATGCGTGCATTATTACAATAAGAAGAAAAGGTCTTTGGAGAAATTGAACTTCGCGGTTAAACTCGGGCAATTAAGGAATCGTATTGGGGGTAAATATAGTTTGATCAACTATATTTATTCAAAATACGACCAACATGTGCCTGGGAGTGATCATAGTAGGCAATGAATCTAGAAACTTACCAACCTTGTATCCAAAAAGTTTTAAGAAACTCAAACATAAACAATTAAAATACTATAAGAGCGTTTTTGGGATATCATATAACCGTCGCACATGCACTTTCTACACACTTCTCATGCCTCCATATTCGCACAGGCACCATGGCTGAAATTCCACAAGGTGACCTTTAATACCAGGCCTTAGTTGTCAATGGATGAATTAAAGGATAACCAGAAATGGTTCAAGAAGGAAATCCAGAAGCAAGACCCGAAGAGTATATGGAGCTGGATTATAAGGATAGTGAATCAGGCGAGGAGTCAGAGGAAGGAGAAGACATTAAAAAGACCCCTAGTGAACTCTACCCTTTGGAATTCACACCGGACCAGCACGCAGTGCAAGGGTGAACTACTGACCGTATACACTCTCTAGAGGAGGAAGTAGCCAACCTAAATCAACGACTCTTTGCGGCTAAAGCTAAGGAAGTTTGAATAGAGCAAAAGGAGGATGAGATCACTCGTGAGATGAGTGAATTGGCTGAGCTTCTGGTCTGTCACTTCGGCATCGGAGTATCATCTCCCCTATTGATAGGACTCTCTTTTCTCATGTACTATTATATGTAGGATTGATTCTATGATTAAGTGACTACACTGCTCATAAAGCGGTTATGCTGATGGATTTTATTTTCCATGTGTACTGTACGCCTTCCAAGGAGAATTTTCACGCATTGTACTACAAAGTTTATCATTAATGAAATGGCTCTATGATTTATTTGTGATGTTATCTGCTATGTGTTCTATTTTCCTTGTTTCATGATATTGTATGATTTCACTTATATTCACAACCGAACCACCGAAACCGCTATATGCCAAAGGAACTTGAAACCGCAAACTATTATGTACTCACCATCTTCCTGTTCCATGACAGAAAATGCCTCAAAGACCGGTATGCGGAAGCCACAACACGGAACCACCACCACCACCGCTTCCGCTGGAGGTAAACTCTGTTGCATTCCAGGTAGTAGTATCGGCTGCAGTCACCGCATCATTGGCTTATATTCATAATTGAAATAACGGTGGCGGTAATGGTCAAGGAACTAGAAGCTCAAACCAAGGCATGAACCAAGGACCTACAAAATCTTGCACCTACAAAGATTTCTCAAATACCAAACCTCGAACATTCAATGGAACTGGTGGCGTGATAGCCTTGAAGCGCTGGATTAAAAAGATAGAGTCTGTCTTTGAAATCTGCGAATGTCCGAAGGAAAGCAAGGTGAAGTTCACAACCTTCACATTTGTTGACTAAGCCCTATCCTGGTGTAATGGTCACTTGAAGGCCATGAATTTTCTGGATGCAAACGTTGTGCCTTGGGGAGAACTTAAAGAGATGTTAATGGTAGAATATTGTCCCCATGGGGAAGTACAGAAACTAGAACAAGAGTTATGGAACCTCACAATGCAAAACTCATACATCGAGGCGTACATCTCAAGATTCAGTAAACTAGCCCTTCTGTGCTCCGGTATGATCACTTCAAAAGGAAAGAAGATTGAGCGGTTCATTTGGGGATTAAGTTCCCTAATCCAAGGAAACGTGATTGCAGCAAACCCTGAGACTTTTGACAGTGTGAAAAGGCTAGCTCAGAAGCATTACGATCATGGAAACAAGAAGAGTACCAAAATTGCTGAGACCGAGACCAAGAAGGAAGGGAATAACAAGAGAAATAGGGAAAACAAACGAAATGGGGGGATAGAATCAGGGATCCTCTAAAAAGCAGCAAACTGTAGCAGTCCATGCTGCTACCGCTCAAGTTACACCAGCACCAGCTGCTCCAACCTTATCTGTACAAACTACTCCCATGCCATACTCAGGAACCTTACCAAATGTTGTTGGGTTTTGAGCATTCTAACACTCCTAAGGTGTACATGAAACCCTATAAACCTTGGATCTATGTTTTCTCCATTAAACATGCAAATATTAAATATTCCAAGGTTTCATCTTAACTAGCATATTATGAAGCACCTATACTACAAAGTTCTAGTTAGATGACATACCTTTTGATGTAGCTTGATGTCTTCAAGCTTTAAGAGCTTAGCCCCAATAGTGTGGAAGCCTCAAGTGGAATCACAAATCACCAAAAACACCTTGGAAGACTTTGAGAATAAGAATACTTTGGTTCTCTCTAGTGAAATCGGCTAGCCCTCTTAGTGTACCCAAACTAGTGCCCATTTCACCAACCAAGGACATTTTATATAGTATGGAGACTAGGGTTAAACCCATGACCTTTAATTTCATATGATCCATGGGATAAACACTCCATGGACTATCCATGAAAGCTTAGCCCAACCTAAATGAACTTGGCTCATTCCATATATATAGGAGTCCATATTTAATT
The DNA here is from genome assembly GCF_051521515.1 of Lactuca serriola. Classification (NCBI taxonomy): domain Eukaryota; kingdom Viridiplantae; phylum Streptophyta; class Magnoliopsida; order Asterales; family Asteraceae; genus Lactuca; species Lactuca serriola. The sequence goes on along the minus strand of NC_136412.1, from coordinate 187,704,323 downwards.
AGTTCATTTTTGATCACTTAATTAATTCTAAATTAATTCTTGATCAATACTAATTAAATAATATGATTCCATATTAATATATTAGTACTTATAATATATTAATATAAATCAAAAATATACTATTCTCAAAAGACTATCCATATAAAATTGTGTCGGTGAAGTGCAACCCAAGTGGACAATGCGGGGTCGGGTTAAGTACATACCAAATATAGTTATGGACTTAGACATTAATCCAACAGTCTCCCACTTGGATCAGTCTAAAACTATTATTGAGTATAACTTCAAAACCTAACTGGAAATCGTAGCTCTTAAAGCCGCTGTCGAACTCTAATCTTTTTCAATGACTTGTCCATTATATAAGGGATCATATATTCCTCCATTCTAGATATCACATGGACTGAGACATGGATTATAATCATTCTCTCAGTCCATTTGTTGTTTCCCGATTTCCGATTGATGATGACTGAGTGATTGAACAGATCAAATCAGTCCTGGCTTGGCCAAGCACTCACATGTATCATCATTAAATCGTCGAGGGGCCCACAGATATCGCTTTTATCCCGAAGGTAAAAGGAATGGATAAACTTCGACTCATATGGCTTGTTCTACTACTTGTTGAATCATACACAAAGGCACATTTTATAACATCGAGTTACCAATGCGTTTTTGTGTAATCAATGTACTATCAACTCATAGTAACAACTCATATCTCTAGGTTTGAAGAATATAAGATATTATCGTCTCATGATCACTCGTGATAAAATCCATGAAGTGATTCAAATGAGCGCGGGTTGAATCCAATACTTAAAAGTTGTGAGCAATCATGAGTGTTGTAGCACAACTTTGTCCACCAACTTGGACCTCTACAAGCCAACCCATGACAATCTTGATTCATATCTACTTCCAAAATATGACCGACTGTGGAAGGTTTGAATAACTTAGTCATCCCGGAAGAATAACCTAGTTATTATGGAAGTCAAAACATGCAAAGTGAAACACAAGAATAAATGAATCTAATATGGTATCAAAACCTATGAATATAAATAAAACACTTTCTATTTATCACCATACTGATTACTCATTAATCATTGTTTCGGTTTTATCAACTTTATAATTGAATTAAAAAACACTAGGTGTCCCATGCTCCAAGCTTATACACTATGTTTTCTAAAAAATAGCTTTGCTATACACCAAGTATGAACTCTATGTTTGTCTATGATCCTTTTTCTTTGTGAACTAGATCAATTGAACATAATTTCAATGATCCTCTTTTCACACTCCCAATTCCTTGTCTTAAATGTAAGAATTCCAAATTCCTATCATTTAGCGAAATCTGTTTAGATTTTTAAACTTATATTCACAGACCCTCTTGTAATGAATGTGTAGAAAGTCACAAAGACTTGTCAACAGTCATTACAGGGTATTTCAATGAAGATCAACTTCATGGAAATGATGTCTCACATTCAAAGTGCATTGCTTTGAACATGCTTCTTGCATTACGTTTCTTTAACCTTACACAGATTGCTTCCACCTATGTAGACAACTCCATATTTTCATTTTGACTACTACATCTGAACACGAGTTGCCTCTTTTCAGACTATGTCAATATGGTCCTTCCAATGTTAACAATATACTTCCAACTGTCCTTGAGTAACCAATCTTTGGTAAACCTTAGATTGTCCTCGACAATTGCTTAATCACTTTAGTCGTATCCAATTCTAGACATTTTCCTCCTTAATGCCTCAAGGCATTTGGAAAATTCAGAAAGAATAAATATTATAGCACATGTAATCGATCTTGTATCCAAAATAAATGGGACACGATTCATGATGTTTCACATAAAGACATGGTGCTAGACAAGTCTTTAGCCATTATAATTTTCTGTTTGCCATATTCTCAAAATTTGACTATGAAAAGGGATGCCGTAATCATAATTGAATTTTGAGAACGCAATATATAGAGTTTTCTTATGTTAAACCAATCAAACATGAAATTCATATATATATATATATATATATATATATATATATATATATATATATATATATATATATATATATATATATATATATTCTTGACTAAAGGTGATTAAAATCTCAATATAAGCTCTTTCGAATGACTATAAACTCAATCTAAGCTTTTTAGAATTGAAATGAAGTATAATTTCCTCTGCCTTAATTATAGTAAAACAAATTTTCCAACCCAAGCAACCTCATGAATTCAAACTTTTGTTTTCTATAATTAACTTTGCTAACTTGCAATACTTACCATAATTATCATGCTCCCACTAACATGATGATTATTAGCATAACACTTATGTTCCCACTAGCTTTGACATGTATCCAGAAAACAACTGGACCTCTAGAAGTCAATACTTTATTGACATTCTTACCAAAGTTCAGATTTCTGATACTAGATTCCTTTTATAAGACTTTATCAAAATCATACACCTTATCTAAGATAGCTTACAAGTGTGTCTAAACAATTTCAGAACTATGAAAAGGTATGCCGTAATAATAGTCTCAATTGTTTAGACTTTTTGCCATTTCTCATAAGTCAATGTTAGTGTGCCGGTTAACCACGCACGCTCCACTAACCAATTTGAGAACTACAAATATCACAATTGCTATCTACTTAAAATCTACTTAGTGAAAGAATTTCCTCACCATCATTTTCATGAATCGGAGAGAAACCTTATGACACTTAGATTTTAATGGCATATGTGTTCTTATCCATGTGAGTTATCAAAACCATAATCACAAGACAAGGTTAGTGACAAATCCAAACTCTTATGGATTGAACTTGTGCAATCTTAACTTTTTGCCACCTGACAGCATAAGGGCCTTCCATTGCTTCCAAGTAGTTATGCAAACAATTGAGACCATGTAGAACTCAAATGTATCACCAACTTACTCTTACATTTGACAAGTGTTTTAAACCTTTCTTAAAGATATGTCACTCAACTTACAGTCTTGGAGTATAACTCTAAGACTTGTTTTTGGAACAAAGTATGAATCATCTTCTTGATTTAACCACTTCAACAATTCATAACTCCTCTCCTTAACTATCATAATTCACTTAGAGGATGAATTGTGATAAGGTCTCAAAATCATTAACATGATCTTAAAACATGATACTAAAGTACTCTCCCATCTTTTCAGATTTGAGAAACTTTTTATCCTTCTGCCTAATTTGATTCTTCTTATTCGTTCTGTCATACATTGAAACTTTTCCAATGTCTCAGAATTATACTTAAGCTTGTAAGTATAATCATATTTACTAAACCTTAGTAAATCATGACGAATAGTCTTATCCATCTTTTGTGGTGGACTTTGACAGGTGCACAAGAAACTGTACTTGATCCCTTAGTCATTCTCTTGAGTCACATATACATGTGAACACGAAACTAGTCTTAATTTTCCAGAGTTGAAAATTCTCACACATCACACTCAACACCTTGTACGATTCCAAGATTCGGTCCTTTGAAACTTGGGTGATGTGTATTTCCTTATTTGGTAAATTTAGACAATACCACAAATGAAAGAATCAAATTCATATTTCCAATATTGTTATAAACATACAGACATTAAGTTTTCATGAATGTCATTGTAAGGAGATAAGAATAAAGTAAAAAAACTTTTATTTATTTTAAAAATGCAGAAAAAAATCTTTCCTTACAATGTAACTTGAAATGAAAACTATGTTATTACATGTTTCCTAGCAACCTATCATAACTCCTAAGAAGAAGCTCAAGAATCTGATCTTCAATCAAGCGATAGAAATCCATCTTCGTGGTTAGATTCAACATACTCTTTCTTTAAGTTTCCTTCATTTTTTCCTTTGATTCTTAAAACATCAACATGTGACCCAATCACATCATGTAATAAGAATCTCAGAATAGAAACTTAATAGAGTTTGATAGTGGACTTTACCTGAAGGAGAGTCAAACTTATTGACTTTACCAGCCTTATGATCTTTCAGGTAAATTTGGCAGCTTCGCAACCAATGCCCTTTCCTTTTTGGCAATAGAACCATATGGATCCTTTGGGAATGGTACATGGGATAATCTCAGACTTAGCCTTTCTCTTTACCACTTGGTCAACCGAGTTGACTATGGCCGATCCCTTTCCATTTGGAAGAGAATGCTTTTTCTGGATTTCCATTGTCACCATTTTCAATGTCCATAAAGTTTTTTGGAAGTTGATCTTAGCAAACAGATAAGATCATTAAGGGTCTTGTGATAGTCTGTTTCATAGGAGTCCCAAAGAAACTCACTATGTGACTCAGAAAGTGATTGAACCACCAACTTTCTCAATACTTTGACACCCAACTCACCCGACTTGTCAGTATGTGACTTCATCTCCAAGATGTGAGCACACCTAGACCTTGCCTTGCCAATAGGGCTTGAGTGACCTTGAACTTATGGGATAGGGAGAATAATTGGAGGAGGTGGAGGAAGTGAAGTTCTAAGAGATTTGGGAGGATCATAGATGTCTGAACTAGACATCTTTTGGGAGATATTCAAGATAGTTGATCTAAAGTCCTTAATATAACACCCAATATGAAATATTAAGGCTAGGACCCTACAAACTATTTTATAACTCAGAAGAGGGATGCCGTAATCCAAGCTATAAAATATTTGAAGGTAGGTGAATGACGATTCACCAATTTCCACCAAGATAAATGAAATGTATTATTAGGTTTTAATTGGTTTTTGAAAGTCCTAGATTCTTTTGAGATTCATTGAACTGTTCAATGACATGTTTCAATCTTGAGTGTGCCCTTCATGTTTTGTGACCAGGATGCTGAGGATCACAAAACAAGGTGTGAAGTAACCATACAAATTACTTGGTACCCTTAAGTGTTTACCCCTCAATTGATGTGCCGGTTAACCACACACGCTCCACTAACCAACTCAAACAAAGTGCAAAGTGTAATTTTATGGATTAGCACCTTATTCACATTTTCCTAAGTAACTAAGACTGGGTATTTATAAAAGGTTTAGTTACTTAGTATTGATCATTAATACTTTTAATGAAGGGAGAATTTATAGTCTTTGTCCTACCCGTTCGGCTAACGACCCTCCACCAGTCAAGGAAGCGGTGGGTGAGACTGGATACCCATTAAATTGCCATTTTATAGGTAGTAACCTTATACCCCCCTTATAGACCGGCTTCGTGAATGAGGCCTACTAACGGTAAGACTGACTTGCTCTTATACATATATATATATATATATATATATATATATATATATATATATATATATATATTATTAACTTATAATATTATAAAGTATAAGGGTTGAATTTTAACTTTTAAAATTCTAAGGGCTAACTTGGAATTAAAGTATTCATAAGTGAAATCTTTTCAAATTCCAAAACCTGAGGGCAAGTTTTGAAACTATTCAAAACTAATTAATTCCATAACCTATGTGTTTAAAATAGTTTTAATTAAAAAAAAAACTCTTCAAGTTCCATAACTTGAGGACAAGTTATGGAAGACTTTAAACTAATAAAAGAATGTATCTTTTCTTTATTTTGTAACTTATGGATTTAATTAAGGTTACACATTTTATTACTTAATGAAGTGACTCTTAAACCTCCATAACTTGAGGACAAGTTACGGAGTAATAAAACCATTTAATGAAAACAAGACTCTTCATTTTGTAACCTTTTCCATCTTTTATGAGTTTTAAGAAACTTAAATATGACCTTTCATGTAACTTGAAGACAAGTTACACAAACACATTTTAGAATCATATCTTAGATTAAAATGGATTGAAAACACATAATCAATTAACTTATCTGTTAATCTAAGCAACTCATATGAACAAGGATAATGCACATCAAACTTTTTCATGTAATTAGAATAAACTTTAAACTAATACAAAACATGAATGTATTGACAATTATCTTTGAAATTGGATTAGCATGAAAATTACCACATCAAAAACAAGTTTATAAGTCCAAAAACATCTTAGGGTAATGTTACTAGTCCAATTCCAGCCAAAACAATCGAATATATGCTGTCTGGGGGTCCAAACTCGGCAAGTTGGATGCATTTTATCTTGGACTCGGCGAGTCCATCAGTGGACTCGGCTAGTCTGTTGCGCAGACAACATGAAACTCGATTTTCAGCCAATTTTGCAAGTATAACAAGAAAACAAACCTAGTCTCTGATACCACTGTTGGGTTTTGAGCATTCTAACACTCCTAAGGTGTACATGCAACCCTATAAACCTTGGATCTATGTTTTCTCCATTAAACATGAAAATATTAAATATTCCAAGGTTTCATCTTAACTAGCATATTATGAAGCACCTATACTACAAAGTTCTAGTTAGATGACATACCTTTTGATGTAGCTTGATGTCTTCAAGCTTTATGAGCTTAGCCCCAATAGTGTGGAAGCCTCAAGTGGAATCACAAATCACCAAAAACACCTTGGAAGACTTTGAGAATAAGAATACTTTGGTTCTCTCTAGAGAAATCGGCTAGCCCTCTTAGTGTGCCCACACTAGTGCCAATTTCACCAACCAGGGTCATCTTTATATAGTATGGAGACTAGGGTTAAACCCATGACCTTTCATTTCATATGATCCATGGGATAGACACCTCATGGACTATCCATGAAAGCTTAGCCCAACCTAAATGAACTTGGCTCATTCCATATATATAGGAGCCCATATTTAATTAGTTCATTTTTGATCACTTAATTAATTCTAAATTAATTCTTGATCAATACTAATTAAATAATATGATTCCATATTAATATATTAGAACTTATAATATATTAATATAAATCATAAATATACTAGTCTCAAAAGACTATCCATATAAAATTGTGTCGGTGAAGTGCAACCCAAATGGACCATGCCGGGTCGGGTTAAGTACATACCAAATATAGTTATGGACTTAGACATTAATCCAACAAATGTAACAAATGCAACTACCACCACAATGGCGAGTGCAGAGAAATGCAGTGTACCAACTGCAACCGCTAGGGGCACACCGCCCGGTACTGTAGATCTCAACCCTAACAAAACCAACAACCAAACGACAACAACAACAACAACAACAACAATAACAACAATAACGCTGGGGCCAGTCGTACTTGTTATGGATGTGGAGGAACTAGCCATTTTAGGTGAAATTTCCCTAAAGCCAACAACCAAGGAGCAGGAGGATCAGGCAGGGTCCTGACATTGGGTCAAGGAGAGGCAGTTCAAGACCCGACGGTTGTTACTGGTACGTTTTACCTCAACAACACTTACGCATGCATTCTATTCGATAGTGGGGCTGAGCGGAGTTTCGTGAGTAATAAATTCAAACACTTACTAAACCAACAACCCCAAAAGCTAAGCGAAACCTTCACGGTGGAGATGGCTAATGGGAAAACTGAAACAACCAAAGATGTTTACGTAAGATGCACATTAACATTAAACGACCACTCATTTCAAATAGAATTGATGCAGTTAATATTAGGAGTTTTGATGTGATAATCGGCATAGATTGGTTAAGCCCACACCATGTTGATATTATGTGCCATGAGAAGGCCGTTCGCCTTCACCTCCCCGACAACGAAACCCTAATAAGCCATGGTGATAAACCTGACGCCAATCTCCATCTTATCTCGTGCATCAAGGCACAAAAATCCATGCTACAAGAAAAAATATTCCCTCCTCACCCATGTAGTAGATAAAACAAAAGAGGAAATAAAAATTAAAAATATCCAGTGGCATGTGATTTTCCGGACGTATTTCCCGAAAACCTTCCGGGAATACCCCCAGAAAGATAGTTCGAATTTCAAATTGACCTAATACCGGGAGCCACATCAATTTCCAAATCACCCTACAGGTTAGCTCCCGCCAAAATGTAGTAGTTATCAAGTCAATTAAGTGAACTCTTAGACAAAGGATTCATCAGGTCGAGCTTCTCACCCTGGGGAGCCCTGATCTTGTTTGTCAAGAAGAAGGACAGATCCTTCAGAATGTGCATCGACTATCGGAATTTGAACAAACTCACCATCAAAAATCGATATCCACTCCCTCGGATTGATGATCTATTTGACTAGCTTCAAGGAGCCAGTTATTTTTCTAAAATAGATCTAAGGTCCGGTTATCATCAGCTACGAGTCCGAGAAGAAGATATCCCCAAAACTGCTTTCCAAACCCGATATGGTCATTATGAATTTGTTGTTATGCCCTTCGGTCTGACAAATGCTCCTGCAACATTTATGGAGCTCATGGATCGAGTCTGCCTCCCATCCCTTGATAATTTTGTAATCGTTTTCATTGATTACATACTCATATACTCTCGAAGTAAGGAGGAGCACGGTCAACATATACGCCAGATCTTGGAAACTCTTATGGCTGAAAGGCTATGTGCAAAACTCTCCAAATGCGAGTTCTGGATTCTTAGTGTGAACTTCTTGGGTTATGTAGTCAGTGAGGAAGGAATTCATGTGGATCATTCCAAGATCAACGCTTACGGGATTGACAACCCCACACCTGAGCTATTCGCTACAGCTAGACAAGCCAATCTAGGGTGATAAATATCTTCCCGATTATGACTCCTAAGAGACGTCGTAAAGGCATAACAGTCACATTAAGAACGGTTATAATAACTCACAATTGGATTAACAATACTATCTTGGTTTATGGGAAGCTTACAGTTCACCAGTTTTATTAAAATATAAAACTGCATACTACTTTTCAGTACACTATTGCTTACATTTATGTTCTTAGGGTTTAAGACTAAAGTTTTGGTACAACTAGAAAATAGTTGCTTTTCTGGAAACATACATTTTACAATTACAAGGAAAAGAAACAAATGACATACATACATATATTTTTAGTCTTTGGTGTAAGACTTACAACGCCTTTTTATAGAAAATATCAGATTTTCTGGAGATACACAAACCATTTTTAAACAAAGCAGTTACAAATCTTTTCATACAAATATGCTTATGAACCCACCAACATTCAAGGTTAACGTTTTTTCAAAACCCCTTGTATTCTCTGGGAACCAGTAAGCAGGTACTTAAGTCTTTGAGAACTGGATTGCTGCATTTTTGGTATTCTTACATTTTTGTCACTTTTGTGTAACTTATGAACAAATACAATATTTAAACAATGTAAGTTTGTATTCTCAATATATGTTGATTGGGTTGCTATGTTTCATTTATATTTAAGTGTTATGATGCTATACATTGACACCATCCGCCCCTGGATGTTTCCGTCGTCCTGGTTCGGGGTGTGACAGATTGGTATCAGAGCATTATTTATAGTGAACTAGTATATCAAACCATACAAGATATACAACTATAAATACGATGGGACTAAAACACTCTAACTAAAAATATACTTTTTATAAATATAAGTGTTTTTATAAAAGTATACATACATGCATACATACAAGGAACAGTGTCATAATAAGTACATTATAAAAGTTGTATGATGAGTTGAACACTACGGGTAGGCCTCGGGATATGTAATTAGACCTTGAATAAATATAGCCAGATCAACTATATTTATCCGAGGTGTAACTACCATATGTTGGGAAATAGTTGTAGTAAACGACAAGTCTACACTTACCAACGCTAAGATACCCATGATCAAACACATTTAAAATACTATAGGAGTATTTTAGGATACCATAGAACCACACACTTAAATCCTCTGCGTATTTCTCATACCTCTATTCTCGTACATACAACATGGTTGAATTTCACCACAAAGACCCCCACTACCTTGCCATAGCAGCCAACGGATGGATCGAGGAGGAGCTAGAAGAGGTTCTTGTGGAGAACCCAGAAGTGGCTCCTGAAGAATACCAAGAGGTGGATTATGAATGGGAGGATTCTAATAAGGAGTCAAACAAGGAAGCAGGTGTTGGAGAAATCATTAGCGAACCTTACCCCACCAGGAGCAGGCAAGAGACCCTTTCATCTCCTTCCTTCTAGGTACGTAAGCACCCAATAGGGGTCCTCTTTGGATGAACATTTCTAGCAAGAAAGTATCCCCCATGCAAGGGCAGGCTTCGTTACTGACATCAACCTTTGCCCAGGAAGCACCTCCACAAGGGGCAACCCAACGACATGCCTAGACTAGAGGAGTCGGCCGACGATCCGTATTAGGCATGCATCCACTACACCATACTCTTGGCCCCAACATCCTCGCCAATCAAGAATTACCTCTAATGGTACAACCAGTGGCTTGTCTAGACGCCCAAGTTCAGGCTCTCCATCATGAGGTAATGGAGATTGGAGGCGAAGCTCGGAATGCGACAATGCGAATTCAACAATTCCATGAATGACAAGAACGCCATTTAGGAGATATGCTAAACCAGCAAGCAGAGTGAGAGAACATTACAGACCGTCTGCACTCCTTAAAGGAGGATGTGGTCACCATGAGACAACAATTACTTGCAGTTGAGGCTAGGGTAGTCTTAGCAAAATAGAGGGCGGAAGAGGCCACTCGTGAAATGAGTGAAATAGCTAGGCACCTTTTGCACCATTTTGGCATATGATAGAATAGTATAGCCAAGTGAGTTAGTGGCTTCACTACTCGCACTATATCTTAGGTTTATTACATCTTTGCACCTCTTTACCCTCTAAATCTCCACATTACACTTCCTATTATCCCTCAAATATTCATGCAAGATATGCAACAACCGCCCATACATCCATGAACCACTTTTTGTTCCTTCATAAGTACCATGGCCGAGATGCCATTTGTGCCACCCCCATAGGCAAAAACTCTTCCATTTCTCCATCTCACTCTCAAAACAAGTTAGAATATTCAAGGGTTTCTTCATCATCCAAAAATTTTCAAGCTTTAGGTAAGTTATTTCATGAACTTCTAGCTTTTCTATGTGATTTTATGTAGATTTCACCATGTTTACACACATTTTTCGTGTGTTAAATCCATATAATACCAACCTTTCCAAGAAGCTCTTCAATGTTCATCACCTTCATCCTAGGCTCAACATCTTCATCATCTTCCTTCCTACAACCCACGAAAATCACCAAGGTGAGCTTCATACCCCCAATTTTTCGTGTTTTACATGCTTTTTATGGGGGGGGGGGGGGCATACAAGTCAAAATACGTTTACACCATCGATATTTCCATGCACCAACTTGTTCGTGAGATAATATATGCATAAAATGTTGAAATTAACATATGTCATACATAAATATCGTGATTTGCAAGGTTTTTACAAGACAATAATGTATTTGACCTTCAGATATTAGCATGTACCATGTCTATTAGCATAAATATGGAATAATCCATGTATAAAAGGTAGATAATCATTTGTTTACCCCTAAAAATTGTGAACTAGGTGGTTATCATCATTTTGTTTACACAAAAATCATGTTTAATGGTTGATACACACAAAGGTAACATATATATATATATATATATATATATATATATATATATATATATATATATATATATATATGTTTTCAGTTTTGGATACATACATGTCTCATTTTTTTTACTATTTGAAAATGACACAAATATTTGCATAATAATGTTTAAGTCTCTATTTGATATTATAAAAATCGTGATCTATGAGTTTGAATGGGAAAGATGACATAAATAGACTATTTTATAATACAAATATTAGCCGGTAAAAATGAGAACTACAAAATTTCAAATTTTGGAAATCTTGCTAAAAATAACTTTTCGAGTTAAAGTGGTCATATTTTTAATTTGATATTTGTACAACATTTATATAAATTTACACAAAAACATACAAGGCAAATTATTAATGGTATAATTTGCGTGTCATATATAATTTGCATGTCATAAAATTGATGTCATATATTTCCAATAGTATAATTATTTCATTTACAAGAAAAATGAGTCATAGTTCATGTAAATCTGTTAATGCTTTAGTGAGACATTCTCTTCACCATACCTACCTAGCATACACTTTAAGTCCTGCATTATAACCAAAGTCTCATGGAGGGAGAGCGAGATAGTTGTGTACAGATCTATACGGGATTGACAACCCAACACCTAAGTTATTCGCTATAGCTAGACGGGCCAGTCTAGGGTGACAAATATATTCCCGATTCCGACGCATGAAGAACGTCGTACAGGCATAACAGTCACATTAAGTATGGTTATAATAACTCACATAGGGATTAAAAATACTATCTTGGTTTACTGGAAACTTACACTTCACCGGTTTTATTAAAATATAAAAATGCATACTACTTTTCAGTACACTATTGATTACAGTTCTGGTATTAGGGTTTAAGACTACAATTTTCGTACGACATAAAAGATTGGCTTTTCTGGGAACATCCATTTTACAATTACAAGGACAAGAAGCAAAGGACATGCACACATATATTTTTAGTCTTTGGTGTAAGACTTACAACGCCTTTTTATAGAAAATATCTGATTTTCTAGAGATATATGAAACTTTTTTAAACAAAGCAGATAAAAATCTTTTCATACAAATATGCTTATGAACTCACCAACATTCAATGTTGACGATTTTTCAAAACCACTTCTATTCTTAGGGAACCAGTAAGCACGTACCTAAGTCTTTGTGAATTGGATTGTTGCATTTTTGGAATTCTTACATTTTCGTCCCTTTTGTGTAACTTATCAACAAATACAGTGTGTAAACAGTGTAAGTTTGTGTTCTCAATGTATGCTGCTTGGGTTGCTATGTTTCATGTATATTCAACTATTATGATGCTATACAATGACGTCATCCTCCCCAAGACGTTTCTGCCATCCTGGTTCGGGGGTGTGACACCATCCACATCTCAGTTATTGGTCAATGTAGAAATTTCTCAAAGTTTCTCGCAATAAAAATAGTTCTATTTTGTGTGGCAGTTTAGCGAACTGAATCACTCAGGGTGTCATCTCACATGTGCAGGAAGATTCTCCATTTTTTCAAGGTGTGTCGTGCCTGTCCATTTAAAATCTTGAGTTAATGCATATGTTTCGTACAACCTCATCAACTTATGTTTGGTTTCACGGGTGTATTAGATATCTTTTGGTAACTGATACCTCTACCATCATCTTAGCCACTCCAATTAGTTCCACCAACTGGTTAATTCCATTTAATATGAACCAAACCACTGCTGTACCTAAGTTTTAGCAAAAGAATGTACTGCCACATTATTTTGATCACCCTTCCTCATCTGCCACCATGACACCCCCATATCTTCAACTCAACACCTAGATTATGAGCAGCGTATCCCTATTCAGGCCATCCATTTGTAGCAATATGAGCAACCTGATCTATGAAATCTGATTTTCAGGATGCGTCAAAACCCAATCCACCCCCGCCTCACTAGTTCGTTTGCTCCTCCCTAAACATTGAGGACAATGCATTAGGTAAAGTTTGCGGAGGGGATTAGTGAATTTTTGTAAATTTTTTTGTCTGCATTAGTTTTTTTTTTTTAAATTCAAAAAGATTTTCTATTTTCCATGTTTGCATTTATAAAAATATAAAATCCCAAAAATATTTTATTTTTAGCATTTTTCTACATAAAAAAAATAAGAGATGAAGGAATTCTTTACATTCGTTAGCTCTGTGAAGGTGGAAAATAAATGCCCGAATAAGAGAAGATCGATAATGGTAAGTGTAGTAACAATTTTCATAACTAGGGATTAGAAAACATAGTAAGTTATCGGGCCAACTATAAAAATAAAAAGAATCATATATCGAAACACTGAGTAAACAAAATAAAGCCGTCTTATAACTAATTTCTTGAGAATTTTAAGAACTATGCTCGATAAGTCTTGACCCCACAGAACACGGCCTATTTTTTGACGCGCGTAACCTTTTGCGATAACAGGTAGTCATATATCCTATTGACATAGCCAACAAAAAAATGAAGAAAAGAGTAAAATTGTCATACCTGAGCTCGTCGCGGGTACAAACTATCCGATATCCAAGTCAAATTTCAAGCACGTAAAGACAATTTAAGAAATTTCAATAAACACATAAAGACAATTTAAGAACTTAAAGGCAAAGGAAAAAGACACAAAAATTCAATTTTCCATCGAATCAAGAGTCACCTCAAAGTGAAATTTGGCACAACTAAAGAACTGTGTGCTATAGTATATGATAGTGTTAACAAAGTGGAAGCGTAGGAGCTCGGGCCCCTACATGAGGTTTGACTACTTCTGTGAAAGTTGATTTGATGTGACGGGATCTTTAAGGATGGGTCGAGCTTGGTTTTTATGTTTTAGTGGAAAAGAAGTGAAATTCTAAAATATGTTACTTTTGTGAAAAATGTAAATGAAGGTATAAAATTTATGGTTGGTTTATCGGTTTACACTGTCGAGAGTCTTCTTACCTTGAAAATCTAGGATAGATGGGATGTATAGTAATTGTCGTCTATGTAGTGATTGTATTGGATCTTTCTCGATGTAAAGTGTAATCGTGTGAAAAAAGAAAAGAAAAAACATATTCATTTTTTTTATGTTTTTGCTTTATTTTTGTTTATCTACTTTTTTGCGTGTATATTCTATTTTTTGTATCGTTATTTTTCATGTTAGTTAAGGTTTCCAATCAGTTAGTTTAGTTTAGCTAGGTTAGCTTCCTTCATCTTAGCATTCCTCGTTTGATCTCGATGCCTACTCTTTCCTTACTCGAGGAATAGTAAAGTTCAATCTTGGGGAGGTTTGTTTGATGCATTTTATAGGCATCTTTTAGCACCCTTTTATAAGTATTTTCTAATAATTTTCTTACTTTCTCCCTTGTACTACTATAAACTATGTAGTTCTCATTATATTCACAGAATACCCCGTACTACTCACATTTGTTATTATTTTTAGGGAAAATTAGAGGGGAATGAGAATGCGACACTATGAGGAAGTGTTCGATGAGGCATTGGAGCTTAACAGGAGTTGGAAATTGATGATTAATGTTGAGGAGTGATCAAAAACTACGTTAATCAGAGAATAACGTTCATTTTTTTATGAAATTACAAAAACACGATCGTTTCTCCACAAAACCACAATCATGTAGGAGTATCGAGGATTTTATGTAGACATTTTATGAAATCTAAATACTAGTAGAAAAACACGATTGTGGAAAGCCCAAACAAACGATCATGTTTCTCATATGATGCTATTTTTGCTTTGAAAATCCTTGAAGGCCTTCCATGAACCAAAACTTGATTGTGGTCAAGAAACACGATCATGGTTCACCTAAAAAAACAATCATATAAATAGCAAAAAGTCTAGAAATAGCAACATACTTCATTGAACTAGATTTAGACACGGATTGAAGAAAAAATGATCGAGATTCCCAAAAAAAAATCATGGAGTTTCTCGGTGACTATCTATATGTATAAATAGTACCTTATTGCCCTTCTGTCACCTTAACTTGGTTCCTGACGACTATTTGGAAAAAAAATTCAGGGTTTCTAGTGAAGAACGAAGATCTGAAGAATGCAATTCAGTTTGTTACTTCTACTTAGTAAGATTTATACTTTAGTGCTTATTTCTATCATTTGTAATTCATTTTTAGCCTTGTCCAACTAAAATCCCAAGATTTCAGTTTCGCATTGACTTGAATTTGTGTGCAAGTAATCATTAGGATTAATTTTTGGTTTTGATTCTATCTAGTTTGTTCGGTTTCATGTTTAAATGAATGTTTGATTTTTGTTCAGTTTTTGTTGGCCACTTGAAATGAGAATAAATCATTCCTATTAACTCTTACATTTTTAATCGTTTTAATTAACCGGTAATACATAACGAATATTAGATTGATTATGTGCTAGGAGTTAACTCTAATATAAATTTATTAAACAAGTTTTTACGCTTTCTGGCCTATGAAAAATGTTGAACTTTAGTGGGAATTTTACATTGTGGTTAATGCTACTATTATGAATAAATTAAGAGCCTATTTGATTAACTAAGTAAAAAGTAAGGTTTAATTCAAAGAAAATATATTGGTTAAACAATTCGGTAAAAGAAGATTGTTAGAGCTTGTTAATAATTTCCAGTACCAATTCAGATAGTACACAATTTTCATAAGTTTTGGTTTAATATTAATTTAATTATCACCCCCTTTAGTTTACTGACAAACTAGTGTGTATGCCTTATGCAAAAGGGCATATACTTTAGGACGTGTCCCTATGGATTCGACCCTGATTTCCTGGGCTACCCCTTAGTGTAATATATGCATAGAATGTTGAAATTACCATATGTCATACATAAAAATCGTGATTTGCAAGGTTTTTACAAGACAATAATGTATTTGACCTTCGGATATTAGCATGTACCACGTCTATTAGCATAAATATGGAATAATCCATGTATAAAAGGTGGATGATCATTTGTTTACCCCGAAAAATCGTGAACTAGGTGGTTATCACCATTTTGTTTACACAAAAATCATGTTTATGAGTTGATACACACAAAGGTAATATATATATATATATATATATATATATATATATATATATATATATATATATATATATATATATATATATATATATATGTTTTGAGTTTTGGATACATACATGTCTCATTTTTTTTTAATATTTGAAAATGACACAAATATTTGCATAATAATGTTTAAGTCTCTATTTGATATTATAAAAATGGTGATCTATGAGTTTGAATGGGAAAGATGACATAAATAGACTAGTTTATAATACAAATATTAGCCGGTAAAAATGAGAAGTACAAAATTTCAAATTTTGGAAATCTTGCTAAAAATAACTTTTCGAGTTAAAGTGGTCATATTTTCAGTTTGATATTTATACAACATTTATATAAATAATTAACACAAAAACATACAAGGCAAATTATTAATGATATAATTTGCGTGTCATATATTATTTGCATGTCATAAAACTGATGTCATATATTTCCAATAGTATAGTTATTTCATTTACAAGAAAAAAGTAAGGTTAAATTCAAAGAGAATATATTGGTTAAACAATTCGGTAAAAGAAGATTGTTAGAGCTTGTTAATGATTTCTAGTACCAATTTAGATAGTACACAATTTTCACAAGTTTTGGTTTAATATTAATTTTAATTATCACCCCCCTTTAGTTTACTGACAAACTAGTGTGTATGCCTTATGCAAAAGGGCATATACTTTAGGACGTGTCCCTATGGATTCGACCCTGATTTCATGTGCTACCCCTTAATGTAATTGAAAAAAAAAATTATACTTATTTATTATTCGTTAGGCACTTACGACGCACTTTAATAATTACCATCACTTAATACGACGAAAAGCATATATTAGAGAAGTTGATCTGTTTCTCAAATGGTTTGTATGTTACTACAATCCAAAAAATTGAAAACAATCTAATTATTCGCCGAGCACCCATTGACAGGGGAACTTACATGTAATTACATAGCTGGTAGGGATACCCGGGTCAAAATACGATAGTTCAAACAATAAATTCTTCTCATGGTATCTTCGTATTGGAAAGAATTATGTGATTAAGCTAATAAGTCTATCACCGACATGCTTGATTAGAAAGAAACTTCTCAAACCACTACAGCAAAAACCTAAAAAAATGATTTGTCATTTTCTTGAGAGACTTCAAAGGGATATTTACGGACCTATCCAACCAACATAAAGGCCATTTAAATATTTTACAATATTGGTTGATTGATTGACAAGATAATAATTCATATCTTTGTTGTTGTAACATTCTAAACTTGGGCCTAAGATGTAAAACCTATTTTTATAACATATATTATCATGCAATAAAGATCATCAAAATTGGAGTCTTCATGTGAAAGTTGTGATCGTTTGAAATGTACAATGCTATTTTTTGGTCATTCATACGGCGGAATTTATGCAAACGTGGGGCAATGGGTATGATATGTTTTTTCTTTGATCCACATTAGATAGATTGGACATGTGACGATAGAAGAGGACACGTGGAAGCTCGGAAGTGACATGTATCATAGGTCGCAACGAGATTCCTGGACTTAGTATTTTGTAGTGGAGAAGCTCCGTTGACACATGGACGCTCGGAAGTGACATGTTAAATGGCTTCTTTGTATGTGTCCATTAGAGGTTTTAAATTTTTTTTGGTAGAACCTCTGGTGGTGTTCTCAGGGGCCTACGACCGGAATAATTTACTAGTGTATGAGGGTCAAGTTACAAGATGAGTCGAGGTACTTTTAACTTGTTATTTTGCAATTATGTTTATAGTATTTTGTAGTCGCTTGTTAGACCTTGAGTGTGTTATGGGAAATCATGAAATGGTCCCATTACAAACCCTATGGTACGACTAGTAGATAAATCTTATAGTTAAATACATAGTCTAGATAGTCAGAGTTATAAACCCTAATTTATAAGAATCACCAAATATGTAAGATTTAGCTAATGAATTTCGAAGTTAAGACAGTTGTACTTGTATTATGGAGTTTAATTAGTTTGGTGACAAAAGGTCACAAATTTTAGTTCCTAGTAAGTGGTTACAAGTTCTAAGCAAATTGATATATTATTGATTTGGTGTTGGTATGTGGAAAGCTGAAAGACACAGGAGATCAGAGACCAAAGCTACAATTAGTCCGCTAATCTATTAGTATGTAACTCTACTCCTGACATCGGAAGTTACCGATGTGTGTTATTAAATAATTTTATAATTTAATATATTGTGATATCATTATATTATGAATCATTGAGGTGATAGTACAATGTAATCCAATGAAATAAGTTCATGTGATAGATAATATATGGAATGGAATGGAAAATGAACGTGATGCACTTAATTTAGATGGAGGATTCCCAAAGTGGTGGTTATCATAGTAATGAATCCTTAGTTACTCTTTATAGTATTTCCAGGTGATAACATTTTATGCGAGATGATTTTAGTAGGTCTATTGAAGAGTCAGAAAATAATAACTAACTAGTATAATTTAATTAATATATTCGATGTGACGTATATGTCAGATGATAAGTTAAATTTGTAAATGATGCTACAAGTTGTTATGTTATTGTAGTTATTATTCTTTAAGCCTTAAGGCTTACAATGTTTATTATTGTTGTGTTGCATGTTGGATTGTTGTAAGACTCATCTCAAATCATGTACTTAATGCTAGTACGATTCCTAGTGAAACTTCTTATATTGCAGTATGCTAGTGTACACCAAAAATGTTTTATAAGATTGTAACCAAATGAAATTTTATTGGGGTGTACCTAGTGTCAAAACATAGGCTTCACAAGTTGGTATCAAAGTCGTGTTTAGGTGAAGTAGGTGTCTTGTAGTAAATTTTTGGTCTTAAACCGGAAAGTAGAAAGATATAAATTGACTCGAATTTGTGCAACTATTAGAAATTTTAGGGAGTTTGGTGATATGAATATATATATATATATATATATATATATATATATATATATATATATATATATATATGAATTTTTGTTGAAATTTGAATTTTAGTTTTAACCTCTGACTAATCATTTATTCATTGCTGAATAATGACATAAGGCTGTGGATACAAAATTCATTGTAGAATAAGAACATAAAAATAGTGTTTTTATGTTCTCACACTATTTACTGTTTTTATTTGAACTGTCCCCTATATATGTGTATATATATATATATATATATATATATATATATATCAATCCCTATGAATAATGTTGTGGCGAAGATTGCACTACACATTGCGATGTATGTTGCAAAGTGGAGAAATTCGATGCAGTTTTACTGGTATCAGTAAGAATTTTTGGAACAAATTAATGTTAATACTATTTTTGCTATCTGGAGAATAGTGAAGATTTTTTGAATTTTAGATGGTTTATGTGTCCGACTCGCAGCGCGACGGACGTATGTAAAATAACAACATACTTTGTTAAGCATGGCGTGAATAATAAATACTCATAACGCGATCATGAAGTACGTTGTCATAATTGAATGTGGTGATCACGACATGCTTTGGGTCTATACACGACGCTATGATGAACTATGATACTAAATCTATTTGATTAATAGTGCAACACATACAATAGATGGTAGTAGTGTGAGCTTTGTATTGGGAGATATTATTGTGCATAACATATATAAGAGTAGTGCATGATCTAAAGGGTAGAATATGTTGAGTTTGGTGACTATTGCTGACAACTGTTTTATTAAATATTAACTCCCAGCTATACAAGTAAGTTTTTCGAGATTCATGTGAATTGGTGTAAAAGACAATAGTAGTGAATGACTAAAGCTTAATACATAGTAGAGTCTAAAAGATGGAATTAAATGAAGTTGATGGGTGATTGATATATGCAATGTGGGAGACAATAAATATTTATGCGATATTAAAGCCAATTAAGATAGACAGAAAAGTAGATTGTATTTGTGGTAAGGTCGAAGTTTGATTAGGGAATTCAACCTTTTAAATTACTGATATTCCTTCTATTATACATTAAGTGGAAGAAACAAGCCATGAGGACAACATGTTTTAAGAAATAGGTATTAAAGAACTCTTGGTGTCAAAGAAGAAAGATGTGATGGTTTATGAGCATATTGATAAAATTCACGAGTTTAATGACATCATTTAACAATGTATGGTCAAGGAAAAAAGGAAGGTTTGACTTTATATGAAGGGCCTACACTTGGAAGCTTTATAATGGGGAAACGAACTCTTATATTATATGATGTGGAGGTGATAGCTATATATATAGGATATTTTTAAGAAAAATAATTGTGTGTCGAAAAGAAGACATTTGCTCAATTAGTGTCGTGATAGACGCCCATTGTTAGTTGAAATCGATAAAAAAGGACCAGAAATGTTAAATGACGGTCCAAGAGAAGTTATGAAGCCTCGTTTGGAGATAGTATGGGTGTTTTATTTGTTGGTATATTGAGCAAGTTGTGATCGCTTTTATTGTGGACTTACGACACTAGGATGTTATCTAATTTTATAATGAAGGAATATAATAATAGTTAACTATGCTTATGGAATTTTCTTTTGATTACATTGAGGAATGAATGTGGTGACAGAACATTTTATTCATATTAAAAGAGAAACTCCCTTGTAGGTGTATGATTTAGACATTTTTATGTCCTAAATGAATGTTGAGTGTATAGTACATGTTGATTTGATATAATTAAATCAAACTATGTAATTAACTTATAAGAAAGAAGATTCTTACTTTGAGATGTTAGCCTAAATTTGAAATGATTTTCATTCATGTATATGTTTTCCGTTGAAAACTCACTTACTCTTTATATTCAATATATATCGAGGAATATTAACCAAGCCCATACTCAATAATCATACATGAATGTATCTCTATTTCATTCATTAGGTTTTAATCAACTAATGACCATATTCAACAACTATTGAAAACTTGCTAGTTCCAAACTATGATGCATTTAGTTTATGATTCTTTTTCCCTTAAAGTTCGATATAGCTCCCATTTAGAAAAAGAACTTTCTAAGTAATTGTCTTCTGGAATGCCAGTTAGTCAGATTAGTAGAAACTTCATCCTAAAAAATCATTTAGGATAATCCATTCAAATGCAGTTAGTGGATGCCAAGAATGAGTTAAGTTTATTGTCTAACACAAGCTTCATAACTTCATACCTTTTGGATAAGGATAAATTACATCCTTAGTCTAATGAAAGTATTAAATATACTTTTTGATTGGAAATATATATATATATATATATATATATATATATATATATATATATATATATATATATATTAAGTATGTATTTGTTACTGTGTGTATAATTCCAAAACAATTCTAAAGTAAATAGTTCTTTTAAAACATCATGTAATAGACTATAAGGACTATTTTATTCTCTTCAAAAAAAGTACTATCGACATTCAGTTAGTTGCCAAGTGACCCTATCCCACTAGAGATTATGAAGGCTTCCTCGAACATTAAAAGCCAAATCCAAGCGAGCAGTGATCTTGTGCCATGAGAACCATGAAAATGACTAGTGAATGTTTTTGATGGAATGAGTTGTTAATCGATTCCAAAATTTTTGAGATGTTCCAAGAACAGTTGGTTTACAAAACTCATTTTCTTTATCATAAGGAAAGGTTAATTATTGTCTTATTAAGTTGTATTTTAATCTTCACTATGAAATAATTTGAGCAAATCAAAAGCTTCAACAATAACAAATAAAAGTCTTTAGTGAAATTTACTAAGTATCTATCACCAAATGTATTCATGGATTGAAAAAATTACATACGTCAGTTATGTATAATTCTTTATCAAACCTTTTTGTTCTTTAACTGCTAATAGATAACGACACTTGGGAATCATCTTCCAATATAAATAGGATTTCCATATATCAAATGAATCAAGCTTATTTGCCATCAATAAATCCATCCTTTTGAAGTTGGTATATGTGTTTCATGTTTTCATAGTCATGATCATTATGGCATAGATAAGTTTGAACCTGACATCATTTGTTTATTTAGTTGTTATGATCAGAACTATCAATTTAACGAAAGATTATAGATTTACTTCATAAATATCATTATGAGAAAGTATTATTAACACGGATTTCATAGTTTTAGAACATGAATGTGAACATACATTAAAAGATAAGTAAATCTTGATTTATTCATAAATTTACAATTGTTACATGTCCTTATAAAATTGGTAGAAAACATTTATTGTCCAAATATAGATAGTAACAACACTTGTATCTTGAACAGGAAATGCCATTCGTTTTAATCAGTTGATTATTTCTTCCAATCATAAGCTCATAATATCATTTTTTAGTGTCACCTAAAGTATATCATACTCAAATGAATGATGGCAATAAATAGTTCTATCATATAGATATTGGAAGTCGTGTCAAGTCAGACTTCTTTAGCACGATAAGATTTGAGGAGCAGTTCCTCATTCAGTTTCCAGTTTCATCCACGATCTAAACAACAGTAATACTTTTATCTTTGTTGATTTTTGTGTCTATGTTGTATTTCCCTTAACTGAAATATATTTCAATTAGAGTGCACAATCTCTTAGATATTCATTTTATTCAATTTTTGAACGGGTTTGAAGCACATTCTACTGTTCATAATGAATATTTGCTTTTCTTGATGAGACATCTGACATTTTTCATAATTATCCAAGACTTTCTGCAAGTCAAGGTTAATTACTCCAGTATGGTGTGAGACACATGAATATCATCACCATAATACTTCCATCAAAGCATCATTATCAGACTGACTGGTTGTAGAGGTTGTTCAGTTATCGGATCCTTTAGTCTCTCTCTCTATATATATACATATATATATATATATAAATATATATATATATATATATATATATATATAAATATATATATATATATATATATATATAGAGAGAGAGAGAGAGAGATAGAGAGAGACTAAAGGATCCAATAACTGAACAACCTCTCCTTAAGGAAGAACCTCAAGTTATTACACCAATTATAGAAATAATAACCATCAAATGTTACAATCTCTTGATACCCAACAAGAAAAAGGTTTTTCAGGGCGTATGACTATTAGCAGTTATATATACATGTCACAACCAGCAAATTAGGGTTGAGATTGTTATTCTTGTACGAGACAATTTCCTCCATGTAACCTTGCAACACTCCATTTAGTGAAATTCAAACTACAATGTTATTTAAGTTCATACGTACGCACATTGCAAATCAAGTTGAAACAGCCTCGTACAAGCCCAAAAACTTGATCCAATAGCTGAGTCCAATCCATTTTGGGTTTTGGTCGAATAATTCTCGGCCCAACACCCTATTGGGCCGAAAACCTATCTTTGGGCCCTATTGGGCCGAAAACTTCTATCGGGCTTTCTATTGGGCCGATAACCCTTCGTTGGGCCTTATTAGGCCAAAAACTCTTTCTTGGGCCTTATTGCGTCGGAAACTCATTCCGTGAACCTTATTGGGCCGAGTGCGTTTTTCTTTAGACCTTATTAGGCTGAAAACTCCTATTGGGCCTGAAGCTCTTTTTAGGCCAAGCCAAAAATCGAAACCCATTCTTTTGGGCTTTCTTTTGGACCAAGAACCCTATATGGGGTCAGTTGGGGTTTGAACAAGAAAAGAAAAGGGAAAATACCTTGCCACCTCATGTTTGTCTCTCATATAACAAAGCCATGGACTACCATGTATCCATGCTACTTTCACATCAACTATCAAAAGTCAAAAAAACTCTCCCTTCCTCTCTCTCTTAACTTTAGCCGCAACCACCACACCCTCACAAATACAAAACACTTTCATTTTTTCACTGTGGTCTCAAGAATCCTTCTCATTTCTGTCCCAAAAATTCGAAGTGTGGTACCTTCCTCAAGGTTTTCTTCAAACAACTTACAAGAACTTGGTAAGATTCTTGTAAACTTAAGTGATTTCTATACATATCTGAGTCAAGAACTTCTTGTTTACACACTTTTGTTGTGTGTTAAGCTCTTAGAAACACCAACTTTTCGAGAATCTCTCCTAGACAAGGCTAGGCTCGAAAAAAAATTCCTTCTTCTTCTTCCTACCTCTCGAAATCAAGCAAAGTGAGCTTATACCCCACTTTTTTCGAGTTTTTCATATTTTTTTTGGGAGGGGGGATACAAGTCAAGTTTTCGTTTAACCATTGGATAATTGCATGGACCAATGTGTTATGTGTTTAACCTTTAGGTAATTGCATGAACATGTAGTTTATCTTATACATCTCATAAAAATCATGAGAAATGTGTTTGTTAGCATATATGTTGCATGAAATCTTGTGGATATGGGTTGTACATTCAAAAATGACAAGAATATGAGTGTCGTACTCAGGCATATTAACTTTTGGACATATATCTTTTAACACTTATTACAATAGAAAAATTTGCGTGTCATAAACTCTCCATCATAAAGCTTTTAAAAGTAGAAGTTATAAGTTGTATGTCATAAAGCTATAAAATGCGTGTCATGAAACTTTCGTCATGAATTTACACTAGTAATGTTATTTTCATTACTCAATAATGGGAGTCAAAGTTCGCGTAAATCTGTTAAGGCTCTTGTGAG
Source organism: Lactuca serriola (assembly GCF_051521515.1). Lineage (NCBI taxonomy): Eukaryota > Viridiplantae > Streptophyta > Magnoliopsida > Asterales > Asteraceae > Lactuca > Lactuca serriola. The sequence continues at coordinate 187,679,346 of NC_136412.1, read as the reverse complement.
ACTTTCCTTTGCCATGCCTACCTAGAGTACATTGTAAGTCCTGTAGTTATAGCTAGAGTCTCCTCCTGGAGGGAGAGCGAGGTAATTGTGTATAGATCTATACAGGGTTGACACCCCTACACCTGAGCTGTTCGCCACAGCTATACAGAGCCAGTCTAGGGTGACAAATATCTTACCGAAAGTGACGCCTGAAGAACGTCATGACAGGCATATCAGTTACATGAAGCATGGTTGTAACGACTCACATAGGGATGAACAATGTTATTATGGATTTACAAAAAGCATACACTTCACTGGTTTTATAAAATACAAAACTACACCTCATTCCTTTGTGCACCATTACCACCACTCCAGCCTTAGGGTTTAAGATTACAATTTTTCATACAATAGAAAATATGAGATTTTCTGGGGACCTTCATTTTACAACTACAAACAAAAAGAAAGAGTTTCTTGACTTTCTTCCACTTCATAGCATACGACGATATGATGGTGAATTAGTCATACATTTTTGGACATGTGGTACTTTTTTTTGTAATGTTGGAGTTGTCGTATTTTATATTTGAAAGTTTGTTGGATTTGTCGTTTTGTAATGTTGGATTTTTAATATCTTTAGTTGTTAAAAAACTAGATTTTAAGCTTTTAAAGTTATGAAAAATATGTTTCTAACCCAAAATATAACAATTTTTTTAGCAAAAAAAGTCAATGTTAAGCCTATAAAACGGGGGAACGACAGCAGGATCGGGGGTGATGAATTCCAGGGCGGGATCGGGGTCTATGTAAACAGGGGGTTAGGTGAGGGGGGTAGCTATTTCCGCTCCCGTTAACATCCCTAGACATAGAGCGGTTATGAACTAGTAATAGTCTTAATAAAATTTCATTTTATACTTAAGACCTCAAGTTTTATATGAGTTCTAAAATCAAAATTTTTAATCTCTCTTTAATAATCAAAATCTTATGGCTTCATGGATTTGTAGAATAAACTCATTATATTTTATAGACTCAATTTTATAAATCTTATCATATTTTGATAAACCAAAACTTGGGTGATGATACTTATGTTTCAAATCTCATTTGGCATGCATAAGACATTATATGAACACGTTGCGTTATTTCTAAAACACCAATATCATATATTAAGTTTCTACATAAAAATAATAACCAATTTTATTATTTGTCATTATAACGCTCTAAACCGATTGTAGTCTCTTTAATAAAAAAAACCCTTAATTATTATAAAGACACAGAGTTTATATAATGTTTGAACACTTTTTAAACCATTTTAAATATTTTCAAGTTGACTATTTGTAAGTTTTACAATAAAACTATTTTCAACAAAAAGGTGATTTTTAACTGGTAACCGGTAACATGTAAAACGTTTTTATAAACAGTCATTTAAAAACATCTTATGTTCCATTTTAAATATTTTTTTACACAAACTCCAAGTGATATTATTTTAGGTTAAAATGTTTTTTCACATGTAAAAACTATTTTCATACATAAAACACAATGTACAACATAAAATGAACATTACATGCATGTATTAAAATGTGTATAAACCAAGTCATATCTAGTAATAATTTTGTGAGCCATCACATGAATTATTAAGTCTTTCCTAAAGGACTTAAAGGACACTTCATAAGTTCTTCAAGCTCCTAGTTGCTAAAAAAACTTTTGCTTGCAAAAGAACTTCAAGTCTTCATGTTGTAAAGTTTGTAGAACTTAAACCATTAAGACTATAATGAAGCCAAAAACCAATAGTAGAAGCTCATAGTTGGGATTATGTTCTCAAGTGGTTAAGTCATCTTCAAAACGGTCATTTCTTCATCTTGTCACATTTAAATAAAAATACAACTAGTCTAATAGAATAAACAAATGAAAAAAATACATATTTATCTGTTACATCTTATGAATAAATGAATATCAACCAAACACAACAAAAAGGTCAAAATGTCTTGTTTATATACAACTAAATATCAAATATAATAAAAAAGAACTCTTTGTTTTTTCTAAGTCAACTTTTATAAAACCAAAATTCATGAAAAATGGTTATATATAAGAATAAAGAATTTTAAAAAACAAGCTACCAAAGAAGACAATTATGAATATTTCTTAACCAAAATAAATCCATGCTTATTTTCCAAAAACAAAAGATTATGAAACATAAAAAATTATTCTGACATATAAAAGATGACTCTGATACCACTGATGGGTTTTGATATAAAATATAAGTTAGTTTTTATAAAAACAAGCAAAAGAAGCTTTTACAAATGACAAGTTTAGTTTTGAGTTTATAACAAAACCAAACCATGTAGGATCCATTTATCGAGGTTAGAATGATACTAAAAACAACCATAGAGTGTTTTAGAATGACAACCTTTGGAGCCTTTGAACCTACTTGGTTTAGGCGTGTTGATGAAGATAGAAAGATCAACGAAGAGGATATTCTCTACAAGTATCCACCATCAAGATAAAGGCACTTGGAATGCTAGTTCCTTCCTGTAATACTTTGTTCTTTAAGCCTTTAAGTGCTTATCAACATAAGCACTAAATTAAGATACAAAGGAAAGCTCTAATTCTGCACGCTTGACTTCAAAATATGAGAGGAAGAAGGAAACCAGAAGCTACGGATTTTTGTGAGGAGAGCAAGGACCAAAAGCTGCTTGCTAGTGATGATTAATAGGATTGCTAGAAAACCTACTTAGCTTTCCTACATCAAATGCAATATTAGGTCTTATGTTGTTCATAGCATATATCAAATATCCAATGACCTTTGAATACTCTTGTTGTGAAACTAGTTCACCACTAGTTGGCATAAGTTTCATACTTGGATCAAAAGGAGTATTCACAGGAGAACAATCGGGACAATTGAACTTCTTAAGCACTTTCTCAATGTAGTGAGACTGTGAAATTGAGATTCTTTGATGTTCACGCTTGATTTTTCTTCCAAGAAGCACATCTCCCTCTCCCATATCCTTCGTGGAGAACTAAGATGATAAAAAGTCTTTGGTCATAAAAACTTGCCTTTGATCCATACGAAAGATTAACATATCATCTACATAAAAGCATATGATCACTCCTTTACCAGACTCATCAAATTTTCTATATACACACTTATCTGATTGATTCAACTTGAAACCATGTGACAAGACAACATCACACTTTTGATGCCACTATTTTGGTACTTGCTTTTGCCCACATAATGATTTAACCAACTTGCACACCTTATGCTCATTTCCAGACATAATAAAACCCTCAGGATATTGTGTCACACCCCCAAACCGGAACGGCAGAAACGTTTGGGGGCGGAGGATGTCATGTACATTATCACAATAATTGCATAATAGTAATCATAGCAAACACAACCATTACATCGATAAAATATAGTGTTTACATCTGTTCAATACATAGTTTGTATGACAACAAAAGTGTATAAAAGTATAAAAGACGTGACTCTACAAAGCTCTGTCTTCTCAAAACATGTGGTGTACCTGTCTACCGGTTCCCTGAGAATACAAGTGGTTTTGAAAGTGTATCAACATTTAACTTGGTGAGTTCATAAGTATGTATTTGAGATGGAAAGCTTGTGTTTGTTCTTTGAAAATGTTATAGTTTCCTTCCAGAAAATCCAATATTTTCTTTAGTAAATGAAATGTAGTGTTAGGCCTTAAGACTAAAATGTATGTTTGTTACTGTACTCTGAAATAGTAAACCGTGGTCTTATTAATAATTAAGACTATATCATGAATGTTTCTTTAATTTGTATGGTATTCTAGTGTACTATGTACTAAAAAAGTAGCATGTCGTAATAGTGTTTGTATGAAAAGCTTTTGTATGGGTGCCTAGGATCTACTAGCTATAATGTAAAATAGTGTATTGTAGTTTTATTGTTTAAAATAAAACATCTGAAGTAGTGTTAATCCCGTAAACAATGTTTTAGCTGATACTATTGTGATTATCATTTAACCATATTGATATGACCTAGTGACCTTTATGACGTTCTTCAGGCGTCAGAATGTTATGACATTTGTCACTCCAGGCCTGCCGGCCTAGCTGTCGCAAGCATCTCAGTTGCGGGATGCCATGACAGTATAGATCTATACACAAATTCACGCTCTCCCTCCAGGAGACTCTAGTTATAATTTATAGGACTTGAACCTGTACCCTGATGGGTACCGTGAAGTAGTGCCTCATAACCTTGTATTAACTAGTTTACGTGTAGTGTTATAGTGTTCTCTTGTACTTGAAAATGTATGTATTACCTTGTAGTAGTGTAATTTGTAATGTAAAATAATTATACTTAAATAATCATTTAGTAGTGTATCCGTGAATTAGTGAAATAGAGTAGTGTTCCATAAACTATACCTACTATAGTTTTTATACATGTTTCTGTATAGTGTTCTTGAGCTTGTAAAATAGTGTAGTGGTTCTCAAACTATACCGATTATAGTTTAGATGTATGTTCTTGTAACGTTTATTGAACTTAGCAAAATAGTGTAATGATTCACAAACTATACCTATTATAATTTAAATGTATGCTCTGTAATAAACTGTAAACCTTTGCAATTTATTAGTATGCATAAAATAGTAATAAAAGATTTGTGTAAAATTCCCTTTGCTCGGCATGTTACAAAAGGGTTGACAATATAATGAAATATATTTATATACTAATATATATTCCCAACATAAATAATTAAGAATGAAAAGGCATTCGAATAAGTAATTCTATCCTAACCCACAACCAGACAAGGAAAAAGATTTAGGACGAAATTGCTAATTCTAAGTCTGTCGAACCTTATTTATATATATATATATATATATAAATATATTTTGTTAAAATGTAGCAATAAATCAATTTGAAACGATTGTAAATGGTTTGTAACAGTTTTGAAATCGTTTCAATATTAACACAAAAATCATTGTGTTTAACTTGTATTCCCCCCTAAAAACATTGAAAAATAGTGAAAACGTATGTGCAAATGAAGGTGTCCTAATAATATTTGGATAGCAAAACTACTGAGATGATCCTCAGGCTAGCGTATGTGCAAATGAAGGTGTCCTAATAATATTTAAACACATAATTGTAATTAAATTAGAAAATTAATTAATTAAAGTGTTAGACAACACTTAATTTATGTAAGGAATACTTACGGAAATTACCGAGAATTATTTAGAGTGTTGCTAGGTGTGTTCTGCATGAAAGTAGGTCCAAGATGAGCTTTTTTGGTGCAATTGCAGGACCCTTCACAGGATGATTTTGGTACTGACTGAAATCAGTCTTCGGTTAAGGAAGGGTTCTCAGTCAAGAAGGATTTTGGTCTAGTGGTTCTCGGTCCAGATGGTTTTCGGTCAAGTTTCAAGTTTCAAGATTCTTGGATGATACTCGGAAGAAAAATGAGTGTGTTTTCGGTTTGAAAAGTGAGAAATGACTTATGTTTCCGGGTGAAAAGTCCAACCGAAATCACCTTGATTTTGGTCCAAGCTCCAACCGAAAAAGGGTTTGTGATGAGGTGGTTTGCGGTCCGAAGAAGGGTTTTCGGTGCGAAGGTTGTTGGTTCCAAAGAGAAAAGTTTTGATTTTTAAGTGCATTTTATTCCTTTACTAAATACACATAATTAGATGTAAATTTTACTTATATCAAATAGTTTCCAATTACTTGACTCTTGTTTGACTTTCATTGACTTTTGTTGACTTTTATTGTATCACACCCCCAAACCAGACGGTGGAAACGTCCGGGGGTGGAGGATTTCATTTGTAGTATCACAACACATGCATCATAGTAATCAAAGTACAAACAACCATTGTATTTAAAAGTGTAATATTTACATGTGTTCAATCATTGTATATTGAAACCAAAACAGTTATACAAAGGAAGAAGATAAGACTCCTAATGGCTTCATCTTCTCAAAAAGCTCGGGGAGTACCTGTTATTATTTCCCTGATAATACAAGTAATTTGAAAAGAGAGTATCAACAATAAGTTGAGTGAGCACATAAGTCTTTATGTTTTGAATGGGTGTATTTGTATTTTGAATATGAAAACACTTCTAGAAAATCCCATATTTTCTGTGGTATGTGAAAAGTAGTTTTATTCCTATAAAACCGTCTTATTTGTAAACCATTGTATTTGTAAAACTTGTATTTGAGAGTGTGCCTGGCTTCACCAGCTGTTATTGAAAACTATAGTATAGCATTGTACTTTGCATTTTGTAAACTGGTACTTTGAAGATATACTTACGTTTAGTTGTTTATACACTAACGTGTTGTTAATATCTTTTTAATGCGTTATTATAACCATACTAAGACATGAACGCCTGAAACAAACGCCTGATGAGCGCTTAAACTGTTGATAACAATTGCCACTCATTGGCATGTATGCATGACTGTAGCTAGCAGCCTGAGTGCGGGGTTGTCAATCCCGATATAGATCTATACACAACTTGTTTCGATCCCCGGACTGGAGATTCTGGTTATAATGTCAGGGCTTTACCTTGGTTGTCTAGACTGAATCTAAACAACCTGAATTGAATGTCCCATAAAAAGCATATAAACGTTACATGTATATTAGTTATGAAAACCCAATTATTCTGAGATAAATGATTGACATTATGTTCTTGACTTAGTATCCCGAACATGTATTTGATAAGTGTAAACCCTTGATTTGTTTTGAGTTAAAACCCTTGTTGCATGTAAAACAATGTATTCATATGAATTATTGCTCTATGTATCATAAACTATACCTATTATAATTTATATGTACTTTATGAATTGGTAAATAACTATTTTTGCATGTAATCCTTTGCTCAACATGTTACAAAGGGTGATTAAACTGATGAAATAACTTTTAATTTTATATACATATACAATTTTATAAATAAGTAAAATTTGAACGACCTTCGGACAAATAACTGGTACTATAAGTCCACATCCAAACAAGGAAAAGGACCTAGCATGAATTATTAGTCCTAAGCCTTTTAAATCTTATTTATATTAAATTATATATACAAATATGTATATTTGGGAAAAATATAAGTTTATAAAAGAGTTCAAAATTTGAAGTATTTTCGATGCTTTAAAATCATTTTATCGTGATTTGAAGTCATTTATTTATAACACAAAGTTGTTGTGTTATACTTGTATTTCCCCCCTTAAAACAGTAGAAATTATGAAAATACGGGGGTATGAACTCACTTGGTAGGTGGTGATTCGGACAGGGTTTCGTTTCACGAAAAGGAGTTTATTTGTCGAGAAACCGGCTCAAATCGGGCAGAGTTTTAACAGGAGAGAGGATGAATTCTCGAGAATTTCGGGGCTTCACGGCTTACTTCGGGCTCGAGTCTTGATACCGGGGATTTAAGGGTTGTATATAAGCTTAAGGGTGTGGAAAAAGTGAAAGAGAGTAAAATTTGGGGTGAAAAGTGTAAAAAATCCGGAAACCCTCGCATGCCTTATATAGGCCGAAGCCTCGGACCCGAAGCTTGTGCGAGGCTATGCGAGGCTGACATTCTGCGAAGGGAAGCAGCTTCGGTTCGGAGGTGGTAGGCTCGGATTGGTCTAGTCCTCGGTCCAATGCAAAGAAGCCACATGCGAAGGGGTGTCCGAGGGTGGTGCGAGGCATGTGCGAGGAGCATCCCCGGTGTGTCTCCTTGCAAGGCTGTCCGAGTGGGATTGGACTGCAGAAGTGGCCGAATCAGGAGGTGACACGCGAGACTTCGGTCCACTCAGCAGCCGACACGTGGAGGCTCGCATGCGAGGGGTATCACAAGAGTCTCGTCGGAAAGACACTTTTTCAAGTTCGAAACGTGGAAGGTAGAATGAATGTTACTTAGTTCTTCGGGTAATCGAAGTTTGTAAGCTAAAGGGCCGATTCGGGCAAGAATCTCGAATGGTCCTATATACCTTGGGTTCAGTTTGTCACGCTTTCCAAAGCGTATCATGCCTTTCCAGGGTGAGACCTTTAGCAAAACTTGGTCGCCAACCTGGAATTCCAAGGGTTTTCTCCTTTTGTCTGCGTAGCTTTTCTGTCTATCTTTGGAAGCTTTAAGTCATTCCCGAATTTGTACGATCTTTTCGATAGTTTCTCGAATAATTTCTGGACCAGTGAGAGCACTGTCAGGAGTTTGACCTCTAGCTAGCTGCGTGTCACCCACTTCAGCCCAGCACAGAGGGGATCTGCACTTGCGACCATAGAGGGCTTCGAACGGAGCAGCTTTTATGCTAGTGTGATAACTGTTGTTATAAGAGAACTCAGCAAGGGGTAAATGAATATCCCATGCTTTTCCAAAGTCTATCACGCAAGCTCGTAACATATCTTCTAACGTTTGAATCGTCCTTTCACTTTGTCCATCAGTTTGCGGATGGTAGGCTGTGCTCATGTCTAGCCTAGTTCCCAGAGCGTTTTGTAAAGATTGCCAAAAATGAGAGGTGAATCTACTATCTCGGTCTGAAATAATAGATATTGGTACACCATGTAATCTAACAATCTCCTTGAGGTACGTTCTGGTTAGCTTTTCCATCTTGTCGGTCTCCTTGATTGGTAAGAAGTGTGCGGATTTGGTTAATCTATCGACGATTACCCAAATAGTATCATAACTACTTGATGTCTTGGGTAACTTGGTTATGAAATCCATTGTAATCCGCTCCCACTTCCATTCAGGGATTTCAGGTTGTTGTAATAAGCCTGAAGGTTTCTGGTACTCTACCTTAATTTTGGCGAAAGTAAGGCACTTGCCCACAAAGGTAGCGATTTCGGCCTTCATGTTAGGCCACCAATATAACTTCTTAAGGTCCAGATACATCTTGTCTGAACCTGGGTGGATGGAGTATCGGGTTTTGTGTGCTTCATTCATAACCACATCTCTGTAACCACCAAACTTTGGTGTCCAGATCCGATTCATGAAATAATAGACTCCATCATCCCTAACTTCGAAGTTCTTATCCATTCCTCTTAGAGTTTCACCTGCTACGTTTTTGGGTTTCAAGGCTTCAAGTTGAGCTTCCTTGATCTGCGTGGACAGATGCGAATGGATTGTCATGGTCAACGACTTTACTCGGCGTCCCGAGTATTCTTTTCTACTAAGGGCGTCAGCTACTACGTTTGCTTTACCAGGGTGATAACGAATTTCACACTCGTAATCGTTCAGTAGCTCCACCCATCGTCGTTGTCTCATATTCAGTTCTTTCTGGTCGAAGATGTGTTGGAGACTTTTATGGTCCGTGAATATTGTGCATTTCGTGCCATATAAGTAATGTCTCCAAATCTTCAGAGCAAACACCACTGCTCCTAGTTCAAGGTCATGTGTTGTATAGTTGACTTCATGTGTCTTTAGCTGTCTTGAGGCATAGGATATAACCTTTCCTCTTTGCATAAGAACACATCCAAGCCCTTGATTAGAAGCATCACAGTACACTACGAAATCCTCTGTCCCTTCAGGGAGAGACAAGATTGGTGCACTACACAAGGCTCGCTTCAGCATTTGGAACGCTGTTTCTTGCTTTTCTCCCCAACTAAAGGTTACACCCTTTTGGGTCAGAGTAGTAAGAGGCTTAGCTATTCGAGAGAAATTTTGAATGAATCTGCGATAATAGCCAGCAAGACCTAAGAATTGACGGATTTCTGTAGGTGTTTTGGGTGCTGACCAGTTTTCAATTGCCTTTATTTTGGAAGGGTCGACATGTATTCCTTCTGAACTAACCACGTGACCTAGGAAATCTACCTTCCTGATCCAAAATTCACACTTTGAAAACTTTGCATAGAGCTTCTCCGACCTAAGTTTTTGTAATATTTGATGAAGATGCTGGCCATGTTCCTCTTTGCTCTTTTAGTAGATAAGGATATCGTCAATGAAGACTATAACGAATTTGTCCAAGAATGGACGACACACTCTGTTCATTAGGTCCATGAACACTGCAGGTGCATTCGTCAATCCGAATGTCATCACTATAAACTCGTAATGACCATAACGAGTTCTGAACGCGGTTTTGGGAACGTCTTCCTCCAAAATTCGTAATTGGTGATACCCGGATCTTAAGTCTATCTTCGAGAAGTAGTTCGCCCCTTGAAGTTGGTCGAACAGATCGTCAATGCAAGGCAGAGGGTATCGATTCTTAATGGTAAGTTTATTCAGCTCGCGGTAGTCTATACACATGCGGAATGATCCATCCTTCTTCTTTACGAACAAAACCGGTGCTCCCCAAGGTGAGAAGCTCGGTCTTATGAAACCTTTGCTTAGGAGTTCGTTAAGTTGGCTGGATAATTCCTGCATTTCAGAAGGTGCAAGACGATAGGGGGATTTGGCTACAGGGGTAGCTCCAGGGATTAAGTCGATTCGGAATTTGACTTGTCGTTCGGGAGGCACTCCTGGAAGATCATCGGGAAATACATCGGGAAAGTTGCAGACTTCAAGAATGCTTGCGATGTCTTTCACTTCTTGCTTTTTATCTACCACATGAGCTAGGAATGCACAATACTCCTTGCGAAGGTATTTCTGTGCCTTGATGCTTGAAATGATCTGAAGGTTTGTTCCGGGTTTGTCACCATAGATAATAAGAGTTTCGTTAGTTGGTAAGTTCAAACGAATAGCTCTTTCATAGCATAGGATGTCAGCATGGTTGGGGCACAACCAATCCATACCTATTATGATGTCAAAACTTTTGATAGAGACCGGCATAAGGTCTATTGGGAAAGACAAGTCATTTAACATAAGGGTACATCCTATGTATATATCATTGGTGGATTCGGATTTCCCGTTAGCCATTTCTACTGTGAAGGTTTTATTTGGTGGTTGGGAGTTCTGATTTAGTAGATGTTTAAAGTTATGGCTCACGAAGCTCCTCTCGGCACCACAATAAAAAAGAATGCATGCATAAGTATTGTTGAGAAGGAACGTACCCGTGACCACAGCAGGGTCTGCCACCGCTTCTTCGTGACCTAGTGCTAGAATTCTCCCAACCCCACCGGCATTTCCAGCTTTTGGACAATCTTTCTTGAAATGCCCCACATCACCGCATTGGTAGCATGCTCGACTTACTCCAGCGGCAGGTACTTGGTTAAGGGGTTGAGGCGGTGTTCTACAGAATCGGGCAGTATGCCCTTTCCTGTTGCAGTTACGGCACTGCATTTCAGGGCAATTTCCGGTGTGGTGAAAATTGCACTTGTTGCATTTGGGGAGGCTACCGGCATAGGGCTTAGTTGGTGCTGAGTAGTTAGGAGCAACAGCAGGTGTAGTAGTAGGTATGGTAGCAGGCACAGTAGTAGCATGGACTGCCACTATTTGTTGCTTCTTTGAAGATTCCAGAGGAGATTTTCCCTTCCTTTTGTTCCAACCCTTCTTGTTGTTGTTGTTATTGTTCTCCCTAGGTTGTTCTGGGGCGGTAACCACAGAGTTTTGACGGTTTCTGTGGTCAATAAGTGACTGTGCCAATTCCTTGGCACTGTCAAAAGTGACAGGTTTTGATGCAATGAAACTTGCTTGTATCTGGGGCGACAGTCCCCAAATATACCTTTCAATCTTTTTGCTCTCTGGAGCAACCATATCCGGACACAGAATCGCCAAGTCACAGAATCGATTCGTGTAAGTCGTTATGTCGGCACCGGCCATAGTAATACTCCAGAGTTCTTGTTCCAGTTTTTGGATTTCCCCTCGCAGGCAGTATTCACGCATCAGCATGGTTTTTAGGTTCTCCCAGCTTATAGTATTAGCCACCACCAAAGTTAGTGACTTAACATGGCCATTCCACCATGTTAGGGCCCTATCTAAGAAAGTAAAGGCAGCAAATTTAACTTTGCTACCCTCTGGACAGGAGCAGATTTCAAAGAATTCTTCTATCTTCTCAATCCACTGCCTTAAAACCATCACTCCTCCAGTTCCATTAAAGGTCCTGGGTTTGGCATTCGAGAAGTCTTTATAAGTGCACTCCCTCGAGCGCTCATGACCCTCGACAAGGTTAGAAGGACGTGGATCAGCTCCCGACCCACTAGTACCGCCAGCATTGATATGAGATAAGGCAGCCGCTACAGCTGCCGTGACTGCCACTTGGAACATGGCAGCATCGAATTGAGAGGGTTGTGGTGGAGGTGGCGTCGGTGCTTCCGTTTCATTGTTACGTCTAGGATTCCTACGAGGAGGCATCTTTTTCTATAAAAGTCAATAGATAAAAAGATAGTGAGATATCAAGAATGAATATGAATTTGATATCTCTGAACTTAAACACTTAATTCAACAAGAATCTTGTAAAGAATTGAAAATAGATGTCCACTGCAAGTATAACTTGCAATAGGATAATATAAATTGGAGTGGTTATTTTTCAAAGAATATCTAAATACATGTCGATTGTGTTGATATCTATGTAATCTATATATGTGACCTTCAAGTAGGTCCATAATACTATGAAAGTATCGACATTAAACCGACCTACCGAAAATAAAAAATTTCGCGGCCGTATCGAAAAGTATGAAAAACAACACTGGAACATATCCTTAATCCCAAAACTTTGGAATGGAATGTTTGTGAAAATTGTAATAGCTCTTGTTGAAGTAAGGTGCTTATTATTTTATTGATGCTTAATTTTGTACATGTCCTGAAAGTAGTCTATACATTCAGTATATTAAACTAGAAAAGTAGTGTAAACACTACTTGCGACGGTTGCTACCACGGTTACTGGGTTCTGCTTCGTCTTGTGATTTCCAGCGGCTTTCTTGGGCAGCTTGATGCTCCCTCAGTCCTCTGATCTCTGATTCGGTAGCATTAAGTTGCCTTTGAAGGGCTTTAGTATGGTGTTGGGTATCATCTTGCATCTCGTCAAGACGAAGGATATCAGCAGCGTTAGCCTGTGCAGCCGCATTCACTTCTAGGATATGATTGATTGACATCCTTGATTGATCGAATTGTCGGGCAATTCGATTCACTATAACTGGAAGAGCTCTGTCAGCTGCTCCTCCTTCTGAGACGTTATAGAAACCCTGTTGCATTCCGTAGGGAGGGCGTTGGCCGTCTTGTCGACTCCAATGGTTTATGTATTGGCCCCACTCGGGTATAGGTATTGCTTCCTCTTGTCTCGGGGGACGTATCCCCGGGTTGCAGACTTGTGGCTCTATATCGGTACCGCTTGACTCGCTGTCCTCAAATGGTTCTTCATCTGAGTCTTCTTCTGGATCTTCCACTATCCATTCCTGATTGCCATGATTTGGAAAATAAGGGTCCCCTGGTGGATGATGTCCTGCCATTGTGTCTGTACGAGAATAAGGTTATGAGAAATGCTTGAAAAGAAAACTAAAGCATATCGATGTTTATAATATTCTTATAGTATTTTATGTTTTGTTCTTAGAGTTTCTTTGGTAGTTGGTAAGTTTTAGATACGTCACAACACTACTATCACTCCCAAACACATGTTGGTCATGTCTGAAATGAATATAGTTGATCAGGCTATATTAATTCTAGACATGATTACATAACTGCTCGGGTTTAACTATAATGTTCAACATCCAAATACTTTTAAGTTCTTATGACTAGGTACTTGTAGGGATGAGGGTTAGTATACTTCTTGTAAAAATACTTAAAATTCTTAAAAGTATACTTGCAGTCAGAGCTCTTAGCCCCAATGTATTTATAGTTTGTATATCTTTTATGGATTGATATACTTGTAGGGATCTGTTGTCCTCACGGCTTTAAAACGCGTTGTGATAGGGAAGGTATCCACACCCCTTATAAGGAATGCTTAGTTCTCCTTCCCAGCCGATGTGGGATCAGATCTAACCCACTTTCACCCCCCATTATAGGGTTCGACGTCCCCGTCGAACACATCGACCCGTGCCCTGGCTCTGATATATTGACCCAAAATAACAGGTTGTTACATATTGCATATATACCTCTCCACATAATCACTATTTAACAATGTTGTTTTAACATCCATTTGGTGAATCACCAAATTATGAATTGTTGCTAAGGCAATCAATAGCGTAATGGTAGATATACGACCAATTGGAGCATAAGTGTTAAATAGTCAATGTCGTGTATTTGTCTAAAACCTTCAATATCCACTTGCAACCAAAATGGTTGCATCCTCGAGGAAGATCACACAACACCCAAGTATTATTCCCCATGATTGAGTCCATCTCAGCATTTAGTGCTTCTTTCTAGAAAGCAACAGCTTGATATTTCATTACTTCATCAAATGTTTTAGGATCTTCTTTAAAACTAAAACAATATAAATAATAATTTGCAATTTCCTCTCTAGAACCCTCAACTAGTTAAAGCAAAAAAGTCATTACCAAATGATTTAGCTTTCCTTTTTCTTTTGCTTCTTTTTAGCTCAGGTTATTCATTTGAATCAGGTACAATTTCCTTGGTAGTTCCACTTGAACTAGAAACCATGTCCTTTGATCTAGATAAGAATGAAAATCGATTTCTTCAAATATTCCATCTCTAGATTCCATAACAAGGTTAACTAAAATAGAAGCATTAAGAAGCCTTGAAAATGCTCAGCATATCTAATGGGTTATAGGCTTCAACCCACATAGCACGAAGCCAGCCAATACACTCGGCCTGATAAAATAGCCACAAATGCAGGAATGATATGAAGCACGTAGGACAAGAATCACCCTATGAAGTATCCCTATGAAACAAGGAAAAGGAAAGAATATTTTAATAAAAGGATCTTTACCCTTACGACCTAAGGACCAACGCAAAACCCAAAAGAAGGGAAGTCATAACTCTTTGCAATTCTAGAAAGTCCAACATCCATTCTCCAAATATGACTTCTAATTTAGGCACCAGAGACCCACATTGGGAGACCACCCTTGTTATGGCTTTCAAACCTAGATTTGTCAGCTTCATACAACGTGTTATCAGGAGGGATCATTGGAAGAAGCTTGTACACCGGTAGCCACACATGCATCCGGGAAACCACATAGCAACAATATCCTATAAAAATACAATCAATACATCTTTCACCCAAACTCTTCATTTTTGTTTCATTCAGCCTGATAACAGCCCGACAACCCCAAACTTTAAGATATACTAAGTTTGTTTTATTTTTGTACTAAATTTTATAGAGAGTTACTGTAACATCGGTCAAAATTAGGTCAAAAACAATCACATGTGACTATGCCAATCATGTAATGTGATTTTGTTAAACTAGTAATGTGATATACTTACTATGTAATTCACGTTAAAGTATGAACTTTCATGATACAACTCAAAGTATACGTTAATACGATTACAAAAATATAGAGAACATCTAAATCTGACTTCGCGTGAAGAAGTTATGATAAATTCTAACGCTATAATGCCTTATAACAAGAGGGATTTAAAATAGACTTAGAACTAGCTATTGGAGTCGGGAAGAAAGTCGTAGTAATCGGAATTACCTACGCGTGCATATAAAGAACGCCGAAAACGGAGTTTGTATGCAAAAGTTATGGCCTTCTAAAGATGCAGCTGTCAGAAACCCTAATTTGACTGAACTCACGACGTGAACATCAAAAATTCATGATGTGAGGAGTCAACAGACACTAATCGGAGCTAGAAAACACGCGTTAAGGCTATAGGATGACTCATGGAGGTTCACGACGTGAACCTATCATGCTCACGACGTGAATGACCCCAGAACACCCTATAAATAGCTATCAAAGCTCATTCAATCCTTACACCTTCTCCTTTCATTCTCTCTCGTTTCCGAAGGCTGTTTTCCCTTCCCGAGCCTCACAACGACGAGCGTCTAACCGTTTAGATTCTATAATCACGCTACTAAGGTGAGTTTCACGGCCCCACTTTCTAATATTTTCGGGGGAAAACGCATGCTAAATATTGAATAAAAGTTAATATTATGTTTATATGATAGTATGTTCGTATCAACATATATAGTTATATTAACTGTGATATAGTTGTTTTGCCTCATATATACCTAGAGTATATATGATATTTTTAAAACATACAACTATCATAAACTTGTTAGCATGTTATTATACTAATGTAGACCTTGAGTTATACTCAGGAGTTCTATATATACTATGTGCGATATAGCCTCGATGCTATACTCGAGAGTTATATATATTAATTTCTAAGTATGTTATTATTGTAGGTTTTATTTCAAGATAAAACCTGGTGTGTTATATGTTATTATTGTTTGTTTTATGTCAAGATAAAACCTAGTTTTACTTCAAGTTATAGCTGTTATACTGCCTAAATGTTATGAAATTAGGAGTAATGTTTAGAAGCATAGTCTAGTAACTTAGGGTTTTAGACACGAGAATGCTTTTGTTGTTAGAACTATAGAACATCGTCAAAGTCTACCTAAGCTACTGTATTCATCATCTAAGATTGGGGATCTTAGTGAAAGTCCTCTGAACTGTATTCGTTAATCCCGTGTGAGCGAGGAAGTCGTGTTTAATTAGTATACGGGTTGACCACCCCACTTGTGATTGTTAGCTACAGTCAACCAAAAGCGAGTGATGAACTATCCTTTTATTTGTTATTGTTCCGGCGTCGATGAAACGTGCGGAAACTACCGCAAGGTGTGATCCCTGTGCTACGGCAAGGTGTGATCCTCGTACTACCGCAAGGTGTGATCCTTGTACTACCACAAGGTGTGATCCTTGTATCACTGCAAGGTGTGATCCTTATACTACCGCAATGTGTGATCCTTGTAATAATAATAAGAGGTATAAAACTAAGTCATACAGTCGCAGCTATAGACTCATGGTAGAACAACTTTAGAAGCATTATACTTTGTCGATATACAAGTATGAATGTGAAGTATAATTTTCCCAAAGACTTATATAATCTAGTAGGTATATTACTTGTATATTAAGTAGACCAGTATACCTATCCTACATACTCATATAGAATTGAAATAGATTTATACGTAGCGGTTTCACTCGTATAGAATTGTAATAAGATTTATACGTAGCAACTTAGTTTGTATGAAATTACAAACATTTATATTTATAATATATGAGACTTATAGGTATATACTTATTTGGTAAGTAAACCATTATACCTAGGATATATATACTAAAGGTTGGAAACTCAAAATAATACTTTCAAAACTATACTTTTAAACTTGGAAAATGTATTATTTTTATTTGGAGTCCAAACCTATGGACTCACCAACTTTATGTTGACGTATTTTTAAATGCATGTGTTTTCCGGAAGTTGATAACTATGATACGAGAAATAACGTTACACTGCCCGGTGTTTCCGCCGATGGCCGGTGTGTGACAGATTGGTATCAAAGCTATTAACTATAGTGAATTAGTACTTTCTTAGCAAAGCACGACTATAGTTTCGGGCTAACTCTGTTAGGTTTAGGTATATCCCTTAACCTACAAATAAAATTATTATTAAATTCTACTACTGAAGGACTACTTACAGGAGTGGTGACAGGATAGACACATTGCTTGGGTTGATGGATTTCAGAATGGCTATATGCTAAAATGATCCTGCCCACCGACTGTCCTGACTGGTCAGTGCCTTATCAGCTAGACCTGAAGTAACAAACCATAATTAATAATACCCGTGAAATAAAACAAACACAAAGATATAGAGTTATGTATGAACTCAGTCCCACGATGAGAACACGTGTATAATCCAAAATATAGAAAACCCAAACCCTTGATAAGAATACAACGCAATGTTTTAGGTCAAACTACTTAGTCGAGTTTTATTGTAAATGGGCTGAACCAAAACTAAACGTAGACTGATCACCTATGTTTAATTATGGTTAAAACGATGCACAACTAAAATTGGATACGGTGGTTGATAGACTAAAACACCTGAAGATTCTAGAAGATTAAAGATAGATCTCAGATCAGGATACCATCAACTAGGAGTACAAGAAGACAATGTTCCGAAAACAACATTTAGGACTCGGTATGGTCATTAAGAGTTCTTTGTTATGCCTTTGGATTGACCAACGCTCTAACAATGTTCAAGGACCTCATGAATGGTGTTTGCAAACTATACTTGGATAAATTCATGATAGTATTATTGATGATATATTGATATATTCATGAACCAAGGAAGAACACGGTCAACACTTACAAATAATCTTGGAACTACTAAGAAAAGAAAAGTTGTACGCCAAATTCTCCGAATGAGAATTCTGGATTAGAGAAGTACAATTTTTAGAACATGTAGTTAGTAACAAAGGGATTCATGTCCAACATTCAAAGATTAAAGCAATTAAGAATTGGGAAGCACCAAAGACGCCAACAGAAGTGCATCAATTCTTAGGACTTGCTGGCTATTACCGTAGATTCATAGAGAATTTCTCCAAAATAGCCAAGCCGTTTACAACACTAACCCAGAAGGATATGAAGTTCAATTGGGAAGTCAAACAAGAAGCTGCTTTTCAGAAACTAAAGAAAATGTTATGTAGTGCACCAATCCTATCCCTCCCAGATGGGATAGAAGATTTAGTCGTATATTGCGATGCATCAAATCAAGGATTAGGATGGGTGTTGATGCAAAGAGGAAAATTTATCGCCTACGCATCACGACAACTTTAGATGCATGAGAATAATTACACTACCCATGACCTTGAATTGGTAGCTGTAGTTTTTTCACTGAGAAGTTGGAGACACACAATTGGCCAGAAAACATATAGGTGATACCTTATGTGCTAAGCTAGAAATAATCCACAAGACAAACCCAAATATCGTAGAAATTAAGGATTGATTAAAGGTTGCACGTGATCGTCAAAAGAGCTATGTTGACGTAAGACGTAAGCCTTTAGAATTCCAAGTTTGAGATAAAGTAATGTTGAAGGTCTCTCATTGGAAAGCCGTAATTCGATTCAGGAAACGAAGAAAACTAAACCCACGGTATATAGGAACTTTTTCTACCAAGAATTGGTTCTGTCGCATACCAACTCAAGTTACCTCACGAGCTAAGCATTGTACACGATGTTTTTCATGTGTCAAATCTCAAAATATGTCTATCATATGACACTCTTGTTGTACCTCTCAACGAGATACAAGTCAATACCAAACTCAACTTTGTAGAAGAACCTGTCGAAATCATGGATCGATAAACCAAACGATTAAAACAAAGTCGTATTCCCATAGTGAATGTTCGATGGAACTCTTTATGAGGACCTGAATATACTTGGGAATGTGAATATTAGATGAAACAAAAATACCCCCAACTATTTAACAAAACCCCATCCACAAGATAAATTTCGGGACAAAATTATTATAACGGGGGGAGAATGTAACACTCGTCAAAATTAGGTCAAAAACAATCACACGTGATTATGCCAATCATGTAATGTGATTTTGTTAAACTAGTAATGTGATAAACTTACAATGTAATTCATGTTAAAGTATGAACTTTCATGATACAACTCAAAGTATACGTTCATACCATTACAAAAATATAGAGAAGATCAAAATCTGACTTCGCGTGAAGAAATTATGATAAATTCTAACGCTATAATGCATTATAACAAGAGGGATTTAAAATGGATTCAGAATTAGCTATTGGATTCTAAAAGAAATTCTTAGTACTTGAAATTATCTACGCGTGCATATAAAGAACGCCGAAAATGGAGTTTGTATGCAAAAGTTATGGCCTTCCGAAGATGCAGCTATCAGAAACCCTAATTTGATTGAACTCACGACGTGAACATCAAAAATTCACGACGTGAGGAGTCAACAGACACTAATCGAAGCTAGAAAACACGCGTTAAGGCTATGGGATGACTCATGGAAGTTCACAACGTGAACCTATCATGTTCACGACGTGAATGGCCCCAAAACACCCTATAAATAGCGATCAAAGCTCATTCAATCCTTACACCTTCTCCTTTCATTCTCTCTCGTTTCCGAAGGCCGTTTTCCCTTCTCGAGCCTGAGAATGACGAGCCTCTGACCGTTTAGATTCTATAATCACGCTACTAAGGTGAGTTTCACGGCCCCACTTTCTAATATTTTCGGTGGAAAACGTATGCTAAATATTGAATAAAAGTTAATATTATGTTTATATGATAGTATGTTCGTATCAACATATATAGTTATATTAACTGTGATATAGTTGTCTTGCCTCATATATAACTAAAGTATATATGATATTCTTAAAACATACAACTATCGTAAATTTGTTATCATGTTATTATACTAATGTAAACCTTGAGTTTTACTCGGAAGTTCTATATATACTATGTGCGATATAGCCTCGATGCTATACTCGAGAGTTATATATATTGATTTCTAAGTATGTTATTATTGTTGTTTTTATGTTAAGATAAAACCTGGTGTGTTATATTTTATTATTGTTGGTTTTATGTTAAGATAAAAGCTAGTTTTACTTCAAGTTATAGCTGTTATACTGCCTAAATGTTATGAAATTAGGAGTAATGTTTAAAAGCATAGTCTAGTAACTTAGGATTTTAGACACGAAAATGCTTTTGTTGTTAGAACTATAGAACGTCGTCAAAGTCTACCTGAGCTACTATATTCATCATCTAAGATTGGGGATCTTAGTGAAAGTCCTCTGACCTACATTCGTTAATCCCGTGTGAGAGAGGAAGTCGTGTTTAATTAGTATACGGGTTGACCACGCCACTTGTGACTGCTAGCTACAGTCAACCAAAAGTGAGTGATGAACTATCCTTTTATTTGTTATTGTTTTGGCGTCGATGAAACGTGCGGAAACTACCGCAAGGTGTGATCCTTGTGCTACCGCAAGGTGTGATCCCTGTACTACCCCAAGGTGTGATCCTTGTACTACCGCAAGGTGTGATCCTTGTACTACCGCAAGGTGTGATTCTTGTACTACCGCAAGTTGTAATCCTTGTACCACCGCAAGGTGTAATCCTTGTACCAGCGCAAGGTGTAATCCCTATACTACCGCAATGTGTGATCCTTGTAATAATAGTAAGAGGTATAAAAGTAAGTCATACAGTCGCAGCTACAGACTCATGGTAGAACAACTTTAGAAGCATTATACTTTGTCGATATACAAGTATGAATGTTAAGTATAAGTTTCCCAAAAACTTATACTCTAAGTATAACAATCTAGTAGGTATATTAATTGTATATTAAGTAGACCACTATACCTATCCTACTTACTCATATAGAATTGAAATAGATTTATACGTAGCGCTTTTACTCGTATAGAATTGAAATTAGATTTATACGTAGCAACTTAGTTTGTATGGAATTACAAACATTTATATTTATAATATATCAGACTTATAAATATATACTTATTTGGTAAGTAAACCATTAAACGAAGGATATATATACTAGACGTTGGAAACTCAAAATAATACGTTCGAAACTATACTTTTGAACTTGGAAAATGTATTATTTTTATATGGAGTCAAAACCTAAGTATACATGCAAAGGGTTTTAGTATACTACAAGTTCCTATAGTGCACATACAACCTTAAATACATTGGATCTATGTTTTCACTAATTACACATGCAAAGGGTTTCCAAGGCATCAACCTATAACTAGCATGCAATTTGACATAAACAATACAAGATACTAGTTAAGGTAACATACCTCTTTGTTGTAGCTTAATTCCATGGAGCTTAAGAGCCTAGTACCCCAAGTGTGACAAACTCAAATGGTTCACACAACACCAACAACAACTTGGAATAGCTTGAGAGAAAAGTTCTTATGCTCAAAATCGGCTAACCCTCTCATATGAATCATTAGTGTCGATTTCTTGAGCAATGGGGTCTTTATATATTGTGGCTATTAGGGTTACACTATGTAACTCATGACTTTCCATATTCTTCATGCCCCATGGGTTAAAACCTCCATAGAGTATCCATGGGTTACTCTATGGGTTTAGCCCAACATGAAGAACCATGGATCATAAGCCCACATATATAAGAATGAATGATTTACACAACTAATCCCCATATATTTAATTAGTGTCTTTTGATGACAAAATTAATTTCGAATTAATTCTTGATCAATACTAATTAAATAATATGATTTCATATTAATATATTAGAACAATTAATATATATTAACAAATCTTAAATATCCTTTTCTCACAAAAGTCTATCCAAATTGTTCCGATGCCATGCAACCCAAATGGACCATGCTATATCGGGTCAAGTACATACCAATTATAGTTATGGACTTAGACACTAATCCAACAGTCTCCCACCTGGATAAGTCTAATAACTATTATTACAAGTATGATTCTGCAACCTGACTAGCAATCGTGGCTCTTAAAAGTCGTTTTCGTACTCTGAACAAATCAATGATGTGTCCATCAGATAAGGGATCATGTATTCCTCCATTCTAGATATCATATGGACTGAGACATGGATTATAATCATTTTCTCTGTCCATTTGTTGTTTCCTGATTTCCGATTTATAACGACCGACAATTTGAACAAATCAAATCAGTCCAGGCCCGGCCGAGCACTTACGTTTGTCATCACAAAATCATCGAGGGGCCCACAGATATCGCTTTTGTCCCTCCAAGGGTAAAAGGAATGGATAAACTTCGACCCAAATGTTCACTTGTACTTACTCATCAAATCACACATAATGATATGTTTTATAACAACCAAGCTATTGGTTGCGTTTACATATGTCAATGTGCAACCGACGCGCAACTACAACTCACACGTGTCCATTTGAAGAATATAAGATATTATCGTCTCATGATCACTCGTGATAAAATCCATAAGAGATTCAAATGTGCGTGGGTTTAATGCAGTACTCGAATCTCATTCAAGGAGGACTCATAAATGTTGCAGCAACTTTTGCTATGTCTAAACACTTTAGACATCTACAAACCCAATTCATGACAGTCTTTATTCATATCTACTTCCGAAGTTTGATTGAATGTGGAGAGTTTGAATAACCTAGTTATTCGGGAAGTCAAAAAATTCAAAGTGAAACACAAGAATAATCAAATCCAATATGGTCTCAAAACTTATGAATATAAATAAAACACCGTTTATTTATCACCATATTGATTTCACATTATTCTTTGTATAATGTTTCGATTTATTAACCTAATACTTGAGCTAAAACAATAGTCATGCCTTGCTCCAAGCATGCACACTATGTTTGTCCAAATAATAGTTATGCCATACTCCAAGTATGCACACTATATTTGTCTATGATCCTTACTTTGTGAAATAGACCAATTGAACATGATTCCAATGATGCTCATTTCACAATCCCAAATCCTTACCGCAAATGTAAGAATACAATATTCTTTGCCATTTACCGAAATCTGTTCGATTCTAAACTTATATGCATTGATCCTCTTGTAATGACTATGCACAAAAGTCACAAAGACTTGGAAACAAACATTTACATATTATGACAATGGAGAGAAATTCCATGGAAACGAAGCCTCAAATTCAAAGTATGTTCCTTTGAACATCCTTCTTGCATTAGGTTTTCCAATCTTACACATATTTAATGAATAACTTCCACTTATGGAAACATTTCCCTATTCCATTTTGACTATCATTTCTAAACAAAATTTGCCTCCTTTCAGAATATGTCAATATGGTCCTTCCAAAATTAACACTATACTCCCAATTGTCCATGAGCAACCAATCTTTGGAAAACCTCATATTTTCCTTGACAATTGTTTGATCATTTTAGTGATACCCAGTTCTAGTACTTTTTCCCTCTTAATGCCCTAGGCATTTGGAAAAATTTAGAACAGATGAAAATTACAGCACATGTAATCGATCCTATATCCGAAGCATATGGGGCACGATTCATGATGTCTCACATAAAGACATGATATTGGACCAGTCTTTTGCTATAATATTTCTATTTCTATTTGCCATGTTCTCATTATTGAATTTTAGAACGCAAATAATGTAATCATTACTAAATTAGATTAAATGTCACAATATAAGCTTTTAGATTTGAAATGAAATATAATATCTCTCCCTTAATTATAGCAAAATAACTTTTTAAACACTTCATCTTTGCAAACTTGAAACTTTGTTTTCTATAATTAACATTGCTAACTTGCAATACTTAACATAATAATCATGTTCCCACTAACATTATAATTATTAGCATAACACTTATGCTCCCACTAGCTTTGACATGTATCCAGAAATCAACTGGACTTCTAGAAATCAATACTTTATTGACTTTCTTACCAAAGTTTAGATTTCTGATAAGATATGCTTTGATAAGACTTTATCAAAATCATACACCTTTTCTTAGATAGATCACATGTGTGTCTTAAACAATTTTTAGAACTATGAAAAGGGATACCATAATCATAGTCTCAATTGTTTAGACCTTTGTCATTTCTCACAAGTCCATGTTAGCATGTCGGTTAACCACACACGCTCCACTAACAACTTAGATAATGCAAATATCACAATTGCTATTTATTTAAAATCTACTTAGTGAAAGCGCTTCCTCACCATCATTTTAATGAATCGGAGGGACACATTATGACACATAGATTATATGGTGTATGTGTTCCTATCCATGTGAATTTGACATAACCGCAAGAGGAGGTTAGTGACAAATCCAAACTCATATGGACTGAACTTGTGCAATCATAACTTCTTGCCACTTGGCAGCATAAGGGCCTACCATTTCTTCCAAGTAGTTATGCAAACAACTGAGAACTCATAGAACTCACATGCATAGTCAACTTTAACTGGAATAGGCACAGAAACAACAATATGAAAACATGATAGGTTACAAACCTCAAGTCATGTGCTAGTGATAAACAACAGTTTTTATTCTTGATTAGTTCTTGAAACTTTTCAAGATCTTTAACACTCCCACTGACCTCTTGACATATAAGATTCTCTTGTCAAGAACCATTCCTTGACAAACAATTATTCAAGAGTTAGTGTGGATTCTTATGAAGATAAACACTTCACACAATTAGTCACAGTTGGTCTTTGTCTTATCCAAGACATCACAACTTGCCAATTTCAAATGTAAAAGAGTAGAAAGCATTTTACTCTATATTTGACAAGTGTTTTAAACCTTTCTTTATGTCACTCAAGGTTATAATCTTGGAGTATCACTCTAAGACTCAATTTTGGAACATAGTGTGATTTACCTTTTTGATTTAACCAATTCAACAATTCACGATTCCTCTTCTTAGTCAAACAAATGCACTAAGATGTCCTTAGAGAATTAATTGTGATATGGTTTCATACTCACTAAGACAATCATAAAACAAGATACTTAAGTACTCTCCCATCTTTTCAGATTGGAGAAACTTTTATCTTTCTGCCTAATTCGATTTTTCTCATTCATTCTACCATACATTGAAACTTTTCCAATGTTTCAGAATTACACTTAAACTTGGAAGTATAACCATATTCACTAAATTTTAGTAAATCATGACGATTAGTCTTATCATTCTCTATGGTGGACCTGAACAGCGCACACTCAAGTGTACCTGATCCTCTAATCCTTCTCTTGACTCATATATACATGTGATCAAGGAATTAGTCTTAATTTCCCAAAGATGAAAATTCTCATTCATCATACAATACAAGCTGCATGATTCCAAGTTTCTATCCAACTAAAACTTGGGTGATGAGAATCTTTCCTTATTTCGTGAATTATGACACTACCACAAAAGAAAGAATCAAATCCATTTTCCAATATTGCTATCAATGGAATCATATAAACAACAATTTTTCACAAATTCCATTGTAAGGAAATTTAAAATAAATAAAATTAAAACTTTTTCTTTTATTTCAAAACTTGTGGAAAAACTTATCCTTACAATGCAAATGCATATGAAAACTATGTTGTTATCTATTCCTAAACAATCTATCATAACTCTTAAGCAGTAACTCAAAATTCTGATCTTCACGATCAGAATCAGCTTACTCTTCCTTTAAACTTCCTTTCTTTGATTCTACAAAACATCAAAATGTGACCTAATCACATCATGTAATAAGAATCTCAAAAAGGAACTTAATATAGTTAGATAGTGAACTTTACCCGAAGTAGAGTCAAACTTTTTGACTTTACCATCCCTATGATCTTTCAGGTAAATAGGGAAGCTTCGCAACCAATGCCCCTTCCTTTGGAAATAGAAACATATGGACCCTTTGGGAATGGTGCACGGGAGTATCTCAGACTTCGTCTTTCTTTTTACCATTTGGTCAACCGAGTTGACTATGGCCGATCCCTTTCCATTGGGAAGAGAAAACTTTTCTGGATTTCCAATGTTACCATTGTCAAGAGAAAACTTTTCTGGATTTCCAATGTTACCATTGTCAATGTCCATGGAACCTTGGGAAGTCGATCTTCCAATCAAATTTGCTTTACTGGTGCCCTAAAGGGTCATGTCATGTTCTGTCATATAGTAGTCCTAAAGGAACTCACTATCTGACTTAATAAGTGATTGAATATCCTAGTCAACAACCAACTTCCTCAAGACTTTGACACCCAACTCTCTCGGCATGTCTATATATAACTTCATCTCAAAGATGTGAGCACACACAAACTTTGCTTGCAAATAGGGCTTGACTGACCTTGAACTTGTGGGTTAGGGAGAATAATTAGAGGAGATGGAGGAATAGAAGTATGATTTACATGATCCAATCGTGGGACATCATCTTCATTAGGAAATCTTGTTTCAAGGAATTTGGGAAGACCATAGTTATCTGAACCAGACATCTAAAATAGGAGAAATTCAAGTTAGTTGATTTAAGTTCTTAATATAACACCCAAAATGAAATATTAAGGCTAGGACCCAACACAATATTTTATAACTTGGAAGAGGGATTCTGTAATCCAAGCTATACAGTATCTGAAGGTAGGTGAATGACGATTCACCAATTTCCACCATGAAAACCTAATAGGGTTTTAATTGGATTGAAACTCCTAGATCTTTTGAGATTCATTAAACTTTTCAATGGCATGTTTAAATCCCCGTTGTGCCCTCTCAAGTTTGTGACTGGGATACCGAGGATCACAAACAAGGTGTGAATAACCATGCAAATTAACTTGGTACCCTTAATTTTTATCACCTAATCAATGTGTCGGTTACCCACACGCGCTCCAACAATCTATGATAAACATTAAGTTACCCTTTTCCACTCTTACTAGTCCATGTTAGTGTGCTGGCTACCCACACACGCTCCACCAACGACTTGGTAACGTACAAAGTGTAATTTCATGGGTTAGCACCAAATTCACATTTTCCTAAAGTAACTAAGATTGGGAATTTAATAAAGTTGAGTTATTTTATATTTATCATTATACTTTTAATGAAGGGAGAATTAGAGTCCTGTCCTACCCGTACGACTAACGACTCTCCACCAGTCAAGGAAGCAGTGGGTGAGAGTGGACACCCATTAAACTGTCATGTTATAGGCAGTAACCTTATACCCCTTATAGACTGGCTTTGTAAATGAGGCCTACTAACGATAATACTAACTTTGTTCTTATACACATATATAACTATTATTATTAATTTAATAATAGTATAAGGGTTGAATTTTAACTTTTAAAATTCTAAGGGTTTAACATGGAATTAAAGTATTCATGGAGGGAAAACTTTACAAATTCCAAAACTTGAGGGCAAGTTTTGAACAATTAAATTTTTTTTGGCGTCCATAACTTATGAGTTTAAAGTAGTTTTAATGAAAAACCTCTTCAAGTTCCATAACTTGAAGACAAGTTATGGTAGACTTTAAAACATTTAAAAAATGAGACTCTTCATTTTCATAACTTATGGAAAATTTATGAGTTTTAAAAATCATAAATGAGACTTTTCATATAACTTGAGGACAAGTTACAAAAGCACATTTTATGAACACCTTTTAGATCAATTTGGATTGAAAACAAATTATCACATAATTTTTCTATTAATCTAAGCCAACTCATAAGAACAATATAATTCATATCATCAATCTTCAAGAAATTAGCATGAACATATAAACTAATACAAATCTTGAAATTATGACAATTATCTTTTAATTGGATGAGAAACATCATAACCACAACAACAAAATCAAATTTTATGAACAAAAACATTTTGTGGTAATGATTGAATTTTGCTGTCAGGGGCTCCAACTCGTCGAGTGGAAGAACCAACTCGACGAGTTGGTCGAGTTTACACATGGACTTGTCAAGTCCCCTGTCCAGACAGCAAAAAATTCAATTTTTTCCAGCTTTTTTCAGCAAATTTCATCAAGTATAATGAAAACAAGCCTTATCTCTGATACCACTGATGGGTTTTACTATACTACAACATCCTATGGTGCACATACAACCCTAAATACATTGGATCTATGTTTTCACTAATTATACATGCAAATGGTTTCCAAGGCATTAACATATAACTAGCATGCAATTTGACATAAACAACACAAGATACTAGTTAGGATAACATACCTCTTTGTTGTAGCTTGATTCCATGGAGCTTAAGAGCCTAGTGCCCCAAGTGTGACACCTCAAATGGTTCATACAACACCAACAACAACTTGGAATAACTTGAGGGAAAAGTTCTTATGCTCAAAAGACACTAATTAAATATATTAGGGTTACACCATGTAACTCATGACTTTCCATATTCTTCATGCTCCATGGGTTAAAACCTCCATGGATTATCCTTGGGTTCCTCTATGGGTTTAGCCCAACATGAAGAACTATAGATCATAAGCCCATAAATATAAGAATGAATGATTTACACAATCAATCCCCATATATTTAATTAGTGTCTTTTGATCACAAAATTAATTCCAAATTAATTCTTGATCAATACTAATTAAATAAAATGAGTTCATATTAATATATTAGAACTTATAATATATTAATAAATCTTAAATATCCTTTTCTCACAAAAGTCTATCCAAATTGTTCAGATGCCACGCAACCCAAATGGACCATGCCAAATCGGTTTAAGTACATACCAGTTATAGCTATGGACTTAGACACTAATCCAACACATGCATGGTCATCGTCCTGAACATAGAATGATTCGAGAATAAGTGTTACATGATATATGGCAACAATAATAGTAATTTCAGAAATAAAAATTTGACCTCGTGGTTCTAGACCTTGATCATTGGTTCCTTGTCCAGAAGTCCCTATACCATTCTTGTTCTTCTTTAAACGACAATCTCGTTTCAAGTGACTAGGTTTGTTAAAATTCTAACACACAAGTTTCTTTTCTTGTTTGAACCTTTGTGATGGTCATCCTTCTTCTTCCTTTCTCCTTTGTTAATTTCTGACATTCTTCATCTTCCACCATTTTCACTGATGATCTAGGAACTTCTTTTTTTCCTTGCCACTTTCTTGAGCCTGAAGATCATCTTCAATTCTCAAGTGACTGCCAAGGTATACCAGAGACAACTCTTCCTTTTGGTGTTTCAAAGTGTTCTTAAAGTTTTTCCATAATGAGGGAAAATTTTCAATGACACTTTAAACAGAAATGGATTCATACATTTGCATCATGTGTTGTTCAAATTGTCCTAAAATCGTCATAAGTTCATTGTATTTTTCCATGACAAGCCTTGCATCCACCACTTTTTAATTGTTGAAATTACTAACAAGGAGCTTCTTAATTGAAACATCCTCAGCCATATATTTGGATTCAAGTTCATCCCATATATCATTTTCAGATTCATGATTTTGATAGATGTTAAAGAGAGAGTCTGACATGCCATTCAGAATGTGCCTAGAACAAATTTAATCATCATTTTCCAATTTTCATCGTTTTCTGGTGTTTTCCAACATTTCATTCTCTTGGGCTTCTGGTGCAGAAGTCCTCAAAAAATGTACAACCTTCAAGTGGTAAGAATAAAGTGCATCTTCTTCTTTCAATGATGAAATTTGTTTCCATCAAACCTATCACATTTTCCAAACTTGGAACTCAGGTCCCTAATAAATTATGTCATGGTTATTCCTTTACAGATATTACAGATTTCGAATATTAGATTTTAGGGAATCAGAAATAACAATAAATACAAATGGATAGATTCAAGGGTCGTGTTTTGAAACACTTTTTGAAATTTGTAATTCGTCCCTTTTTCATGGGGTACATGAATTCAGAAGTGGGAAAATCCAAGAATGAACTATTTTGAATTACATACCTAATTCAGATCGTAAAACACAAAATACCTTGCTTGATGTGTTCTTGAGAGATACAGAAAACCTTAATGAATAGATTTTCAAGTATCTATAGTGTAACCCTTTT
Organism: Lactuca serriola; assembly: GCF_051521515.1. Classification (NCBI taxonomy): domain Eukaryota; kingdom Viridiplantae; phylum Streptophyta; class Magnoliopsida; order Asterales; family Asteraceae; genus Lactuca; species Lactuca serriola. The sequence goes on along the minus strand of NC_136412.1, from coordinate 187,649,206 downwards.
TCTGGAACATAAAACAAGTTCTTATACAAGAGAGAAAGGTAGTTAAATGGAAGTTGCATGCTTTTGGCGCCAAAAATGTTGGTTATTAAAACATAACCAACTTATGACATCATCATGATATCAGTAATAGTTTTAGTGGGAACTACTGCCAAGGGCTCTACTCCTTAGACCCCGCTAGGGACGCAACCCCTTGGAACCCTGCACTTAGGGGCGCTGCCCTGGACCCCCTTATTCTCGTGTTCACATTTATCACTCTGAGTGTGCACCCCACACCTCCTATCTCGGTCAATAAATGGAGCTCAGTCTATCTCATTATTAATAATAATTACACCAAAATATGTTGATATATAAAATCAGCAACAAATTATAGGATAAGTATGTAAGGAGTAATTTATCCTAGGAAGATAAGATATAAAGAATAGAAATCTTTTAAAGAATAAGTAATAAAACTATTCTAGAAGTATAAAAGTACAAAAACTTGTGAACTTACCTACATTACGTTGACGTTTTCAAAACCCATGTATTCTTAGGGGAATGAGTATTAGGGGCAGTCGAGTGTTCAAGGAAGTCATCAAATGGCTGAAGGAAGTCTTATTTTTCTAATTTATGATTAGGATGTGTTCTTAGCTATCAAACAATGTAAACCCTTATTATTAATAATAAATAAAAGAAATGTTTGTGTTATATTTTTGTGTATTGATCAATATACCTAACTCCAGATCCAATATTTTAACGTCGTACAACCCGACGTTTCTGTCGCCGTCCGGGGGTGCGACAACAACCTAAGGCATCTTTTAATATAACTCTTTATCACATAATAGCAAGCTAGTCATTTATCCTAAAGTAAAATGGTGCTTGTGTCAATAAGATAGCAATTTAGGCATATAACCTAAAATACACTAGGAACACACCTCACCATCCTCATATTGCATTCTAAGTTTAAGTCTAGAGTTTACCAAAATTCCTAGTTTGCTTCAACTAATGCTCTAATACCAACTGTTACCTCCCTAATTTTTTTGGCCAATTAAAACTGTTCTTTATTGCTATTTAAATACTAGTATTCTTTTATAGCATATACTAGTGTGGAATTTGTTCGAAAACATTATGATTGCAAGATGAAATAAAAAAATTCAAAGAAACATTTTGCATTTTTCATAAATGTTGGATTAGTGTCTAAGTCCATAACTATATTTCGTATGTACTTGACCCGATTGTCGCGTGGTCCTTTTGAGTTGCCTTCACCAAAACAACTTAACTGGACGAATAATTGAGAAAGAGGTTATTATGGTTTATTAATATATTATAAGAATAATATATTAAAAGAGAAATCATATTTATTTAATTATCATTGGTCAAAAATTAATTAAGAATTAATTTTGTGATCAAAAGAGGTTAATTGATTTAAGGGGACTGAACTTGTAATTATGTGATAGTTGCAAAGTTGGGTAAGGAAATCCTAGAGTATAGGGTGGACTAATTCTAAGGATAATGCCTTAGGTATTCGTCCAAATAGGGGTTCTAGAATTATCTTATAGGCTGCTTGGTGGCTAAGTAACCAGAAAAGGATAATGACTGAAACCCTAATTTCCACACCTATATACAGACCCATTGGGCATGAGATTTCGGCTACACTTGAACCCTAAAAGTCTTGGAACCGATTTTTCCCTCTCCCCTCTCTCTTGCTTTATCCAATTGCTTTTGGTGTTTATGATTCATTAGAAGCACAACATTTGGGGTGCTAAGGTTCTCGAAGCTTCAAGATCTACAATCAACAATTAAGGTATTCATCTAACTTGTTTATTTGATATTCAATTAGTTTTGTTGTATGCTAGATTAGGGTTTACAAGCTTTGGAAAAATCGCATGTAGAATAGAGAAACCTACATCCAAATCTTTAGGGTTTTGCATGTGCACATAGATGTTCTTTTGCTCAAAACCCATCAGTGGTATCAAAACCTTGCTTGGTTTCTATTGCATATGATGCATTGTTTGTTTGTCCTTTGTTTAAAAATTGGATTTTTTGCCTTTTGCCTGACAGACTCGTCAAGTCCTAAAGTGAAATCGGTGAGTCAGATGAACTCAACGAGTCCAAATGGGGACTCGGCGAGTCGGGGAGTCAGACAGAGGGAAATTCGTGATGAGGGACAAAGAGTTTGTCATTGCTCATCTGCAGAAGATGCAGAGATATGTTGACCTCCTGATGAAGTTAAATTTTAACTTCGATGAAGAGCTGGTGATTGATATCATTCTTTATTCACTGCGACCCTGCTTGAACCAGTTTCGCATGACCTACCACATGAACAAAGAGGAGGTCAGCTTGAGCAAGCTTCAAGGCTTGTTAAGGACTGCTGAGAGCAACCTCAAGGATAAATCCGTTGCATCAACTCCCGATACATTTTCCTCCATCTTGGCTATTGGGTAGGGGAAGTTTAAGAAGATGAAGGCTCCTTTAAAGAGCCACCATAAGGGAAAGTCCCATGATGACACCTCTTCTAGTGGAACCAAGGTTGGTCCCACTGCACCCACCTCCAACCCAATGGATGCAGAGTGCTACTACTCCTTTGAGAAGGGGCATTGGAAACGAAGCTGCCCAAAGTATCTGCAAGATATCAAGGATGGGAAGATCAAGCCGTCCTTCGTAGGTATTTATGGTATTCAATCTAATAAATCATCGCATGTTATTTATTGGGTTCTTGATACAGGATGTGGTTTTCAAATGTGTTCTGATTTGCAGTGCGTAAGAAGAAATAAGGATGTGGAGCATGGGAAGATAAACTTGATCATGGGGAACAGAAGACGTCGCCTGTCACCAAGATTGGAGCTTACTCTTTAGTGCTTAGTAGTAGGTTAGGACTAGAATTGAATTATTGTTGCTATTCGCCAGAAATGGCAACAAACATCATTGCTTTTCATGGTTTGTATAGACAAGGATTTAGATTTTCGTTTGATAATGAAAAGGGTTCTGTTAATGCTTTTCTTAATGGTTTTTTCTATTTTGAAGCATTGTCTTGTAATGGAATATATGAAACTGTGATGGTTATAAACAACTTAGGAACTGATGTGTTGCATGTCGATTCTTCCAATAGTTTGGACAAAGCATTCTTGTGGCATTGTCGTCTTAGACATGTCCACACAAAACGCATAGCCCAACTCCAAAAGGATGGAGTGTTGCAGTCATTCAACCTTAGGGACAATGATGATGGGTTTTGAGCAATACATCAATCCTATGGTGTACATGCAAACCCGAATAGCTTTGGATCTAGTTTGTCTAATGAACATGCAATTGATAATCCAAAGCCATAAACCCTAGACCTAATAAACTATAACAAATATTAGGGTTTAGATGTTACCTTTGACTGTTATATAGCAATAACAATCAATCATTGGCTTCTAAAAGCTTAGTGCCTCAAGTGTTGCGCCTCTAATGGAGTCACAAACACCACTAAGCAACTTGGATGACTGAAAAGGATAATGACTGAAACCGTAATTTCTACACCTATATACAGACCCATTGGGCATGAGATTTCGGCTACACTTGAACCCTAGAAGTCTTGGAACCGATTTTTCCCTCTCCCCTCTCTCTCTTGCTTTATCCAATTGCTTTTGGTGTTTGTGATTCATTAGAAGCACAACATTTGGGGTGCTAAGGTTCTCGAAGCTTCAAGATCTACAATCAACAATTAAGGTATTCATCTAACTTGTTTATTTGATATTCAATTAGTTTTGTTGTATGCTAGATTAGGGTTTACAAGCTTTGGAAAACTCGCATGTAGAATAGAGAAACCTACATCCAAATCTTTAGGGTTTTGCATGTGCACATAGGATGTTCTTTTGCTCAAAACCCATCAGTGGTATCAAAACCTTGCTTGGTTTCTATTGCATATGATGCATTGTTTGTTTGTCCTTTGTTTAAAAATCGGTTTTGTTGCCTTCTGTCTGACAGACTCGTCAAGTCCTAAAGTGAAATCGGCGAGTCAGATGAACTCGACGGGTCCAAATGGGGACTCGGCGAGTCGGGGAGTCAGACAGAGGGAAATTCGTGATTTTTGCTTATTTTGACTTGGGATAATTCCCATAAGTGTTGTGAATTAATAAAATACAAATTTTATTAATTCCTTTTGATTATCTTTGTCAAAATAAAATATTTTGATCATTTAATTAGATAATTGTTGCCTTATTTGATAAACCCGAATTGTTTGAATTATTTGACCAATTATCTTGCATGTAATTGGATAAGGTCAAAATTAGATAATCACCCTATTAATTGTTTAATTATTATTATTTGAATTTTGATCTAGATAGTTTTGAAATGTTTTAAAACTTGCCATCAAGTTTTGGAATTTAAATTTGATTAAAACTTTAATTATGAAATAATTAAATTTCAAACCCTACAATTTTACAAGTTTAAAATTCACCCATATACTATTATAATATTATAAGAATAATTATTATATATGTATAAGATAAATGCTAGTCTTACCGTTAGTAGGCTTCATTCACAGAGCCGATCTATAAGGGGGTATAAGGTTATGGCCTATAAAATGGTCGTTTAATGTGTGTCCACTCTCACCCACCGCTTCCTTGATCGGTGGAGGGTCGTAAGCCGAACGGGTAGGATAGGGAAACTAATTCCTCCTTAAAAGTATAATGATTAATGAAGTAACCAAATGTTTTTATAAAATTCCCAATCTTAGTTACTTTAGGAAAAATGTGAATTTAATGATATTCCATGAAATTACACTTTCTACCCTTGCTAAGACGTTAGTGGAGAGAGTGTGGTTAACCGGCACACTAATTTGGCTCTAAGAAAAGGTGGAAAAGGGTGACTCGATGTTTGTCATAGATCAATGGAGCATGTGTGGCTAACCGACACATTGATTAGGCGACTGTAACATTGGGGGCACCAATGTATTTGCATGGTTATGCACACCTTGTTTGTGATCCTCGGTATCCCAGTCACAAACTTGAAGGGCATATCGAGATATAAACATGCCATTGAAAAGCTCAATGAATCTCATAAGATTTAGGAGTTTTTAATACATTTAAAACTTAATTGTTTTTGTTTTCATGGTGGAAATTAGTGAATCGACATTCACTTACCTTCAAATTGTTTGTTGTTTAGATTACGACATCCCTCTTCTAAATTGCAAATAATGTTGTTGGATCCCAGCCCTAATTTCTCATTTGGGTGTTTAATTGGAGATTCTTATCTAATCAAACTATGTCTCTTTTCCCTTTTAGATGTCTAACTTGAACAACAACAACGCTTCAGGCTCAACCTCATCCGGCTCATTCTCACTCATGAACTTGTGTGGGACGGTGATCTTCGATGGGACCAATTTTAATGATTGGATCTGGAACATCCGAATGGTTACCTGCTACGAGGACATGGAGTATGTCCTCGACAAGGAGCTGAAGGAGGTGAACGTCAACACTGCTACTCCTAAGGAGATACTATAAAAGTCCATTGCATCATGCTCGCGGCTATGACTATAGAACTCCAGAAGTCCTACGAGGACTACTATCCATATGAGATGCACCAGGATTTGCTGGACCGGTACCACCAAAATGCCAGGCAGGAGAGGTACGAGATCATCACTTCAATGATCACGACCAAGATGAGGGACAGAGAGTTTGTCATTGTTCATCTGCAGAAGATGCAGAGATATGTTGACCTCCTGATGAAGTTAAATTTTAACTTCGATAAAGAGCTGGTGATTGATATCATTCTTTATTCACTGCCACCCTGCTTAAACCAGTTTCGCATCACCTACCACATGAACAAAGAGGAGGTCAGCTTAAGCAAGCTTCAAGGCTTGTTAAGGACTGCTGAGAGCAACCTCAAGGATAAATCTGTTGCATCAACTCCCGTTACATTTCCTCCATCTTGGCTATTGGGTAGGGGAAGTTTAAGAAGATGAAGGCTCCTTTAAAGAGCCACCATAAGGGAAAGTCCCATGATGACACCTCTTCTAGTGGAACCAAGGTTGGTCCCACTGCACCCACCTCCAACCCAATGGATGCAGAGTGCTACTACTCCTTTGAGAAGGGGCATTGGAAACGAAGCTGCCCAAAGTATCTGCAAGATATCAAGGATGGGAAGATCAAGCCGTCCTTCGTAGGTATTTATGGTATTCAATCTAATAAATCATCGCATGTTATTTATTGGGTTCTTGATACAGGATGTGGTTTTCAAATGTGTTCTGATTTGCAGTGCGTAAGAAGAAATAAGGATGTGGAGCATGGGAAGATAAACTTGATCATGGGGAACAGAAGACGTCGCCTGTCACCAAGATTGGAGCTTACTCTTTAGTGCTTAGTAGTAGGTTAGGACTAGAATTGAATTATTGTTGCTATTCGCCAGAAATGGCAACAAACATCATTGCTTTTCATGGTTTGTATAGACAAGGATTTAGATTTTCGTTTGATAATGAAAAGGGTTCTGTTAATGCTTTTCTTAATGGTTTTTTCTATTTTGAAGCATTGTCTTGTAATGGAATATATGAAACTGTGATGGTTATAAACAACTTAGGAACTAATGTGTTGCATGTCGATTCTTCCAATAGTTTGGACAAAGCATTCTTGTGGCATTGTCGTCTTGGACATGTCCACACGAAACGCATAGCCCAACTCCAAAAGGATGGAGTGTTGCAGTCATTCAACCTTAGGGACAATGATGATGGGTTTTGAGCAATACATCAATCCTATGGTGTACATGCAAACCCGAATATCTTTGGATCTAGTATGTCTAATGAACATGCAATTGATAATCCAAAGCCATAAACCCTAGATCTAATAAACTATAACAAATATTAGGGTTTAGATGTTACCTTTGACTGTTATATAGCAATAACAATCAATCATTGGCTTCTAAAAGCTTAGTGCCTCAAGTGTTGCACCTCTAATGGAGTCATAAACACCACTAAGCAACTTGGATGAAGAGGGAGGAGAGAGGAGGCACCAAAAAAGGCTGGAAACCCTAAAGGAGCACTTTTCCACGTTTATAATTACAATTACAGTCCCCTATGTTTAATTAATCTCTTTTAGCCACAAAATTAATTCTTTATTACTTCTTGACTAATATTTGTTAAACAATATGATTTCTCCTTTAATATATTATTCTCATAATATATTAATAAATCATAAATAATCATTTCTCTCCTTAATTCATCCTACATATTGCTATGGTGAAGGCAACCCAAAAGAACAATGCTCATAATCGGGTCAAGTACATACCAAAATAGTTATGGACTTAGACACTAATCCAACAGTCTCTCACTTGGATAAGTATAATAACTATTTTGCATAAGTTTAGAACCTGATCATCAATCGTAGCTTTCAAAAGCCGCCGTCAACTTTGATCTTATCAGATACGCGTGTCCTTTAGATAAGGGATTATATATTCCTCCATTCTCAAGATATCGTATAGACACAAGACATGAATTTCGATCATTCTCTCTATATTGTTTCCCGACTTTCGATTTATGACGACTGACAACAGACTATAATTGAACACATCAAATTAGTCTCGTCTTGGCCAAGCGCTTAGGTGTCATCACTAAATCATCAAGGGGCCCACATATATCGCTTTTATCCCACTTTGGGAAAAAGGAATGGATAAACTTTGACTCAAATGCTCGCTTGCATTCAGTAATCGAAACACACACAACAATAAGTTTTATAACACCAAGTTACTGGTGCGTTTACTTATTATCAATGTGCAAGCGACCAGTAAATAACAACTCACACGTATTGGTTTCAAGAATATACAATGTTATCATCTCACTAATCACCTGTGATAAAATAAATGAAGTGATTCACGTGAGCGTGGGTTTAATCCAATACTCTAATCTTATCAAAGCACTCATGAACTCTGCAGCAGACTTGTGCTATGCCTAAACCCTTCAGAGAATCTACAGACTCTTCATGACAGTCTTCCTTCATACCTACTTCCAACGTATGACCGACTGTGGAGGTTCGAATAACCTAGTTATTCTGGAAGTCAAAACATGCAAAGTGAAACACAATGATAATATTTATTCCTAGATGGCCCCAAAACTTTTGAGTGTAAACAAAACAATTTTATTTAAACACCATATTGATTACTCATTATTCATTGTTTTCTGTTTCAGAAAATCAACTTATTACTCAAATTACAACAATAGTTGTCCCATTCCCCAAGTATGCGCACTATGTTTCCAATGGTCCTTACTTTGTGAAATAGATCAATTGAAAAACTTTTCCAATGATACTCATTTCACAATTCCCAATCCTTATCATTAGTTTAAGAACACAAGGTTCTTGCCACTATTAGAATATGCTAGATTCTAACATTTTATGCAACGATCCTTTCGCAAAGTCATAGCACAAAAGTCACTAAGACTTGGCCAATGAAATTACAAAGTACTCTATCCGAAATTGTTACAAGACAATTCCATAGACGCGAAGTCTCACATTCAAAGTACATTCCTTTGAACATCCTCCTTGCATAAAATTTTCTAATCTAGACATAGACTCTCAATATCTAACTCCCAATATGGAAACATTTCCATATTTGCCATATGACAATTCATTCTGAATAGAATCTTATCTATTCATAATAATGTCGATATGGTCCATCAAATACCATACTTCCAACTACTCACAAGCGACCAATCCTCAGTGAACATTGGATCGTCCTTTGATAGTTGTTTAATTATTTTAGTCAAAACCGATTCTAGTGCATTTTCCCTCTTAATGCGCTAGACATTTGGAAAAAAATTATAATGGTCAAACATTATAACATTTTCAATCAATCCTATACCCGAAGCGTATGACACACGATGCATAACGTCTTACATAAATATATGATACTTTATCAATCTTTTTCCGTAATATTTTATGTGTCACGTTCTTACAATTCGAACTATGAAGAGGGATGTTGTAATCATAATCGGAATTTAAGAACACACTATGTATCCTTTGACTAAATTTATTAAAATTTATCAATCTAAGCTTTAGATTTTGAAACTAAGTATAATATTCTCTCCCTTAATTATAGTAAAACAAATTTTCAACCCTTGCGACCTTGCAAAGTATAACTCTTGTTTTCTATAATTAATATTGCTAACTTGCAATACTTACCTTAATAATCATACAAGCATAACATTTATGCTCCCACAATCATGATGATTATTATCATATAGGCATAACACTTATGCTCCCACTAGCTTTGACATGTATTCAGAAAACAACTGAACTTCCAGAAAACAATACCTATTAAATTTCTGAAGTTCATATTTCTAATATCAGATGCTTCGATAAGCCTTTATCTAAGCTTCTTAACTCTATACACCTTTGACTTAGATAGCTCATATGTGTGTCTAAACAATTCAGAACTTATATCAATAAGTCCCAAATGTTAGACTAGTTGCCAAATCTCACAATTCGAACTATGGAAAGGGATGTCATAACCATAATCGAATTTGAGAATACAATTTTTCACAATTTCTATCTTCTTAAAAACTCTCTTAGTGAAAGCAATTGCTCACAGTCATTTTCATGAAGGAGGGAATCTTATGACACTTAGATTTTTATGGTGTATGTGTTTATATCCATGTGAATTTGCTAAAACCAAGTTTGCGACAAATCGAAACTCATATGGACTGAACTTTCTTAATCTTGATTTCTTGCCTTATGGTAACACGAGTGCCCACCATGTCTTTCAAGTGGTTTAGCAACTTATCCTTACATATCAATGTACTTTCCATTAATCAAGGTACTTTGTCTTTGAACTCATAGAACTCACATGCATAATTAACTCAACTGGAACGGCACAGAAAACAAAATAATGTCAACCGATAGGTTGTAAACCTCATGTCATGTGCTAGTGATGATTGATAAGGTTTATTCTTGATTTGTTCTTGAACCTTTTTCAAGATCATTAAAACTCCTACTGACCTCTTGACATATATGATTCTCTTAGTGAAGAAACATTTCTTGGGAAACAAATATTCAATAGATAGTGTACCTATTATCAAGACAAAACACTTCACAAAATTGGTCCTAGTTGGTCTTTGTCTTATCTAAGACATCAAAAATTACCAATTTCAAATGTGAAAGAATAAGAAAATTTTTCCAAATTCCACATTTGATGAGTGTTATAAACCTACTTAAGACTTGTCACTCAATTCCCAATCTTGGAGTATAACTCTAAGACTTGATATTTGAATGAAGTATGATTGACTTCTTTATTTAACCATTTCCATAATTCTCGATACAAATGCACTAAGAGTCACTTAGAGAATCAATTGATATATGGTTCTTAATCATTAAGACTTATCATAAAACACAATAAAAGGTACTCTCCCTTCTCCTTATAATAGAGAAACTTTTATCTTTCTGCCTACTTGATTCTTCTTTATTCGTTCTGCTATTCGTTGAAACTCTTTCAATCAACACAGAATTACACTTAATCTTATAAGTATAATCATATTTACTAAACTTTTAGTAAATCATGACGAATATCTTATCTCTCTTTGTGGTGGACTTGATCAACGCACAACCTAGTGTACTCGATCTCCTAGTCCTTCACTTGACACTTTGTCAAATAATTAGTCTAATTCCTAAATATGAAAGTTTTCAATCATCACGCACCATGTTGTATGATTCTAAGTTTCTGTCGAATTGAAACTTGGGCGATGAGAAAGTCTCCCTATTTGGTAAATTCTTGACATCTCCACAAATAACATAATTAAGAATCAAATCCATTATTGCTAATAATAGAAACCATCAAACATCAATTTTTCATACACGCCATTGCAAGGATAAATAAATAAGATAAAACCAAAATTCATTTTATTGTGGAAAAATTTGTCCTTACAATGCAATTCAATTGAAAAACTATGTTATTACATATTTCTTAGCAATCTATTCTAACTCCGAGTAGTAGCTCAAGAATCCAATCTTCAAGCAACGCGATCGAAATCCATTTCTTCACGATTAGATTCCACTCACTTCTTCCCTTAAGCTTCCTCTATTTTCTTCGATCCTACAAAACATCAAAATGTAATCTTATCACATCATGTATTAAGAATCTAGAATAGGAACTTAAAAGAGTTGGTTAATGGATTTTACCTGAAGTAGAGCCATACGTCTTGACTCTCCCATGTCTTAGATCTCTTAGGTAAATAGGGCAGCTTCGTCTCCAATGCCCCTTCTCTTGGCAATAAAAGCAAATGGACTCTTTTGGAATGGCACAAGGAAATATCTCAGAGTTTTCCTTTTCTGGATCTCCAATGTCACCATTTTCAATGTGCATTGAAGTTTCAGAGTTGGATTCACCCGACAAATGTGCTTGACCAACACGCCAAATCATTGCTGATTCAGCAAGTATAAGCAAATAGGTGAGATCAATGAGGGTCACGTCGTGATCCATCATATAGTACTCTCTAACGAACACACTATATGATTCAGGAAGTGACTGAAGAAACCAGTCAACAACCAACTCACTTGAAATCTCAACACCCAATATCCTTAACCTATCAATGTGTGACGTTATCTCTAAGATGTGTGCACACACAGGTTTCCCATATTCATGTTTACTTGCCAAAAGGGCTTGAGTGAGCTTGAACTTTTCAAGCCTTCAAACTTTTGGGTTATGGAGAACAATTGGAGGAGGTGGAGTAAGCGAAGCATGATTTCTTGTTCCTCGATCATATCGTGGAATATCATCTTCGTTTGGAAAGCTTGTTCAATGGGATTTGGGAAGACCATGTTTGTCAAAACTAGATGTCTACAAAACGGGAGAAAATTCAAGTTAAGTTGATTAGAATCCTTGATGTAACTCTCAAATGAAACATCGAGGCTAAGATCCAACACAATACTCTACAACCTAGAAGAGGGATGTCGTAATCTAGTTGCAGAATATTTGAAGGTAGGTAAATGACGATTTACCAATTTCCACCATGAAAAACGAAAAGGAAATTTAAGTTTTAAATGAATTGAAACTCCTAGATTTTTTGAGATTCATTGAACTTTTCAATGGCATGTTTAATTCTCGATTATGCCCTTCATTTGTGACTGGGATGCCGAGGATCACAGATAAGGTGTGAATAACCATGCGAATCACGTGGTGCACCAAATGCTACTATCACCTAATCAATGTGTCGGTTAGCCACACAAGCTCCATTGATCTATGATAAGCATCGAGCCACCCTTCGCTACCAATGTCATCCCGAAATTAGTGTGTCGGTTAACCACACACGCTCAACTAACGTTTGACAAGGATATGAAGTGTAATTCCATGGATTAGCATACAATTTCACATTTTTCCTAAAGAAACTATGATTTGGAAATTTGTAAAAGCATTTAGTTACTTTGAACTTCATTATACTTATAATGGAAGGTTTCTGTCCTATCCTACTCGTTCGGCTAACGACCCTCCACTAGTCAAGAGTGCGGTGGGTAAGAGTGGATACCCATTCAATCGCCATTTTATAGTCAATTTCCTTAAACACCCCTTATAGACCAGCTTCGTGAATGAGGCCTACTAACGGTAGGACTGACTCTTTACTCATATATATAATATTAGACTTTTAATGTTACATATATATATAGTATAGGGTGTATTTTACACTTTTAAAATACTAGGTGTTTTAGAATTTAACATTTCAAAATTAAACTTTTAATCAACTTTTAAATTCCAAAACATGAGACCAAGTTTTGAAACATTTCAAAACATTAGGGTTTAGAATTTAAATATATTTCAAAATTAAACTTTTAATAAAAAATTTAAATTCCAAAACTTGAGGGCAAGTTTTGAAACTTTTCGAAACATTAGGGTTTAACTATTTAAATTTCAAAAACAAAAAAAAAACTTTTAAGTTCAAATTTAAACTATAAAACCTAAAGGGGAAAATTTGAAACTATTCAAACTTTGTCAAGAACATTCTAGATCAACAATTCAACTAAGGCAATTATCTAATTTTGACCAAGTCCAATTTCTTGCAAGATAATTCACCAAATAATTCAAATAATTAAATTTTATCATATAAGGAAGTAATTATTCAATTAACATGAAAATATCTTTAATTTCGGCAAAGAAAATCACCCTATATCAAAGAAAATCGGATTTTATTGATAAAAAATGTTTCGGTAAGTATCCCATAGAAAAATAGGCAAGAAAATCGCGAAACAGCTGCCAGATCCATGGACTCGCTGAGTCAGGGACTGGACTCGCCGAGTTCATCAACTAACTCGCCGAGCCAGTAAGGTAGAGGGCAAAAAGCTTCGTTTTTAATGCAAAAAATTGATCAATCAAGCATCAAATTCACTAACAAACAGCCCTAGGCTCTGATACCACTGATGAATTTTGAGCAATACATCAATCTTATGGTGTACATGAAAAGCCTAACCGCTTTGGATCTAGTTTTTCAATTGAACATGCAATTGATACTCCAAAGCCATAAACCCTAGATCTGATAAACTATAACAGAAATTAGGGTTTACATCTTATCTTTGATTGTTATATAGCAATAACAATCCATCATTGGCTTCTGAAAGCTTAGTGCCTCAAGTGTTGCACCTCTAATGGAGTCACAAACACCACTAATCAACTTGGATGAAGAGGGAGGAGAGAGGAGGCACCAAAGATGGCTGGAAACCCTAAAGGAGCACTTTTTCACGTTTTTGGGTCTCAAGGGTTATTTAAATAGGTAGGAAATTAGGGTTATCTAACAAGGAAACCCTATTTTGACTAGTTAATCCCTAAGCAGCCCATGGACCCCTTCTGGAACATGCCTTGGACGATTTCTAATGGGCTTCCCCATAGAATTCGTCCAACCTATTATTCCAAGGTGATCCATAGCCCAATTGCAATTATGTTATAATTACAATTCCAGTCCCCAAAGTTTAATTAATCTCTTTTAGCCACAAAATTAATTCTTTATTACTTCTTGACTAATATTTATTAAACAATATGATTTCTCCTTTAATATATTATTCTCATAATATATTAATAAATCATAATTAATCCTTTCTCTCCTTAATTCATCCTACGTATTGCTATGGTGATGGCAACCCAAAAGGACCATGCTCATAATCGGTTCAAATACATACCAAAATAGTTATGGACTTAGACACTAGTCCAACAGATGACGTGTGCGAGTCTTGTTGTAACAACCCGATATTTCAGGTTAATGTAACGACTGGAAGTCAACTATTGTAATATCTTTGTGAATTAATAAAAATAGCAACAAAAATGAATTGTTAAAAAAGCTCAGTTTGAGTATATTAAGTGGTAGATATCGTATCATGGTTTCCAAAAATATAAAGAACAATAAAATCCAAGTTATAACGAAGAAGTTATGATCAATCGAATATCCGTATCAATACCGGTAAAGCGCTGTTAAGCCTAAAACGCGGAATCTCAATAAAATACTTTTTGGCCTTAGGTATCTTAATGAAAGTAGTAGATATCCCTAAACCGTGAGCATACATAAAAGAACGCCTAAATCTGACTTCATATGAGGATGTTATGATTTTTCGAAGTTTCCGATATAACGGTGGACAGCTAAAAACTCAAAATAGAGATCGAGCGACTTTTAGCCGACGTAACCTAAATGAGAACCGAAGATCTCGACAATAGTGACACAACAATAAAAAGACAGACGAAAACGGACGTCAAATGAAGAAGTTATGGATTTTTAACGGACTTTTCGTGTCCTAGCCTGTTAAAAATATATAATTAAAAATAAAGTCAAAACTAGCCGACGGAGTCTAAAGGAAAGTTGTAGAGTACATTCTTATCTACACGTGGATATAAAGAACACGAAAAACTGAGCTGGTACGCAATGTTACGTAATTTAGAAGTTTGAAAAATCAGATTACGCCCCGCGTACCAGAGGATAGGAGCCTCGTCGCATCGGCCAACAGGCTCTCCCATCGGACAGAAGCCCTCCCATCCAAAGTGCGTAAGTAGTGACGTCCGCTACGCCCCGCGTAACCTCGTAGGCCCAGCGTACCGAGGCGGTTCAGCCTCCTATAAAAGGGGTGTGAGGGTTCCGGGCAAATTTGCTCATTTCTTCCCTTTCTCGTGCTTGTGCTCTGCGTTTAAACCCTCGAAGCCATCCCGACATCCCGGTTTTCATATCCAAGTTCTGAAGGATGTTTTATGCTCCCGAGATTCCCGAGAATCCCGAGAAATCAGCTCTCTCGAGTCGAAGTTCTGCTCGATTTTTGTCTCACATTCTTGAAACTACCAAGTGAGTTCATACCCCCATTCCTATGCTTTTAACTGATTTTAAATTATTTTGAACACTTTACGGGGGGGGGGGGGGGGGGGGGAGGGGGGAGACAAGTACACACACGGTTAATCCCGTGTGCAAACATAAATCTCATATTATACACTTCATGTTGTATTTATAAGTACTACATGGATTTTGTTAACATGCAAACATTTAATACTACTATACCCTCTCGGGATGAAGCATAATTATGAATATTTGAAGTTTTATGTATATGTTTGCATCATATCAAGAGTAAGCATTTTTACTATAACATTCGTAAACATTCAAGAACATACAAATCATTATTATACCTTGTCAAAACTATAAAAAGGGTAATTATTTCAGAGACAAACATGTTCATTCTAATACGTGACTTAATTGACAATTCGTGAGTCATTTATCTTCAATAACATTTAAGCTACCGCTAGAAGTCCTGTTTATAACCAAAATCTCTCGTCTGGAGAACGTGACAAGTGTGTGTAGATCTATATGGGACTAATGATCCCGCGCCCTGACTGCTACCTACAGTCCTCGGGGGTGACAAGTGTAATCCCGTTTCGACGCCTGAAGAAGGTCGCAATAGGCAAATTATGATAGTACGGTTATAAAAACTCACTGGATAGACAGTTATGGTATTATGTTTTCACGGGAAAAGTAACAAATACAGTTCCTTTCACATTCAAATACAAATCTTCTTATAGTTTTGTTTTATAATAAGACTATACATCATTCTTTTGAGCATGTCATAGTTGCTTACAGGTTACAGTCTTGGTCATTTGAGACTGCTTTTCACTTTTAGGAAAATATAGGATTTTCCTGGTTCAAATACATACAATTTATACAACAATCATTCATACTCATTTCATATAATTGTTAGAAAATATCGGATTTTCTGGAAAAGATACACGAACTTTCGAATGGCATACATTTTCTAAAAACAATACTTATGAACTCACCAACTTTATTGTTGACACTTTTCTTTGAAATAACTTTTATCCTCAGGAAAACGCTAAATCAGGTAGCAACTACTTTTGAAGACTAACGCGCTGGCGTTAGTAACATATTTTGGATCACCATATTGTATTTGATATTCAAACATGTAACACATACAATCATGTAAACTTTTCAAATATATTTATATTATGGTGGTGTGTACTTTCTTTACTATTCAATTGTTATGATACTATACACGACGTCCTCCGCCCCCGAACGTTTCCGCCGTTCAGGTTTGGGGGTGTGACAGATTGGTATAAGAGCATTGTTTATAGTGAACTAAGTATATCAAAACCATTTTTGATATACAACTATAAACACAACTGGGCAAAAACACTCTGAGTGAGATTTATACTTCTAAAATGAAACTTTTATAAAGTTTACATGCATACATTATGTAACAGGGTCAGTATCATAATAAAAACAATATAGAAGTATTATAGATGAGTTGTGAAATACATGTATGCCTTGGAATATGTAATCGGGAATAGCATGGATATAGCATGATCAACTATATTTGTCCAGGTGTCGACCAACATATGTCAGGGGATACTTATAATGGACAAAAAGTCTAAAACTTACCAAACCTATAAACTTTAGAATCAAACCTAACTTCTAAATACTATAGGAGTATTTTGTAAATACAATAGTTTAACTTACATGTTTAGAATTACATGTTTTAATTTTTGGACAATTCTCACATCTCTATTCTCACGCAGACACAATGGCTAGATTCCATCTACCAGGGGACCCCTACCCAAATCAAGGAAACAAAGGGTGGGTAGAGGATGACCCATAAGAGGATGAGGAACCCATGGAAGAGGAGAAAGAGGAAGGCTCGGAGGGGACAGACTCGAAGCCAAAGGTAATCAACCCACCAGCCGTCCGACTTCCTACTGTTAGAATGGGTTTTCAGGGACCATTGGAGTTAGCAACAAGGAGTGTGTCCTCCCTACGGCATGTGTTGAGACTTCTATAACGTCAGTAATGGAAGTTCAGCTGACTGAGCACTCCCAATCATTGTAGGCAACAGTTAACCAATCCTACCAATCAGGAGTCTCGTGTGAACCAGATTCATGAAGTCAAGATAGAGGTACAAGGTAGTGCTGCCGACATTCGTCGCCTTGACAGGTTACAGGAAAATGCCCAACTCCACACCGACACACTCCAGGATCAAATGAATATAATTCTCGTTGAGGTAAGAGAAATGAGGGAGTAGCAACTCACCTTTGAAAGGTGCTTAATGGGAACCAAGCAATTAGACGCGAAGTCAAGCTCCAAGCACAACCCTCCTCACAAGTAGTCCTTGCCCGACTCCCAAAATTTTGTTATAGAATAGGATCTCAGCTAAAAGTCTTACTTTTCTCTAACTTTTGTAATCGGAGACCTTTAGAAAGGTCAAAATTTTCCTGACTCCAGAATGTAACCCGATATATGTTTAATATATTGAAGTACTTCTTTTATATGTTAATTCGTTGCATACTACTCAAAATCATAAGTTATCTATAAACTCTTATTATGAATCACACACGAAAACCTTGTTTAAGTCGAAACTAATTCATGAAATGTTGAAAATAGCTAACCCATTAACACACGAGTTTCAATCATTTGAGACTTATTGTCTTTCGTTATTTCTGTAACAGCACGATGCCTCCTCGTAGGTTCGCTCGCAGGAACGTGACACCAACACCGCCACCACCAGCCCCAACTTACGATCCCGCTATGGTACAGGTCGCCATCACCGCAGCAGTAGAAGCTGAGTTAACCCAAATAAACACTAATGGAGCTACAGCGAGTGGGAGTAGTACCAATCATCATAACCATGGCACTGGTCATGGTCATATTAGGGAATGCACCTACAAAGAATTCTCGAATGCTAAGCCAAAAATGTTCAATGGCACTGGGGGAGTCATTGCCCTTATGCAATTGTTTGAAAAGATCGATACGGTCTTTGAAATCTATTCATGCCAAGAAATAAGCAAGGTCAAGTTTGTTGTTGTACCTTCACAGGACGAACCCTCACATGGTGGAAGGGCCATGTGAAATCCGTATCTCTTCCAGTCGCCAACGCCATGAGCTGGGAGGACTTGAAGGTCCTACTGTTAGAAGAATACTTCCCGAGGGACGAAATTCAAAAACTGGAGCAGGAACTATGGAACTTAAAAATGGTTGGTTCTGACCTAGCTGCCTATACAGCCAGGTTCAGTGATTTGTCAGCCCTATGCCCGGGAATGGTCAACCCGGAGCAGAAGAAAGTTGAAAGATACATATGGGAGTTGTCATCCCAGATTCAAGGGCATGTTTTGGCTTCCAACCCAATCACATTCAATAGCGCGAAGCGCCTGTCTCAACGACTAATCGATCACGGGATTAAACAGGGTACTATCGCAGTTACTGCTGACCCACCGAAGGAGGTAGAGGACCGTAGGAAACCCTGGAACAAGAGAAAGAGGAAATCCCCGCAAGAGAACCCCAAGAGGCAACAATTAGTGACAGCTCACGTTGTTACTATCCCTACCACCCCCACACCAACAAAGTCGTATGTCGGCAATCTGCCGAAGTGCAATAGGTGCAACTTCCATCACCATGGACCCTGCCGTGAGATGCATTGCACCAAGTGCAAATGGAAGGGACACACTGTCTGCTTCTGCAAGGAACCAACCCAACCAGCAGCGCCAGCCACAATTATGGGAGTACGTCGTACTTGTTATAAGTGTGGAGCAACGGGACACTTCCGAAGGGACTGCCCGAAAGCAAACAATGGGAATACTGGTGGAAGTGGCCGAGTACTCGCAATAGGCCAGGAGGAAGCCGTTGCAGACCCCACTGTTGTTACAGGTACATTTCTCCTCGACAACGCATATGCATATATGTTATTTGATAGTGGAGCGGAGAGGAGTTTTGTGAGTCATAGTTTTAAAAACATACTCAAACAATTCCATCAATCATTAAGTGAAACGTTTATAGTAGAAATGGCTAACAGGAAAACAGAAAGCGCTAAGGAAATATACTTAAACTGTACCCTCTCATTAAACAATCAATCCTTTCCAATCAACCTCATGCCAGTCTCAATAAAAAGTTTCGACATCATCATAGGCATGGATTGGCTAAGTTCTCATCATGCGGACATTTTATGTTACGATAAGGCCGTTTGTCTTAATCCGCCAAATGGCGAAACCCTCGTTATTTATGGTGACAAACCTATCACCCCTCTTCGTATCGTCTCTTGCATCAAGGCTCAAAAATATTTGCACCAGAAATTACACGCGTTCTTGGCACATATTGTGGATGTGAAACGAAGAGTAGAAGACATCAAGAGCGTGCCTAATGTCTGTGACTTTCCTGATGTCTTTCCTAAGGATTTTCTAGGAATCCCTCCTAAAAGGAAAGTCGAATTCAGAATCTACTTAATTCCTGGAGCCACCCTGTAACGCCCCGTTTATTTAAATAAATTAATAAATGTAAGTCCCAGACTAATTTGTGAAGAATTTAGAAAGTTGGAGGTTAAAAGTGTAAAATCCGGATTAGTTTTGTAAGTATTTATGAAGACAAGGAGTAAATGGTAATTTATGGGAATTCATTTGAAGAGATTATGGAATATAGGGGGTTGTTTGGTAATTTTCGTATCTAAAATGTAAAGGATTTAATGTCGAGGGTTCATTTGGTAATAATTGGATTGAATTTGAAAGAAAATGTAAGGGGGAGGGACTGATATTGTTATTATGGCATAAGGTTTTAAGGGATCGGGTATATAAGTTATATGGGAACGCTAACCCTAGCTTGTGGTAGCAGCCGCCGGGTAGCACCCACTTCAGCCGACACCACCTGTTTCCTCCACCCTCCGGTCACTCATGGCCGCCGATCGACCGCCTTCTTCTCCTTCTCTTACTCCAGCCGCTATGTTAGAGCCTTCCGCCGCCCTATCGAGACTTATCGCCACCATCCTTTCTCCGCCATGCGTGAAGACTGTTGTCGTTCGCTGTTCCGACCAAGCAGGGCGCCTGTTGCCTCGCTAATGAGAACCGCCGACCGCCACACTGTCGAGGAAGGTCGCCATTACGATGTTGCTGCCGGAGAATCGCCGTTTATGGGTTCCGACCATCGTTTGCGACCCATGGTGGCTGAGTTGGGAAAGTTTCAGTCTTCGAATCATGGTTGTCTGTGGTTGCTATTCGTTTGCTCGGATGAGGAACAAGAAAGACCACTGCCACCACCATTGGGTGGTGGCTAGCATCACAACCGTCGCTGCTATTGCTTTTTAGTGTTGCTACCGCCACCGTGAGCCACCAAGGGAGGGTGGCTGGACCTCTGTGCAAATAAAATCTTGTAGGTGTGTGTGTTTTGTTGTAGAAGGTGTTAATGGCCGGAAAACAGAATAGATGCCCACCATGGCTGCCAACCATGATGGCTGCCGCCTCGTACCACCGCCGACCACCATTAGGGTGGTTGTGTGTGTGTGTGTTAGTTAGTTAGTGTGTCTGTATAAAGCATTGTAATTGTAATTTCCAAAATATTAATGAAAAGATATGGAAAACCACCACTGTAAGGTGGTGGCCGCCGCCTCGAATCGCCATTGACCACCACTACCCGAGGTGGTGGTGGGTGGTGCCCCGCTAGCAAACCCTAATGGGATTAGATATTGGTTTTGGGCCTATTGGGCCATGTTTGGGTGGAAAACCCTAATTATGAGTATTGGGCCACTTGTGGGCCATTGCGATTGGATTGTGAATTAAGCCCAAACTATTCCAGGCCATTTATCTAGTAGAGTAAAGGACTTAATGGACTAACTCCTTAATGGGCCAATTGAGAAAATCCGAATATTTGAGAAATTATCAGGACACACACGAGAATTATTTAATAAGTGAACATTAAATAATAATCATTGGCAGAAATTAATCTAAGAAATAATGGTATTAATGGATTAATTCCTTAATAGATTAAGTCCCTAGTGTGTTAAGTCCTTAGTGGGTTAAGTAAGAAACATTTAACCCTAGTTATCATTTGATGTGAAACCCTAATTTCACTTGGGCTTTCTGTTGGGTCATCCAAGAATAATCAAATGGACTAGAGTAATTAGTTGGGCTCTAGGGTAAGGCCCATATGAAGGATGGGCCTAATTTGGAAAATTGGGCTATAGATGGGCCATAGTTGCGCCTAGTTGGTTGTATGATATTGGGCCCTTAGAATGAGACATGATGGACTGGACTGAACAATTGGGCCTTAAGGGAAGTCCGTGTAGAGGTTTGGGCCCAATTTGGAAAGTTGGGCCATATGTTGGGCTTTGATCCCTAGTTGACTTTGGACCTATGGATTAGGCCTTGGGCTTGGGTAAGCCAAGCTAGGGGTAATGTAGTAATTATCAAAAGCATGTATTTTTAGTTATGTGTTAGAACCCAATTATTAATTGGGTGTTATTTGGTGTTGACAGTTCGAGAATCTGTCAGCCAGCAGCTGGGGTGGAGTCTGCGGGACTTCAGCAGTGTGGGATTGTGTCTACGGGACTTCAGCAATGTGAGGTGAGTTTCCTTCCAGTAGGAAGAGGTCTACGGCCACAATGCTGGCCTGTTTAATTAGCAGTAGTTCTAGACTTCAGTCCGATGTAGTAGTTCAGTATGCTTGGTATCTTTGTGATACAGACATGGTATGAGTTATGTGTTCCGGACTATGGTGTGATGCAGTATACAGTATATGTGTTCGTGTTATATTCTATGATTATGTTATACTATGTTTAGTTAGTTCCGGACCTCGGTTCGATGCAGTAGTTAGGGTGCTTGATGTCTTTGTGATTCAAGCATGTTTTGTGTTATGTGTTCCAGACTCTTTTCCGATGCAGTATGCAGTATATGTGTTCATGCTAGTTGACATGTTATGCTATGTTATGATTCAGTGAGTTCCAGACTTCGGTCCGATGCAGTTAGTTCCGTACTTCGGTCCGATGCAGGGGACAAGGTCCCAGTTAGTTCTGGACTTCGGTCCGGTGCAGAGGGCAAGGCCCTAGTCAGTTTCCGGATTGCGGTCCGATGCAGTGGGCAAGGCCCAATATTTTTTTATATGTTATTTTATCACTAAGCTTCGTGCTTACAGTTTCAGTTTTGGTTTCAGGTACTCAGTTTTCAAAAGAGGAGTTCGGGAAGATTGCAGTGCACACACCATTTGTTCAGCCTGGGATGTTTATACTCTGATATACTTGACAATTGTTAAGATATTATTAGATACATTGCTTATGATTTTTATATGAGGTTTATCGACTATGGTTTTTATTATTAAATTAAACAAAATTTTTAGACTGTGTTTTTGGGATGTTTCAAGTTGGTATCAGATCCTTGGTTTGAGGGATTCGGACACACTTTCGGGTGTGTCTGAACTCAAACTAAGGAAGTGGTATAAAGTTTTCAAAAGAAAAACCATGGTTACAAAAGAATTTTGAGAAGACAATTTTAGAAAAAGTATAAGGAAAAGAGTTTTAGAAAAAGCGAAAAGAATTTTGAAAAGAGAAAAAGGGTGTGGTGCATGTAATCAGCCGAGCTCAAGTAAGTACTCCCAAATTACCCATACAAGTTCATGTTATGTTTACCAATTCCAGTTTCAGTAGAACAACATGCTAGAATTAGACTAAAGATCTAGGAGGATGCCTTATGTGTCTGCTATATGTGTTTCAGTTTTATTAGAATTGCATGCTAGTATTGAGTAGACAGCAGTAGGATGGCCTGTGTAGGTTATGCCTGATAGTATGAGCTTAGCATTGCATGCTAGTACAGTTTCTTGTTATGAGGATAGAATTGCTTGAGTAGTCTCCTGTGTCTGAATGTTGCTTGCTTTGTGCTTTGTGGGACTCGGAGTAATGGGAGCTAGCCATTACATGAATATGTCACATCACATGTGATCAGGATTGAATAATCTCAGAGTGCTAGATGTGGCCCTATTGCGCAACTCTTTTTTGAGTTTAATCGTTGTAGGGACGAGTCTTTTACTCGAAGGATTATCTAAGCCTCGCCAAATGTGATGGTATTCAGGTAATGGATAGTTGGCATTACAAGGAGGCCTTCAGCAGCTGAGGACTGGATTGGGTGGAGTCCGAGATTTCCCTAGGGCAAGCCTAGGATGAGAGTAGCAGAGATCATCAGTAGTAGAAGTGGCTTGGTGGAGTCGACGCAGTACTTGAGGAAAGTACGGATAGATGTGGAAGGTAGTATGGGCCCGTACTACTGAAAGCAGAGGATCCGTACTCGAATCAAGGAAGGCTGAGATGAATCCAGGGAACTTGTAGTGTGTGAGATCCATCGAGATTGGATGAGTAGTGTGATGTTAGTGATGACATGTTGCCGAGTATAGTGACGCTACGTGGTAGACCATATGGTAGTTCTGGTGTCGATAGGGGATCAGGCTCGGACTCTAGAGCCGGGCAGATTGATGTTCAGATGAGGGAGTTCAATTCATTTGAGAATTTCGCGCAATATCATTGACCAGAATCCTGTGATCCTTATTGTGATCAAGGAGGGCATCATAGAGATTTGTGATGAGAGGACGAGTGCATTCTGCACTGAGATAGCAGTCATGATAGAGACCCGTACGTTGATGTTTCGAGAATTCAGAGTTTGTGAAGCTTCATATTGTCATGGGGGGTTAGGGACCCCATTGTTAGTAGCAGATGGTTGGCGGACGTCACCAACACTTTTTGTACCAAACATTGTCTCGAAAGGAGAAAAGATATGACTTACTTCCTATCTCCTGAGGGATAGAGCACGAGATTGATAGGAAGAGGTTGGTAGTGAGTTGAGTGATGACGTGGTTGATGCTATGTCATGGGATGACTTCCAGATCAGATTATGAGCAGTGTGTGCCCAGGCGATTGAGGCGTAGCAGTTGGCGCAACAGTTGTTAGATCTCCACCAGAAGACTGAGACTGTGGCATAGATCACTGCCAAGTCTCGTGAAAGAGCTTATATGGTACCATAGTATGCAGCAGATGAGGAAATGAAGAAGCTAAGTTATCAGAACATACTGTAGAATGATAGCAGGGAGATTGTGAGTATCTCGGGATGCAAGACCCTGAATGATATGACTTCCATAGCTTGAGAGTGGGATATGGACTTGGAGCACATTGGGAAGAGGGAACCAAATCAGTTGCTTATAGTGAGGGGTCTTGGGAGGGGACCATAGATTTCAGATTAGCTTTCAAGAGACCAGCAGGACAGATTCGGTGCAGCACTTGCAGGAAACTACACAAGGGAGCCTTTCGTTCTAGAGGTTTAAGTAAGTGTAACCCTGAGTTATCCTCAATTTGTATCTGAATTGTATTTTTATGAGATGTTATATGCCAACTGCATACCGAGAAGCATTGGCAAATAGTGATAGACCAATTCCCCAGATTACGGGATTGGGAGAGTACAACGCCATCTTGGTTTATTCCAAGACTGAGGAGTAGCACGAGAAACACCTGAGGGAGTTGCTAGAGACTTTGAGGAGGAAGAGAATTTTTGCAAGGTTCTTTAATCGTGAGTTCTGGTTGCACGGGGTGCAATTTCTTTGGGTACCTCGTCAATCGGAAGGATATTCTAGTCGATCCAGCCAAGATAGAGGTCGTGATAAAGTGGGAGATTCTGATGGTCTCCAATTGAGATTCGGAGCTTCCTGGGTCTAGCGGGTTATTACCGGAGATTTATTCGAATTTTTAGAGTTGTGTGATCTTTTGGATTAGCTAGTGTTGAAACACTAGCAATGGTAAGTGTGGTTAGCAGATTGGTCATGGGTGGTGAGAAGGATTGGGAATTCTTCCAGTTTTGTGTGCTGTAGGGCATTAGCGAAATCAAAGTGGGGGAGAATCACCCAAGGATTCGGAAGCGAGGCAGTTTTGAGACTAGGATAAGTTTCGAATCCTTATTGGGAAGGAAGATAGCCCAAGCGGCTGTGTGGTTTGAGGATTGTGTGAGATGGAAGTTCAGAAAAGCTTGCCAATAAGGAGATCACGTTCTCGTGATGTTACTAGCAAGCCTTAGGGAATCAGGTTTGGGATTCCATTTAGGACATGAGTTCAGTTGAGTGCGGGGCAAGCGCATGTTCGATCCACTATTAGAGTGTTGTAAGCCTGCGGGTGTAGTCGTAGCATTCACTAGCAGTCAGATAGTATCAGAGTGTTGTAAGTCTGCGGGTGTAGCTGTAGCATTCACTAGCAGTCAGATAGTATTAGACTGATGTGAGTCTGTGGGTGTAGCCGCGGCCTTCACTAGGTTGGTAGATAGCGTGAGTGCGTTGGTAGGACGTGGAAAGAACAGTAGTACCCACCAGTTCGGGTGTAGCAGTGAGGAAATGGAAATCCACGGATTGGATTTCGGAATTTCCCAGACGGATGAGACCTGGTTAAGCCAGTGATAAGATTGTAGAAGCGCGACTATAGAGATGAGAGCAAGGAAGCAGTGGACTGCTTAAGGTCATTTATGACATAAGGCTACAATTGGTGATGTAGCAATCGCGTTTAGCTTTGGGTTTGGTGACATCAGGATTTGACGCATGGAACCAATCAGTTAGAGCAAAAGGCCGTTAGGGCCACAGTGTCAGGATAACTAGTAGCAGCTAGATCCATAGAAGGATTTCGTCCAGAAGTCGTGCGAGGCAGCTAAGTAGGGAGTCCTTTGGCTCTGCAGTTGGGCTGGAACCCGATATTTCAGATGATTGGCGGAAATTGAGACTAGGTAGGTCTCGGTAGACGATGGGAAACAGCCATGTGGCAGCATATAGTTCAGACAGTTCAGTGTTTCAGGCAGTTCAGTGTTCAGGCAGTTCAGTGTTTCAGGCAGTTCAGTGTTCAGGCAGTTCAGTGTTTCAGGCAGTTTAGTGTTCGGGCAGTTCAGTGTTCAGGCAGTTCAGTGTTCAGGCAGTTCAGTGTTTCAGACAGTCAGTGTTTCATGCAGTTCAGTGTTTTCAGGCAGATCAGGGATTCAGACAGTTTTGGGTCACCATCAGTGATGGTATTTGAGGATCTCATGTATGATAAGTGTAAGAGATTGCTGAGTAATTCTTAGTCACCCACCGTGGGGTTCAGCTATAATGATTCAGTATGAGTTGTCTGTTAGGGATTTAGATCATCTAGAGATAGCAAATGTCAGACAGAGTACATGTGAGCTTCTTGCGAGGGATTAGTTCACCTACAAATGTTATGGATTTGTGATGATTGGTCATAGCTACCCTAAGAACGTTAGGGTGCGCCCAGGATGGTAACCATGTCACTTGAGTTGATAGCGTGTAAGGTATGATAAGGAGTGATTTCGAGGACGAAATCTAATTTAAGAGGGGGAGAGTTGTAACGCCCCATTTATTTAAATAAATTAATAAATGTAAGTCCCAGACAAATTTGTGAAGATTTTAGAAGTAGGAGGTTAAAAGTGTAAAATCCGGATTAGTTTTGTAAGTATTTATGAAGACAAGGAGTAAATGGTAATTTATGGGACTTCATTTGAAGAGAGTATGGAATATAGGGGGTTGTTTGGTAATTTTCGTACCTAAAATGTAAACGATTTAATGCTAAGGGTTCATTTGGTAATAATTGGATTGAATTTAAAAGAAAAGGGAAGGGGGAGGGACTGATATTGTTATTATGGGATAAGGTTTTAAGGGATCGGGTATATAAGTTATATGGGAACCCTAACCCTAGCTTGTGGTAGCAGCCGCCGGGTAGCACCCACTTCAGCCGACACCACTTGTTTCCTCCACCCTCCGGTCACTCATGGCCGCCGATCGACCGCCTTCTTCTCCTTCTCTTACTCCAGCCGCTATGTTAGAGCCTTCAGCCGCCCTATCGAGACTTATCGCCACCATCATTTCTCCGCCAAGCCAGCCGCCATGCGTGAAGAATGTTGTCGTTCGCTGTTCTGACCAAGCAGGGCGCCTGTTGCCTCGCCAATGAGCACCGCCGACCGCCACACTGTCGAGGAAGGTCGCCATTGCGATCTTGCTGCCAAAGAATCGTCGTTTCTGGGTTCCGACCATCGTTTGCCACCCATGGTGGCTGAGTTGGGAAAGTTTCAGTCTACAGATCGTGGTTGCGTGTGGTTGCTGTTCGTTTGCTCGGATGAGAGACAAGAAAGACCACCGCCACCACCATTGGGTGGTGGCTAACATCACAACCGTCGCTGCTGTTGCTTTTTAGTGTTGCTGCCGCCACCGTGAGCCACCAAGGGAGGGTGGCTGGACCTTTGTGCAAATAAAATCTTGTAGGTGTGTGTGTTTTGTTGTAGAAGGTGTTAATGGCCGGAAAACGGAATAGATGCCCACCATGGCCGCCAACCATGGTGGTTGCCGCCTTGTACCACCGCCGACCACCATTAGGGTGGTTGTGTGTGTGTGTGTTAGTTAGTTAGTGTGTGTGTATAAAGCATTTTAATTGTAATTTCCAAAAGATTAATGAAAAGATATGGAAAACCACCACCTTAAGGTGGTGGTCGCCGCCTCAAACCGTCATTGACCACCACTACCCGAGGTGGTAGTGGGTGGTGCCCCGCTAGCAAATCCTAATGGGCTTAGAGACTGGTTTTGGGCCTATTGGGCCATGTTTGGGTGGAAAACCCTAATTATGAGTATTGGGCCACCTGTGGGCCATTGGGATTGGATTGTGAATTAAGCACAAACTATTCCAGGCCATTTATCTAGTAGAGTAAAGGACTTAATGGACTAACTCCTTAATGGGCCAATTGAGAAAATCCTAATATTTGAGAAATTATCAGGACACACACGAGAATTATTTAATAAGTGAATATTAAATAATAATCATTGATAGAAATTAATCTAAGCAATAATGGACTTAATGGATTAAGTCCTTAATGGATTAAGTCCCTAGTGTGTTAAGTCCTTAGTGGGTTAAGTAAGAAACACTTAACCCTAGTTATCATTTGATATGAAACCCTAATTTCACTTGGGCTTTCTGTTGGGCATCCAAGAATAATCAAATGGACTAGAGTAATTAGTTGGGCTCTAGGGTAAGGCCCATATGAAGGATTGGGCCTAATTTGGAAAATTGGGCCATAGATGGGCCAAAGTTAGGCCTAGTTGGTTGTATGATATTGGGCCATTAGAATGAAACATGTTGGACTGGACTGAGCAATTGGGCCTTAAGGGAAGTCCGTGTTGAGGTTTGGGCCCAATTTGGAAAGTTGGGCTTTGATCCCTAGTTAACTTTGGGCCTATGGATTGGGCCTTGGGTTTGGGTAAGCCAAGCTAGGGGTAATGTAGTAATTATCCAAAGCATGTATTTTTAGTTATGTGTTAGAACCCAATTATTAATTGGGTGTTATTTGGTGTGGACAGTTCGGGAATCTGTCAGCCAGCAGTTGGGGTGGAGTCTACAGGACTTCAACAGTGTGGGATTGTGTCTACGGGACTTCAACAGTGTGAGATGAGTTTCCTTCCAGTAGGAACGGGTCTACGGCCACAATGTCGGCCTGTTTAGTTAGTAGTAGTTCCGGACTTCAGTCCGATGCAGTAGTTCAGTATGCTTGGTATCTTTGTGATACAGACATGGTATGAGTTATGTGTTCCGGACTATGGTCTGATGCAGTATATAGTATATGTGTTCATGTTATATGCTATGATTATGTTATACTATGTTTAGTTAGTACCAGACCTCGGTCCGATGCAGTAGTTAGGGTGCTTGATGTCTTTCTGATTCAAGCATGTTTTGTGTTATGTGTTCCGGACTCTTTTCTGATGCAGTATGCAGTATATGTGTTCATGCTAGTTGACATGTTATGCTATGTTATGATTCAGTGAGTTCCGGACTTCGGTCCGATGCAGTTAGTTTCGGACTTCGGTCCGATGCAAGGGACAGGGTCCCAGTTAGTTCCGGACTTCGGTCCGAAGCAGTTAGTTTCGGACTTCAGTCTGATGCAGTTTCCGGACTTCGGTCCAATGCAGAGGGCAAGGCCTTAGTCAGTTTCTGGACTGCGGTCTGATGCAGTGGGCAAGGCCCAATATTTGTCTATATGTTATTGTATGGTATGTGGTAGTTTGGGGGAGCTCACTAAGCTTCGTGCTTACAGTTTCAGTTTTGGTTTCAGGTACTCAGTTTTCAAAAGAGGAGCTCGGGAAGATTGCAGTGCACCCACCATTTGTTCAGCCTGGGATGTTTATACTCTGATATACTTGATAGTTGTTATGATATTTTGAGATACATTGCTTATAATTTTTATATGAGGTTTATCGACTATGGTTTTTATTATTAAATTAAACGAAATTTTCAGACTATGTTTTTGGGATGTTTCACACCCCTGTGGCCAAAGCGCAGTATCGCTTAGCCCCAGCAGAGATGCAAGAACTATCCAGTCAACTGAATGAACTTCTCAGCAAAGGATTCATCCAACCAAGCTTCTCATCTTGGGGAGCACCAGTGTTGTTCGTGAAAAAGAAAGACGGATCGTTCAGAATGTGTATCGACTACTGAGAACTCAACAAACTTACCATCAAGGACCGGTATCCCCTATCACGAATAAATAATCTATTCGACCAACTCCAAGGAGCAAACTATTTTTCCAAGATCGATCTGAGATCGGGATATCACTAGCTACGAGTCCTAGACGGTGATATTCCCAAGATGGATTTCCGAACAAGATACGGTCACTATGAATTTGTAGTGATGCCGTTCGGACTAACCAACGCCCCTGTCGTGTTCATGGACTTAATGAATCGAGTATGCCGTTCCTTCCTGGACAAATTTGTGATTGTGTTCATAGATGACATACTCATCTACTCAAAGAGTAGAGAAGAACATGGTCAGCTCCTGAGACAAGTCTTAGAGACATTATGAGCTAAGAAACTTTATGCAAAGTTCTCAAAATGCGAATTATGGATTAAGAAAGTGGACTTCCTAGGGCACGTGGTCAGCGAAGAGGGAATCCACATGGACCCTTCTAAGATCAAGGCTATCAAGAATTGGGCGGCGCCCACAACGCCAACCGAGATTCGCCAATTCCTAGGTCTCACTGGATATTACCATAGGTTCATACAGAACTTCTCCAGCATTGCGAAACCTCTTACCTCCCTGACTCAGAAGGGTGTAGCCTACAAATGGGTAGAAAAACAAGATACCGCATTTCAGACCTTGAAGCAAGCCCTGTGTAGTGCACCCATCTTGTCCCTTTAAGAGGGGACAGAAGACTTCGTAGTATATTATGATGCTTCCAATCGAGGGCTGGGTTCTGTGCTAATGCAGCGAGGAAAGGTTATTATGTACGCCTAACGACAACTGAAAACACATGAAGCCAACTACGCCACTTACGACTTAGAACTTGGAGCAGTGGTGTTCGCTCTAAAGATCTGGAGACACTACCTATACGGTACGAAGTGCACCATCTTCACAGACCACAAGAGCCTTCAGCACATATTCGATCAAAAGGAGCTCAACATGAGGCAAAGACGTTGGGTTGAGCTACTCAACGACTACGAATGTGAGATTCGTTATCATCCGGGAAAAGCCAATGTGGTGGCAGATGTCCTTAGTCATAAGGAGTACTCTGGTCGAAGAGTGAAGTCATTAACCATGACAATTCATTCACACTTATCAACACAAATCAATAAAGCTCAATTGGAAGCCTTGAAACCCGAAAACATGGCAGGTGAAGCACTTAGAGGAATGGACAAAAATTTTGAGATCAAGAGTGATGGAGTTCGTTCTCTCCTAAACCAAATCTAGACACCAACGTTTGGTGGGTTCAGAGAAATGGTTATGGCCGAAGCACACAAGACCCCATACTCCATGCACCCGGGCTCAGATAAGATGTATCTAGACCTCAAGCAACTCTACTGGTCGCCAAACATGAAAGCAAAAATTGTTTCCTATGTGGGTAAGTACTTGACTTGTGCCAAAGTCAAGGTAGAACATCAAAAGCCCTCATGGTTACTCCATCAGCCCGAAATACCTGAGTGGAAGTGGGAGCATATTTCCATGGATTTCATAACCAAACTACCCAAGACATCGGGCGGTCACGATACCATTTGGGTGATCATCGATAGGTTAACCAAATTTGTCCACTTCTTGTCAATCAAAGATACTAATAAGATGGAGAAGCTAACAAGAACCTACATCCGAGAGATCATGCGAATTCATGGAGTGTCGATATCTATCATCTCGGACCAAGACAATAGATTCACCTCAAGGTTCTGGTAAACACTATAGAAAGCCTTAGGTACTAAGCTGAATATGAGTACAGCCTATCACCCACAAACTGATGGGGCAGAGTGAGAGAACAATCCAAACCCTAGAGGAAATGTTGTGAGCATGTGTAATCGACTTCGGTAAGCATGGGACATCCACTTGCCATTGGTGGAGTTATCTTATAACAACAGTTATCACACTAGCATCAAGACTGCTCCATTCGAAGCCCTTTATGGTCGCAAGTGTAGATCACCTATGTGCTGGGCGGAGGTGGGCGACATGCAGTTGGCGAAAGGTCTAGTCCCTGATAGTACTCTCACTGGTCCGGAAATCATAAAGGAAATGACTGAAAAGATCGTTCAAATTCGAGAGCGACTGAAAGCCTCATGAGAGAGACAAAAGAGCTATGTCAACAAAAGACGAAAACCATTGGAATTTCAGGTTGGTGACCGCGTTCAACTGAAGGTCTAACCCTGGAAGGGCATGATACGCTTCGGGAAACGTGGAAAGCTAAACCCTAGGAACATTGGACCCTTCGAAATTACTGCAAGGATTGGTCCAGTAGCTTATAGACTTCAACTTCCAATCGAACTTAACAAAGTACATCCGGTGTTTCACGTGTCTAACTTGAAGAGGTGTCTATCCAACAAAACTCTTGTAATTCCACTCAAGGAAATCGAGCTGAATGAAAATCTTAGCTTTGTGGAAGAACCCGTCGAAATCATGGATAAGGAAATCAAACGAACTAAGCAGAGTCGCATACTAATAGTGAAAGTTCACTGGATTGCTAAGTGGGGACCCGAATTCACATAGGAGCGAGAAGATCAGATGCAACAAAAGTACCCACATCTTTTCCCTAGTTCATAAACTTTTGCTTTGTAATTAATTTTAGGATGAAATTACCTCTAACGGGGGGATAATGTAACAACCCGATATTTCAGGTCAATGTAACGACTGGAAGTCAACTATTGTAATATCTTTGTGAATTATTAAAAATAGCGTCAAAAATGAAATGTTCAAAAAGCTCAGGTTGAGTATACTAAGTGGTAGATATCGTATCAAGGTTTCCAAAAATATAAAGAACAATAAAATCTGAGTTATAACCAAGAAGTTATGACCAATCAAAGATCCGTATCAATACCGTTAAAGCGCTATTAAGCCTAAAACACAAAATCTCAATAAAATACTTTTTGGCCTTAAGTATCTTAATGAAAGTCGTAGATATCCCTAAACCGTGAGCATACATAAAAAGAATGCCCAAATCTGACTTCGTATGAGGAAGTTATGATTTTTCGAAGTTTCGGATATAACGGTAGACAGCTAAAAACTCGAAATAGAGATCGAGCGACTTTTAGCCGACGCAACCTAAATGAGAACTGAAGATCTCGACAATAGTGATACAACTGTAAAAAGACAGACGAAAACGGACGTCGGATGAAGAAGTTATGGATTTTTAACGGTTAATCCCGTATGAAAACATAAATCTTTTATTATACACTTCATGTTGTCTTTATAACTACTACATAGATTTTGTTAACATGCAAACATCTTATACTACTATACCCTCTCAGGATGAAGCATAATTATGAATATTTGAAGTTTTATTTATATGTTTGCATCATGTCAAGGGTAACCATTTTTACTATAACATTCATAAACATGCAAGAACATACCAATCATTATTATACCTTGTCAAAACTATAGAAAACGGTAATTATTTCAGAGACAAACATATTCATTCTAATATGTGACTTAATTGAGAATTCGTGAGTCATTTATCTTCAAAATACCTTTCAAGGTATCGCTAGAAGTCATGTTTATAACCAGAATCTCCCGTCCGGAGAACGTGACAAATGTGTATAGATCTATATGGGACTAATGATTATGCGCCCTGACTGCTAGCTACAGTCCTCGGGGTGACAAGTGTCATCTCGATTCGACGCCTGAAGAACATCGCTACAAGAAAATTATGATAGTACGGTTATAAAAACTCACTAGATAGACAATTATTATGGTATTATGTTTTCACGGGAAAAGTAAAAAATACAATTCCTTTCACATTCAAATACAAATTTTCTTATAGTTTTGTTTTATAATAAGACTATACATCATTCTTTTGAGCATGTCATAGTTGCTTACAGGTTACAGTCTTGGTCATCTGAGACTGCTTTTCACTTGTAGGAAAATATAGGATTTTCCTGGTTCAAATACATACAATTTATACAACAATCATTCATACTCATTTCATACAATTGTTAGAAAATATCGGATTTTCTCGAAAACATACACGAACTTTCAAATAGCATACATTTTCTCAAAACACTACTTATGAACTCACCAACTTTATTGTTGAAATTTTTCTTTGAAATAACTTGTATTATCAGGAAAACGCTAAATCAAGTAGCAGCTACTTTTGAAGACTAACGCGCTGGCGTTAGTAACATATTTTGGATCACCATATTATATTTGATATTCAAACATGTAACACATACAATCATGTAAAATTTTCAAATATATTTATATTATGGTGGTGTGTACTTTCTTTACTATTTAATTGTTATGATACTGTACATGACGTCCTCCACCCCCGTACGTTTCCGCCGTTTGGGTTTGGGGGTGTGACACTTCTTTACTTGGAAAGATGACCAAATAACCCTTCACTGGTACTTGTGAAAGGGGTGAGGGTTTATTGGATCTCTTACACACCGATGTTTGTGGGCCCTTTAGATCCAACACAAGGGATGCAAGCCGCTTCTATGTGACGTTTACTGATGATTATAGCAGATATGGGTATATCTACTTAATCAAGCACAAGTCAGAAACCTATGAAAAGTTCAAAGAGTTTAACTAGGAAGTTGAGAATCATTTGGGCAGGAAAATCAAGATTCTTCGATCCGATCATGGAGGAGAGTAACTTAGTCTTGAATTCCACGACTACCTCAAGGAATTCGGAATCGTTTGGCAATTAACGCCACCTACGACACCGCAATTGAATGGTGTAGCTGAGAGGAGTAATCGAACCTTGTTGGACATCGTTCGTTCCATGATGATTTGTGCTTCGCTACATATCTCATTCAGGGGGTATGCCTTTGAGACTGTCGCCCATATCCTTAACTTAGTCCCTACAAAGAAGGTTGCCAAAACAGCTCACAACATGTGGACAAGGAAAGCTCCCTCGTTGGCACATATCAAGGTTTGGGGTTGCGAGGATTTCGTAAGATAAGAGACTCACGAAAAGCTCGAACCTTGTAGTGAGCGGTGTATTTTCATCAGCTATCCGTAGAAGTCCTTTAGATATCTCTTCTATTGACCGAGTGACAATGTTGTCTTCGTTGCGAGGATAGGGGTTTTTCGAGAGCGATAACTCTTAAGCTAAAGGGACAGTCGGAGGCAAATCGATCTTGAAGAGCTTCAAGAATCGAACGATGAAGGAACCTCTAACACTGGTGCTCAACTTCAGTAGGAAACTCCTGTTGAACCGATTGACGAGTCCTTACCTCTTAGACATTCTAGTAGAGTTAGTGTTCCACCTATGTTGTATGGTTTACATATAACAAGTGAGGGTGATACTTTTATTAGTGATACTACACTAATAATTTCGGATGAACCTAACAGCTACAAGGAAGCCAAGGTAGGCCCTGAGTCTGTGAAATGGAAAGAGGCTATGGACAGCGAGATTCATTCCATGTATGACAACCAAGTTTGGAATTTGGTTAACAATCTGCCAGGTTGTAAGACGGTCGGGTGCAAGTGGATCTTCAAGAAGAAGACCGACATGGATAGGAAGGTACACACTTACAAGGCACGATTGTTGTGAAGAGATTTAGTCAAACTCCTAGAGTTGACTATGATGAGACCTTCTCACCAGTTGCGAAGATAAAGTCTATTATGATGATGCTAGCCATTGCTGCATTTCATGAATATGAAATATGGCAGATGGACGTCAAAACTGCTTTCCTTAATAGGAAGTTGGCTAAGGATGTTTACATGAGTCAGCTAGAGGTTTTTTTTGATGCGAAGCATCCTAATAAAGTGTGTAAGCTTGAGAAATCCATATATGGATTGAAACAAGCATTTTGCAGATGGAATCTTTGTTTTGATGAGAAAGTCAAAGATTTTGGTTTTCTACGGACCAAGGATGAGTCATGTGTATATGTCAAAGCCAGTGGGAGTATAGTTAGCTTCATCGTATTATATGTCGATGACATACTACTCATAGGAAATGACATCCCGACCCTGCAGGAGGTTAAGTTCTGGCTTGGGAAGTGTTTCACTATGAAGGGCCTTATAGAGGCTTCCTATATTCTAGGAATAAGGATAGTGAGAAAGAGGAGTAAAAGGCTAATAGGACATAGTCAGAATGCTTACTTGGACAAGGTACTAAAGCGTTTTGGTATGGAGAATTCCAAGAAAAGGGATTTACCGATCCAAAGCAATGCCAAGTTGAGTAAGACTCAAAGTCCGACTACCGAATTCGAGATAGTGGAGATGAGCTGAGTACCTTACGCTTCCGTCGTTGGCTCGGCCATGTATGTTATGACTTGTACTCGCCCTGATGTGGCCTTCGCTTTGAGCATGGTCAACAGATATCAAGGGAACCCTGGCAAAGCACATTGGACCACAGTCAAGAATATTCTTAAGTACCTTCGGAGGACCAAGGAATGGTTTCTAGTCCTCAGTGGGAGTGATGACTTAAGGTGTGTCACACCCCCGAACCAGACGGCGGAAACGACCGAGGGCTCATGTGACTAAATTTGAATATCATCACAATGAATATACATGAATCATAACATAAACATCACCATGCATCAATATATCACAACTGACATTGTTCACATCAAGTACATTGTTTTACACATTACATATCCATAACATAAAATGTTTGATAGTTTTCAAAAGCACAACACACTAACATACTTGGTACTACTCCTCAACTTACCTGTTACCTGAGAATACAAGTTATTTTGAAAACGGTCAACATATGAAATGTTGGTGAGTTCATAAGTAGGCTTGATATGAAAATGTTTTGTGTAGTTTGTAAGAAAACAACCTAGAAAATCCGGTATTTTCTGAAAAGACCATTGTTTATATACAAGTGTGAAGATCCGTAAATATATGCATGATGATTTCCAGGCGTGTATACTTGAAAAGCTTCGTATTAAAAGTACCAGTGAAAAATGATGAACTTCCCCTGAAAACCCGATGTTTTCCGACAAATAAAAAAAATATCATATAACTGTTCGAATTGTTATTCCATCACTTGAATGATTTTTGGTTTACCTTGATTACTTGATTATTATTGGATTTATTTATGTGAGTCGTTATAACCATGAATGATAATGACTAGTTCATCTGTCTTGGCACTCTGGTGAACGCCAGAATTGATCTTAATATTTTGTCACGCTAGACTCGCCGAGTCTAATTGTACCAAACAGCTGAGGTGTGGGGGAGTCACCCCCGTATAGATCTATACACAAACTCTCGCTCTCCCTCCAGGAGACTTTGATTTTATCTACAGACTACGACCGACACACGTTGGTGCCACCCGTTATTACTCACTAAAACCCAATTGACTTTGATTACTGTTGATTATCGACCTGTATTTATTTACTTGGATTGACGATCCGCCTAATAAACGAGGAGAAGAGGATTACAAGATCCTACTATTCCTGCGTATTATCTACATCTATTGGTTATACGAAGGACACGCTGGCCCATTTCGCATTTGATTTACTTGGACCTTACTAGGAATTATAATGGGCCACTAAGGCCCAATAGCACTTAAAAGCCATTGAGGGTCCCTTAAATATGAAATTGGGTCATAGAAGTCCCAATAACATTTATTATTATCCCTTGGGCCCAAAAATCATGTTAATGGGTCATAAAGGCCAAACAAGCATGTT
The DNA here is from genome assembly GCF_051521515.1 of Lactuca serriola. Taxonomy (NCBI): domain Eukaryota; kingdom Viridiplantae; phylum Streptophyta; class Magnoliopsida; order Asterales; family Asteraceae; genus Lactuca; species Lactuca serriola. The sequence goes on along the minus strand of NC_136412.1, from coordinate 187,611,906 downwards.
TGGAACTTTCAAGCCCAAAGAAATTAATGTTTACTTGTTTTAGGTATAGTTTAATTGTTGGAAAGTTTGATTGAACCATTGTTAAATTTGTATCGGTACGAGACCGGTCGGTCGTTTATAACGATATTTGGAAACTTATGTATGTTCATCTTTTTATTTTTCATAAGTTGTAGTTTGGTAATTTTGACCCAAATATCTTAATAAGAAAATAATTAACTTAAATATTGGTTTGACCCTTTTCAGCCCTTCTTTAATAAAAATGACAATTTTAGTTCCTTAAATAAAAAAAAGACATTTTAGGCTCTAAAACCATTTTCTTGTCATTTTTGACCCATAGACTTTGTTTAAATGATGATTTTAACACAAAATTTACTTTTACCAGTTTCAGCCCTTCCAGAAAAGTGTTTTTCGGTTAAAGCCCAAACTTTTTTCAACTTTTACAATTTTAGCCCAAAATCCAAAAAGTTTACATTTTTTTATCCTTGTTTGGAAAATACTTCATTTTAACCCCTGAAACAGTTTCATTTACCCTTTTTACCCTTTTTTTTGAGATGTTTATCATTTCACCCCCTTGAAAGTTGAGATTTTCGCAAGTTATGGCCTAATGGGCCGAAAAGCACAAATTTGGCCCATTAAGCTACAATTTACACTTCTAGCCTTTAAAAGAGTATGATATTCATAAAAACACTTATTTTTACTGTTTTGACTCTTTTATCCCCTAAGAAAAATGTTAGTAGCAATTTTTCAACACAACTTTTGTTTGTTTGGCAATTTTAGCCCAAAAATGGGTTTTATGTTGAAATATGTATATTTTAATCTTAGAGGGTAATTTTTCTTGACTTGTTTTAGTGTAATACTTCTTAGATCATGTTTATCTTCCTCTTAGAGTCATATATCTCAAATTTCTATTCTTTTTGTTTCACATTTACCACAAAAACACATGAAATCACACATAACATACACATACACATAGATCTACACATTTTACTTGTATTCTCCCCTATAAAACATATGAAAACCGAAAATAGAGGGGTATGAACTCACCTTTTCTTGTAGACCTCGGTTTTGAAGAAGAAATGAAAGAAAATGGTGAGATTTTTTGGCCTAGCAAGCTTCTTGGTAGATCTTTGGCTTAGATGTGTTCTAAGAAGCAAGATCATGAATTTTATATGAGTTAAGGGAGATTTTTGAGGAATTTAAAAAGTTAAAGCATGGATCAAACAACAACTTACCAAGGATTAGTGATATTAGGAGAAGATCTTCTTGTAGCCCCTTGTGATTCTCGAAATTTTGGAGAAAATGAAAGAGTTCTAGAGAGGGTTTTGATGAACTTTGAAATGGTGATGGGCTATGTGTGTGTTTCGGCCGAATTAAGAGGAGAAAAGGGGAGAGAAGTTGCATGGGAACATGAGATGCCCTAGATGCATGAGATGTACTATACCTTGATAAACTTTAAGTAATAATGATGTTTCAACATAGAAGTCAACTCCATTAATCTTCTTTTTTTTTTTTATATGTTGGCCAAGAATGGGCTAAGGAGAGGAATGTGTTGGGCCTTTTTGCGTTTGAGTCCATACTATGGGCCTAATTTGATGGTTTTCGGCCCATTGGCCCTTTTAGAGAAATTCACGGCCCAAATATTCATCAAGTATGAGTTTTGTGGCCCATTAGGGCTAATTAGGTTAGTTATGGCCCAACAAGCTCCATTAGGGTATTTTATTTCATTCTAGGCCCATTATGGACCAAAATGTCAAAATCAATCAAAATGGGTCCAATTAGAGACGATTTAAGAGTTCTAAGCCCAAAATAGTCAAATTGGAAGCTTATTGGCCCATTAGGCCCAATAAGGAATTCCTAGTCCATAATGGACTTAACCCGGGGTTTCTAGGGTTTCTAATTCTTTGTTGACTATTTGAAGTGCTTTCATAGAGGGTTTGATGGAAAATTTGTTGTTATTGAATAAGCATCATGCATGCTTTCACATTTTTGGTTCACAAATGTTATCATTGTTGTTGTTACATGTTATAGAATTCCTAGTTGTGACATCATCCCCCCGTTAGAGGGAATTTCGTCCTGAAATTATTTCTAAAGCTAGATTTGAGAATGTGAGCATATGTGAGGGTACTTCTGCTTCATCTGGTCTTCGCGTTCCCATGTGAATTTTGGCCCACGCTTCGCGTTCCACCATACCTTCACAATCGGAATGCAACTTTGCTTAGTACGCTTCACCTCTCTGTCCATGATTTCGACTGGTTTTTCGACGAATAGGAGATTCTCGTTGATTTCTATTTCCTCAATTGGAATGACGAGGGTTTCGTCAGATAGACACTTTTTCAGATTGGAAACATGGAACACGGAGTGTACACTGCTGAGCTCAGCGGGTAGCTGCAGTCTATACGCCACTGGACCGATTCGAGCAAGAATCTCGAAGGGTCCAATATATCGTGGGTTCAGCTTTCCCTTTTTTCCAAAACGAATAACCCCTTTCTAGGGAGAGACCTTTAACAACACTCGATCCCCGACTTGAAACTCCACGGGCTTTCGCCGTTTATCAGCGTAGCTCTTCTATCGGTCTCGTGATGCTTGTAGTGGAGCTCTGATTTGAACTATTTTCTTCGTTGATTCACGTATGATCTCCGGCCCCGTTAACACATTGCCTGGTGTCAGTCCTCTTGCTAGCTGGGTGTCACCTACCTCAGCCCAACACAACAGTGATCTACATTTATGTCCGTACAACGCCTCGAAGGGAGCAACTTTGATGTTCAAGTGATAACTGTTGTTGTACGAGAATTTGATTAAGGGTAAGTAGGTATCCCACGACTTTCCAAAGTCTATCACACACACGTGAAGCATTTCTTCGAGTGTCTGAATGGTTTGTTTGCTTTGACCATCCGTTTGCGGATGATAAACAGTGCTCATGTCGAGATGTGTTCCCAGTACTTTCTGAAGTGATTGCCAAAAACGTGAAGTGAATCTACTATCTCTATCCGAGATGATAGATACTAGCACTCCGTGAAGTCTCACAATTTCCTTGATGTATATCCTCGTCAACGTCTCCATCTTGTAGGATTCTTTTATTGGCAGGAAATGAGCGAATTTCGTCAATCTGTCGACTATTACCCATATGGTGTCCAATCCATCTGCTGACTTGGGTAATTTGGTCACAAAGTCCATAGTAATCCTTTCCCATTTCCACTCGGGAATTACTAGTTGTTGTAATAATCCCGAGGGCTTCTAGTTTTCCACCTTCACTTTAGCGCAAGTAACGCATTTGCTAACATAGGTGGCAATTTATGCCTTCATGTTGGGCTACCAATAATGTTGCTTAATATCCAAGTATATTTTGTCTGAACCCGGATGGATGGAGTATCGCGTCTTGTGGGCTTCATCCATGACCACTTCTCTGAATCCCCCAAGTTTAGGGATCCAAATGTGGCTCATAAAATAATATGTTCCGTCCTCCTTCACTTCGAAATTCTTTTCCATCCCTCGTAACGCTTCGATTGCTTTGTTTTCCATCTTCGTGGCTTCGAACTCGTCTGCTTTGATTTGGGAGGTCAGGTGGTATTGAATGGTTATGGAGAGAGTCTTTACACGACGATTTGAGTATTCTTTCCGACTCAAGGCATCAGCTACCTTGTTAGCCTTGCCAGGGTGGTACTTAATTTCTCACTCATAATTGTTTAGTAGTTCAACCCACCTTCGTTGCCTCATGTTCAACTCTTTTTGATTTAAGATGTGTTGGAGACTCTTGTGGTCCGTGAAAATGGTGCACCTTGTACCATAAAGGTAGTGCCTCCAAATTTTCAAGGTGAAGACCACAACTCCTAATTCTTGTTCATGTATCGTATAGTTCACCTCATGTGTCTTTAGTTGTTGAGATGCATAAGCTATCACCTTCCCATGCTGCATGAGTACACAGCCTAAACCCTGATTCGACGCGTCGCAGTAGACTACGAAGTCTTCTGTTCCCTCTGGTAGCGATAGTACCGGTGCACTGCAGAGTGCTTGTTTCAGAGTTCGGAATGCAACTTCTTGCTTACCTGTCCATTCAAAGGGTACACTATTTTGTGTAAGCATGGTAAGTGGCTTGGTTGTCTTAGAGAAGTTCTGGATGAACCTCCTGTAATAGCCTGCCAGACCTAAAAATTAGCGAACTTCTATGGGTGTTGTTGGGATCGCCCATCCTTCGATGGCTTTGACCTTAGAAGGATCCACGTGTATCCCTTCTTGACTAACAATATGACCCAAAAATTTCACACTATGAAGCCAGAACTCACACTTAGAGAGTTTTGTGTATAGCTTCTCGGTTCGCAGGGTCTCCAAGATTTGTCGGAGAAGTTGGCCATGCTCTTCTTCGCTTCGAGAGTAAACTAGAATGTCGTCAATGAAGACAATGACAAAGTTGTCGAGGAATGGTCGGAAGATTCGATTCATTAGGTCCATGAATGTGGCAGGGGCATTCGTTAGACCGAAGGGCATTACGACAAATTCATAATGTCCATAACGAGTTCGGAAAGCGGTTTTGGGGATATCCTCTTCCCGGACCTTGAGTTGATGGTATCTAGATCGTGGATCTATCTTAGAGAAACAGCTTGCGCCTTGAAGTTGGTCAAATAGATCGTCGATTCGCGGGAGTGGATAGCAATTTTTGACAGTGAGCTTATTTAGTTCCCTGTAGTCAATGCACATCCTAAAGGATCTGTCTTTCTTCATAACAAAGAGAATCAGAGTTCTCTAGGGTGAGAAACTAGGTTGGATGAATCCTTTGTCCAAAAGATCACTGAGTTGGCTAGACAATTCTTGCATCTCCGCAGGAGCCAGTCTGTAGGGCGATTTGGCGATGGGCGTAGCTCCTGGCACATGGACGATTCGAAACTTGACTTGTCTTTCTGGGGGTATCCCCTGAAGATCTTTAGGAAAGACATCCGGGAACTCACAAGCTACTGGAATGTCTCGAATATTGACCTATTCCTTGGATTTATCCACTATATGAGCCAGAAACGTCAAGTCTTTCTTTCGTAGACACTTATGTGCCTTAATGCACGAGATAGGACGAAGGTTCATGCTGGGTTTGTCTCCGTATATAATTAGGGTTTCGTGATTTGGAAGATGGAGGTGAACGGCCTTCTCATGACACATAATTTCAGCATGGTGGGGGCTTAACCAATCCATGCCAATAATCACATCAAAACTCCTAATGGAAACAGGCATTAAGTTTATTCGAAAGACGTGTTGGTTCAAGGTTAGGGTACATCCGATATAGATTTCCCCAGTGGATTTTGTTTTCCCATTGGCCATTTCCACCATAAAGGTTTCATTAAGCTTTTGGGGTTGTTGTTTTAACAAGTGTTTAAATTTATTGCTCACAAAGCTTCGTTTTGCTCCGGTATCAAATAGGATGCATTCATAAGTGTGGTTTAGGAGAAACGTACCGGTTACAACAGCGGGATCCTGAACCGCTTCTCCCTGACCCATGGTCAGCACTCTTCATGTTCCTCTATTCCCAGGGTTGTTGTTGTTGGGGCAATTTCGACGGAAATGCCCAATCTTTCGACATCTATAGCAGGTAGGGCTTGGTCTTGCATTGTTGTCGTTATTGTTGGTGTTGGTGTTGTTGTTGTTGCGGTTGTTGCTGTTGTTGTTTCCTTGCTGCTGGTTCTGGGGAGGATAGGTCCTGCAATATTTTTCCTTGTGACCCTTTCGATTGCAACTGGTGCAATGCATCTCCCTGCACTCGTCATTATGATGAAGACTGCACTTGTTGCACTTTGGGAGATTTCCAGAATACTGTCTAGGAGCACTTGGAGCAGCTAAGACTGGAGCATGTGGTGCGGAGGGAACTTGGGTGGTTGCAGCATTAACTGTCATTGTTTGTTGCTTCTTGGACGAATCCGAGCCTTGTCGTCCCTACCTCTTATTATTAGTTTCCTTCATGTTGTCACTCTCCTTCTTGCCTTTAGTTTCCACTGGCTTCTCTCCCTTCTTGTTGTTATGATCGTACAGTTTCTTGGCCAATCTCTTGGCACTGTCGATGGTTTCAGGGTTTGCAGCTATCACATTTCCTTGGATTGGGGAGGTTAGTCCCCAGATGAATCGTTCAATTTTCTTTCCCTCCGAAGTAATCACTCCAGGACATAACAAAGACAGTTCGCTAAACCTTGATATATATGCATCAATGTCGGAATTTCGGACGGTGAGATTCCACAATTCCTGTTCCATTTTTTGAATTTCGCCTCGCAGGCAGTACTCGGCCATCAGCATTTCTTTCAACTCTACCCAGGGCATGGCGTTGGCCACGGGAAAAGTCATGGCTTCTACATGTCCGTTCCACCAAGTGAGAGCTTGATCAACGAACGTGCATGCGAAAAACTTCACCTTCATCCCCTCAGCGCACTCGCATATCTCGAACACCGATTCCACCTTCTCAATCAATCTTTTTAGGGTTATCATTCCCCGGTGCCATTAAAGGTTTGTGGCTTGGCACTGGTGAAATCTTTGTAGCAGCATGTCTTGGTAGGTCCTTGATTTATTCCGTTGTTCGAACTTCTAGCCCCTTGTCCATTTCCTCTTCCATTGTTCCCTTGGTGAATTTGTGTCATGGCGGCGGTGACCGCAACACATACAGCTACCTGGAATGCAGCTGAGTTGACTTCGGGTGGGGTTGGCCCAGGGTTTTCGTGGGTTGGTCATTGAGACATCTTTCTGTCACGAAGCGGAAAGATGTTGAGTGCCTAAGTTTTGTGGGTTGGTGGACTTATGACTAGGTTTCTATCATGTATTTAAGTAGTCTCGTATATCAACATATAATCATAGACGCATACCACATAACAGATAATAACATCACAACAAAAGGCATATATTTTCCATTAATAATATCCGTACTTTGTTACATGAAAATTTGCTCGAGAGAGCTTACATATAGGATATAAGTTCAGCAGCATAACGACTCTATGAGTAGTGTAATCACTTAAACATAGAGTCGGTGGTACATAGAATAGATCATAGTGCTAGTAGGGTAAGGCTGATCCTAACACTCTAAGGATCCCCCGATGACGGCAGTGAGGTCATACACCGAAGTGTTGTGCCAATAACCGGGCCATCTCAGCCATTTCTCCAATGACTTCATCTCTTTCCTGTTCAGCCTGCACCGCTCGTGCTTCCATGGCGAATAGTTGTTGCTACAGAGTAGCAATCTCAGCTTCTGGAGAGCGATTCTCTCTCACGGGATTTCCTGGTGGGGCGGGGTGGTCCTGCTGCATCTCGCTGGCAGGTGATGTGGCAGAATCCTCGTCTGTGTCTTGTTCTTCCTCCATGTTGTCATCAGTCCCATCAAACTCGTAGTCAGTGTCCTTGTACTCGTCACGCCCAACGTTTTGTGCTTCTCCCTCGGGCTCGTCCTTGATCATCCCGTGGGCCACTAAGACGTGATGAAACTGAATGCCCTGGTGCTCTCTTTCCATGGTGACTGAGAGAAGGTATATGAATAGACTATCATTACTCCTACGAAGTTTTAATTGCAATATGATTTGAGTTGACGTTCTCTTCTTGGAAATAAAGGGGTATGTTTTTAGGTTTACCTACCATGGTGATTTCCTCGGGGCATGTGATAGTTGTACCTCTGAGGAAATGTAATTGATCAGGCTACATTTACACCTTAATACGACTATGAATAGTCCCGGCTTCACCGAGATGCTAGCATTATCTTATTTGATTTGGTATTAGGTTATGTTTCCTATATCGTACAAGTAGATTTGTTTTATCGTTGCGTTTTATTTGTTTTGTTTTATTCATAGTTGTTTCTGGTCCCTCTTTGGTTTATAGTTGCATATCAATATGTGGTTAGATATGCTAGTTCACTATAAACAGTGCTCTGATACCAACCTGTCACACCCCCGAACCAGACGGCGGAAACGTCCGAGGGCTCATGTGACTAAATTTGAATATCATCACAATGAATATACATGAATCATAACATAAACATCACCATGCATCAATATATCACAACTGACATTGTTCACATCAAGTACATTGTTTTACACATTACAAATCCATAACATAAAATGTTTGATAGTTTTCAAAAGCACAACACACTAACATACTTGGTACTACTCCTCAACTTACCTGTTACCTGAGAATACAAGTTATTTTGAAAACGGTCAACATATGGAATGTTGGTGAGTTCATAAGCAGGCTTGATATGAAAATTTTTTGTGTAGTTTGTAAGAAAACAACCTAGAAAATCCGGTATTTTCTGAAAAGTGTGAAGATCCGTAAATATATGCATCATGATTTCCAGACCTGTATAGTTGAAAAGCTTCATATTAAAACTACCAGTGAAAAATGTTGAACTTCCCCAGAAAACCCGATGTTTTCCGACAAATAAAAATAATATCATATTGGATTTATTGATGTGAGTCATTATAACCATGCATGATAATGACTAGTTCGTCTGTCTTGGCACTCTGGTGAATGCTGGAATTGATCTTAAGATTTTGTCACCCTAGACTGGCCGAGTCGAACTATAGCGAACAACTGAGGTGTGGGGGAGTCACCCCCGTATAGATCTATACACAAACTCTCGCTCTCCCTCCAGGAGACTTTGATTATAACTACAGACTACGACCGACATACATTGGTGCCACCCATTATTACTCACTAAAACCCAATTGACTTTGATTATCGACCTGTATTTGTTTACTTGGGTTGACGATCGGCCTAATAAACGAGGAGAAGAGGATTACAAGATCCTACTATTCTTGCGTATTATCTACGGCTACTGGTTATACGAAGGACACGTTGGCCCATTTCGCATTTTATTTACTTGGAGGTTACTAGCAATGCTAATGGGCCACTAAGGCCCAATATCACTTAAAAGCCATTGAGGGTCCCTTAAATATGAAATTAGGTCATAGAAGGCCCAATAACATTTATTATTATCCCTTGGGTCCAAAAATCATGTTAATCGGTCACAAACGCCCAACAAGCATGTTTGGAACTTTCAAGCCCAAAGAAATTAATGTTTACTTGTTTTAGGTATAGTTTAATTGTTGGAAAGTTTGATTGAACCATTGTTAAATTTGTATCGGTACGAGACCGGTCGATCGTTTATAACGATATTTGGAAATTTATGTATGTTCATCTTTTTATTTTTCATAAGTTGTAGTTTGGTAATTTTGACCCAAATATCTTAATAAGAAAATAATTAACTTAAATATTGGTTTGACCCTTTTCAGCCCTTCTTTAATAAAAATGACAATTTTAGTTCCTTAAATAAAAAAGACATTTTAGGCCCTAAAACCATTTTCTTGTAATTTTTGACCCATAGACTTTGTTTAAATGATGATTTTAACTCAAAATTTACTTTTACCAATTTCAGCCCTTCCAGAAAAGTGTTTTTCGGTTAAAGCCCAAACTTTTTTCAACTTTTACAATTTTGGCCGAAAATCCAAGAAGTTTACATTTTTTATCCTTGTTTGGAAAATACATAATTTTAACCCCTGAAACAGTTTCGTTTACCCTTTTTACCCCTTTTTTTAGAGATGTTTATCATTTCACCCCCTTGAAAGTTGAGATTTTCGCAAGTTATGGCTTAATGGGCCGAAAAGCCCAAATTTGGCCCATTAAGCTACAATTTACACTTCTAGCCTTTAAAAGAGTATGATATTCATAAAAACACTTATTTTTACTGTTTTGACTCTTTTATCCCCTGAGAAAAACGTTAGTAGCAATTTTTCAACACAACTTTTGTTTGTTTGGCAATTTTAGCCCAAAAATGGGTTTTATGTTGAAATATGTATATTTTAATATTAGAGGGTAATTTTTCTTGACTTGTTTTAGTGTAATACTTCTTAGATCATGTTTATCTTCCTCTTAGAGTCATAGATCTCGAATTTCTATTCTTTTTGTTACACATTTACCAGAAAAACACATAAAATCACACATAACATACATATACACATAGATCTACACATTTTACTTGTATTCTCCCCCATAAAACATATGAAAACCGAAAATAGAGGGGTATGAACTCACCTTTTCTTGTGGACCTCGGTTTTGAAGAAGAAATGAAAGAAAACGGTGAGATTTTTCGGCCTAGCAAGCTTCTTGGAAGATATTTGGCTTAGGTGTGTTCTAAGAAGCAAGATCACGAATTTTGTATAAGTTAAGGAAGATTTTGAGGAATTCAAGAAGTTAAAGCATAGATGAAACAACAACTTACCAAGGATTAGTGATATTAAGAGAAGGTCTTCTTGTAGCCCCTTCTGATTCTCGAAATTTTGGAGAAAATGAAAGAGGTCTAAAAAGGGTTTTGAAGAACTTTGAAATGGTGATGGGGTGTGTGTGTGTTTCTGCCGAATTAAGAGGAGAAGAGGGGAGAGTAGTTGCATGGGAACATGAGATGCCCTAGATGCATGAGATGTACTATACCTTGATAACCTTTGAGTAATAATGATGTGTCAACTTAGAAGTCAACTCCATTAATCTTCTTTTATTTTATATGTTGGTCGAGAATGGGCTAAGGAGAGGAATGTGTTGGGCCTTTTTGAGTTTGAGTCCATAATATGGGCCTAATTCGATGGTTTTCGACCCATTGGCCCTTTTAGAGAAATTCATGGCCCAAATATTCATCAAGTATGAGTTTTATGGCCCATTAGGGCTAATTAGGTTAGTTATGGCCCAATAAGGTCCATTATGGTATTTTATTTCATTCCAGGCCCATTATGGCCCAAAATGTCAAAATAAATCAAAATGGGTCCAATTAGAGACGATTTAAGAGTTCTGAGCCCAAAATAGTCAAATTGGAAGCTTATTGGTCCATTAGGCCTAATAAGGAAATCCTAGTCGATAATGGACTTAACCCGGGGTTTCTAGGGTTTCCAATTCTTTGTTGACTATTTGAAGTGGTTGCATAGAGGGTTTGATGGAAAATTTGTTGTTATTGAATAAGCATCATGCATGTTTTCACATTTTTGGTTCACAAATGTTATCATTGTTGTTGTTACATGTTATAGAATTCCTAGTTGTGACAAGGTCCGAGGGTATACTGACGTCAGTTTTCAGACTGACCGGGATAATTACCATGCTCAGTCGGGTTGGGTCTTTACCCTGAATGGAGGATTAGTGACTTGGAAAAGTTCCAAGTAGGAGACTGTAGCTTATTCAAAGTGCGAATCAGAGTATATAGCGGCGAGCGAAGCAAGGAGGCAATATGGTTGAAGAACTTCATCGGAGACCTTGGAGTTGTGCCAGCCATAAAAGAGCCTATGGGAAATTTCTGTGATAATGAAGGAGTGGTTTCCTTATGTGACAACCCCAAATCTAATTCCGTTACAAACCCCATTTTCACTAACGGAACGTGTCACTATACGTTATTTTATGTAATATTTGGAATCGTCAATATCCGAATATCTAAATTTATGCATGGCTTAATATTATCATAAGAAATATAACTCGTATGTGTTAACCCCATTTAACCTAATAGAGTTGTATTACCTTTCCAACCACTTCACCCGGGTAAAAAGTTTTAACCCAGGTAACTTTAAACATCGGGTAGCCGTGTATCGGGTGCAATTCCCGAGACATATGCAATGGGTGTGCACAACATTTGAACACTCATTTACTACACACCCACTCTCTCTCTCTACTTTCTCTCTCTAGACTCGAAAAGGACCCCGATTCCGCTAATTTCCGACTTCCAAACGTAAGTACTCATCCTCTATCTTATTCTAGACATGCTTCATTGAATTTGAGGGCCAAAAATCATAGGAATCAAGGTTCAAAGAGGAGTTTACGGCCTAAGAAGCTCCTTAGGCCGTAAACCCCCAAATCCAAGCCAAAGACCAAGTTTTTCCTTCTTGTATGTTAGTATGCTAATTAAAGCTTATAACTAGAAGGGTTTGGACATTAAAACACAAGAAAATCATGCTTAAAAAGGAGTTTACGGCCCAAGCATGTGCTTAGGCCGTAAACACCTCAAACACCCCACAAATCCATGTTTAAGGCTCCAAAAACTCTTCTAGGGTGTTTAGTAATTTAGACTTGACAACAAGGAAGGCTTAAAGGCATTAAACATCATCATTTGAACATAAAAGGTGGAGTTTACGGCCAAGGCTAAGCTTGGGCCGTAAACACCCAAACTTTTGTGTCAAACAAGCCCCTAAACTACCCTAATGCATGAAAGGAATTTATCTAAGGTCTATGGAAGTGTGTTGTACCATTAAACACTTCATTTTGACAGCAAATGAAGATTTTACGGCCAAGGATGTTCTTGGGCCGTAAACTCCCCATAAATATGTGCCAAATTGTTCCAAACTCACTATAGGACCTTCTAGGATTTTTCTAAGCCATTTGGGACCATGTTGTACAAGTAAAACCTACATCTTGAAGGATTTATAGGAGTTTACGGCCCAAGAACAAGTCTTGGCCATAAACTCCCCAAAAATGTCACAATTTATGATGTTAATCCTTCTCTTTTGGTCCAAAACACACACCACTAAATCAAGGAAGTGAGATAAGGCCTTAAAACACACATTTTGGAGTGTCACAAGAGTTTACGGCCAAGCCTAGGGGGCTTACGGCCGTAAACTCCCAATGGGTGGCTTTTAGGCTATAAAATCTAAGAAAGTGAGCTCATGGACCCTCCTATAAATCATCCATGGCCTTGTACCACTCCCAGGGACCCTTTCTAGGCCTTAAAACCCCGAAAACGACACTAGAATGTCCAAATTATCCAATGAAAAGCATAAGATGATTAACTTCTTGTAAAATACATATTTCATATGACATTAGGGTCCTAAAAGGTGCTCAAGTGGTTATTTGGTACCAAACGCTCAATCGACACTATTACCCGATTTACCCGATTCACCCGATTTCCGCGATTTCAGGTGAGTTCATACCCCTTAATGAACCTTTCAAATGTTTTAAATGTTTTAGGGGGGAGATACAAGTTGCTTATAAATGTTTATGCAAAGTTTTACAGAACGAATTCCGAGTTACAAGGATTAATCACATGTGATTCACTACCCTTAGTTCAAATCACATGTGATTTGTCCCTATGCCTTAAAAACAGGTTTTACCCTTTTCAAACTATTTTTAGACAGTGAATCAGAATTTATATGTTCTTTTGGAAAAATACTTTTATTTAATCAATTTGCTTAGAAAATGTAACCACTCTGATATATTTATATAAATAAGACTTGGAGGACTTAGGACCGATATCTCGCCTTATTTCCTGTTCTTGTTTGATTGTGGGCTTAGGGTAGTAGTTATCCGTCCGACTGTCGTTGATTTCTTACTTATATAATCTGTATATCAGTATGGTATACGAATATTACTACTCTCACTTAATGCTAAAGTCACTAACATGCTAAGAAACATCCCCACTAAGATAACCATAATAGGTATGGTTAGGGTCGCTACCGCTACTACTCGCTAAAGTTATTATTATCTACACTATAATACTCACTATTACTAGACGGTACACTAGTAAGAGAATGCACTATGACCAATACTAAAAGATTTCCACACTATAACCATAGAGAAAACACTAAACAAACAATAATACACTAAAACGCTACGAGATACTGTATTCGCTATTCACTAAGCCCAGAGTGTTCCAGCAGGGGACGACTCTACATGTATAGATCTATACGGGGGCAGACGCTATTACATCCCGACTGTTAACTCAGTCCGCGCCGTACAGGCCCAGGGATGCCACTACTTCACTACACTGTGCATGACCGGGAAGGTCATGGGATTCTCTATTATTCTCACTATTGGTAAATTACAAGGAATACCCTACAACTACACTAAAATACTACACTAAATGTTAAACCACATCCCGAAGTAAGTAAGTATCTATCACTAAAGGAAGCTCGCACCTCTATCATGGATCACGGGCTTAACTTATCCTGTCACATTTGTTATTTGGAGATTTGCCAAAGAATTTTTACAATAAATTGTTTTCAAAGAGATAAAGAATGCATACTTTTCACAGATTGTCACTTACAATGTATTTCCTGGAAAATATGGGATTTTCTAAATTTCTACTACTTATGAACATAAAGGATACATTTTTTTAACACTAATGCTTTGTATACAAAAACTCACACTAAACTCTTATGAACTCACCAGCTTTATGCTGATAATTGTTTTCAAAATAACTTGTATCTTCAGGTCAAAGATAGACAGGTACAGACGCAACATTTTGGAGAAGGTGGAGTACACAAGACCCATCTCTTATTTTTGAATTACTTTTGAGTGATTGTTAAACATTACAAAACACGCATGTAATTAAATTCACTATGTAATACTATGGTTGTATGATTCTTGTTTCTACTATTATGCAATTGTGATGATACTGTTCACTACGTCATCCACCCCGAAACGTATTCCGCCGTTATCGGTTTTGGGGTGTGACAGATTGGTATCAGAGCATTGTTTATAGTGAATCAAGTATATCAACCTATAAAAGATATACGAACTATAAAGACTTCGGGACTAAAACACTCTGACCAAGAATATATACTGCTAAGTATCTAAAAGATCTAACTAAGTATATATATACACACATCACTATGAAATGCAGGAATCAGTATCATCCTAGAACAAAACAAAAGTATTAAGATTGTTGGGCAGCACAATTGGGTTTAGAGACATATAGTCACATTCAGGGTGATGTAGCCTGATCAACTACGTTTTCCTGAGGGTGACTAGCATGTGCCTAAGTTCGGTTGTGATGTTGCAACAAGTCTAAAACTTACCAACAATACTACAATAACGCTAACATAAGAATACTATAGGAGTATTCTGTATCACTAGATTATACGTATGTGTTATCATCAAGGGTCGTTACTAGTAGGACAATAGTTGCTAAGTGGATACACCACGATTACATGTGATTGGGGCGCTATAGACTCAGAATCTGCAGCCTTTGCTTCATTCCCTGTTCTTGTTTGATTGGGGGTCTGAAGTTAGGTTGGTTTATTCGAAGGACTATCTTACTTCGGTTACATGTGATCGGTATGCACTCTGCAAGTATTGGGTCAACTAGTAATGATTCCTCCTGTAAGTATCTTAGAATAGTACGTCTATTAATCTTCTTTCCCCTTTTCTCGCGTAGATAGCATGGCTGGCTTCCACCTACCCGGTGATCCGTACTTTCCGAACCAGGGCAATGGAGGATGGCTCGAAGAGGAGTCAGACGACGATCACCCTATTCCTTTGGATGATCATCATGCTGAAGGCTTCTCGGATAGCTCGAGCTCCGAGCCGGAAGTCAACAATCAACCTCCTGATGCCCCGAACCCTAACCCCCGACCCGCATTTCAGGGCCCCACTCCTATGTGGGCAATGTCCTTGCATCGATGGAGCGAGGAGCAGGGTCAGACCTTGCCTTACAATGGAGACCGAAGCTTCTACAACATAAGCGAAGGGGGATCAGCAGATCGGGTTCTGCCCATCATGATCCGAAGAATTGCCAGGAATGTTGAGCAAAGTCAAGCTGCCATTGGTCGAGTGGTAGAAGTGGATGCCAACTCAAACCTCAACACTGTTCGCATCCGCCAACTCGAAGAAGCCATGGACAGGACAAGGAGGACCAACGAGGCTCTGCAGCATCAGCTGGCAGCATCCCGAGCTGAAGTTAGGGAACTCCGAGCACGCCAAAGGACTCAGGATCGACACCTTCAAGAAGTTATGCGTCAACTGGAGGATCTGAGAATTCGCCCGACAAGCAGCCGTCGACAGTAGAAGACATCTAGTTACTTCACTCTTTTGTTTAAAGGACTAGCCTTTTATCTCTATGTTCCGTAGGTCTTTTGTCTGTAAGCATTCCTAGTTTAAAAGTACTCTAGTTGAACCTCTAAACTGCCAATATTTTCTCTATGGTGTGATGTAAGACCTACTGTTAGGTCAATTTTCATGAACTTCTGTTGCATCATTAATACTAGTATATTGGCAGTTGATTTCTCTATTGCTATAACTCTTACCCTGATCTTGGATTATGTTGATTTAATCCACGAAACGCACTATTCATGTTCGCAATAGGCTCTTACTATTGCTATCATATGATCTCCCAATGAAGGATGCCTCCACGAAAGCGTCCCAGCAGAGGAAGACCTGAAACTCAAACCCCTCCTCCACCACCTCCTCCTCCGCAGTTCGATCCGGTGTTGTTCCAAGCGGCTGTGACTGCGGCTGTAACAGCAGCCATGGCCCAAATGAACTCGGGTGATGCGAGCGGTGGGAATTCTAGATTTGGTGAAGTCCACCAGCGAGTGCAGGGATGAACTTATAAGGACCTCATGAATTGTAAACCTGCCTTTTTCGATGGTACCGGAGGAATTCTGGCGTTGTCCCAATGGTTCGAAAGGACCGAAGCTGTATTCGAAATGTGCTCTTGTCCCGAGGAGAGCAAAATCAAGTTCGCTACTGCTACCCTCACTAACACGGCTTTGTCATGGTGGAACGGCCATGTCAACGCACTCTCCTTGGTCACAGCCAATGCCATGGGCTAGGACACTCTAAAAGATCTCATGCGAGGAGAGTACTGCCCTAGGGGCGAAGTCCAGAAGCTTGAGGAAGAACTCTGGAACCTCAAGATGAAGGGGACTGACATAACGGCTTATACGGCCAGGTTTTGCGACTTAGCGGCTATGTGTCCCAACATGATCCCCTATGAAAGCAAGAAGATTGAACGTTACATCTGGGGTTTAGTGCCCCCGTATCGAGGAAATGTTCTGGCTTCACGCCCTACCACTTTCGACAGCGCCAAGGAATTGGCCCAGAGTCTGATCAATCACGAAATCTCCTCCACTTCAGCAACAACAATCACAACAACCACTGCACCATCCGGATCGTCCGACAGAAAGAGGAAACGATGGGATAAGAAGAAAGGCAAGAAAACTCAAACCGCCTCCAAGGACCAGCAAATTGTAGCGGTTCATGCTGCCACCACCCCGGCCGCACCAGCTGCTCCAGCCCCACCGAAAGCTTACAGTGGGAATTTGCCTAAGTGTCCCAAGTGCCCTTTTCACCACAACGGTCCATGCCGTGAATTGCAGTGTTCCAACTGCGGACGGAAGGGCCATACTGTCCGATTTTGCAAGGCCCCTCCCAAACCTATTACACAGGTTCCTGGTACGGGAATGACCCCGACGTGTTATGGCTGCGGCGAAGCGGGCCATTTTAAGAAGAACTGTCCGAAGACTGCAAATGCTGGGGGAACTGGAAGGTTACTTGCTATCGGTCACAATGAAGCAGTAGCCGATCCCACAGTAGTCACGGGTACGTTTCTTCTTAACAACTCTTATGCCTGTGTCTTATTCGATAGTGGTGCAGAAAGAAGCTTCATAAATCAAAACATTAAACACCTACTCAAACAAACCCCTCAACCACTAAAAGAAACATTCGTTGTAGAAATGGCTAATGGGAAGACAGAAAGCTCTAATGAAATTTATATAGGGTGTACTCTCACGTTAGATGATCACCCCTTTTTAATCGATCTTATACCAGTATCAATCAAAAATTTCGATGTCATTGTTGGTATGGATTGGCTAAGCCTTCACTACGCCGACATCCTATGTTCCGAGAAAGCCATTCGCCTGAACTTTCCGAATCGAGAGGCCCTATTGATATACGGAGATAAGCCAAGTACAAACCTTCGTATCATCTCTAGTATTCAGGCTCAGAAATACTTGCGCAAGGAATATCGCGCCTTCCTTGCTCACGTCGTCGACACTACCCAGAAATCGAAGGATCCAAAAGACATTCCAGTAGTATGTGATTTTCCTGATGTCTTTCCGGAGGATCTCCCAGGCCTACCTCCTAAACGATAGATTGAATTCAGAATCGACCTAATTCCAGGAGCTACCCCCGTAGCTAAGTCGCCCTACCGCCTAGCGCCCGCCGAAATGCAAGAACTATCCGGTCAACTCAATGAACTGCTTAGCAAGGGTTTTATAAGATCGAGCTTCTCACCTTGGGGAGCTCCGGTCTTGTTCGTGAAGAAAAAGGATGGGTCATTTCGGATGTGCATCGATTATAGGGAACTCAATAAACTCACGATCAAAAATCGCTATCCCCTCCCTCGTATCGATGACCTATTCGATCAACTACAAGGAGCAAGTTACTTCTCCAAGATTGATCTTAGATCGGGGTACCATCAGTTACGGGTGCTCGAGGAAGATGTTCCAAAGACAGCTTTCCGAACCCGCTACGGGCATTTTGAGTTCGTAGTGATGCCCTTTGGACTGACTAACGCCCCCGCGGTATTCATGGATTTGATGAATAGGGTGTGTCGTCCATATCTAGATCAGTTCGTCATCGTCTTTATTGACGACATTCTCGTATACTCTCGGAGCGAGGAAGAGCACAGAAGCCATTTACGATTAGTCCTGGAAACACTACGATCCGAGAAGTTGTATGCGAAGTTCTCTAAGTGCGAGTTTTGGATCCGAAGAGTTAAATTCTTAGGGCACGTGGTCAGCGAAGAAGGAATCCACGTGGACCCCTCCAAAATCAAGGCTATTGAGAACTGGTCAGCACCAAAGACGCCTACGGAAATTCGTCAATTTCTAGGCCTCGTTGGCTACTACCGACGATTCATCCAAAATTTCTCTCGGATTGCGAAACCTCTCACCACGTTAACACAGAAGGGTGTACCATTCGTCTGGGAGGAGAAACAGGAGAAGGCATTCCAGACCCTGAAGCGAGCCCTATGCACCGCACCAGTATTATCCCTTCCCGAAGGGACAGAAGATTTCGTCGTATACTGTGATGCATCCAACCAGGGGCTCGGTTGTGTCTTGATGCAACGAGGCAAGGTTATCGCCTATGCCTCGAGGCAACTAAAGAACCATGAATTGAACTACACTACTCACGACCTCGAGCTAGGAGCGGTCGTCTTCGCACTAAAAATCTGGAGACACTACTTGTATGGGACGAAGAGCGTGGTGTACACTGATCATAAAAGCCTCCAACATATACTGAACCAGAAAGAACTCAACATGAGACAGCGTCGATGGGTCGAGTTACTTAACGATTACGACTGTGAAATTAGATATCATCCGGGGAAAGCCAACGTAGTAGCAGACGCCCTGAGCAGAAAAGAATATTCCGGACGAAGGACCAAGTCGTTGACAATGACTATACACTCACATCTATCCACGCAGATCAAAGAGGCTCAGCTGGAAGCTCAAAAGCCTGAAAATGTGACGGGAGAATTCCTGCGTGGAATGGATAAAAATCTGGAGGTTAAGGGTGACGGAGCCTATTACTTTATGGACCGAATCTGGACTCCACGCCATAGAGGTTTTAGGGATTTGGTTATGAGAGAAGCGCACAACACTCGTTACTCCGTCCACCCGGGTTCAGATAAAATGTATCTGGATCTCAAAAAGCTATACTGGTGGCCGAACATGAAAGCAGAGATCGCTACCTTTGTAAGTAAGTGCCTTACTTGCGCGAAGGTCAAAGTAGAATGTCAAAAGCCATCAGGACTCCTCCAACAACCAGAAATACCAGAATGGAAGTGGGAGCGAATCACAATGGACTTCATCACCAAGCTGCCCAAGACAGCAGGTGGATTAGATACCATTTGGGTCATCGTTGACAGGTTGACCAAGTCCGCCCACTTCCTACTCATCAAAGAGACGGATAAGATGGAAAAGCTCACTAGAACTTATATAAAAGAAATAGTGCGATTGCATGGCGTCCCTATATCTATTATATCAGACAGAGATAGTAGATTCACCTCTAGATTTTGGCAATCATTACAAAAGGCACTAGGGACGAGGCTGGATATGAGTACAGCCTACCATCCGCAGACTGACGGACAAAGTGAGAGGACGATCCAAACCTTAGAAGACATGCTGCGAGCTTGTGTGATCGATTTCGGGAAATCGTGGGATACACACTTACCTCTTGTGGAGTTTTCCTACATCAATAGTTATCACACGAGCATCAAGGCAGCTCCATTCGAAGCTCTCTACGGCCGAAAGTGCAGATCCCCTTTGTGCTGGGCCGAGGTGGGAGACACTCAGTTAGCTAAAGGACGAGTTCCGGACAGCACCCTCACTGGTCCAGAGATCATTCGAGAGACGACCGAGAAAATTGTACAGATACATGAACGACTAAAAGCCGCTAGGGATCGACAGAAAAGCTACGCCGACAAACGAAGAAAACCCTTGGAATTCCAGGTCGGAGACCGAGTTCTTCTGAAGGTCTCGCCCTGGAAAGGCACGATACGCTTCGGGAAGCGTGGAAAGTTAAACCCAAGGTACATAGGGCCTTTTGAGATTCTTGCCAGAATCGGCCCTGTAGCTTACAAACTAAACTTACCCCGCGAGCTAAGCAACATACATCCGACCTTCCACGTCTCAAACTTGAAGAAATGTCTGTCTAACGAGACTCTCGTGATTCCCCTCGACGAGATCGAACTCAACGAGAGCCTCAACTTCGTGGAAGAGCCTGCGGAGGTTTTGGATCGTGAAGTAAAGCGGACGAAACAAAGCCGCATCCCAATTGTGAAGGTTCGGTGGAATGCCAAGCGAGGACCGGAATTCACCTGGGAGCGCGAGGATCAAATGAAACTCAAATACCCTCATCTCTTCGCTTAGTAGTATTGTAATATCGTATCTGTTTGTATTCTAAATTTCGGGACGAAATTCCCCTAACGGGGGGATGATGTGACAACCCCAAATCTAATTCCGTTACAAACCCCATTTTCACTAACGGAACGTGTCACTATACGTTATTTTATGTAATATTTGGAATCGTCAATATCCGAATATCTAAATTTATGCATGGCTTAATATTATCATAAGAAATATAACTCGTATGTGTTAACCCCGTTTAACCTAATACAGTTGTATTACCTTTCCAACCACTTCACCCGGGTAAAAAGTTTTAACCCAGGTAACTTTAAACATCGGGTAGCCGTGTATCGGGTGCGATTCCCGAGACATATGCAATGGGTGTGCACAACATTTGAACACTCATTTACTACACACCCACTCTCTCTCTCTACTTTCTCTCTCTAGACTCGAAAACGACCCCGATTCCGCTAATTTCCGACTTCCAAACGTAAGTACTCATCCGCTATCTTATTCTAGACATGCTTCATTGAATTTGAGGGCCAAAAATCATAGGAATCAAGGTTCAAAGAGGAGTTTACGGCCTAAGAAGCTCCTTAGGCCGTAAACCCCCAAATCCAAGCCAAAGACCAAGTTTTTCCTTCTTGTATGTTAGTATGCTAATTAAGGCTTATAACTAGAAGGGTTTGGACATTAAAACACAAGAAAATCATGCTTAAAAAGGAGTTTACGGCCCAAGCATGTGCTTAGGCCGTAAACACCTCAAACACCCCACAAATCCATGTTTAAGGCTCCAAAAACTCTTCTAGGGTGTTTAGTATTTTAGACTTGACAACAAGGAAGGCTTAAAGGCATTAAACATCATCATTTGAACATAAAAAGTGGAGTTTACGGCCAAGGCTAAGCTTGGGCCGTAAACACCCAAACTTTTGTGTCAAACAAGCCCCTAAACTACCCTAATGCATGAAAGGAATTTATCTAAGGTCTATGGAAGTGTGTTGTACCATTAAACACTTCATTTTGACAGCAAATGAAGAGTTTACGGCCAAGGATGTTCTTGGGCCGTAAACTCCCCATAAATATGTGCCAAATTGTTCCAAACTCACTATAGGACCTTCTAGGATTTTTCTAAGCCATTTGGGACCATGTTGTACAAGTAAAACCTACATCTTGAAGGATTTATAGGAGTTTACGGCCCAAGAACAAGTCTTGGCCGTAAACTCCCCAAAAATGTCACAATTTATGATGTTAATCCTTCTCTTTTGGTCCAAAACACACACCACTAAATCAAGGAAGTGAGATAAGGCCTTAAAACACACATTTTGGAGTGTCACAAGAGTTTACGGCCAAGCCTAGGGGGCTTACGGCCGTAAACTCCCAATGGGTGGCTTTTAGGCTATAAAATCTAAGAAAGTGAGCTCATGGACCCTCCTATAAATCATCCATGGCCTTGTACCACTCCCGGGGACCCTTTCTAGGCCTTAAAACCCCGAAAACGACACTAGAATGTCCAAATTATCTAATGAAAAGCATAAGATGATTAACTTCTTGTAAAATACATATTTCATATGACATTAGGGTCCTAAAATGTGCTCAAGTGGTTATTTGGTACCAAACGCTCAATCGACACTATTACCCGATTTACCTGATTCACCCGATTTCCGCGATTTCAGGTGAGTTCATACCCCTTAATGAACCTTTCAAATGTTTTAAATGTTTTAGGGGGGAGATACAAGTTGCTTATAAATGTTTATGCAAAGTTTTACAGAACGAATTCCGAGTTACAAGGATTAATCACATGTGATTCACTACCCTTAGTTCAAATCACATGTGATTTGTCCCTATGCCTTAAAAACGGGTTTTACCCTTTTCAAACTATTTTTAGACAGTGAATCAGAATTTATATGTTCTTTTGGAAAAATACTTTTATTTAATAAATTTGCTTAGAAAATGTAACCACTCTGATATATTTATATAAATAAGACTTGGAGGACTTAGGACCGATATCTCGCCTTATTTCCTGTTCTTGTTTGATTGTGGGCTTAGGGTAGTAGTTATTCGTCCGACTGTCGTTGATTTCTTACTTATATAATCTGTATATCAGTATGGTATACGAATATTACTACTCTCACTTAATGCTAAAGTCACTAACATGCTAAGAAACATCCCCACTAAGATAACCATAATAGGTATGGTTAGGGTCGCTACCGCTACTACTCGCTAAAGTTATTATTATCTACACTATAATACTCACTATTACTAGACGGTACACTAGTAAGAGAATGCACTATGACCAATACTAAAAGATTTCCACACTATAACCATAGAGAAAACACTAAACAAACAATAATACACTAAAACGCTACGAGATACTCTATTCGCTATTCACTAAGCCCAGAGTGTTCCAGCAGGAGACGACTCTACATGTATAGATCTATACGGGGGCAGACGCTATTACATCCCGACTGTTAACTCAGTCCGCGCCGTACAGGCCTAGGGATGCCACTACTTCACTACACTGTGCATGACCGGGAAGGTCATGGGATTCTCTATTATTCTCACTATTGGTAAATTACAAGGAATACCCTACAACTACACTAAAATACTACACTAAATGTTAAACCACATCCCGAAGTAAGTAAGTATCTATCACTAAAGGAAGCTCGCACCTCTATCATGGATCACGGGCTTAACTTATCCTGTCACATTTGTTATTTGGAGATTTGCCAAAGAATTTTTACAATAAATTGTTTTCAAAGAGATAAAGAATGCATACTTTTCACAGATTGTCACTTACAATGTATTTCCTGGAAAATATGGGATTTTCTAAATTTCTACTACTTATGAACATAAAGGATACATTTTTTTAACACTAATGCTTTGTATACAAAAACTCACACTAAACTCTTATGAACTCACCAGCTTTATGCTGATAATTGTTTTCAAAATAACTTGTATCTTCAGGTCAAAGATAGACAGGTACAGACGCAGCATTTTGGAGAAGGTGGAGTACACAAGACCCATCTCTTATTTTTGAATTACTTTTGAGTGATTGTTAAACATTACAAAACACGCATGTAATTAAATTCACTATGTAATACTATGGTTGTATGATTCTTGTTTCTACTATTATGCAATTGTGATGATACTGGTCACTACGTCATCCACCCCGAAACGTATTCCGCCGTTATCGGTTTTGGGGTGTGACACCTTAATCAAGGAACTGAGGGATCATGGTAGATCCAGACATATCGATAGGAAATATCATTTTATTAGACATCGGGTGGAAGAGAGACTCATCGTAGTGAAGAGGGTATCGTCAGAAGATAATCCAACAGATCCCCTTACGAAGGGACTGAGTAGGGTTAAGCACTTGCAGCACGCTAGGAGCATTCGGCTGAAGGACGATATTAGTTTAGATTAGATAGTTTCGAAACGTGTAATAGATAAATTGTAATTAACATTTGATGATTAAATAAAGGTTTATTATTTATGAGTAAAGTTACTGTCTTGTGTTAATTATTTACCTATTGTTTCACTTTGCATGTTTTGACTTCTTGAATAATAAGATTATTCGAACAATCCATAGTCGCTTATATTTTAGAAGTAGGTATGAAAGAAGACTGACATGAATTGGTTTGTAGACTGTATAAAGTGTATTAGACATAGCAAAAGTTTGCTGCAGCGTTCATGAGTGCTTATGAATAAGATTTGAGTATTGGATTAAACCTACTCTTGTTGGCATCGCTTCATGGAATTTATCACGAGTGATCGCAAGACGATAATATCATATAGTCTTTAAACCTAGATATATGGTTTATATTGTTTTAGCTGAAAAGCAACCGATCTCCATTTCACATTTTATGACACACATTGTTATGTCGAGTTAAAGGCAAAAGTTCGAAATATCATAACTTCTTCATATGATGTCAGATTTAGACGTTCTTTATATTTTCGGGATCGTAATTACGATGACTATGACTTTCGTTAAGATTATTTATCGTAAATAATCTTTTATTTTTAAATATTTAGCCATATTTATTAAGTTTTAAAATAAATAATTTACAAAAGTATTATATAGACATAATATGTGTCCAAAATTCGTGAACATTATATATATATATATATATATATATATATATATATATATATATATATATATATATATATATATAAACACATATTATGTTTGAATAATTCACATTTATTTCTTTATAAGAAGTTTACATTTGTCAATCGAAGTAAAAATATATCTTAACGAAATATCTAGCGACGTAACTACTACATAAGTAATTTGTAAATTAATCAAGTATAACGATATATTGTACTACCAAATCAAAATCATTTTTACTGTTATTTTAACTCAAACCATAGATACATGTTATTGTATGATATGATTCTAATGGATGCATTATCTTATAGTATGGTTCAATTAACCACCATGATCCATATTAAAAAAATAGATCAATAGATAAATAGTTGTAAATTATTCAATCATAACGTTAATTGCAATACTAAATCAAAAGTATGTTTAGTTTTATTTAAACACAAACTACAAGTATATGTTATTGAATAATATGATTATGATATATGTATATTTTACAATATGGTTCAAAATAATTAAAATTTTATGTATCAACTTAATGTAAAAGTTATTAATTTATAGTTAATGTCTTATTATTTTCGATATGTATGTGTAACAAATGTAACTATATAATTTTTATTTTATGCAACGAAAGATATTCGCCTAGTATATGATGTATAAAAAGTGAAGATTTTTGAATTTAAGAATAATGAATCAAAAACATTTCGTATATTTTCATAAACCTTTCCGAAGGTTGAAAACTTGAAGTTTGGATTTTCCCGGCTTGTGATAGCCAAAGATGTTATATATATATATATATATATATATATATATATATATATATATATATATATATATATATATATATATATATATATATATATATATATATATATATATATATATAACATTTGTCCTAAAGAATTAATTATGAATAATATTTTCTGTAATTAATCCATTTCATAGTTAATTATATTAATATTTTATATAATTGATGTTTTTTTATAGATGTGTTTATTCGTTGTTAAAACATATGTTAGAAAATCTTGTTTGTTTAAATTGCAAATTCATTATAATAAAATTACAAAATACACGCCCCATATTTTGGAGATTCAGAAACAGTAAGGCTCATGCTCTAAACTCAAATTCAATTTCAAAATCGGTGTTTGCATATGAGGTACAAGCTTATTCACACTTATGGATCAATGCTCGGAAACGGAGTGGACATAAGCTAAGGTGGCTTGAGTGGTTTTACAACCCAATTCTAGAATGTTACTGTAGGCTGTGAATTTTATTGAACTTCTTTTGTCCTGTTTTTGTTTCTTTGTACTAAAACATTTTATACCTCCTAGCCTCTAGCTAGTTTGTTTCTTAATATATTTATGCCGTTCAAAAAAAAAAAAAAACTAAAATAAATAACAATTACTAAGGTGGTTGGATTAAAAGCCTTTCAATAGTTAATTATCTTTTCCCGATTATGTTTTCAAATTCATAAATTATATTTGTAGGGATGTCACTAATGATTATGGGAAATGTGCTGAAAAGATTTATGGTCCTGTAGATGTTGAGGTAGGGTTAGCGACGGGGTTGGTGGTGGATGGTCAAATCCCACGTATATGTTGAGTTAAATTGGGTGAAACTTAGGAATCTCACACCACATACAAGGGTGTGTATGGCATCACGTTAATGGCGTGGTTTGACCATCACTTGTTTTTTTTTTATGAAGTCAAACATAATAATATATACCCCAATATCACATCATAGATATTAAATATCTAACTCATTTTTCACTGAATTAAAACTGGAGGGGTTTTATTTGTAACCAAGGATATAATTTCTATAAATAATTATCATTAAACAAATTATGAAATACGTTATATTTTCTTTTTTCTATATGTAAAACTTGTCTACGTAAACTAATTATTGATATTAAAAGTAATGTCCTGTTATTAGAAAGAGTAATTTGAAAAACATGATGTTGTTTTGGTGAGAAATTGATGATAAACTTAGTGCTGATTAACCTTCAAGTAGTCTTCCAATCTTTGTTGGGGCTACCGACCATTCCACGTCCTTATACTTTGTTTATACGGGACTAAAGTGATGTTGTGATTAACCTTGAAAATACGGATTGATGGTGAAAAAGATAAAATAATAAATTATGAATTAAGGTTAACATAGAGAGTATTAGAGCATGTAAGTTATTTTGTTTTTGGGAAATTGAGTGATCTAACCATATTCTTGGGTGTTTTTTTAAAATATAATATTTTTCTTTTAAATGACCACTTATTCCGGAATGGGCCTTTTCCGGAATGGGCCTTTCCGAAACATATTTCGGACCAATTTCCGGGTGGGCCGGCCTATCACCGTGGGTCCGGAATTACCATTACAGACTATACGTTCGTGTCCAGTTCGGGAAATTGAATTTCAAATTCTGGAATATAATTTTAAAAAATCCAGACTAAAGCCTTTCTTCCGGATCTTGCTCCGACTTCCGATTTCGACACGCGATTCATGGTCATTTGACTTTCAATTTTAATCGTCATTCCGATCTCCGACATGGAAGAAGAGCACTACGACTCCGTTATTTTATGGATACGTTTTTTGCTTTCTCCTTACATAGTTTGCTTGTTTGTTTATGTCTATTCATTTACTATCTCTACTTCGGAATGCATAGAACACCTCTAGAATGAACTGAAATCGCTTCGGAGTTTAAATAAATGGTGACATTGTTGTAGGACCAACTAAAAAGTAGTTTCGATTCATAGGTGTTATTAATTTACATCGAGATGTAGGGTTCCGAATCGTAAAAGTTCATTCCGGAAGCCTCCGGAATGCGATGAACTTGTAACACCCGGTTCCCGGTATGTATTTTAAATTTAAATAATTGTACGTTTTTACACTGGGACTCGGTGAGTTGGAGGCCCAACTCGTCAAGTAGGCTAGACTTTGGACGCGGGTTTTAAGTAACCTACTTGATTAGTCAGGTGCCCAACTCGGCGAGTAGGTCTGTCTGGATGAAACCCTTTGCACCCTATTAAACACCTTATCTTGTCCCAATCCAGCCTCCATCCTCTCTCTCAGTCTAGAAAAGCCCTAACTCGAAACCCTAAAGCATTTGGAGTGTTCTTAAGCCATTTTTGTGTGTTTTTGGTTGTTTGAAGCTTGAAGAAGGAAGTGGA
The DNA here is from genome assembly GCF_051521515.1 of Lactuca serriola. Taxonomy (NCBI): domain Eukaryota; kingdom Viridiplantae; phylum Streptophyta; class Magnoliopsida; order Asterales; family Asteraceae; genus Lactuca; species Lactuca serriola. The sequence goes on along the minus strand of NC_136412.1, from coordinate 187,584,046 downwards.
AGCTTGGGGGTTCCAAAAGAAGCAAGGAGATCCAGAGGTTTTGCTTCATTTCCAACTAATTCAAGGTAAAAAGCTTCAACCTTGACCATCTGTCTCTTAGATCTCTAGTTAGTGTTCATTTCTACCTTTTCTAAGCTTTAGAAGAGCCATATTTGGGATTTTGTGGTTCTAAGGGGTTATGACTTCAGATCTGGAACCATTGGGGGTTCCCATGGCATAAAGATGACAACTTTATTGCCATAAAAGCCCCATGCATCTTGTAGACTCAACTTTAGGGCCATTTGAGCCAAATACCCCATACATGAACGTCAAGTTTGTAACTTTACGTGTATTATGGACCCTAGGAGGTTAGATCTATCTTTTGGATGTATTGAACTCGACTGAAATCAAGTATATGTACTTGGACTTTGGGGGACTCGACTAGTTGTTGGGTCAACTCGGTGAGTTAAGTCAACCAAACGTTGACTTTGACCCAGAGTTGACTTTGATCAAGGTATTGACCTTGACTTTGTCTTTGACCTAAGTAACCCTTGTAAGGGTTAAGAGTATGTAATGGTAAATTAAGGAAGGTTATTATGTGTAGGAGTTGAGAGCAGTTGATCCTGACATCGAGAACAGTTCCACTATTACATGACATTGAGGTGAGTTACCTTCCAGTAGAAGTGGGTCTAAGGCCACAATGTCGGCCCACTAGTAGGAGTGATTATGAATGATTGTCTTTGTGATAATTTTCGGTTTTGCCACTATTTGATATGTTTATGTGCTAGCATGATATGATGTTATGTGATAGTGGTAGTAGAGGGAATAGTCCCATATTTAGTCGATAGGGCCAAAGGGTATGTTAGGCACCCCGGTATGCCTGATAGTATGATTATGTTATGTTTTATATGGTAGTAGTAGGGTGAAATATTCTCCGTAACCGGTTGAGATAAAGTGGAGGGGTAGGTCGGACACCTCGGTATGTCTAATATGGGTAGGTTGAGCACCCCTGTATGCTCAGCAGGGTAGGTCGGGCACCTAGATATGTCTGACAGTATGTGTTATGTATGGTATGTGGTATGATGGGGGAACTCACTAAGCTTTGAGCTTATGGTTTTCAGTTTTGGTTTCAGGTACCTCTTTGTCGAAGGCGGAGGAGTTGGCATGGTAGCAGCGCATCCTACACACATGATTTCTGCATTTTGAGATCCATGGGATTGTACTCTGACATTATTACTATTGATGGTATGATTTTTGAGACACGTGATTATGGTTTTATGGATTAATATGATATTGAAGACATTTTTCAGTAAACTATTTTGTAAGTAACATCATTAAAAACAAAATTTTTGGTCTTGAAAATTGGGATGTTATAGAACTATTCCAGAACACGATGAACTCGTCCGGAACATGAGGAACTGGTGTAACAGCGTAAAAATTAAAACAATTTTTCGCATTTTCAAAACACATTTTCCAAACACATTTATTAATAAAATGTCATTGTATCATATCCTTGTTTCACAAAACATCCCCCAAGATCGAAATACATAAAATCCCATATGTGTGTATACGAATCATGCCGGCGCCTTCCCACGGTCATCACTGGTACCTGAAACACATAACACATAACACTGTAAGCATAAAGCTTAGTGAGTTCCCCAAAATACCACTCTAACATATATTAGCCACTCGAGGCTATAACTCTATTGACCCTCTGGTCAATGTGTCTCAGTGGGACCCTCCAGCCCCAACTCTCTGTGGGCCCTCTGGCCCTAACTCTATGGACCCAAAGGTCCTAACTCTATGGACCCACTAGTCCTACTCTATAAACTCTGAATCATGCATATCACGTATCACAATAAAACACAACACATAAATAACATGCAAATACACTAGCACACAGCTCTAAATTACACTTTCACATGACTCTGTTACCACACTAGGTAAAGTATAGTGAGAAGACTCACCTCTGGTATCTCGGTAAATCTCTATCTCGGTAAACGCTGGCCTAGCCTCCACCTAATCATATGAAATAAATACTCTATTTAATATAACTCTCAAAGGCTAGACTATGTTCTCTTATGACACTCTCAGAAGGGTAAAATACAATTTTACCCCTCTCATAACTCAAAAGGCCCCTCAATAGACCATACCCTAAAATTCAACCAAAAGTCAACTTTCTGGGTTACGCTGCGCGTACTAGATGTGTACGCTAAGCGTACCCGGCTGCCTCTCAGAATCAGGGAACGCCACCCAGTACGCGGCGCGTACTAGGATTACGCCCGACGTACTCCCCAGCTTCAGCCCCTTAGCTCTTGAGGTCTTAAACAGTTAAGACCCACGTCCAATTTCTACATCTGACCACATCTAAGCCTCTTAATCCATAAAGTTGATGACTTTAAGCCTTTGCATGGCTGAACAAGCCACCAATTTCCATAATATTCCATCCTCTAACTCTAGAAGGCTTAATACTCACGCATGACCTCAAACTAACATCCAAGATGGAAACTTTATGGTGCTAAATCACTAATACCACTGAAAAGGGACAGATCTCGGACCATGGAGCACCTTATATTGATAAAGTCTCCACCTTTGGGGTTTTTAACCCTAGAAACGGCACATGCAACAACATCCAAAAGAAGAGGAAAGTTTTGAACTTTATACCTCTAAGTGTAGCCCCTTTCTCTGTAGATCTCAGATCCAAAATGGCACTTCAAGCTTTAGCTTCCAAGAGCTCCTTTCCTTCTTCTTCACTAAGCCACCAAAACACAATTAGCTCCAACAACACTCAACCACACTAACAACGATGGGAGGCTCTCTCTTAGGGTTTCACTTACTGATATGGAGGCTGAGAAATGAGCCTTAGCACCCTTTAAATAGTGCACAAGACGGATTAGGGTTTTTGCTCCTGGGTCGGGTACGCCCGGCATAACTCTGGGTACGCCCAAGGTACCTTGGCGACTTCGCGTCCAAACTAAGCGCATGAGTACGCGCAGCGTACCCCTCTGGTACGCCCAACGTACTCACTTGCTAGTTTCCCTCCACTCAAGGACTAATCATGAGCAATTAACAAAGAATAAGGGTGAAAGAAATGCACCTGAATTTCGGGGTGTTACAATTCTCCCCCACTAGAACCAGACTTCGCCCCCGAAGTCTCATTCGTCGAACAACTCTAGGTGTTGCTCTCGCATCTCCGACTCTGACTCCCAAGTCATCTCGGACCCCTTCTGATGTTGCCACTGAACCAAAACCAGAGGCACTTCCTTGTTCCTCAAAACCTTGATCTTCCGATCCCTGATTGCCACCGGTCTCTCAGCATAATTCAGGCTCGCATCCACCTGAATATCCTCTAATGGCACCACTGCCGAATCATCGACTATACATTTCCGCAACTGTGACACGTGGAAAGTGTCATGAATCTGCCCCAACTCCTCAGGTAGCTCCAAACGATATGCTATCCTACCCACCCTCGCGATCACTCTAAACGGACCAATATACCAGGGCCCTAGCTTGCCTCTCTTCCTAAAACGGATCACTCCTTTCCAAGGAGATACCTTCAGGAGCACAAAATCTCCGACCTGAAACTCAAGCTCGGACCGACGCCTATCTGCATAACTCTTCTGGCGACTCTGAGCGGTCAACAACCTCTGTCTGACCTGCTGAATCTGCTCCGTCGTCTGAAGTACTATCTCCGTACTACCCATCACACGTTTCCCTACCTCTCCCTAGCAGATGGGAGTCCGACACCTCCTGCCATACAACAGCTCAAAAGGCGGCATACCGATGCTCGAATGATGGCTGTTGTTATAGGAAAATTCTGCCAAAGGTAGGTACATGTCCCAACTCCCTCCGAAGTCCAATACATATGCCCGAAGCATGTCCTCGAGCGTCTGAATCGTCCGCTCGCTCTGCCCGTCAGTCTGTGGGTGGTATGCGGTACTAAAATGCAGCCTCGTACACAATTCCTCATGAAATTTCTTCCAAAATCTGGAAGTGAAACGCACATCTCAATCCGAGACGATCGAGATCGGTACTCCATGTCGCGATACCAACTCTCTCACGTACAACTCTGCCAACCTCTTAGCGGAAGAGCTCCCACTGATAGCAAGGAAGTGGGCGCTCTTTGTCAACCTGTCAACATTCACCCAAATTGCATCGACTCCCCTAGTAGTCCTCGACAATTTGGTGATAAAATCCATGGTAATCTGTTCCCACTTCCACTCGGGAACCTCGAACGGCTGCAACTTACCATGCGGTCTCTGGTGCTCGACCTTAACCTTACGAAAGGTTAAGCACCTCTCAACAAACCACACGACATCCCTCTTCATACAGGTCCACCAATACTCTCTCTTTAGGTCCAAATACATCTTAGTGGCCCCAGGATGGATCGAGAACTTCGATCGATGAGCCTCTTCCATCAAAATGGTATTCGTCCCGCCCACAAACGGTACCCAAATACGACCCTGGAATGTCATAAGCCCCCGGCTATCGTTAACGAACTCCGATACCAACCCGACAACTCGTTCTCTCTTCTGGTTTCCTGATCTCACGGCCTCAGCCTGGGCCCCACGAATGGTGTGCAACATCGGAGTCATCACTGTCAACCTCAAAAAAACATCTCGCATCGGGGCGCTCTCCACCCTTCGGCTCAGTGCATCGGCTACAACATTAGCCTTACCCGGGTGGTACAGGATCTCGCAGTCATAATCCTTCACCACATCCAACCATCTCCTATGTCGCATATTCAAGTTGGGCTGATCCATCAAGTACTTCAAGCTCTTGTGGTCTGTGTATATGGTACACTGAAACCCATACAGGTAATGACGCCAGATCTTGAGGGCGAACACCACTTCCCCCAACTCTAGATCGTGGGTGGGATACCTCGTCTCATGAGGCTTCAGCTGCCTTGATGCGTATGCTATCACATGCCCCCTCTGCATCAGTACCGCTCCCAACCCTGATATTGACGCGTCACAATACACCACAAAGTCCTCCACCCCCTACGGAAGGGCTAAAACTGGGGCTTCGCACAGTCTCTAGCGAAGTGTCTCGAAGGAGGCTTGCTGCTCTGGGCCCCATGAAAATGCAACACCCTTCCGGGTCAACCTGGTGAGTGGCACGACGATCTTAGAGAAATCTCTGATAAATCTCCGATAATAGCCTGCCAGCCCTAAGAAACTCCTGATCTCGGTGGGTGACCTCGGCACCTCCCAACTCATCACTGCCTCAATCTTCCAGGGTCGACCAATATCCCTTTCTGGTTAACGAGGTGCCCTAGGAACTGGACCTCTCGCAACCAGAAATCACACTTGGAGAATTTGGCATAAAGCCTCTCCGATCTCAGAACTCCGAGTATCTCCCTCAAATGCTTTTCATGCTGCTCTCTGGATCTCGAATACACCAAAATATCATCAATGAATACGATCACCGAGCAATCCAACATCGGCCTGCACACTCTGTTCATGATATCCATGAACACCGCCGGTGCATTGGTGAGTCCGAAAGGCATCACCACAAACTCGTAATGCCCATAACGAGTCCTGAACGCTGTCTTTTGGATGTCCTCATCTCGCACCCTCACCTGATGATACCCAGACCTCAAGTTGATCTTGGAGAACCAAGATGCTCCCTGCAACTGATCGAACAAATCGTCGATCCTTGGCAACGGGTAACGGTTCTTGACCGTTAGCTTGTTCAACTCCCGTTAATCAATGCACGTCCGGTGTGAACCATCCGTTTTCTTGAAAAAAAGGATAGGCGCTCCCCACGGCGAGCTACTCGGCCGCATAAAACCCTTCCCCAGCAACTCCTGAAGTTTCAAGGATAACTCCTGCATCTCTGGAGGCTCAAGGCGATATGGCACCTTGAAGATAGGTGTGGCCCCCGGAACCAAATCGATAATGAACTCCACCTGCCTCACGGGAGGCACTCCCGACAACTCCTTCGGAAATACGTCCGGGAACTCACGCACTATCGGCACCTCATCAATTGACCTCAGTCTCTCTGAATCAACCCTCGTATCCATCACATACGCTACAAAGCCCCTACAACCCTGTTGTATACACTGTCTCGCTCTAGCGGCCGAAAAAAATGTTGACCCAGAACGTGTACCCTCGCCGTACACCGTAAGAACTCCCCCACTAGGGTCTCGTATGGTCACCAGCTGTCGCTCGCAGTCGATAACCGCTCCGAATCTGCTCAACCAGTCCATGCCCACGATGACACAGACATCCCCCATTGCAATAGGAACTAAATCAATCGGGAATTCAACACCGAAAATCTCGAGTACACACCCTCGGATCACCTCTGTGGCATACACCGCCCTCTCATCAACTATGGAAACTCTCAGAGGTCGACTCAACGCCTCACGACTAACACTGATATGCTGACTAAAAGCCAAAGATACAAAAGACCGACTCGCACCCGAGTCAAATAACACCAAGGCAGGTACAAATCTCACAAAAAAAGTACTTACGCATAACATAATATAAGCACAATATATCAACATCAAAATAAATACACAAAAGAATACATACCAGCCACGACATCGGGCGCTGCGCGGACCTCCTCCGCGGTCATCTGAAAGGCTCTCCCTCGTGCCTTCGGTGCCTCGGCCTTCACTGGCCGGCTCTCAGTAGCTCTGATAGCAGCAGGGGCAGATCCCTGAGATGCTCCCTGTGCTGATCCCCGCAGCTATAGACACTCTGTCTTCTGGTGTCCGGTCTGGTTGCAGTGAAAATATACTACAAACCCCTTGGGGCAATCCTTGGCCATATGCCCCTCCTTGCCACATGTGTAGCAAGACCCTGCTCTGCACACCCCATCATGGCTCTTGCCACACTTGCCACAAGTGCGACCCCTCTGACTCCCTGGTCTCGAATCCGCGGGCTTGGCCTACTTGGCTACCAGCTGAGTATGCATCGGTCGCCGATCCCTCCCCTGAGACTCAGCCTCTCCCTAGCCTGGGTCTCCAGCTCGATCTCCCTCTTCCGGGCATTTTCCTGAAGCTCGGCAAATGTCCGGTACGTCGAGTTCGCGACGAAATCTCGTATATCCCTCCTCAAAATGCTCAGATATCGGCTCATACGTGCCTGCTCGGAGGACACATGCTCTGGGAAGAACATCGGCTGCTCATGGAACATCCTCGTAATCACTGTAACAGACTCAGTACCCTGCTTGAGGGTCAGAAACTCTTGGGCCAAACACTCCCTCTCCACCTGGGGAACATACTCATCTCGGAACATAGCAGTGAACCTCTCCCAGGTCACTGCAGCAAGCTCAGCAGACGTATAATGTGCCGTCACAAACTTCCACCAATCCTTCGCTCCCAAGCAAAGCTGGTTCAGCGCGAACCGGACTTTCAAATGCTCTGGAGATGAGCAAGTAAAGAAACACCCCTCTATGTCTGAAATCCACCTCATCGCCGCAATCGGGTCCTGGGTCCCGTCAAACTCCGGTGGTTTTGTGTTGCTGAACTCTCGGAACAGCAACGCATCACCACCCTGCGGCCTAGTCGCAGCTATAGCTGCAGTGGCCGCAGCAACAACAGCTTCAAAAAGAGCAGCGTATCTCTCATCAAATGTCTTTATCAGTGTGGTCTTGATAGACCCAAACATCTCTGGTATCTTTGCCCTGATGGCTGCAGCCACCTCCTCGTGGATGATCCTACGGATTTCCTCGTCACTCGTACCGCTGCTCTCTGGTATGTGGTGTGTCCCAACCATGGTCCCCCTCTCTCTGAAATACAACATAAAAACATATCAGGGACTTGCTCGAGTATACTCACACTCGAATACTCCACCCTACTTGTTTCCTGGTACTCTAAGGATTCTTAGTTGGACTGTGCACTGACCTGGTGTCTTTAGTTGTACGAGCCCAATACTACCGTTCACACCACATCAACATTCACCCCGAGTCCTCCTCCCAGATTCTAAATCCCAAGCACTCTACTCTCACTAATCATATGATACTCGCTAGCAGATCTCTCATAACCTCCTCGCTGCTATCTAAACACTCTGAAGCATCCCTAGCAGCAAGACTCGTAGACTAAGGCATCACATATCAGGCCACTATATTCCTAATAAGAATACATAGTCTACTCTGGCATGCATAATATAACTCATCACATATCATATCATATCATATCATATCATATCTCATAACACTTATTGTAATGGTATTTCGGGAAATCACCGTTCCGGTGCTGACTGTTCGTATACACGACTCTGCTCTGTTTTGTCTCGAAAGCTCTTTTTATTCTTTTGAAAACTATTTTATTGTCAAAATTTTCTCTAATCCTCAGTTTGAGTTCAGATACGCCTGAAGGTGCACCCGAATCCCTCAAACCAAGGCTCTGATACCAACTTGTAACACCGTAAAAATTAAAACAATTTTTCGCATTTTCAAAACACATTTTCCAAACACATTTATTAATAAAATGTCATTGTATCATATCCTTGTTTCACAAAACATCCCCCAAGATCGAAATACATAAAATCCCATATGTGTGTATATGAATCATGCCGGCGCCTTCCCACAGTCATCACTGGTACCTGAAACACATAACACATAACACTGTAAGCATAAAGCTTAGTGAGTTCCCCAAAATACCACTCTAACATATATTAGCCACTTGAGGCTATAACTCTGTTGACCCTCTGGTCAATGTGTCTCAGTAGGACCTTCCAGGCCCAACTCTCTGTGGGCCCTCTGGCCCTAACTCTATGGACCCAAAGGTCCTAACTCTATGGACCCACTGGTCCTACTCTATAAACTCTGAATCATGCATATCACGTATCACAATAAAACACAACACACAAATAACATGCAAATACACTAGCACACATCTCTAAATGACATTTTCACATGACTCTGTTACCACACTAGGTAAAGTATAATGAGAAGACTCACCTCTAGTATCTCGGTAAATCTTTGTCTCGGTAAACGCTGGCCTAGCCTCCGCCTAATCATATGAAATAAATACTCTATTTAATATAACTCTCAAAGGCTAGACTATGTCCTCTTATGACACTCTTAGAAGGGTAAAAGACCATTTTACCCCTCTCATAACTCAAAAGGCCCCTCAATAGACCATACCCTAAGAGTCAACCAAAAGTCAACTTTTCGGGTTACGCTGCGCGTACCAAATGTGTACACTGAGCGTACCCGGCTGCCTCTCAGATCGGGGAACGCCACCCAGTACGCGGTGCGTACTGGGATTACGCCCGACGTACTCCCCAGCTTCAGCCCCTTAGCTATTAAGGTCTTAAACAGTTAAGACCCACGTCCAATTTCTAGATCTGACCACATCTAAGCCTCTTACTCCATAAAGTTGATCACTTTAAGCCTTTGCATGGCTGAACAAGCCACCAACTCCCATAATATTCCATCCTCTAACTCTAGAAGGCTTAATACTCAAGCATGACCTCAAACTAACAGCCAAGATGGAAACTTTATGGTGCTAAATCACTAATACCACTAAAAAGGGACAGATCTCGGACCATGGAGCACCTTATACTGATAAAGTCTCCACCTTTGGGGTTTTTAACCCTAGAAACGGCACATGCAACAACAACCAAAAGAAGAGGAAAGTTTTGAACTTTATACCTCTAAGTGTAGCCCCTTTCTCTGTAGATCTCAGATCCAAAATGGCACTTCAAGCTTTAACTTCCAAGATCTCCTTTCCTTCTTCTTCACTAAGCCACCAAAACATAATTAGCTCCAACAACACTCACACTAAGGACGATGGGAGGCTCTCTCTTAGGGTTTCACTCACTAATATGGAAGCTGAGAAATGAGCCTTAGCACCCTTTAAATAGTGCACAAGACGGATTAGGGTTTTTACTCCTGGGCCGGGTACGCCGGGCGTAACTCTGGGTACGCCCAGCGTACCTTAGCAACTCCACGTCCAAACTAAGCGCATGAGTACACGCAGCGTACCCCTCTGGTACGCCCAACGTACTCACTTGCTAGTTTCCCTCCACTCAAGGACTAATCATGACCAATTGACAAAGAATAAGGGTGAAAGAAATGCACCTGAATCTCGGGGTGTTACAACTGGTCTGGAGCTGGTTCAGAATATTGGTCATTTTCGTTTCGAAATGAAGTAATAACAATTTTTTTTATTTGTGCAGCATGACAGGGATGTTGATGTATCCATTACATTCTCTTATAAACCCAAACTTGGTAGGCAAATTCTTGTGTCATTCAGAGACAGACCCATATACGAGACTATGTTTTGGAATACATGTTTTGGGAGGTGGTTAGACATTCCTAATGTAGGATCCTTTACTTCTACATTACGCCTTTTGTCACGAAGTCGTCACCGACCCCCGAAGCCAATTATAGGAAATGGTTTTTGAGATTGGGTGTTATGAGCTTTCTTCTGGGAAGAAAGAATTTTATCTCATAAATGCCTTCCGGTTTGGTGACTATTTTCCTACTTCTGCATCCGATGCCGTCTTTCATTCTCGTGTATTTCCTACGGTCTCAAGGAATGTCTAGCTCAAATTAAACGATGTTATTAAGGTGTTTAAATATTCACTTAATGAGTTATTGGACGAGGATGCAGTCTGTATATGTCTTCTATACCTGTTAGATAAGGGTTTCAATGGGTGGTTGCCTAAACTACATGTTACAGAAGAGTATTTCAATTTGCTATCCCACATTGATGAATTCAACAAGTATAATGTCGTCTATTTTATAATTACTTAGCGTTACTAATATTTTTACAAATTGAATTCTTAATTAATTTTTATGTGGTAGATATCCATGGGGGATCATAATTTTGGATCAATTGTACTCACAATTGGAAATTGTATTCAATAAGGTTGACAAGCATATACATCCAGTCGAACTGAAAGAGAAACAACCTCAATAAATGAGCTACACCTTAAACGGGTTTATATACGCTTTTAAGGTAAGTATATGATGAAAATTTTATTATTTATTTTTGTTTGTTAAAATTCTAACAATTTTTTATTTATTTGTTCACTAACATTCAAATATGGATTCTTGAGACTTTTTCGGTGAACAGTTTGTTTGGTACCCGACAACAGAATGTGACCCATCGGGCTGTTGCATGGTCAAAACTGAGGCCTTTAAAAAATCCTGAATGTAACAAGTTTTTGCAAATCAACGACGTATGGTTACTTTATTATTTAAATATTTATTTATTTTATAATTTATGTTTATTTCTAATTTTATAATTTTGTTAGCATGATAATAGACTCGTACAGTAGTTGGAGCTGATAGAAGATAAGATACGTGCTAAATAGTGGACAGTTAGCTTAGAGAGGATCGATGGCCCTGATTTTCCCTAAACTAAAGTTGACAGGGTACCTTCCCTAACACCATCACCCAAAAACTCTCTTACCCATGAGCCTCGTGAAAAAAAGGCACAGATAGATGATCCATCCCACCCACCACCACCACCACCGCCGACCGTTGACCCATCAACTGACAAAGACCGAGTTATTAGTGACTTGCAAAATGAGGTTTGTCAATTGAAAAATTAGCTTAGTGAATGTCGCGAGCAGTTGATGTCAAAGGATCAACGTTTAGCAGAGCATGACGCTACTTTAGCCATGGTTCTAAAGCTTATCAATAAACTCCCGGAGACCATGTTGGTACCTCAAAGGGGGTGGAGGTAAATTTTTAATTATTTAATCGTTATGGTCCTTATGTTATTACATCGTTTACAAGTATACATTATTGAACCGTACGGGTATACTGCAATAACGATTACTTATGGGAGCATGATTATGTGTTAAGCACCCCAGAACAGCCACTGAATGATAGCCATGAGCAGTCATCTCCAGGTATTCAAGTGTCATAAGTAAACGAGATTCTACGAGATGAGTACAAAACATCGTCACAAGCACTACTTAGGCATTCTAAGCGCCAAAAAAGTTATGTCCATATGGTATAAGTTGCCATGGATACAAATGAAGATGAAATGTGTTACACCGCAACAACCAACATCGTTGGACAATCTTTTAGAGTCTACCGTACACATTGTATATAAAGAACGGGGTGGTTTGTTGTTGTTTGGTCACAATTATTTGGCCAGTTTTGCTACAATTAAGTTTTGGATATGGTTATATGCGGATAGTTATAAAGGATGGTTGTCATGTGATGTAAGTAACATAATTATGTGCTCATTCGATACTAAGCTTCTAATAACAATACTTACTTTACTACAAAAAAAAAATGACAGCACATGATGATGTGGATCTCATTGTTGTTAGAGCGTAGAGCGGATGATGTTCGGTAGACGGTTGTGCCGTCAGCTACCAACACTGATACGTTTGACTTGAGTGACATGGTTGACTGATCCGTTTACCAAGCTTAGGCAGAGTGTGATACTGTATAATTTTGTTTGGATTACATTACCTGAGTTTTGATATACTAATTAATCATTTCTAACTTTTTTAGTAGCTTTACATCCTAATCAATATACCACAAACTCATTGGTTTTTGGGTGCTTTAGATTTGAAGACATTCAAAATTACTATATATGATAGTCATTAGAAAAGCGACTACTATCCGAAAAATAAGGATCAGTTTATAGGTCTGGGAGCCCACATCCACAAACAGGTAGTGGGAGTCAACTATTGGAGTACTGAACCAACTGATTCAATCCTACTTGCGAGCTTCAAGATGACCCTAGAAAAAGCCTCAGACGTACTACAACAGATTGACAACATAGGGGATTATGAAGTGTTTTTGTGTTGATTCCTAGAAGCATTAATCACCGGGACATCGATTTCTATAAAGGGTAAAACAGGTCCATGGGCTATAGGTCGAAACGACTATAAATTTTTTTTGGATATAAGGACAAAGATAATTTGTAAATCGTGTTTGTAATATAACTTACGTACACATCATACATCTAGTTTATGTATTTATTAGTTGTTTGTTGATTTTAATTGTGTTTTATATTTTATAAAACCAAAAGTTATACATGTTATAAAAACAAAACATATACATTATATTAAACCAAAACTTATACTAAAAGAAAAACCACATATTACATGCAAAAAAAATGTATTTCAGAAACATGGTCTGGAGTCATACTCCAAAATTACATAGATCTCTCCGGAACAATACGATTACCGAAAAAAACTGGTTAATTTTTATCAAATATATCATTTATGAGAGTTAGATTACTTAATTTCCCTTTATTTTCTTCTTTCTAGAAAAGATGTAACTTTAAATTTGATACAAAACGTAAAAAGTATCTAGTAGGAGACACGATGATTATTAAATAGCTTTTATTAGAAGTTAAACAAACTTATGTATGGGTATTAAAATTTTCGGTGCCACTTGTCTGCTTTATAATTAATATCTATTTATAAATATAAAAGAAGTAAAATCTTTTATGAACTTAGAAAGATCTTATTATCTATCCCTGGTAGCCGATTGGTAGAAAACTTTGTCAACACTAAAACGTGCAACTAAAAGTAGATTCATGATGTAGAGAAGGTATTACCATCGTTGGCCGTATTTTCAACAAAATAATATATATATATATATATATATATATATATATATATATATATATATATATATATATATATATATATATATATATATATATATATATATATAGTTAGGTTCATATATAACCCTCATCTATTGTGTGAGTGTATGACAAATTCTAGATCAATCAATAGATAGGAGCATTATAGTAAATTGACTAATTAGTTAATTAATTACCCAAAATTATAAGACTAAAATTATGGAATTTAATTAATATTGTTTACAATCATTAACATTTTTTGGCCAAAAGTAAAATTCGTTCAAGCCTGTCATCTTCTCCATTTTGCTGCTTGGAATCACCCACTGAATCTTATCATGACCATCATCATCTTCACTATCTATCCACCATAAACCCCCTAAAATAACCCTAAAATAATACCATCAACCCCCATCACCAGATTCATCAACGAAAAAACAACCATCGAAACAAGACATGCTCAATTAGGGTCGAGATCAGTTGAAATATCTTGTATAACTGAAGAATCAACCATGTCCTTTATATTGAAAGACATAATCGAGCTCGAATATGGAAGATTAGGGCTTAAATCAGACGAAGAATTAAGATGTGGTACACCCAAATGGGCATCTGATGGATTTTCATATGTCATTGAACTTGATCAACTATTATAAGTACATATATTGAAGCCCAAGGTTTGGTTTACTTGTATACTACACTATAGAGCTGCAAGCTCGAATCCTTGGATATAACTCGAAATTGATTCCATTCAAGAAGAAACGAGGTAAGATTTTAATGCTTTAACAAAAACATATTTCTTTTATTTGCTTTACATGTATATTACACTAGCTAAACTTACTTTAGCTTCAACATTTTTTTGACTGTTTATGTATATATTTTGAGGTTATTAACTCAATTAGTGTTGTCTTTAGTATGTATGCATACTGTATGGTATCTAACTACAAATGTTTATCTTAAAAAACTTAGAATGCATATTATCTCATTTGCAAATGGCCATCTTAAAATTAGCTTTTAGTTTATCATAATGATCTTGATTGCAAATAAGTTGTTGGGATTACATTTGAATGTTTAGTTTCTGATTTGCTTATAACCTTGAACTATATGCCCTAAGGTAGCATTGGTTTGGTATGATGGAATCGGAGAAGGACTGGAATGTCCCATTCCATAGGAATGACAATAACTTGTTTGTTTTGCATGATTGAATGCAATAGACTATTCCCAAAAAGGAATGTGATTCCCTTCCACTTAAAAAGATCATTATGCCATCAAATGGATCAAAAATTGCAATATCATTTGTACTACCATATATATTTACATAATATTTTAAAAACAAAACATGTTTAAGGTTTTCATTATTTTATTATTAATATGACTTAGTTGGGTTCGGTCTTGTGGGGTTTTGAAGAGTGATTAGTGAATATACAAACTTGGAATTTGCATCTAGTAAATAATTCTTGTTTTGACTGGTGTTATGACAGGTTGAAATTGCAAAATCCTATAAGAAAGGTGGAGCAACATGCCTAATATTTGAACAAAATGTGATATATTTGTGTTTATGTTAAGATGGTCAACTCTATGGAGCAACATCCCTGAATTTTTTAACAGATGTGATATATTTGGCTTAAGCTTTGTTTGTTAGTTACTTAATTTGTTCAGATCTTCAATTGTTTGGCTAAATGGCTTTGTAGCGTAGTTGCTTAATTTCTTGAATTCTTGAATTGTTTATTTTTTAGTAGTTGCTTAATTTCTTGAATTCTTGAATTGTTTATTTTTTTAATCTTTAACTTTTTTTTTCTACAATGATTCTACATCGAATTGTTGACTTCTTTTGATCTTGGTTATTTACTATGTGGCTTTCTAATTTATATGACCTTGATATTGCAATTTCTAATAGTACTTTTATTTATGTAAAAGGAAAAATAAAAAAAGGAGAGCATAATGATCTTGCAAGGTTCTGATGATGACGTTATCAGCTTCATTTGGAGAAGAAGTTGAAAAGTGTTGTCTAAAAAAAGAAGCCTTAAAGTTTGATCTCATTGCATACATTCTCACAGAATGTCATTTTCACAATGTCATTCTTATAGAATGTCTCATTTCATTGTATTCGTAATTATGTCTAATTCTCATGAAAATAGCATTTTTTCAATTGTAAATTATGTTCATTCTTATCATAATGTATTCTTTTTGTACTTGTAATTTAGTTATTTATTTATTTATTTAATGTCATATTCTTTAAAGAATGTTTTATATTTTTTTTAAAATGTTAAATTATTCTTCAAGAATCTAAGTTATGCATTTGTAATTAATTTATTAATTTTCAAGAATGTATTTTTTCCATAATAAAGCTTATTATTCTTAAAGAATTTTAGTTATGAACTTATGATCCACGTCTTATTCTTCGAGAATAATAAGAATGATAAGAAAGAAAGTTGAATTTATCTCTAAAACGTTCCTGAAAAGTTAATTTTCAAAAACGTTATTTTGTATTTCTTAAATTTTGATTTGAAATTTCCTTTAAATTTTGGTTTGTATCATTTAATATCCAAAATTTCCTAATTTGTTTGTAAACGAAATATCAAATTTACCCTTATTGGTTTTTTAAATTTAGAAAAGAATTAATTTTTTACAATTAATTACTATCATGCCATTATTCATCATAACCATTCATTTTTTTTAATCTAATGGTCCAAAAATGGTTATACATTCACACAATAATTGTGATTCACATTTAATCTTAACCATATATATATATATATATATATATATATATATATATATATATATATATATATAACATTCAATCGCGAGAACATTTGAAAACAAATTTGGAGCACATAATTTTTTTAATTAAAATTATAAAATAATATTCATATAAATCAAAAAATAGTTACGAACAATTAACAAAACCCACTAACTAACATCACTCATTACCCAACCAACACCACCCACCACCACCCACCACCCATCACCACCTACCACCCACCACCACCACCAACAACCACCACCATCACCACGCAACCACAACCACCTACCACCACCATCACCCACCTCCACCACCTACCACCACCACCTTTAACCACTACCTACCACCCATCGCCACCAGACGCCATCACTACCCACCACCACCCACCACTAACACTCACTACCACCACCACCCACCACCAATCGCTACCCACCACCCATCAGTACGCACCACCCACCACCACTCGCTACCACTCACCCACCACAATCACCACCACCACCACCAACGACCACCTGCCACCAACACCATCACTACCTACCACCACCAACCACCACCCACCACCCATCACCACCGCCACCACCACCACCAGCCACCCATCACTACTCACCATGCACCACCCGCCACCACCATCACCACCAAGCACCACCACCACCCACAACCCATCACCACCCACCACCCACCACCACCACCCGCCACCATCATCACCACTCACCACCCAACCACCACCACCACCCATCACTACCCACCACCCACCATCGCCCGCCACCCACCACGCGCCACCATAACCACTACACACCACCACCACCACAACCACCAACCACCACCCACCACCCATTACTACCCACCACTACCCACCACCACCCATCACCACTACCCGCCACCACCACCGATCATCACCACTAGCCACCGTCACCCCCACCCACCACCCATCATCATCACCACCACCCACCCATCACCACCCACCCACTACCCACCATTATGACCACAACCTGTCACTACCACCAACCACCACTGACACCCATCACCATCACTCGTTACCACCACCATCACCACCATCCACCACCATCATCACCAACCACCATCACCTCCACCCACTACCCACCAACCACCAAAACCACTGAGCATCGACAACCTTCCATCACCACCACCCACCTTCACCACTTATAACAACCACCCGCCACCATGTAACGCCTGTAGATCCGGGCTAGTCAATTTAGAGATGATAAGCATCAAAAGTGACTTCTTGATGGAAGATTATTTAGAAGGATTAATCTTAACTGAGTTGTAGTATATGTTACAAGGATTCTATACATATAAAGAACACGGAAATCCGAGTTATAACGAAGAAGTTATGACATGTCGAAGTTTCGCGGCAGAACCGTCACGACACAACACGACGTAAATAGTGAATTTACCTTAGAGCGTTAGTTGGCCTTAGCGATCTAAATGAAATTTGTAGAATACTTTAAACCGAGAGCGTGCATGAAAAGAACATCCAAATCTGACTTCGTATAAGGAAGTTATGATTTTTCTAAGTTTCAGCTTAGCAGTATGCAGCCTGAAGTTCGAATATGAGATCGAGTGATTTCTAGCCGAAATGATCTAAACGAGAATCGAAGATCTCATCGATAGTAGTCCAACGGTAAAAAGATAGACGAAAACAGACATCAGATGAAGGAGTTGTGAATTCCTAACGGAGTTTTCCTGTCCCGACCTACTAAAAAAATATAATAAAACTTAAAGTCAAAATTAGCCAACGGAGTCTAAACGAGAATTGTAGAGCATAATCTCACCTATGCGTGGATATAAAAAACGTTGAAAACGGAGCTCGTATGCGAAAGATATGAATTTCCGAAATTCTGAACACAAACTTCGAGGTCTGTAAGAACTCACGACGTGAGCAGGGTCCTCACGTTGTGAGTAGGCAAGTTGCAATCACGCACTGGATGATGATCGAGCTCACGACGTGAGTATAAGAGGCTCACAACCTGAGCATAGCATTTTTTCCCTATAAATAGAAATCAAAGGGCAGTGGGGTTTGGTTGTTCCTTTCTCACTCTCTCCCTCCGTATTACCTCGATTTACGTGCAATTTATACCCCCAAAGCCCTGGTATCATACGGAGACCTGAAGCGAGTCCCAACGCTCTGAAGATCCTGAGAAGAAAAGAGTTTCGAGCCAAATCTCTGCCCGCGAGAAGCCCAGTGTGTGAAGAGATCACAGTTTCACCGAAGAATACTACTTTTAGAGCCGTAGTGCTATCCGATCATCTTCTTATCAAGTGAGTGTATAGTCCCTTTCATAAAGACAATCTTAATACAAGTATTGGTTGAATGTATTACGTTGAATGTATTACATCTATGTTATGAGTGAGTGTGTAGTTACTTTCTTCTAACACATAAATATGAAGTATTTGCTATGAAATACGTGCTATGTGTTATATATTGTTTGTTTGTTTGAGATGGGTGGGGAATGTATGTTTTATACAGGTTTTTAAATGATTTAAACCATATGTGCATTTTATATCTACAAATATGTTCGGTAGAACATGGTTAGATGAAATACCTGGTGACTATGAGACGTAGTGCCTATTGTGTAAACCCTGGTGACTATGAGTCGTAGGGCCTATTGTGTAAACCCTGGTGACTATGAGACGTAGTTCCTATTGTGTAAATCCTGGTGACTATGAGAAGTAGTGCCTATTGTGTAAACCCTGGTGACTATGAGACATAGTGCATATTGTGTAAACCCTGGTGACTATGAGACGTAGTGCCTATTGTGTAAGCCCTGGTAACTATGAGACGTAGTGCCTATTGTATAAACCCTGGTGACGATCAGATGTAGTGCCTGTTGTATAAAATGTGGTAGCAATGGACTTTGTGCCAATTCCTTATGTCAATCCTTAGGAACGAATGAAGGAAGGATAGTCGATTCTTAGGGTAAAACCTTAAGACATAAAGAAGATAATGGGGATGGGTAAATGGGTTGATTGTTTGATGATTAAATATAATAATTATATTATTGTGGGATGAAAACCCTATATGCTCACCAGGCTCCCAAGCCTGACCCACTCAGTTTTCTTTGCATTACAGGTAATGGCACAAGAGTATAAGTTGGTGGACTTGACGAGAGATTTTGGATTATAGATCGGTAGTTATAAATAACTGTTGTAAGGTCTATTTTAAACTGTTTATGCTTTTGGGCTGTATCGGAACATGACATCCCGAGATTTTTTTATTTAATTACAATACATTTCTTTAAAGAAATGCTTTGATAAATTCTTATTACATTTTGTTTTGGGAACAAATTCCGCAGCAGTTTTCTTTAAACAATTACTCTGATTTTAAAACATAGCATAAACAAATCGGTCTTTTTTGGCCGTGAAAATGGGGATGTCACAGTTTGTATCAGAGCATTAGTATAAGTGAACTAGGAATTTGTAGGATTTCTAGACTTAAACTTAGAATGCTAAGCGATGATTATGAGATGTGTGTCTACCATATTTTAAGACACGAGCACTTGTATACTTTAGGAAAGATGTCTAAAATGTTTTTATGTGCTAAATGCTATATATATTTTCCATATATGATATTATTTGTTCGGATCTATGGTCTGTTGCCGACCGGGTCTGGAAACCTTATATGTTTAGGATTCTAAGCGTACGACTACGATATTAGAATTAGCATGTAAATGTTTCGGAGAAATAAGGATGACTTGAATATATATCATGAAGGAGGATCTAAATTCACCTTATTCGGTGTATAGATCAACAATGGTGAGAACGAGAAGTGGATTTGGAAACGCTGACGAACACAAGAATCAATCACCTATGATTGAACCAGTAGTTGTGGCAGCAGCAACATCCGAGCCAATGACAATGGCTGGTGTACAAATGATGATTCAAACAATGTTGGATTATCATATGGAAGAAACGACACGTCTGCTTAGGCAGAATTGTGAAGAACTGTCAATTCAAGTTGAGGAGCCCGAAGTGAATGGAGGGCAGTCAGAGGGAGGGAACTTCAATGGGTTAATCGGTCAAGCCGACCCACCGTTAGTTCGACAGAACAATTTGGATGGCGGAAATGACAGACGTGGATGCAAGTACAAGGATTTCATGGCATCCAAACCACCGTGTCTAGCTGGAAACCCGACACCAGTGGTAGTTATGGACTGGATCTCCGAGATGGAGATGATGTTTGAAAGTTGCGAGTGTAGCAACAGATAGAAGACTGCACTTGCGATTCCTCTGTTAAAATCTAGAGTGCTGAGCTGGTGGAAGCTGCTGGCTGGTTCTATGCCCAAGGGGGAAGCTAGCAAGATGTCATGGGAAGATTTTGGGGTGCAACTAAAGATGCAATACTGCTCAAAGCAGGATCTTCTGGAAATCAATAATGAGTTCCAGAATCTGAAAAAGGGAAGGTTGAACGTCACCGAGTACACTACTAGTTTTACGGAGAAAATGAAGCTTGTTCCCTACCTACTTCCAAAGGAACTTTCCAAGGTCAACAAGTTTGTCCTCTGATTACCAGCGGACTTTGGTCCGATGGTCAAGCAAGCAACCACTCTGAAAGCCGCTAATTGGGCTGCTAGGAATGCTAGGACTCAGATAAGAGAGAAAGGTCTGGAGAGAGCTGAAGTTGGAGAGAAAAGGAAGCATGAGGGGTATTCAGTGATCAACAAAGAAAGCAAATACTTGAAATCTGGGGGAAGAGATGAAGCTAAGTGGTGCGAGAAGTGTAAAAAGAAACACTTCAGGAAGTGTAGCGAGGAGATGACTTGCTACAAATGTGGGAAGACAGGGCATTACGCCAACAAGTACGCATCCAAGATTTTGTTATTTAATGAAAATACATTTCTTTAAAGAAATGCTTTGATATCATATTTTGTTTTGGGAACAAATTCCGCAGTAGTTTTCTTTAAACGATTACTCTGATTTTACAAAAAAGCATAAACAAATCGGTCTTTTCTGGCCGTGAAAATGCGGATGTCACACTAATGCTTTGGATCTAAGTTTTCTCTAATTATACATGCAATATTCATTTTCGAAAGCATGAAGGCTAACTAGCATGCAAATGTGATATTTGAATCATAAAAAACTAGTTAGAAGATTACGTTGTGTAGTATCTTGTAGAACTTAGCCTTAAGAGAGCTTAGCACATCAAGTGTGATGCCTCAAACGAGTCACAAACACCATGAAAAAGTGGAAGATAATGAGAGAGAGAGCCTAGGATCACAAAAAACGGATAGGCTTACACCGTGGAGTACTAATCGCCGATTTTGCAAGCTTAGGGGTTTAATTTATAGTTTGGAATTACTAGAGTTTTAACTTTTAACCCTAATTCATTGGGGCTTTAGGACTAATAACTCGTTAGCCTTTTGGACTAACTCTTCATGGACTCTCATAAAGATTTAGTCCAATCCTAATCAACATGGATCATTAGCCCAAACTATAAGTATTACTGATTTACCTAATCACTCCCTGTAAATTTAATTAGTCTCTTTTGATCACTAAATTAATTCCAAATTAATTTTTGATCAATACCTATTAAATAATATGATTTATCAATTAATATATTATTCTCATAATATATTAATAAATCACAAATAACCTCTTTCTCAAATATCCATCCAATCAAATTGTTCTACTGAAGGCAACCCGAAATGGGTCATGCTACTCTCGGGTCAAGTATATACCAATTATAGTTATGGGCTTAGACACCTAATCCAACACGGCTGACTATCTTACCTCTAAGTATATACGGTCATGAATTACTTGGATTGTTGATATATTAGACCTATTTTATGGTATTGAGTATGTTGTTATGTTGTAGTGCTCTATTAGATCTGTGTTCTGGTATCAACTATGTTGCTATGCTGCAGTGATCTGTTAGATCTGTGTTCTGGTATCGAGTATGTTGTTGTGCTGTAATGATCTATTAGATATGTGATCTGGTATCGAGTATGCTACTAGGTTGTAGTAATATGTTAGAGTTATACTCTAAGAATGTAACTTGAGTGACATGTCTTAAAGAAGGTTTAAAACACATGTCAAATGTAAGAGTAAAAGTTTTCTACTCTTGTACATTTGAAATTGGTAAGTTGTGATGTTTTTGATAAAACAAAGACCAACTAAGGCCAATTTTGTGAAGTTTTTGTCTTGATTAGAATCCTCACTATCTCTTGAATATCTGACAAGAAAGTCTTATATGTCAAGAGGACAGTGGGAGTCTTTAAGGTCTTGAAAGTCTCAAGAACTAATCAAGAATAAAACCTGAAGTTCTTCACTAGCACACGACTTGAGGTTTATAACCTATCGTGTTGACATATTCTGTGCCCATTCCAGTTAAAGTTGGCTTTGCATATGAGTTCTTAGAGTTCTCAATTGGTTGCACAACAACTTTGACGCAATAGCAGGCCCTTGAGCTGCCAGGTGGCAATAAATTAAGATTGAGTTCAGTTCATATGAGTTTGGATTTGTCATTATCCTTGTCTTGTGACTATGGTTTTGACAATTCACATGGATAAGAACATATACACCATTAAATCTAAGTGTCATAAGGTTTCTCTCCGATTCATGAAAATGATGGTGAGGAAACACTTTCACTAAGTAGATTTTAGCTAGATAGCAATTGTGATATTTGCATTCTCAAAGTCGTTAGTGGAGCGTGTGTGGTTAACCGACACACTAACATGGACTTGTGAGAAGTGGAAAAGGTCTAAACAATCGAGACACACCTGTGAGCTATCTAAGATAAGGTGTATGATATTGGTAAAGTTTTATCAAAGCAATCTAGTATCAGAAATCTGAACTTTGGTAAGAAAGTCAATAAAGTATTGATTTCTAGAAGTCCAGCTAATTTCTGAGTACATGTCAAAGCTAGTGGGAGCATAAGTGTTATGCTATTAATCATCATGTTAGTGGGAGCATGATAATTATGATAAGTATTGCAAGTTATCAATGTTAATTATAGAAAACAAAAGTTTCAATTGGGAAAGAGTTGTTTTAATATAGTTAAGGGAGAGGAAATTATACTTTATCTCAAATCTAAAAGCTTAGATTGAGGATTTAATCGTATTTAGTCAAGGATATATATATATATATATATATGAATTTCATGTTGGAATGGCTCAACATAAGGAAATTTAGTATATGGTTCCATTATTTGTGTTCTAAAATTTGATTATGATTACGGCATCCCTTTTCATAATATGAATTATGAGAACTTGGCAAATAGAAATGGAAATGTTATAGCAAAAGACTGGTTTAGTCTTTATGTGAGACATCGTGAATCGTGTCCCATATGCTTCGGATATAGGATCGATTACATGTGCTATATTCATCCTTTCTAAAATTTTCCAAATGCCTGGGGCATTAAGAAGGGAAAAGGTCTAGAATTGGATATGACAAAGGATTAAACAATTGTCGAGGACAATCTAAGGTGTACCAAAGATTGGTTGCTCAAGGATAGTTGTAAGTATAATGTTAATTCTGGAAGGACCATATTGACATAATCTGTAAGGAGGCAACTCTTGTTCAGAAGTGGTAGTCAAAATGGAATATGGAAGTGTTTCAAATTATTTAATTTGTGTAAGATTAGGAAACTTAATGCAAGTTTCCAAGGTGTTGATCTCCTTTGGAATGCTCTGTAATGATTGTTGTCAAGTCTTTCTGACTGTGTGCATAATCATTACAAGAGGATCAATGCATATAAGTTTACAATCTAACAGATTTCAGTAAATGGCATGAATTTGGAATTCTTGCATTTGCAGTAAGGATTTGGGACTGTGAAAGAGGATCATTGGAGTTATGTTCAATTGATCTAAATCACAAAGTGAAGATCATAGACAAACATAGTATGCATACTTGGTGTATGGCATGACTAGTGTTTCGAAAACATAGTGTACATGCTTGGAGCATGGGACAACTATTGTTTTAAATTCAAGAATAAAGTTGATAGCTCAAAACAGTATACAATGAATAATGTGTAAACATATGGTGATAAATAAAAGGTGTTTTATTTATGTTCATAGGTTTTGATACGATATTAGATTCGATTATTATTGTGTTTCACTTTGCATGTTTTGACTTCCAGAATAACTAGGTCATTGTTCTGATTGACTAAGTTATTCAAACCATCCACAGTCGGTCATATGTTGGAAGTAGATATGAATTAAGACTGTCATGGGTTGGCTTGTAGAGGTCTAAGATGTTGGACAAAGGGCTAAACACTCATGAGTGCTCATAAGCTCTGAGTATTGGATTCAACCCGTACTCATTGGAATCACTTCATGGATTTTATCACGAGTGATCATGAGACGATAATATCTTATATTCTTCAAACCTAGAGATATGAGTTGTTACTATGAGTTGGTTGTACATTGATTGCACGAAAACGCATTCGGTAACTCGGTGTTATAAAACGTGTCTTTGTGTATGATTCAACAAGTAGTAGAACAAGCCATATGAGTCGAAGTTTATCCATTCCTTTTACCTTCACTACTAGAAAAACAACCTTTTATGACGCTCATTGCGCGTCGTAAAAGGCTCATACGACGCGTAAATGCGCGTCAAGGAAGGCCTTGTCATAAAGAGAGACGACGCGCATTGACGACACTCATTTACGACGCGCGTTTACGACACGCAATGCGTATCAACGAAGACCCTGTCATAAAGGAAGACGACACACATTCATGTGTCGTAACCTTACGATGCGCGTGTTAATGACACGCAATGTGTATCAAGAAATCCCCTGTCAAGAAAGGCCATGTCATAAATGAAGATGACACACATTTTTGCGTATCATAATTTTAAATGTTTAAAAAAATATATGTTTACTAATTTTCAAATTAAATTTGCATTTAATGTCTCATAATAGAAAATAAAATATCATATACAAAAAATAGAATCCATTGCATAATATTTTGTTACAAACTTGACATTTTTTGTTTCCGTACTTTGACAATTTGTGCTGCTGCTGATTCCGGAGCCAATCCGCGATCCCATCACTTGAAATTACAAGCCACCCACCAGCAAAAGATAGATGAAGATCATGAGTAAATAAAAGTTGTTAATAAAAAGAGGAATAAATTGAGTTTAATTACTAAACTAACCTTCACTTGTTTGACATGAGGAACTGGAATAATGACCTCCCCAACATCTCTATCTCCAATAGATCTTGAAAGGTATAACCCACCTCGCCAACATTCTAAAGGACCAATCTATCATAAATATAAAAACATTGGTAAGTTAAGTAAAAACGTTGGTAAATTAAGTAAGATCCCATTTAAGTTGTAGCATATGCAAGAACAATTTGACACTAGTCAAATGTGCTATCTATGGAACTCCAGAATAACAAATTTTCTACGATGTAACAATAAATAAACCTATTCAATTAGTGAAATAATGGATCTGTGTTAAAGGAGATTCACTTTAGCAATATTTTCATGTTCTTCCACAATATGATCAAGTTCCTGCACCAACATCATACGATATCACTACTTGGACATATTAACATACTTTGACTTTCTTTTCAGTCTTTCCAAGATTTTACTTATTAAGACATAATCTTTTTAATAAAAAATGAGAATAATATCATACGCTTGCTAGCTGAATCAGATCCCTGCTCCAAAACTTTGAAGGATAAAAAAAAGACATAAAGTCCCTCCTGATCCTTATCATTAAATGCAATACAAATGACAAGAAACAAGAATAAACCTGCAAATATGCATGCACTGAAAAATCAGGAACAAATTTTATAGTTGTGAATGATAAGTAACGTTTCAAGATTTGTGATGATGAACCCATCCCTGCTCACTGTAAACAAGATTTGTGCTGATGAACCCATCCCTTCAAGAATGAGGGCAACCTGGTCAAAATAACCAAAGTCAGTGTCAGCAATATCATTATTATATAACTAAAAAGAAAAAATAGAATTAAGAAATAAGAACACCGTTCACAAGGGGTTCTGTTTTTAATTTAAAACTAAGTCGTTTTGAGTTGTTCAAACTTCTAACTTCTAAATCTAGACTTAAGTACATAACAACACAAAAATCCACTTTTTCCTATGTAGAGAGAGAGAGAGAATACCGTGAAGAGAAAGTTCTATCCCAACTCAAGAACATTACAAAAATACTTGACTGGTCATATTGACTTTATCAGCCAGGAGGCGAATTGTATCTGAGTTATCAGAGTTTATGTCACGGAAAGGAGGAGGGAGGTTAGGTTGTTCACCCAAATTCATGGCAAGATAGTTGGTAATAATACCATATTCTTTGTCAGACACCACGATATGCAATGAGCCTATCTGTTTGCAATAGTGGATTTACGTGTTCCATCATATTATGAAAACATATAAAAACAGAAAACTGTGACAGTGGGTTTAATTTGAAGCCCAAACCTTCACTTCCAAGGAAAAAATTGGAACTTTGCAAAAAATGTCTCTTAAACTGCGCCTGATAAAGATATGAAAGTCACGGCCTTCACGTATCATTGGTGTCACACCCCGAAACCAAAGGCGGAAACGTTCCGGGCGGAGGACGTCATGAATATCGCAACCAATGTACATAGTAAGCATAGTAAACACAAAACTTTACATTATATAGATTCATTTACATTGTCTAAAAACAAAGAGTTACATGCATTATACATATACATATCATATGGACAAAAGTAAAGACGTGTCTTCTAAGTACTCCATCTTCTCCAAAAGATCGCGGTGTACCTGTCTAATGTGGACCTGAGAATACAAGTAGTTTGAAAGTCAGCATAAAGCTGGTGAGTTCATAAGAGGTTTGTTTTATGAAAATGTACAAGTTTCCCTTGGTTTTCCGAAAAAGTTTGTTATCCAAGAAAATCCCATATTTTCTTATAAGTGTAGTTTAGTTATCCATTAGTTACACGGTCTAGTTAGGAACAGTTAAATTATCCCAGGAAAAACCCTTATTTGCCTAAAAGAAAAGTTTAGTTAAAGTTCTATACTTTCATTCGATACAGCAGTAGATAGTTTAATACGTAAAACTATATATATTTGAAAAATCCACTGGGAATACCATCCAGTAAAACTATAGATTAATAGATGATATAGATTTAAAATCACTGGGAATACCATCCAGTAAAACCATAGATTAGAGAAGATATAGATTCAAAACCATGGGATTAACATCCCGTACTAGATATAGATTCAAAAACATGGGATTAACATCCCGTACTAGATATAGATTCAAAACCATGGGATTAACATCCCGTACTAGATATAGATACTATAGGTTGAAGATAGATATAAAATCAAATCCGTGAATAAATTTATATTAATATGTATTGTGAGTCGGATAACCATGCTAATGCGACACCGAGACCTCCTTGACGTTTGTCAGACGTCGGACGATTTCCAGAATTTGTCACCCCAGGCGTGCCCGCCTAACTGTAGCTAGAAATTTAGGTGTGGGATTGTCAGTCCCGAATAGATTCTATTCACAAATTCCACGCTCTCCCTCCAGGAGACTCTGGTTACACTTCCGGGGAGGATTTACTGATAACCCAAAGGGTAATGACGAATCTCACAAGCTAGTATTGAATTATTCACGGTATTTTCAGACGTTATCAAACATACTAATCGTTTTGAAACATAATACATTGAAAACTGTTAAATACAATGGAATTATCTGACAATATACTCTAAATTAAACAGAGATAAACTGAATCAGACATAGTTTATCTAATAACTTTACATAAATCTGTGCTCGTTAAACAAGAACTAAAGATCCCAAATTATTCCCATAATAATTTGATTGATTTGATTGTTTTCTTTACTGAACTCCATGTAGTTATAATTGATAAAAACATCCCTTATGCTCAACATAATACATAATAGGTAAAGATATCTAAAAGTTAGCCATATATTTATAGAAGTATATCAGTTTTAGGTTTTGAAAACATTTATAATTTGCTTGTATTCCCCCCCTGAAAACATTGAAAAATGCGGAAAAAGGCATAGGGGTATGATCTCACCAGTCGAGGAACGTGTCGTTTAGGATGCTAAGTGTCAGATCGGGGCTTGATAATGCGCGAGGTTCCTATGTAATATGAAAAGATACACATTTGTATCTAATTAGGATTTGAACTACAATTTAGATAGGATTATGCACTCCAAGACGAGAAAACACTTCATTACAAGTGTTTGGAGTGACCTGGGTGACATCTATGGACATATACGACTTGGATATGGAGTTTACTCTTCAAGAGTAAACTCATAAGAGGGTTTACGACCCTAATGACCCACTCCGCATGAGTTTACGGCCGTAAAATCATGGTGAGGTGTTCTATGGTGCTAAATGGCCTTATATCACTCGGGAAAATTAGCTAGGATCAAATCTAGGGCATAGGAATGGATTAAACTCACAAATGGACCATCAAATGGAGTTTACGGCAGTAAACTAGGAGTTTATGGCCGTAAAATCGCCCACACTCAATCCTTTGATGTTTTGGTGGTCATAGGCCTTTACAAGAGTTTCTAGCTAATTCTACAAGCCATGGAATGACTTTAAAGCACCATTTGACTATGTTTTAGGAGTTTACTGCCTAAGAACCCATTCTTGGGGGGGGGGGTTTACGGCCGTAAGCTCCTATGGGGGTTGTTCTAGCATGTTTAAGGCCCTTATCTTGTTTGTGGTTGCTTCTAGACTTCATTCTAAGGCTTATGAGGTGTGTAAGTGGCATTTTAACACCTTAAAAGGAGTTTACTCCCCACGAACAGGTGTTTACGGTCCAAGCATGTGCTTGGGCCGTAAACTCATGTTTACACCCTAAATGAAGTGTTTAATGTGTTCTAAGTCCATGCAAATAAGTCCCTTAGTCATATCTAAGCTCCAAATGAGGTTTGGAAGGGTTTTAAGGCTCAAAACCCCTTATTACATGTGTTCACGGCCTAAGGAGGTTCCAGGACCGTAAACACATGTTTATGGTTCTAATCCTCATACAAATCACGAATTTGATGGCTAAAGGTGTTATACTAGGAGCTAGGATAGTTACCTTGATGATTTGGAGCTTGATTTGGATGATTTTGGCTTTATTTCGAGTCCTACAAAGAGAAAGTAGAGAGAGATAGTATAGAGAGTGGAAAAGGCTTCAAATGAGGCTCTCTCAACTTTATATATGCTTAAAGATTGGGACACGGTGGAATTCTACCCGATACTGACGCTATACAAGGCTTTTGGTCACACCCGATTAAGTTACCGTAATTACAACTTAGATGAAACTAAATATTTTCTAAATGAAATTAGAAAATATTTTAATGTTTTAAAATGTATCCCAACACTTATGAAACTTAAATAGAAGTCGCAATTAAATTAAATTAAAACAATGTTAACAAAAAAATTGTAACGTAACGGTTTTATTAACGGAACCGGGTTACGATGACGGAACGAACTTCGGGTTGTCACAATTGGCTTCCCTACAACACCATTTACTCTAACAACCATATACTAAAGAAGAGTATCATCAAGAAATTAAGTTGCATTAACATACCTTCTGAAGTCTCCCAAGCAACGCCTCCAACAAAAAGTCTTCTACCTGATGTTAACTTTAGAAAATTTAGAAGTTAACTTTCAAACTCATAACATAATGACCATCTTTTTCATATCTTGGGCGAACACTAGAAATTAGAGAACTAGTCATGAATTCATGATAATGTAATAAAATACATACCGACACATTGAGATATGTGACAAGCATTACAGACAAGACAACAAGCATGTCTTGTAAGTCCCTAAATTAAGATAACAAAAAGGAAATTAGCCTCACCAACAATGAAAATACATTAGCATTTTATCATATTAGAGGGTGGGGGTGGGGGTATGAATCAGCAGCTGTTCCAGATATTTTTAATCCAAATATTGCAACTCAACAACATCCACCTACTTCCATGATGAACAACTCAAAGAAAGAGGATACCAGACCCTTGGTATTCAATGTGGTTGGGTTGCAATGTTTTGGTGCAAGAACATTTAGCAGGTAAGCATAAGCTTCTCCATCCTACACATGAAATGAAACTTACTGTTATTAAATATGAAAAAAGCACAATGAAAAAGGGAGATTTACCTTGAGATCAGATGAGAAATATTTAAAACTTAAAAAATTTATCTGCAAGAAATTGACCAAATAAAATTCATTAACCTTTTACCTATTTGAGTTGAAGTTCAGTCATGTTAAAGGAGAAAAGGTTATGATATGCTTCTCACTAAAACTTAAGCGACTCACCTTCCACTTTCGTATTGTAGGCCTTCATTTTGTTTTCGACTACCTCCTATTGTATCATGAAAAGAAGTTATAATAATCACTACAATTTCAAGAAACATGGCATATAAGAGAGTATATAACTCATGTCCTTGTCTACCAGGTCTTAAAAAAACCTAGGAACAAGAAAAACAATAAAAAAAGAGATGACCATCACTCCATTAAATCATAAAAAAAATATTAGAAAAAACTAGTTATACTTAAATACATCACATATTAGAGAATATAACATTAGTTTGACTAGTTGGTTCTTGATTATAAGAAGTTATTCTTGTAGCCTAGTTGTATATACTAATAATTGGATACCTGTTGCCTGCACTTGACAGGTAGCTTCCCAAACAACAACAACTTGTTCAAAGAATGAAACTAAAAGCAATGGTAACAGAGAGACAATGTTATCATATTCTATCCATGAACTAACCACTTCC
The DNA here is from genome assembly GCF_051521515.1 of Lactuca serriola. NCBI lineage: Eukaryota > Viridiplantae > Streptophyta > Magnoliopsida > Asterales > Asteraceae > Lactuca > Lactuca serriola. Next base: position 187,553,085 of record NC_136412.1, on the reverse strand, counting down.
CTTGTCACTATTAGTGAGGTACATTATGTTTACACTTTCTTGTATAGATGAGAAGTTAAAAGGACTTGCAAGAAATTCAGCTCCCCCTTCACCACATACGTTACTTCCATATAACCTGCCAAGAAAAAACTCATAATTTGAAATTTTGACAGAAACAAAAAAAGGAAATATGAAACTTGTTTATGTGAAAAAATGTACTCATTTAACTTAAGAAGGTGTGCCCATAGGTATGGCATTTCTTTTCCCAAATTCCTTGAAGGATCTAAAGTTCTAAACCAATAGTTGTAACCTAAAATGGTGAAATCAAGTTTTTTTCAGAGATGAGAAGTAGATGTAGGAAAAAAATGGAGGCATAAAGGAGAAATCAAAAATACCAGGTGAAATCGTAGATGCAGGAAAGACTCATAAGCCGTTTTGCTTTATTGAGAAGATGAAGTCGATAGATGAATGAGAAATTAAGTTTCCTCTTATTTGTTGAACGACTGAAGAAATAGGGCAAGGTAGAAGCATCCTTTTCATACCTTAGTGAAATTAGACGTAGGGCTTGCAAACCTGAGGAGTCTTAGTAGACGGAGTAGGGTGGAGGGGAGGTGGACCAGTGAGCATGAGGAGTCGATACTGATGTAACAATGGTGATAGATAACTTTTCGTTCTTATATGATGAGTATGAGAGTGATTAATAGACAGGTGTGTAGTACCCGATGTCGTAGCCTAAGGAGTCGCAACACCAGTACAATGGAGGAGTCTTAGTTGCCGAACGACGCTGCAATCGGGAGTGAAGCAACTAGGTTGTAAGGTCTCCAATCAAAAAAGCCCTAGTTTTACCTATAACCATCGTGGTGTCTTCCTTCTTCTAAGCCACCCTCGCTGTCTTCTTCCTTCCCTTAAGCCACCATTTGGAACCTAAGAGGGAGAGAGAGAGAGAGAGAGAGAGAGAGAGAGATGGAGATAGATCTTTGTAAAAAGCCCTAGTCTTGATTTTGTGCTTTGGGACTCATAGTCGTGCTTCTCCCTTCTCCTTTCGTCAAATCGGTCCCGCACCAGAGGTGCTTCCCCTTTCTCGATTGATTGCCATCATTGAGCCACCATGACTGCTTGCGTTCCCATCTTCCTTGCTCGATAGATGACCCATAACCACCGGACCAAAACTCCCGCTACCTTCGTCATTCTAATTCCCCTTTTTTGATTTATCTGTAGGGAATAAGAAACAAACGATAATCAAGATTTGCATTCTTAATATTGGGACTTGAGAGTATAATACTGAATTAGGGCTTTTTCTGACAATTTCAACATCGAGTGGGAGATATGGTGGTTCCAGTGGGTAGAAGTAAATGAGCCTTGATCGATGTCAACGCACGGGGAAGAATTGGAGGCGGCGGTTGGAATCTAAATGAAAGAATCAAGCAACACTCAATGTAGGGAGGCGGAGGAAGACCGAAGAAGATTTTTGTGGTCAAAGAACACACCCAGAGCTAAAGAGGGGAAACAAGGAAGGAAGGCGGGTTTTCTAATTTTTTTTATTTCCTTTTTCCTACTGCTAGTTGCTGAAGAGTGCATTTGTAAAATTATAAAGCAACATTTCTAGACGACACGCCTTTAACCTAAGCACCCTCCGTGTATTTTTTTTTGTGAGACACTAATTTTAGGGCACACAAGAATGCACGTCCAAAATTCATTAAATTTCTAAAGATCTAACATTATTTTTAGGGCATGCTCTTTTGCGTATCATTAATTAGTGCGTGTCGTAAAAAGCGTGTCATTAAAGGTTTGTTTTCTAGTAGTGGTTTGGGATAAAAGCAATATCTGTAGGCCCCTCGATGATTTGATGATGACAAATGGAAATGCTCGGCCGGGCCAGGACTGATTTGATTTGTTCAATTAGTCAGTCGTCATAAATCGAAAATCGGGAAACAACAAATGGACAAACAGAATAATTATAATCCATGTCTCAGTCCATATGATATCTAGAATGGAGGAATATATGATCCCTTATCTAATGGACAAGTCATTGACAAAGGTCAGAGTTTATCGACAAGGTCAGAGTTCGACAGAAGCTTTTGAGAGCTACGATTGCCAGTTGGTTCTTGAAGTGATACACAATTATAGTTTTAGACTTATCCAAGTGGGAGACTATTGGATTAATGTGTAAGTCTATAACTATAATTGGTAAGACTTGACCCGACCCGACATGGTCCATTTGGGTTGCATGGCATCATGCATTTGGATAGACTATAATGAGAGAAACAACACTTAAGGTTGGTTCATATATTATAAGTTCTAATATATTAATAAGATTATTTAATTAGTATTGATCAAGAATTAATCTAGGATTAATTAAGTGATCAAAAGAAGACTAATTAAATATATGTGTTGATTGTGTAAATCATCCATACTTATATAGCGGGCTAATGCTCCATGGATTAACTAGTTTGGCTAAAACCCATATGATGCTTCATGGATGCTCCATGGTGTTTTTGTACCCATGGATCATGGAAACGAAAGGCCATGTCAATTAGGGTTTACATGGTGTAACCCTAACTATATATGCATCTTATTCTTGACCAAAATCGACACTAGTATTATTCTAGAGAAGGGCTAGCCGATTTCAAGTGTTCCACATTTCTCTCAAGGTTATTCCAAAAGCAATTGATGTTGTGTGAACCATTTAAGGTGTCACACTTGGGGCACTAGGCACTCAAGCTTCATGAAGACTTTCTACATCAAAGAGGTATGTATTCTATCTTGTTATATTCATTGTTTTGTATGCTAGATTAGGATAATACCTTGAAAAGTTCATATTTGCATGTATAATAGAGAAAACATAGATCCAAGGTATTTAGAGTTGCATGTACACTTAGGAGTGTTAGAATGCTCAAAACCCTACATAAATTGCATGTAAATCGAGATAATACGGAGGGAGAGAGTGAAAATGGAACAACCAAACCTGGCTGCCCCTTTGATTTCTATTTATAGGGAAAAAATGCTATGCTCACATCGTGAGCCTCTTATACTCACGTCGTGATCTCGATCATCATCCAATGCGTCATTGCAACTTGCCTGATCATGTCGTGAGGAGCCTGTTCACGTCGTGAGTTCTTACAGACCTCGAAGTTTGTGTTTCGAACCTCATAAATTCATTTCTTTTGCATACGAGCTCGGTTTCCGACGTTCATTATATGAACGCCTAGGTGAGATTATGCTCTACAACTCTCATTTAGACTCTGTCGACTGATTTTGACTTTAGCTAGATAGCAATTGTGATATTTGCATTCTCAAAGTCGTTAGTGGAGCGTGTGTGGTTAACCGGCACACTAACATGGACTTGTGAGAAGTGGAAAAGGTCTAAACAATCGAGACTATGATTACGACATCCCTTTTCATAGTTCTTAAAATTGTTTAGACACACCTGTGAGCTATCTAAGGGGTCGTTTGGTTACCTCTTAATAGTAAAATTAAGAGGCAGTGTCTTAAAATTTCAGATTTAGAGCGTTTGTTTACATATTATATTTTACCTCTTAAACTTAAAAATACCTCTTATTTTTTCAGATGTTAAAGCAAGTCTGAAAAATAAAAAAACACGCGTTCCTTCTATTTGCCCTAACCGCCTCTTTCTTTCCTTCCCACACCGTCTCCTGCCATCGACTTTCTCCCCTCCAGGTCTGACGCCCAGCGATTGCTCCCACCGATTGCTCCCACCAACGAAGCCAGCGACGGCGGTACCGACGCAGCCAGCAACGTCGCCACTGCAGCAGGTTTGTTTTTTCGTTATTTTTCTTCCTTTCTTCCTTCCGCCTACGACTGTTCCTTCTTTCCCTTCAAAATTGAAAGTCAAAAATCGAATTCATTATGCTATATATTTCTGATTTCTTAAATCAGAATTTAAACTTGATGTCTTACTCCATTATGATGTTATATGCTTCATTATGTTGTTATATGTTGGGTAGTGATGTTATATGTTTCAATTTGAATGTGTTCAATGGGTATGATCAAATATTGATGCTGAAATTTGATGTTATGTTTGATTCAATGTTGATGCTGAATGTTGATGCTGAATTTAGATATTATATGCAGAATTTTGATCTTATATGCTGAATTTAGATGTTATATGCAGAATTTTGATGTTATATGATGAGTTTTGATGTTATATGCCGAATTTTAGTGTTATTTTGATGTTATGTCTAATGATTTCATGAGTATTATGCTGAAATTTTGTTGCTAAATTCTTACTTCTCTTTGATGTTCATGAAATATTCATTACTTTTGCTATTGTGCATTTATTTTGTTGAAGTAATTATTGATAATGTGCCTTTATATTGTTTAAATTGTGGTTGAAAATGTGTATTTGCAATGTTGAACTTGTTAAAACATACATTTTTTTGTTGAATTGATCAAAGCAATGGGAGAAAAGAAGGATAGGATTAGTTGGAAGGATGAAGGTGTAGAAAAAACGTTTCTAGAAGCTTATTTACGTAAAGTTACGATTAATGGAAGGGAAGGGAGTAGTTTGAAAGCATTATCTTGGAGGAATGTTGCTGAAACATTAAAAATTGAACATAACTTCATTGTCGACCAAAAACAAATGAAGAACCGCTATGACTACCTAAAGTCAAAATTTGGTGCTTTTTTGAAGTTAAAAAACAAAACCGGCAATGTGTACAATTCAACAACCAACACCTTCAATCTTTCCAAAGAAGAATGGGAACTAGAATCGAAGGTATTTTATTTAGTTATAAAAAATACATTATCATCTTTAAATAATAAAATATTTGTTCCAAACAGTCAAACAAACATGTGGATTCTTTGAGACGCACGCCACTACCATACCCCGACCTTTGCACACAGTTGTTTGAAGGCGCGACTGCGATAGGCATTCATAGTTGGGGGCCAACTTCTACCCTTCCCCGTCCTACTCAAGAGTCAAGTCAGTATAGTTTGCATGAATTTGATTACATTGATTGCACTCAACAAGAAACTGTAGGTCTCAGTGACAAGTCATCCACTCAATCAAAAAAAAGAAAGACTACGGATACGACAAAGAGTCAAAATAAAAGTAAAGATAAAGGCAAAGATAAGGGTAAAGATGCATCCAATTCAAGATTGCTTGAAATCGGGGAAGATATTGCCACAGTTGCTAAAATATTTGTGGAAAAGCATTCTTCTTCAAATTTGGATGCGTGTATGGAAAAATTGGAGAAGTTAGGATGGGGAATATTTGATCCAAGATACACTACTGTTGTTGCTCTTTTTGGTGAAGGTGTGGATAAGAGGCACGTGTGGTTAACCATTGATCCGGCTATTTGTGAGAATTGGGTCAAGACTGTTGGAGCACATTATGGAATGTTTCGCTAAGTAGATTTTTTTGAATGTTTTGATGGTTTTTTTTGGATAACTAGATTTTTGGTTTGCACTAGATGGTTTTTTTTGGATTACTTGACAAGAATGACTTGATGTTTTGGATTACCAGATGTTTTGGATTACTAGATTTTTATATGATAAGAATGACTTGATGTTTTGAATTACCTGATGTTTTGGATTACTAGATTTTTATATGATAAGAATGACTTGATGTTTTAGATGAATTTTTATGTTGTATGTTTTTAATATAATTGTTATGTATTTTCAAAATAACAGATTGCTTATGGATTCGGATGAAGAAATTGCATTTTTCATGTTACTATGTTGCTATTGGTTGAATCTAGCATCCAACAGAATTGGAAGGGCAATTGATAATGATTCGGAAATGAGCGGTCATTAACATACACAAGAATTGTTACATGGAACTTCTACACAATGTCATGAGCTAATGCGTCTTTCACGTGAAGCCTATGTACTTTTATGCAATCATTTTAGACGAAAAAATTGGTTGCAAAGTAGTAGGCATATAAGTGTTGAAGAAAAGATGGCTATGTTCTTGACAACTATAGCACATAATAAACGGTTCAGGATTATCAAACGAAGGTTTCAACACTCCACAGAAACAGTTCATAGATGCTTTCACGAGGTGCTAAATGCAATGATGATTTTTGCAAAAGAAGTTATAGTGCCAAAGAATTCTAATGCAACCGTGAATTCCTCAGAGAGGCATAGTAAGCTAAAAGAAATCTTTCCTGGTGCAATAGGTGAGTTAGATGGAACTCTTGTACATGCAGTCGTGCCTGCTGATCACCAAACTCGCTATAGGGGAAGAGGAAAAGGTGAATGCTTTCAAAATGTTTTAGGAATTTGTGATTTTGATATGATATTCACATTTGTATGGGCCGGTTGGGAGGGTATAACACATGATTCGCGAGTTCTGAAAGAAGTAGCATGTAACCCGACTTCAGGCTTTCCGTTCCCTCCTCCAGGTTTTTAATTCCTTTTAAATTTATTCTAAAATACAATTTTAAACTTCTATATATAATACTTCCTTCACTCATGTGTATAGATAAATATTACCTTTGCGATGCTGCATACACCAACACTCGTGGATTTATGACTCCTTACCGCAACACGAGGTATTGGTTAGCCGATTATCGACGACGACGTGCATTAACTAAGGAGGAAAAATTCAATCACGCACATGCGCAACTCAGAAATGTTATTGAACATGCTTACGGTGTTTTGAAGGCGAGATTCCCAATCCTAAAACGAATGGCTCCTTTTCCTTTTTCAGTGCAACGATATATAGTCATTGCTTGTTTTGCAGTCCACAATTTCATAAGGAAATGCGATATTCATGATGAGTTATTTATGACGTTCGAGGAGAACAATGCTCAAGCACAAGGGGGAGAGAATGATGGCGAAAGCGTACACGATATGGAATGGGGTTCACAAGGAAATGAATACATGAATAATTTGCGTGACCAGATTGCGAATCAATTGGGGTGAAATTAAATTTGTAGGATTTAATTTGGATTTTAGTATGATTTTGTGGATTTAAAAATATTTAAGTTTGATTTGGATTTGTGTTTAATTTTGATTTATGCTAAATTTGGATTTTATATGGTTTTTATATTTTTTAAATACATATTTAAGAAATTTATTAGGTTATTTTCTAAATAAACAGTTAAATTCAATAAAAAAATAAAACAGAAGGGTAAAATTGTCATTTTAATAATTCAGCACAACAATTCAGAGGTCCCAACCAAACAGCATGTTAAACATTCAGCTCTTAAAATTTCAGACCCTCTTAAATATTCAGACCTCTTAAAAATTCAGATCTTAAAAATTCAGATCCTGCCAAACAGCCCCTAAGATAAGGTGTATGATATTGATAAAGTTTTATCAAAGCAATCTAGTATCATAAATCTGAACTTTGGTAAGAAAGTCATTAAAGTATTGATTTCTAGAAGTCCAGCTAATTTCTGAGTACATGTCAAAGCTAGTGGGAGCATAAGTGTTATGCTAATAATCATCATGTTAGGGGGAGCATGATAATTATGATAAGTATTGTAAGTTAGCAATGTTAATTATAGAAAACAAAAGTTTCAATTGGGAAAGAGTTGTTTTACTATAATTAAGCGAGAGGAAATTATACTTCATCTCAAATCTAAAAGCTTAGATTGAGGTTTTAAACGTATTTAGTCAAGGATATATATATATATATATATATATATATATATATATATATATATATATATATATATATATATGAATTTCATGTTGGAATGGCTCAACATAAGGAAATTCAGTATATGGTTCCATTATTTGCGTTCTAAAATTTGATTATGATTACGGAATCCCTTTTCATAATCTGAATTATGACAACTTGGCAAATAGAAATGGAAATGTTATAGCAAAAGACTAGTTTAGTCTTTATGTGAGACATCATGAATCGTGTCCCATATGCTTCGGATATAGGAAATGGTGTAACCCTAACTATATATGCATCTTATTCTTGACCAAAATCGACACTAGTATTATTCTAGAGAAGGGCTAGCCGATTTCAAGTGTTCCACATTTCTCTCAAGGTTATTCCAAAAGCAATTGATGTTGTGTGAACCATTTGAGGTGTCACACTTGGGGCACTAGGCACTCAAGCTTCATGAAGACTTTCTACATCAAAGAGGTATGTATTCTATCTTGTTATATTCATTGTTTTGTATGCTAGATTAGGATAATACCTTGAAAAGTTCATATTTGCATGTATAATAGAGAAAACAAAGATCCAAGTTATTTAGGGTTGCATGTACACTTAGGAGTGTTAGAATGCTCAAAACCCTACATAAATTGTATGTAAATCGAGATAATACGGAGGGAGAGAGTGAGAATGGAACAACCAAACCCGACTGCCCCTTTGATTTCTATTTATAGGGAAAAAATGCTATGCTCACATCATGAGCCTCTTATACTCACGTCGTGAGCTCGATCATCATCCAATGCGTCATTGCAACTTGCCTGCTCATGTCGTGAGGACCCTGTTCACGTCGTGAGTTCTGACAGACCTCGAAGTTTGTGTTCCGAACTTCAGAAATTCATATCTTTTGCATATGAGCTCGGTTTCCGACGTTCTTTATATCCACACCTGGGTGAGATTATGCTCTACAACTCTCGTTTAGACTCCGTCGGCTGATTTTGACTTTAAATTTTGCATACGAGCTCTTCAACTCTCGTTCTTTTTATGCACGCTCTCGGTTTAACGTATTCTATGACTTTCATTTAGATTGCTAAGGCCAAATATCGCTCTAACATAAATTCACTGTTTACATCGTGCTGTGTCATGCCGATTCTGCCGCGAAACTTCGACAAGGCATAACTTCTTCATTATAACTCGGATTTCAACATTTTTTTATATCTACAAAATCCTTGTAACATATACTACAACTTAATTAAGATTAATCCTTTTAAATAATCTTCCAACAAAAAGTCATTTTTGATTCTTATCGTCTCTAAATTAACTAACCCTGATCTACGGGCGTTACAATTATCTCCCCCTTAGGATGATTGCGTCCTGGAATCATCAACGAAATAGGGCTTGTATAATGATCTCATATGTTATCTTTGCATCCTAAGTTAACCGTGATGCTAAATCTTGCACCTACTCTTTGTACTATGTTGGACTTTCAATCATAATCTTCGAGTTACAAAATAAATCCTTATTGAGGACTCCTTCTTCTTCTTAGGATAAGTACTTCCATTTATCTATTTTAACAGATCGATGGGTCATGTTCTAATGACCTCTCATCGTATGATGCAACGCTTTGACTCAAGTATCTTAGAGTCAAATTACAAAATTGAATATACTTTCCTTCATATTCTAATGTGATATAGTCACATTTTAACATGTAGCATCTCCAGCTACTAATGAGCGCAATGTTATTGGTCGCATTGATTTCAATCTTCTGACTTAAGTCAGATGCTACCTCAAACTTGGTTCTCTGAACCACGTAACAAACTCATTGTACTCGGACTTAATTCAATATGACCACTAGGGTCGGAATAAAAACCATCTTACTAGTCATTACCGAAACAATGGTAATGACATACTTGAATAAAACGGAATCAATTACTAGCTTCTTGGTAACCTTGTGACTTTACCTGATCCGAGCGTGAGTCCTGTGCTTCAAGTAGTATAGATCTCTACTACTATTCACACCTACTCATACTCGTCCCAAGTATTGTCTCTTAGTCTAACCAAGTCACCATACAAAAATCACACAATCATTTAACACATCAGATATTAAAACCATAAATATCACATACTTATCAAAACCAGGGTTTATATTATTTCTTGAAACGATTACACAAAGGTTCAAGTTCACCCTATACTATGCCTCTAATAGGATACACCACAAGTTACTATTCGCCTTGCTACTTCATAACTTGGTCTTTGGATATGAAATCCTCATCCTTGATTCCTCGCGTGATTGTCTGCTTCGTCAAGGATCATGTGGAATGCCCTTGGTTGTGGTGGTGTGTTTTTCTTTGGGCAGTCTCTAGAAACATGCCCTGCTTCGTTACACCCGTAGCACACCTTGTTGTTGGATACACACTTGTTGGCGTAATGCCGTGTCTTCCCACATTTGTAGCAAGTCATCTCCTCGCTAAACTTCCCGAAGTGTTTCTTTTTACACTTCTCACACCACTTAGCTTCATCTCTTCCCCCAGATTTCGAGAATTTTCTTTCTTTGTTGATCACTGAAGATCCCTCATTCTTTCTTTTCTCTCCAACTTCATCTCTCTCCAGACTTTCTCTCTTATCTGAGTCTCGACATTCCTAGCAGCCCAAATGGCGGCTTTCAAAGTGGTCGCTTGCTTGACCATCAGACCAAAGTCCGCTGGTAATCCGAGGGAAAACTTGTTGACCTGGGAAAGTTCCGTTGGAAGTAGGTAGGGAGCAAGCTTCATTTTCTCCATAAAACTAGTAGCATACCCGGTGATGCTCAACCTTCCCTTTTTCAGATTCTGGAACTCATTATTGATTTCCAGAAGATCCTGCTCAGAGTAGTATTTCATCTTTAGTTTCACCCCAAAATCTTCCCACGAGATCTTTCTAGCTTCCCCCTTGGGCATAGAACCATCCAGTAGCTTCCACCATCTTAGCACTCCAGGTGCTGCTGCTGCCACAACTACTGGTTCAATCACAGGTGCTTGATTCCTGTGTTCGTCAGCGTTTCCAACTCCACTTCTTGTTCTCACCATTATTGATCTATACACCGAATAAGGTGAGTTTAGATCCTCCTTCATGATAGATATTCAAGTCATTCTTATTTCTCCGAAACGTTTACATGCTAGTTCAAATATTGTATTCGTATGCTTAGAATCGTAAGCACATAAGGTTTCCAGACCCGGTCGGCAACATACCATATATCCGAACAAATAATATCATATATGGAAAACATATAACATTTAGCACATAAAATCATTTTAGACACTGATCTCACAATCATCGCTTAGCATTCTAAGTTGAAGTCTAGAAATCCTACAAATTCAAAGTTTGCTTAAACTAGTGCTCTGATACCAACTGTGACATCCCCATTTTCACGGCCAGAAAAGACCGAATTGTTTATGCTTTGTTTTAAAATCAGAGTAATCATTTAAGGAAAACTACTGCGAAATTTGTTCCCAAAACAAAATGTGATAAGAATTTATCAAAGCATTTCTTTAAAGAAATGTGTTTTTATTAAATAAAAAAATCTCGGGATGTCATGTTCCAATACATACCAAAAGCATAAACAGTTCAAAATAGACCTTACAACAGTTATTTATAACTACTGATCTATAATCCAAAATCTCTCGTAAAGTCCACCAACTTATACTCTTGTGCCATTACCTGTAATGCAAAGCCAACTGAGTGGGTCAGGCTTGGAATCCTGGTGAGCATATATGGTTTTCAACCCACAATAATATAATTATTATATTCAATCATCAAACAATCAACCCATTTACCCATCCCCATTATCTTCCTTATATCATAAGGTTTTACCCTAAGAATCGACTATCCTTCCTTCATTCGTTCCTAAGGATTGACCTAAGTAATTGGAACAAAGTCCATTGCTACCACGATTTATACAATAGGCACTACGTCACATAGTCACCAGGGTTTATACAATAGGCACTACGTCTCATTGTCACCAGGGTTGACATAATAGGTACTACGTCTCGTAGTCACCAGGGTTTACACAATAGGTACTACATCTCATAGTCACCAGGCACTACGTCTCATAGTCACCATGGTTTACACAATAGGCACTACATCTCATAGTCACTAGGGTTTACACAATAGGCACTACATCTCATAGTCACTAGGGTTTACACAATAGGTGATACGTCTCATAGTCACCAGGGATTACACAATAGGCACTACGTCTCATAGTCACCAGGTATTTCATCTACCCATGTTCTACCCAACATATTTGTAGATATAAAATACGTATACAGTTTAAATCATTTAAAAACCTGTATAAAACATCCATTCCCCACCCATCTCAAATAAACAAACAATATATAGTACATAACACGTATTTCGTAGCAAATACTTCATATTTATGTGTTAGAAGAAGGTAACTACACACTCACTCATAACATAGATGTAATACATTCAACCAATACTTGTATTAAAATCATGTTTATGAAAGGGACTATACACTCACTTGATCAGAAGATGATCGGACAACACTACGGCTCTAAAAGTAGTATTCTTCGGAGAAACTATGATCTCTTCGCACACCGGGCTTCTCGCGGGCAGAGCTTCGGCTTGGAAACTCTTTTCTTCTTGGGATCTCCGGAGCGTCGGGACTCGCTTCGGGTTTCAGGATGATACCTGGGTTTCGGGGGTATAAATTGCACGTAAATCGAGGTAAAAGGAGGGAGAGAGTGAGAAAGGAACAACCAAACCCGACTTCCCCTTTGATTTCTATTTATAGGGAAAAAAATGCTATGATCACATCGTGAGCCTCTTATACTCACGTCGTGGGCTCGATCATCATCCAGTGAGTCATTGCAACTTGCATGCTCACGTCGTGAGGACCCTGCTCACGTCGTGAGTTCTAACAGACCTCGAAGTTTGTGTTCTGAACTACAGATATTCATATCTTTCGCATACGAGCTCCGTTTTTGACGTTATTTATATCCATGCATAGGTGTGATTATGCTCTACAACTCTCGTTTAGACTCCGTCGGCTGATTTTGAATTTAATTTTTATTATATTATTTTTGTTGGCCGGGACAGGAAAACTCCGTTAGGAATTCACAACTCCTTCATTTGACGTCTGTTTTCGTCTGTCTTTTTACCATTGGACTACTATCGATGAGATCTTTGATTCTTGTTTAGATCGTTTCGACTAGAAATCACTCGATCTCATATTCGAACTTCGGGCTACATACTGCTAAGTTGAAACTTAGAAAAATCATAACTTCCTCATACGAAGTCAGATTTGGACGTTCTTTTGATGCACGCTCTCATTTTAACATATTCTATGACTTTCATTTAGAGCACTAAGACCAAATATCGCTCTAACATAAATTCACTATTTACATCGCGTTGTGTCGTGCCGGTTCTGCCGTGAAACTTTGACATGTCATAACTTCTTAATTATAACTCGGAATTCGACGTTCTTTATATGTACGAAATCCTTGTAACATATACTACAACTTATTTAAGATTAATCCTTCTAAATAATATTTCATAAAAAGTCACTTTTGATGCTTATCGTCTCTAAATTGACTAGCTCGAATCTATCTACGGGCGTTACAATTAGGGTTGTATGTGCACCATAAGGATGTTAGAGTACATAAAACTTAATAGTGGTATAAGAACCAATGAGTGTTTTCTGTTATGTAGATGCATTGGTTAATGTTCAAAGCTGAAGAAAAATGAAATTTTGCATTCTGTCAGCATGAACTCGACGAGTCCACTATGGAACTCGACGAGTTCATGATGAACTCGATGATTTCATTGCTTGAATTCAACGAGTTGGACAGTCTGTTGGCAGTTTTTCAGGTTTTTTGGCCAGTATTGGATTAGAATCATTACCATGAACTGTTTTATATCATAAAATCTATTTTTTCTGATATGGTAGTGATTAATCTCATCTAATTAAAAGATAAATGTCAAATATTAAGATAATTATAAGTTATATGACAAGCTAATTATTTGTATTGTTTGATTTATCTTGCTACATGAATTGTAATTGGGTCAAATTGGTAAAAGATAATATGATTATTGTATTGGTTAAAATTTGATCTATATGTTTTGAGGAGTTACAAAACTTGTCATCAAGTTTGGAATACAAAAGCTTTTCAAGAGTTACAAAACTTGCCCTCAAGTTTTGGAAATTGAAAAATCTCATTTATGAGACATTGAATTCTAAAAAACCTAGTAATTTGAAAAGGTGCAACTCTTGGGTTCATCACTTAAAAATTGATTAAGTAGTTTTAATTTTGAATTTTGTATTTAGAACCTTGATGTTTCCTTTGAATAGTTCAAATTACACTCTTATGGACTTTATTAAGTTAATTAAATGTTTAATTAAGAGAGTATTATTAAGTCCATTAACATATGGTTTAAAGTTAATTAAATTAAAAGTTTAATTTATTAATAGATTAAACCACCTAGTATTTTAAAAGTGTAAAATACACCCTTATACTATATAATTTATTAAAAGCTTAATATTATATATATATATATATATATATATATGTTTATGTATGTATGTATGTATGTATGTATGTATGTATGTATGTATAAGTAAAAAAAAGCCAGTCTTACCGTTAGTAGGCCTCATTCACGAAGCTGGTCTATTAGGGAGTTTAAGGAAGTGGCTTGTAAAATGATCACCATTAGGCATCCACTCTTACCCACTGCACCCTTGACCAGTCGAGGGTCATTAGCCGAACGGCTTTAATAGGACACCTAAATCCTCATTAAAAGTATAATGAAATACAAAGTAACTAAACACTTTATAAATTCCCAATCTTAGTTACTTTAGGAAAAATGTGAATTTGATGCTAACCCATGAAATTGCACATTGCACCTTGTTGGTCAGTTTGTCGAGTGTGTGTGGTTAACCGACTCATTAATGAGGACTAATGAAGGATGGAAATGGGTATCTCATAGATTATCATTGATCAATGGAGCGTATGTGGTTAACCGGCACATTGATTAGGTGATTAATGACATCGAGAGTACCAAGCTATTTTGCATGGTTATACACACCTTGTTTGTGATCCTCGGTATCCCAATCACAAACTTGAAGGGCATAATCAAGATTATACATGCCATTGAAAAGTTCAATTAATCTTAAAAGAATCTGTCACAACTGGCATTTTGCTAGGAAATTCTATTCTCTTGTAGACATCATCCATTGTAAAAACATGTACTCCAAATGAATATCATGCTCTATGTTCACCCAATACATCTCTTATAGTCAATTATGTGTTGAAAACCCTAGACCTTCCGGGTTAAGTTTAATATGAACTAGGATTCTCTTATTGGGCCTAATGGTCCATTAAACTTTCAACTTGATCACTTTGGTCCTAGGAAACCTAATTGAGCTCTAAATAGACCATATTCATAAAACGTTACATTTTGGTCCATGTGGGCCTGAAATAATCCATCCTATCTATAATGGGCTTTGTTGGGACATAAAAGATTTCATTTGCCTTAATGGGCCGTAAACTCTTTAATTGGGCTTCATTGGGCCGAGAACCTTAACAGGGGGCCTAAACACATAACAATACTCTCAAATAAATAACGGCTCTCAAAGGCTAGATAAAATCCACTCTACAATTTCCACAGAAGGGTAAAAGACCATTTTACCCCTCTATGACCCAAAAGTCCAAAGGCTGACCAAAACCCTAAAAATCAACGAAAGTCAAGAAAAGGCAATACGCGGCGCATACTTTCTCTGTATGCCGGGCGTACGCCGGCGAACCACAATCGGGGTCTCAACCCCTTACGTTGCGCGTACTGAGAGTTACGCCCAGCGTAAGTCTCAGTTTCAGCCATTTCATGGATTTTGGTCTTAAACAGTTAAGACACTACTTCAACTTCCAGATCTGACTCTCCTTGATCCTCTTATCCCATAAAGTCGGAACCTTTAAGCCTTGGCATGGCTGTAAAGGTCGTTACACCCACTAACACCTTCCCTTTTTCCCTCCAAAGGTCTAGATCTCATGCATGGCTCAATATTTACGTCCAAGATTGCATTTTTATGAACATACAACACTTATAGTCCTGAAATATGATAGATCTAGGCCAATGGAGACCATTTGCTCATAAAGTCTCCATCTTTGAACCAAAAATCCTAGAAATTGGTCCAAGAAGCACACAACACAAAATACAAGGCAAGTTTTGAGCTTTTTACCTCAGGAAGAAGCTCCAACCTCTAAAAAGCTCAGATCTACTCTTTGCCACAAACTTCTAGCCTCCAAAATGGCCTCTTCTTCTCTTCCACCACCTTGAAATGACACATTAAAGCTTAGAACACCAACACACTAGCTAGAAACGAAGGAGGACACTCTTTTAGGGTTTCACTCTCTGGAATGGAGGCTGAGGTCAAGGCCATAACATTCCTTTATTAGTGCACAAGCCCCAAATTAGGGTTTACACCTGGGCTCGCTATGCCCAGCGTAACCCTGGGTACACCCAACGTACCCAGCCGAGTCCACGTCCAAATTAAGCGCGCGAGTACGCGCAACGTACTCACAAGCCTAACTTTTTACTTAAGGTACTTAACTTGACAACTTGGGAGAAAAAGAAGGGTTAAATAGCTTTACCTGAATTTAGGGATGTTACAATTCTCCCCCACTAGAACCAGACTTCGCCCTCGAAGTCTCACGTCGAAAACAACTCCGGATGTTGCTCCCGCATCTCCGACTCCGGCTCCCAAGTCAGCTCGAATCCCCTCCGATGCTGTCACAGAACCTGAACTAGGGGCACCTCCTTGTTCCTCAGAACCTGGGTCTTCCAATCCAAGAACGCGATCGGCCTCTCAAAATAATTCAGACTTGCGTCCACCTGGATATCCTCCAACGGTACCACTACCGACTCGTCGGATATACACTTCCTCAGCTGAGACACGTGGAAGTTATCATGAATCTGGCCCAACTCCGCAGGTAGCTCCAAACGATATGCTACTCTACCCACCCTCGCGATCTCCCTAAACGGCCCAATATCCCGGGCCCCAGCTTGCCCCTTTTCCTGAATCAAATCACTCATTTCCAAGGAGACACTTTCAAGAGTACAAAATCCCCGACCTGAAACTCGAGCTCGGATCGTCTCTTATCCGTGTAACTTTTCTAGCAACTCTGAGCTATCAACAACCTCTGCCTGACCTGCTGTATCTGCTCTGTTGTCTGAAGCATTATCTCAGTGCTACCCATCACTCGTTGTCCTACCTCTCCCCAACAGATTGGAGTCCGACACCTCTTCCCATACAACAACTCAAAGGGAGGCATACCAATGCTCGAATGGTGGCTGTTGTCATAAGAAAACTCAGCCAATGGCAGATACATGTCCCAACTCCCTCCGATGTCCAACACACATGCCCAAAGCATGTCTTCGAGCGTCTGAATCGTTCGCTCACTCTGTCTGTCCGTCTGCGGGTGGTAAGCGGTACATCCCGATCTGATACAATCGAGATCGGCACTCCATGCCGCGATACCACCTTTCTCACATAGAACTCTGCCAACCTCTCAGCAAAAGAGCTCTCACTGATAGCAAGAAAGTGAGTGCTCTTCGTCAGCCGGTCGACGACCACCCAAATTGCGTCGACACCCCTCGTAGTCCTCGGCAACTTGCTGATGAAATCCATAGAAATTTTTTCCCACTTCCATTGGGGAACCTTAAGTGGCTGCAACATGTCATGCGGTCGCTAGTGCTCGGCCTTAACCCTGCGACAGGTTAAGCACCTCTCAACAAACCACGCTACATCCCTCTTCATACATGGCCACCAATAATCCTTCTTGAAATCCAAATACATCTTAGTGGCCCCAGGATGGATCGAAAATCTCGATTTATGCGCCTCCTCCATCAAGGTGGTGTGCGCTTCGCCTGCATATGACACCCAAATCCGACCTTGAAGGGTCATCAGCCCGCGACTATCGGTAATGAACTCCAGCTACCCAATCACTCGCTCCCTTTTCCAGTTCTTCGGTCTCACGGCCTCTTCCTGGGCCTCCCGAATAGTGTCCAACACCAGAGTCATCACTGTCAACCGCATGCAAATATCTCGAATCGGGGCGCTCTCCGCCCTACGACTCAGGGCATCAGCTACGACATTAGCCTTGCCCAGGTTGTACAGGATCTCACAATCGTAATCCTTTACCACATCCAGCCATCTCCTCTGGCACATATTCAGATTTGGCTGGTCCATCAAATACTTCAAACTCTTGTGGTCCGTATAGATGGTACACCGAACCCCATACAACTAGTGATGCCAAATCTTGAGGGAGAACACCACTGCCCCCAACTCTAAATCGTGGGTGGGATACCTTGTCTCATGAGGCTTCAGCTGCCTCAACGCATATGCTATCACATGCCCCCTCTGCATAAGTACTGCACCCAACCCCGATATCGACGCGTCACAATACACCACAAAATCCTCCATCCCTTCTGGGAGGGCTAGCACCGGGGCTTCACACAATCTTTGGCGAAGGGTCTCAAACGAGGTCTGCTGGTCCAGACCCCATGAAAAAGCAACACGCTTAATAAATCTCCGATAATAGCCGGCCAACCCTAGAAAACTTCTAATCTCGGTGGGTGAGCTCAGCACCTCCCATCTCATAACCGCCTCGATCTTGGCCGGATCGACCAATATCCCATCTTGGTTAATGAGGTGTCCCACGAACTAGACCTCTCATAACCAAAAATCACACTTGGTGAATTTGGCGAAAAGCCTCTCCGACTTCAATACCCCGAGAATCTCTCTCAAATGTTCCTCGTGCTGCTCTCTGGATCTCGAGTTCACCATAATATCATCAATGAACACGATCACTGACCGATCCAGCATCAACCTGCACACCCGATCTGATACAATCGAGAAGACTCACCTCAGTATCTCGGATAGTCTCGCACTCGAACGCACTGGTCTGGCCCCCGCCTAAACACATAACAATACTCTCAAATAAATAACGGCTCTCAAAGGCTAGATAAAATCAACTCTACAATTTCCACAGAAGGGTAAAATACCATTTTAACCCTCCCTGATCCAAAAGTCCAAAGGCTGACCAAAACCCTAAAAATCAACGAAAGTCAACAGAAGGCAGTACGCGGCGCATACCTTCTCTGTATGCGGGGCATATGCCGACGAACCACAATCGGGCTCTCAACCCCTTACGTTGCGCGTACTGAGAGTTACGCTCAGTGTAAGTCTCAGTTTCAGCCATTTCATGGATTTTGGTCTTAAACAGTTAAGACACTACTTCAACTTCCAGATCTGACTCTCCTTGATCCTCTTATCCCATAAAGTCGGAACCTTTAAGCCTTGGCATGGCTGTAAAGGTCGTTACACCCACTAACACCTTCCCTTTTCCCCTCCAAAGGTCTAGATCTCATGCATGGCTCAATATTTACGTCCAAGATTGCATTTTTATGAACATACAACACTTATAGTCTTGAAATATGATAGATCTAGGCCAATGGAGACCATTTGCTCATAAAGTCTCCATCTTTTGACAAAAAACCCAAGAAATTGGTCCAAGAAGCACACAACACAAAAGACAAGGCAAGTTTTGAGCTTTTTACCTCAAGAAGAAGCTCCAACCTCTGAAAAGCTCAGATCTACTCTTTCCCACAAATTTCTAGCCTCCAAAATGGCCTCTTCTTCTCTTCCACCACCTTGAAATGACACTTAGAAGCTTAGAACACCAACACACTAGCTAGAAAACGAAGGAGGACACTCTTTTGGGGTTTCACTCTCTGGAATGGAGGCTGAGGTCAAGGCCATAGCATTCCTTTTTTAGTGCACAAGCCCCAAATTAGGGTTTACACATGGGCTCGCTACGCCCAACGTACCCAGCCAAGTCCGCGTCCAAATTAAGCGCGCGAGTACGCGCAGCGTACCCCTTTGTATGCCCAGCATACTCACAAGCCTAACTTTTTAGTTAAGGGACATAACTTGACAACTTAGGAGAAGGAGAAGGGTTAAATAGCTTTACCTGAATTTCGGAATGTTATAGTAAATACACTAGTAACTTGGTGTTATAAAACATATCTTTGTGTGTGATTTGATGAGTAAATAGAGCAAGCATATGAGTCGAAGTTTCTACGTTCCTTTTACCCTAAGAGGGATAAAAGAGATATACGTGGGTCCCTCGATGATTTAGGGATGACAACCCTAAGCGCTTGGCTTAGCCTGGACTGATTTGATTTGTTCAATTAGTCAGTCATCATAAATCGGAAATCGGGAAACAACACATGGACAGAGAAAATGATTATAATCCATGTCTCATGTCCATACGATGTCTAGAAAGGAGGAATATATTATCCCTTATCTAATGGACGCGTCAGAGTTCGACAACGACTTTTTGAGAGCTACGATTTCTAGTCAGTTTTTAAGTCGTACTTGTAGATATCGTTATTATACTTATCCATGTAGATGATTGTTGGATTAGGTGTCTAAGCCTATAACTATAATTGGTATGTACTTGACTCGAGAGTAGCATGGTCCATTTCGGTTTGCCTTCACCAAAACAATTTGATAGGATGGACATTTGAGAAAGAGGTTATTTGTGATTTATTAATATATTATGAGAATAATATATTAATTGAGAAATCATATTATTTAATTGGTATTGATCAAAAACTAATTTGAAATTAATTTAGTGATCAAAAGAGACTGATTAAATTTACGGGGACTGATTAGGTAAATCAGTAATACTTATAATTTGGGCTAATGATCCATGTTGATTAGGATTGGACTAAATCTTTGTGAGAGTCCATGAAGAGTTAGTCCAAAAGGCTAATGAGTTATTAGTCCTAAAGCCCATGTGAATTAGGGTTACAATTTGAAACCCTAGGTATTCCAAACTATAAATTAAACCCCTAAGCCTGAAAAACCGGCCACTTGTACTCCTAGGTGTAAACATAGCTGTTTTTGGTGCTCCTAGACTCTCTCTCATTATCTTCTAATTGGTCATGGTTTTTGTGACTTGTTTGAGGCGTCACACTTAAGGCGGTAAGCTCTCTTAACGACAAGTTCGAAAAGCTACTACACAAGGTAATCTTCTAACTAGTTTTTTATGATTCAAATATCACATTTGCATGCTAGTTAGGCTTCATGCTTTGGAAAATGAATATTGCATGTATAATTATAGAAAACTTAGATCCAAAGCATTAGGGTTGTACCATAGGGATGTTAGAGTACATAAAACCCAACAAACCAAATAGGTGATTATGCTTTAAAACGACAACCATACAAAGAACAAGTAAGAGAGCTTAGATCAAGAGTCGCCAGTCTATCCTACATGACTATATACAGTCCCTAAGGAATCCCTCTACTAATAGATAACCAAAACTAGTGGGCTGACATTGGTGCCTTCGACCCACTGGTACAGTGGGGCGAAACTCACCTTGATATGCGTGTAGGTAACCACTATAGTAACGAAGAACTCTACCAACTTCAACTCACTTTCTATCACCTACAAGAAGATATTCGAGTAAATACCCGATCACAGGTTATAGTCAGTTGCAACAGTGACTTCCTCACATGAAATGATGATTAGGGTTTCATATAAAATGATAACTAGGGTTAGTGCTCCACACTTAACCCCTTAAGGACTTAATCCATTAAGTCTAATATTATATTAAGGTAATTGTAGGACATTATTAAGTATTATTTAAAGTTTAATTAACAGTTTTAATGAGGGTCTTGACTAACTACAAAATTTGGGTTTCTTGACATTAGGGTTTTCTAAACGCCATCTAGAGTTTCCAAATCCTAAAATTAGATGATTAGTTAATTAAATAAATATATATTTATTAAATCGGGCACCACCCACTGCAACCTCGGGCAGTGGTGGTCGGCGGCGGTAACCACCATTTCAAAGGCGGGAGTTATAAATTTTAGTCCCAAACACCATTCAAAGCCTCTCTGTTTACATGTAACGTTAATCCAACACCCACACACGCACACAACCACCAGAGGTGGCCAGTGGTGGTGGTAAAAGGGCAACAACCACCATGGTCAGCTGCCATGGTGGGTGCCTTTTTCATTTCCGGCCAACAACACACACACGCGACATCAGATGAAACACTCACACACACATCAACATAGGTTGAAACCCATCATACACACACAACACAACCACTTTTGTGGTGGCGGGCGGTTTTCGGAGAGTGATATGGTGACAGTCGCATTGTAACAACTACAGCGGTCGGATGACTGCATCGTTTCAGAAGGAATGGAGAAGAGAGAGAGAGAGAGAGAGAGAGAGAGAGAGAGGGGTAGAGAGAAAGAAAGAGAGGATGCAGCAGTAACATACACATACACATAAAAAAATTAACACCACATAGCCACCCACCCATTATGTTATGCGATTGACAGAAGGATGATGTCCAAAACGGGACAGCCTTCAGAGCAGCGGCGACGACGGGACTCGTAGAAACGACAGGAAAAGTGAAGGGGTGGAAGGGTTGCGCCATTACCGGAAAGGCAGAGGAAATAGCGGCCACAGAATCGTCGATCTTCGCTATCGTCGGCAACAACAGTGGCGGAGGTTGGCTTCGGTGGTTCGCGATGGCATCAAAGGTGTTGTGGCGGCCGAAGGTAAGGGTAGCAGCTGGATAACAATTAGGGTTAGGGTTTTGGGTGCATTATAGACGGGAAAGGAGGGAACGACAGGTTTAAGTCCCCGTCTCAAATCTCAAACTTGTGACCCATTATACACTTTCAACCCTTGCATCATAATCCCTTTTTAATTCGAGTCCAATCTTTTCTCTATAGCCACCTGATTCCAAAAATCCTTTCAACACTAGTCCAAAAATTACCAATCAGCCCCCAACACCTAAAAATCTATTTATAACTAGTTTGGAAGTTACACTTTAATTCCCGTTATCCAGAATTTATAACATTTAACTCCTTGCGCTAATACTCTAATAATTTGTTATGAATTTAGGTCCAATATAAAAAATACAAAAATATAAATATATAAATATATAAAACTACATCTCGGGGGTTTTAAGGTTTATTATTTATTTCTTTATATATTTACTTATTTATTTTATTTTATTTTAAATGGAATGTTACACTAGGGCTTCTTTCCCAAACCTACTAACATAATCTGTCAAGGATTCATCATTACATTGAGTTACTTTGTAAAGGCCACTTGTTAGTTTTTAAAAAAAATTTCTACAAGAAAATTGATTATTAACCAAGATAACCAAATGTTCAAAAGAAGTAATAGATTTAGGAGGGACATTAAGGAGCCATTTAGTCTGGATCATATAAGGGCTGAACAAAAACCCTTGTATAAGCAAGCTTCCTTAAAATGTTAAGGGATTAGAACTATCTCCATGTGTTCTTTATATTATGCGACATGTTCTTCAGGATTTGTGGATCTATCATACATCTTTATGTTGGATGTTTGGAACCTTTTTGGAAGTTCAATGTTATAGATAGGATATGCGAATCTTGAGAACCTATAGCTTATACGTGACACCTTTGGTATAGGTTGAATGATGCCTCGTACACTTAAGATCATATATCTCAACTGCCCGAGTTCCTTCGCCATGACTGGACTTATCCCATGATCTTGGGTGTTAGACGGGACATGAAATATCTATCCAAGATCTTGGGGGATATGACCTTCTATGCTAGGATTTACACAATTTGTGAGGAGAGTCACTTGTCTTGATATGAAGTCTCCAACCAAGCACTCTGAGGATGCATCAATTTCACAATTCAGGATCGTAGGCTGAAAGAATGAAGATGGTGTAGGTTCCATTGGCCATCTTAATTCTGAGCTTAGCTTCTCCACTCTTTAAAATATCATCTTCTTGGTCTCCCTTTCTCAGTGATATGTTGCTCCATTATAGTTACGATCGATATGATCTCATTGTTTGAGACCATAAATGGTATTCCTTGGGCTATTCCTCCTGAATATGGGACTAATAAGCATGTTGTGACATCCCCAAAATCATGGCCAGAAAAGACCGTTTTAATTTATGCCTTTAAAATAATTTTCAAAGTAAATCCATTGATTTAAAAGAGTTGCGGAATTTGTTCCCAAAACAAAATATGATAAAATAGAGATTGTCAAAGCATTTCATCAAGAGATGTATTTTCATTATATAACAATATTCGGGATGTCATGTTCCGATAAACAGACCAAAAGAATAAACAACAAAAGATAGACCATACAATAGTTACATATAACGACTGGTCTAATATCAAAAGATCTTGATAAGTCATCCAACTTATACTCTCGCGCAACTACCTGTAATACAACAAAACTGAGTGGGTCAGGTTTGGGAGCATGGTGAGCATATAGGGTTTTCAACCCACAATAAATAATTATATTTAATTTCACCTACCAACAATAACCCGATTACCCATTCCCGTTATCATCACTTTACGTCCCTAAAACAACATCTATCTCAAGGGACCTAATCTAGGATTTTTTATCGGGACAGACATTACTGCAAAGGGGTTTCCTCAACAGTAGATGTTCTAAAGGCAACCATGAGGGGGATAGAGTACACCGGTGAACACATCATTCACAACACCTACAGGTTACGAACTTGCTAGCATTCCACAAGACTGTCTAGAAAGAGTATGTGGTCGTTACCCATACTCCGCTGAATAACTAGATCAACAACAACAACATCGAGGCCTCTCATCTGTTTATCACACATCAACGATATACCCATGTTCTACCCAACATATTAGTAGATAAAAATATATATTTTTATACATAATTTAAAACCTGTATAGCATTCTAATTCAATACATATTTCGAACAACAGATGAGACACATACACAAAACACGTATTTCATAGAGAATAAATCATATCTATGAGATAGAAGAAAGTGAATATACATTCACACATATAACAACAAAATATACAAATAACACGTATTTCGTATAAAATACTTCATAATTATGCGTTAGAAGAAATTAACCACACATTCACTTGATCAGAAGATGATCGGACAGTACTACGGCTCTAAGAGTAGTATTCTTCGGTGAAATTGGGTTCACTTCACTCATCAGGCTTCTTACGGGCGGAGCTTCTGCTCGGAAACTCTTTTCTTCGCGGGATCTTCGAGCTTCGGAACTTGCTTCGGGGCTCGGGATGATACCGGGGCTTCGGGGGGGTTAAAATAGGGCTTATAGAGGGTATCACGAGTGAAAGAGTAAGGGAGTAGCAACCTAAATCGGCAGACCCTTGATTTCTATTTATACGGTGAGTTTTCTGGGTTCACGTCGTGATTTTCTAATTCTCACGTCGTAGGGATTGATCGTCATTGCATGAGTCATCGTCCACTTGCTCTGTCAAGCTCCAGAAGGCGTTAGAAGTCAATTCTCGTCGTGAACACCGTTTTGACGTCTTGAACTCTGACACAACTTTGGGGTTCGCGCCCCGAACTTCAGAAATTCATAACTTCCGCATACGAACTCCGTTTTCGACGTTATTTATATGCAATCGTAGGTAAAAACAAGATCTACAACTTTCATTTAGACTCCATCGGCTAATTTTGATTTATTTTTATTATATATTTATTATATTCTTTTTAGCAGGTCGGGACAAGGAAACTTCGTTAGAAAATCATAACTCCTTCGCCTGACGTCCGTTTTCGTCCGTCTTTCCGTCATTGCGCTACTATTAATGAGATCTTCAATTCTCATTTAGAAAGTCTTGGCTAAATATCGCTCAATCTCATATTCAAACTTCAGGCTGTCTACTGCTAAGCTAAAACTTCGAAAAATCATAACTTCCTCATACGAAGTCAGATTTTGGCGTTCTTTTTATGTACGCTCTCGTTTTACCGTATTTTACGTCATTCAGTGTTGTGTCGGTTCTGTCGCGAAACTTCGACAGGTCATAACTTCTTTTTTATAACTCGGATTTCATCATTCTTTATATATTCGGAAGCCTCGTCACGACCACTACCACATCCTTCATAGATATCAGGATTATCTAAAATTTCATTTTGATGCTTATTTTTATCCTTGATTCATTTAAGTCACACAACTAAGCACAAAACACATAATACTCAAGTAATACATCTTTGTTATTTCTAGACGGGTTACAAAGGTTAACCTAGACTATTACATCGCTATTAATGAAAAGCCCAGAAACACGAGTGTTACAATTCTCTCCACCTTAGAATAATTCCGTCCCCGGAATCACACATCAACAAACAAATGCGGATAGCGACTCATCATGTCACTCTCCGTCTGCCAGGTGAGATTCGGCCTATTCGTATGTTTCCAACGGACAAGCACTAACTCGACCATGTTGCGTCGCAACTTCTTAGTCTTTCGGTCAACGATTGCCTCTGGTTCCTTAATCAACCTTTTGTTCTCATCGATTCTCAACTCCGAAAGTGGAATCATGTTAGGAACTTCTTCCGTGAACTTCCTCAAATAACACACATGGAAAGTGTTATGAATTTCATTCAGTTCTTTTGGTAGTTCGAGCTTGTAAGCTTTGTTCCCAATCCTCAAATAACACACATGGACTATCTCCGGTCCCATAAACTGCTTTTCCCCAGCCTCAAGCCAACAAGACGGCATATGACACTTCTGCCCGTACAAAGCTTGATAAGGTGCCATCTTAATGCTCGAGTGGAAACTATTATTGTAGGAAAATTCTACCAAAGGTAAATGTTCATCCCAATTACTTTGGAATTCCAGGTTACATGCTCTCAGCATATCTTCAAGTGTTTGTATCGTCCGTTCGCTCTGACCATCAGTGTGTGGATGGTAAGTTGTACTCAAACACAATTTGGTACCCAACTCCTCTTGTAGACTTTTCCAAAATTGTGAGGTGAAACGGCTGTCACGATCTAACACAATCGTTAACGGAACACCGTGAAGCCTCACAATTTCCTTCACATAAGAATTCGCAAGGTTATCCATAGACCATTTCTCCTTGGCCGCTATGAAATGCGCACTCTTAGTGAATCGAGCAATGACCACCCAAATCTTGTCGTGACCATTCTTTGTTCTGGGTAGTTTAGTGAAAAAATCCATAGCAATGTCTTCCCATTTACCCATAGGCACAGGTACATGCTCTAAACTCCCATATGGTTTCTGATGTTGTGTCTTGACTCTCGCACAAGTCACACACTCAGCCACATACTTTGCAACATCAAGCTTCATCATCGGCCACCAGTAGTAGGGTTTCAGGTCCCTATACATTTTAGTGCTACCGGGATGAATTGAGTACATGGTTTTGTGAGCTTCTTCCATCAGAAGATCTCTGACTCCTCCTGTCTTAGGTATCCAAATCCGATCTTGGAACACCTTCAGTCCATGACTGTTTACACCGAACACTAGCATTTTGCCCAAACGTTCCTCCTTTCGGTCATTCTTCCCAGAAGCTTCCTCTTGAGCTTTCTTTATACTCTCCACAATTATCGAGACAACTTCTATTCTCAACGCTCTTGGCCTTTTTTTTCAAGATTGACCTTCCGACTGAGAGCATCAGCAACAACATTTGCTTTACCGGGGTGGTAAAGTATCTCACAGTCATAGTCCTTAAGTAATTCTAGCTAGCGTCGTTGCCTCATATTCAATTCTTTCTGACTAAAGAGATATTGTAGACTCTTATGATCAGTGAAAAGTTTGCACTTCGTGCCATAGAGGTAATGCCTCCATATTTTTATAGCGAAAACTACTACCGCCAACTCCAAATCATGAGTTAGGTACTTCTTTTCATGCTCTTTCAGCTGTCGAGACGCATATGCGATCACCTTATCTCTTTGGGTCAAAACACAACCCAATCCAACACCCAACGCATCGCTATAAACAGCGAAGTCTTCAATTCCATCGGGTAGAGAAAGTATCGGTGCCTCGCATAGTTTCTTCTTTAGCTTCTCGAATTCTTCTTTATGCTTATCACTCCAAGCATAAGTAGCTCCTTTGTGGGTCAAATCTGTTAATGGAATAGCGATCGAAGAAAAGCCTTGGATAAACCTTCGGTAATATCCGGCTAATCCTAAAAAGCTACGGATCTCCATGGGACTTTTCGGTTGTTCCCACTTCATCACAGCTTCAATCTTTGCTGGATCAACCATTATCCCTTCTTGGTTGACCACATGACCCAAGAATTGGACTTCTCGAATCAAAAAATCACATTTGGAGAAATTAGCATACAACTTCTCCTTCTTCAAGAACTCTAACACTTCTCACAAGTGTCTGCCATGCTCCTCTTGGCTTTTCAAATAAATCAGAATGTCATCTATGAACACTATCACAGATTTATCTAGGAACGGATTACAAACCCTATTCATTAAATCCATGAATGTTGCTGGAGCATTGGTGAGTCCAAAATACATAACCAAAAACTCATAGTGTCCATATCATGTTCTGAATGCGGTCTTCTATATATCCTGCTCTCTTACTTTCAGCTGATGATATCCTGACCTAAGATCGATCTTCGAGAAATAGCTCAAACCTTGTAGTTGATCTAACATGTCATCAATCCTCGGCAACGGATATCTATTATTTATTGTTGCATTGTTCAGCTCTCTATAATCGATGCACATTCTCATACTTCCATCTTTCTTCTTCACGAATAACACTAGAGCTCCCCTGGGTGATGAACTAGGTCTTATGAAACCTCTGTCTAATAACTCCTGAAGTTGCATCATTAGCTCCTTCATCTCCGTAGGTGCTAATTGGTAAGGTGCTTATGCTTTTGGCGTCGTCCCTGGTAACGAGTCTATTCTAAACTCCACTTGTCTATCAGGTGGTAATCCGGGAAGATCTTCGGGAAATACTTCCGGATACTCACATACGACAGGAATGCTCTGCATCACCTTTTTCTCCTTCTTAGCATCTATCACAAATGCTAGATACGACATACATCCTTTGGCTAAACACTTTTTGGCTTTCATCAATGAAATGATTCCAGAATTTACTCTACATTTATCTCCATACACCATAAACGACTCTTTCCCTGGCGGGTTTACTTTGACTATCTTCTTCTTGCACAATATCTCGGCGTCATTGGCGCTAAGCCAATCCATTCCAAGCACAATGTCGAAACCGTTAAGTTCGATAGGCAATAGTTCCTCGTGAAACTTATTCTCATTCAAGTCAATTAAGATGTTTTTCATACGATGCCTAATAGATACAAACTTGCCACTAGCAACTTCGACTAATAAAGCATTATCTACTCTATCGACAGGCAAAGCTAGTTTTCTAACAAAATCATGCGAAATAAAGGCTCCAAAATCAAATAAAATTTGGGCAGGCAATTTGTTAACGAGAAAGGTACCTGAAGCGACATCAGCTTCATCTTTAGCAACTTCCAGTGTCATCTAGAATGCTCTCGCCTTTAGCAACTTCCAGTGTCATCTAGACATGTGTCCCTCCTCACCACAACCATAGCAAACTTTCTTGGTGAGAGTGCATTCATTGGCAAAATTCCTTGGCTTTCCACATTTAAAACATGTGGCCACTACTTCACATTTTCCATGATGCTTCTTCTTACATTTGTCGCACCATTTCGCTTCACCTCCTCCTCCTCTCGAACTAGACATCAAGAATTTACTTTTATTGTTGGATCCTGAAGGTCCATCGAACTTCCTTTTCTCACCAACATCTATCCTTTCCAGACCCTTTTCCTTCTGTTGGACCTCCACACTCCTAGATGCACAAACAACTGTTTTCAGAGTGGTTGCCACCTTGACTGTCGGACCAAAGTCGGCAGGCAGTCCATTAGCGAACCTCTCAATCTTGGAGAGTTCCGTTGGCACTAGGTACGGAAATAACTTCATTTTCTCAGTGAATGTAGTAGCATAGTCGTCTATGCTCATTCTCCCCTTCTTTAAGTATTGGAACTCATTGTTCAGATCAATCAGATCTATCTATAAACAATACTGCACCCTTAATTGTTCCAAGAACTCCTCCCATGACATTTTCAAGGCTTCTCCTCGTGGCATAGTATCTGCCAACAACTTCCACCAACTCAAGACTCTGGTCTTCAGCTGTCTAACTACAAAGACAGTCTTCTGTTTTTTTGCTATAGTCGCAACTTTCAAATACCATCTCCATTTTGGAGATCCAATCCATAATCTCAACAGGCTTTGGGCTTCCAGAAAGACTTGGCGGCTTGGCGCCCAAGAAATTCTCGTAAATTCTCCCTTCCTTGTTGTTTCTCCTTTCCGGTTCGTTCCTTCGTTCTCCTTGACTCCCAACTTGACTCATAATGCGACTATTGTTTCCTTCCTACGATTGTTTGGGAATCAGTTCGGGTTCCTCAATAGGTATGATTGGTTCATCCCTATTTTCATGTAACATCTTTCGCATTTCTACCCTTTGTTTGGCTAACATATCCCGAACCATGGCTTGCACCCCAGCCATTGTTATTGGTTCTGGTGCTGCTGCTACAATAGGTATTTGCTCAATCGCTAGTGGTTGATTCCTATTTTCCTCCGCGTTTCGAACGCCACTCCTGCTTCTTACCATTTTTGATCTACACACCGACTAAGTGAAATTAGATCCTCATCCATGATAGATAATTAAATCATCCATATCACTCTGAAACGTTTACATGCTAGTTCTAATACCGTCGTCATACGCTTATAATCCTACACGCATAAGGTTTCCAGATCGGGTCGGCCGATTTAGGTTGCTACTCCCTGATACCCTCTATAAGACCATAGATCCAAACAAATAATATCATATATGGCAACATATAACATTTCGCACATAAAAGCATTTTAGGCAACTTTCCTAAAATAAACTAGTGTTCGTGTCTATAATATAACAGACACACATCTCACAATCTCCACTTAGCATTCTAAGTTTAACTCTAGAAATACTACAAATTTCTAGTTCGCTGAAACTAATTCTCTGATACCAACTGTGACATCCCCAAAATCACGGCTAGAAAAGACCATTTTAATTTATGCCTTTAAATTAATTTTCAGAGTAAATCCATTGATTTAAAAGAGTTGCGGAATTTGTTCCCAAAACAAAATATGATAAAATAAAGCTTATCAAAGCATTTCATCAAGAGATGCATTCTCATTATATAACAATATTCGGGATGTCATGTTCCGATAAACAGACCAAAAGCATAATCAACAAAAGATAGACCATACAACAGTTACATATAACAACTGATCTAATATCAAAAGATCTTGATATGTCATCCAACTTATGCTCTCGCGCCACTACTTATAATACAACAAAACGGAGTGGGTCAGGCTTGGGAGTCTGGTGAGCATATAGGGTTTTCAATCCACAATAAATAATTATATTTAATTTCACCAACTAACAATAACCCGATTACCCATTCCTGTTATACTCACTTTACGTCCCTAAAACAACATCTATCTCAAAGGACCTAATCTAGGATTTTCATCGGGACGGACATTATTGCAAAGGGGTTTCCTCAGCAGTAGATGTTCTACAGGTAACCATGAGGGGGATAGAGTACACCGGTGAACACATCGTTCACAACACCTACAGGTTATGAACATGCTAGCGTTCCACAGGACTGTCTAGAAAGAGTCTGTGGTCATTATCCATACTCTGCTGAATAACTAGATCAACAACAACAACATCGAGGCCTCTCATCTGTTTATCACACATCAACTATCTACCCATATTCTACCCAACATATTAGTAGATAAAAATATATATTTATATACATAGTTTAAAACCTGTATAGAATTCTTATTAAATACACATTTCAAACAACACATGAAACACATACACATAACACGTATTTCATAGAGAATAAATCATATCTATGAGATAGAAGAAACTGAATATACATTCACACAAATAACAACAAAATATACACATAACATGTATTTCGTATAAAATATATTTGGTATGTACTTGACCCGGTTGTGCATGGTCCTTTTGGGTTACCTTCTCCAAAGCAACTTGACAAGGTAATTTAAGGAGAAAGAGAGAATATTATGGTTTATTAATATATTATAAGAATAATATATTAAAGGAGAAATCATATTTATTTAATTAGTATTGGTCATAAATTAATTAGGAATTAATTTGGTGACTAAAAGAGATTAATTGAATAAAGGGGTATAAACAATCAAATGTATGATAGTTGAGTTTTGGGTTAAGGAAACCTAATGTACTTAAGGGGGAACGAAATTATGATGGGTATCCATCATATTTTCGTCCAAGGCCTTATTCAATAAGGTTCCTTGGGCTACTTGGTGGCTAAGCTGTCCATTAGTGTTTAGACTTAAACCCTAGTAGCCTGTAACTATAAATAAGACCCCTAGGGCATTGAAACCGGCTACCACTTGATTCTAAGAGAACCCTAGGCCAATTTCTAGCTTCTCTCACCCTCTCTCATATTACCTTCTTGCTTGTGGGGTTTGAGAACCATTAGAGGAGTTGCATTTGTGACTCTAAGCTCAAGAAAAGAAGAGAAGAAGATCTAAGCCAACATTTTAAGAGGTAAACATCTAGATCTGATTCTATATTTTAGTTTTGTTATTTGTATGCTAGATTAGGGTTTATAAGTCTTGGAATCAAAGCATGTTCAATAGAGAAACCTAGATCCGAGCATTAGGGTTTGTATGAGCATATAGGAATGTTCTTATGCAAAAAACCCATCAGTGGTATCAGAGCCTTGATTGGTTTCAGTTGTATGTGATGCTTAACTATTTTGATTGCTAAAAATCGAGTTTTTGGCCTCTGCCCGACTCAACTCGGCGAGTCAGTATCTGGACTCGGCGAGTTGGCCCCTACTCGGCGAGTTCAGAGCTGACTCGGCGAGTTCGAGCGTCAGACAGAGGGTATTTCGGGATTTAGCTGCTGTTTTGACTTGGATTTAATGCCTAATTTGTTTTTTGAAGTTAAAATCCGATTTTTATCTTAAATTAATGATTATCCTTGCCAAAACAATAGATAATTTCAAATCTTTTGAATATTGGTTATTTATATGATAAGTATGGATTATTTTAAATTATTTGGTAATTATCTAATGACTAAAATAAGATTAGGTCAAATATAGATAATTATGAAATTAATTGTTTAATTGAATTATTTGTTATTTGATCCCTTATGTTTTGAAAAGTTCAAAACTTGCCCTCAAGTTTTGAAATTTGAATTTTTTGATTAAAAGTTTAATTTTGAATAATTTAAATTTCAAAACCCTTAGAATTTTACAAGTTTAAAATTCAACCCTATACTATTATATATAATTACAAGCTTACTTAATATATATATATATATATATATATATATATATATATATATATATATATAACTTAAAATGCCAGTCTTACCGTTAGTAGGCCACATTCACGAAGCCAGTCTATAAGGTGGGTATAAGGTTGCTGCCTATAAAATGGTGCTTAATGGGTGTACACTCACACCTACCGCTTGCTTGACTGGTCGAGGGTCGTTAGCCGAACGGGTAGGATAGGGCAACCCTCTCCTCATTAAAAGTATAATGTAAGATACAAAGTAACTACATGTTTTTCAAATTCCCAATCTTAGTTACTTTAGGGTAAAATGTGAAAATGATGCTAATCCATGGAATTACACTTCGTGCCCTAGTTAAACATTGATGGAGCGCGTGTGGTTAACCGACACGTCAATTTGGGGATGACATTGGTAGCGAAGGGTGACTAGATGTTTGTCATAGATCAATGGAGTGTGTGTGGTTCACCGGCACATGGATTAGGTGATAGAGACATTGTGTGCACCATGTTGATTCGCATGGTTATTCATAATTTGTTTGCGATCCTCGGTATCCCAGTCGCAAATTTGAAATGCATATCGAGATTTAAACATGCCATTGAAGAGGTCAATGAATCTCAAAGATCTAAGAGTTTTCAATACTATTAAAACCTAAATTGCCTTTTCGTTTTTCATGGTGAGAATTAGTGAATCGTCATTCACTTACCTTCAACTTATTTACTTTTAAAGTACGACATCTCTTTCTAAGTTGTAAATAACATTGTTGGATCCTAGCCCTAATTTCTCATTTGGGTGTTTAATTAGGGATTCATTTCTAATCAAACCTTGTCCCTTTTCTTTTTCAGATGTCTGCAAACAACAACAACAACAACGCTTCTGGGTTTTCGTTGATGAACTTGTGTCAGAAAGTGACAGTTGATGGTTCAAACTTCAACGAGTGGATGAGGTATATTCGCATGATCACACGCTAAGAGGAAAAAGAATATTTCCTCGATGAAAAGCTTGAGAAGATCGTCCCAAATGTTGCTACTCCTGAAGAGTTGGCCGACTTTGAGGCCCACGAGCGTGATGTTATGAAAGTTCACTGCATCATGCTGGCCACCATGAACCTCGAACTCCAAAAGTCCTATGAGGACATGTATCCGTATGAAATGCATCAGGATTTGCTAGACAGGTATCACCAAAGCGCGAGACAAGAACGCTATGAGATCATCACTAACATGATCACCGGTAAGATGGGGAGTGGAGAATCCCTAACCTCTCATTTGCAGATAATGCAGAGGTATTTTGATCGTCTTCTCAAACTTAATGTTAAGTTTTATGAGGATTTGGCTATCGACATAATCCTCCACTCCTTGCCCTCCTGTTACAACCAGTTTAAGATGACCTACCACATGAACAAAGAGGAGGTCTCCTTGAGCAAGCTCCAAGGACTCTTGAGGACTGCTGAGAGCAACCTCAAGGACAAATCCATTGCACCGTCACCTGCTGTGGCCGCTCCTGTGATGGCAATAGGTCAAGGAATTAGTAAAAAGAGGAAGGCTCCATGTAAGATCCACCATAAGGGAAATCCCCGAGATGGTTCGTCCTAAAGTGGGACCAAAGCTGGCCCTGCTAAACCCTCTTCCGATCCCAAAGAAGTAGAGTGCTTCTATTGCCACCAAAAGGGCCACTGGAAGCGAAGCTGCCCACAATATCTGCAAGACATAAGAGATGGGAAGATTAAGCCCACCTTTGCAGGTATGTATTCTATTAAATCTAATAACTCATCATTTGCTACTTCATGGGTTCTTGATACAGGGTGTGGTTACCACATTTGTTCTGATGTGCAGGGCCTAAAAAGAAGTAGGGAAGTGGAACATGGGAAGATGAACCTGATTATGGGAAACAGAAGATCGTCTCCTATGACCAAAGTCGGTGTTTATTCTTTAGTTTTGAGTAATGGGTTAGGGATAGATTTAGACAATTGTTGTTATTCGCCAGATATGGCAAGAAACATTATTTCATTTCACGGGTTGTTTAGACAAGGTTTCAGATATTCTTTTGATAATAGTAATGGTTCTATTAACGTTTATTTGAATGGTGTCTTTTATTTCAATGCATTACCTTGTAATGGGATTTATGAATCTATGATGATTGTTGATAATTTAGGAAATAATGTTTTGAATGTTGATTCGTCTACTAGTCTAGACAAAGCATGCTTGTGGCATTGTCGGTTTGGCCATATAAACAAGAAACGTATACCCAACTCCAAAAGGATGGAGTGTTGGAGTGATTCGACCTTAGGGACGATGACACGTGTGAATCTTGTTTAATTGGGAAGATGACCAAGTCATTATTTATTGGCACTTGTGAAAGGGGTGAGGGTTTATTGGATCTCATACACACCAATGTGTGTGGGCCCTTTAGATCCACCACAAGGGATGCTTGTCGCTTCTACGTGACTTCTACAGATGATTATAGCAGATATGGATATATCTACTTAATCAAACAAAAGTCAGAAACCTTTGAAAAGTTCAAAGAGTTTAAGAATGAAGTGGAGAATCAACTGGGCAGGAAAATCAAGATGCTTCGGTCAGACCGAGGAGGAGAGTACATAAGTCTTGAGTTTTACGACTATCTAAAGGAATGCGGAATTGTCTTGCAATTAACGCCTCCGAGGACGCCACAATTGAATGGTGTGGCTGAGAGACGTAATCGGACCTTGTTGAACGTGGTTCATTCTATGATGAGTCGGACTTCGTTACCAATATATTTCTGGGGGTATGCCTTAGAGACTGCCGCCAATATACTTAACTTAGTTCCCACCAAGAAGGTTTCCAAGACTCCTCACGAGATGTGGACAGGGAAGGCTCCCTCGTTGGCACACATTAAGGTTTGGGGTTGCGAGGCTTTCGTAAGATGAGAGACTCACGACAAGCTAGAACCTCATAGTGAGAAGTGTTATTTCATTGGCTATCCGCAGAAGTCTTTTGGCTACCTTTTCTATAGACCGAGTGACAACGTTGTCTTCGTTGCTAGAAGAGGCGTTTTCCGAGAAAGGGAATTGTTATGCCAAGAAGACAGTGGGAGGCCTATTGAACTTGAAGAGATTCAAGATCAAAGCGATGAAGGAGCCTCTAACACTGGCACTCAACTTGAGGAGGAAACTCCTATTGAACCTGTTGACAAGTCCTTACCTCTTCGACGTTCCACTAGGGCTAGTGTTCCACCCTAGTTTTATGGTTTTCATAGGGATACATTTATTAATGATAGTACACTAGTAAATTTAGACGAACCTAGTAGCTACAAGGAAGCCATGGCAGGCTCGGAGTCTGCTAAATGGAAAGAGGCGACAGACAGCGAGATTCAGTCCATGTACGACAACCAAGTTTGGAATTTGGTTGATAATGTACTGGGTCGCAAGACAGTCGGGTGCAAGTGGATCTTCAAGAAGAAGACGGACATGGATGGGAAGGTGCATACTTATAAAGCGCGATTGGTTGCGAAGGGCTTTACTCAAACTCCCGGAGTTGAGTATGATGAGACCTTCTCGCTAGTTGCAAAGATAAAGTCTATTAGGGTAATGCTTGTGATAGCTGCGTTTCATGATTATGAAATATGGCAGATGGACGTAAAAACCGCTTTCCTTAATGGAAAGTTGGCTGAGGATGTTTACATTAATCAGCCAGAGGGTTTTGTCGATGCAAAGCATCCAAATAGAGTATGCAAGCTTGAGAAATCCATTTATGGATTGAAACAAGCATCTCGCAGATGGAATCTTTGTTTTGACGAGAAGGTTAAAGAGTTTGGATTTCTGCGGAGCGAAGATGAATCGTGTGTGTATGTCAAAGCCAGTGGGAGTATAGTAAGCTTCCTCGTATTGTATGTCAACGGCATACTGCTCATAGGAAACGATGTCCCAACCTTGCAGAAGGTCAAGGCATGGCTTGGGAAATGTTTCGCTATGAAGGACCTCGGAGAGGCTGCTTATATTCTGGGAATAAGGATAGTAAGAAACAGACAAAAGAGACTGATAGGACTCAGTCAGGATACATACTTGGATAAGGTACTAAAGCATTTTAGTATGGAGAATTCCAAGAAAGAGGAGTTGCCAATCCAAAGCAATACCAAGCTGAGTAAGACTCAGAGCCTGAGATCAGCGGCAGAGATAGCTGATATGTGCCGAGTACCTTACGCTTCCACAGTAGGCTCTATCATGTATGCTATGACTTGTACTCGCCCTGATGTGGCCTTCGCATTGAGCATGGTCAGCAGATATCAAGGGAACTCTGGTAGAGCTCATTGGATTGCAGTCAAGAATATTCTTAAGTACCTTCGGAGGACCAAGAAATGGTTTCTAGTCCTCGGTGGGAGTGATAACTTAAGGGTACGAGGGTATAGTGACGCTATTTTTCAGACGGACCGGGATAATTTCTGATCGCAGTAGGGCTGGGTCTTTACCCTGAATGGAGGAGCAGTGACTTGGAAAAGTTCCAAGTAGGAAACCGTAGCTGATTCAACGTGCGAATCAGAGTACATTACGTCGAGCGAAGCGTCGAAGGAGGCTATATGGTTGAAGAACTTCATTGGAGACCTTGGAGTTGTGCCATACATAAAGGAGCCGATGGAAATTTTCTGTGATAATGAAGGAGCGGTTGCCTTAACCAAGGAACCGAGAGATCATGGTAGGTCTCGACATATCGACAGAAAGTATCACTTTATCAGACATCGGGTAGAAGAGGGACTCCTCGTTGTGAAGAGGATATCATCAGAAGAAAACCCATTAGATCCTCTTACGAAGGGACTGAGTAGGGTCAAACACTTGCAGCACGCTAGGAGCATTGGGCTGAAGGATGATATAAGTTTGGATTAGATAGGAAATGTGTAATAGATAGTTTGTACTTGACATTCGATGAATAAATATAATTGTGTTATTTATGAGCAAAGCTACTCTCTTGTGTTGGTTATCTATCTATTGTTTCATTTTTGCATGTTTTGACTTCCTGAATGATAGGATTATTCAAACAGTCCACAGTCGGTCATATTTTGGAAGTAGATATGAATGAAGACTGTCATGAATTGTTTGTAGATTGTCTAAAAGGTTTTGGACATAGCAAAGGTTTGCTGCAAAGTTCATGAGTGCTTATGAGTATGATTTGAGCATTGGAATAAACCCGAGTTTGCTGGTATCACTTCGTGGTGATCGCAAAACGATAATATCATATAGTCTTAAAACTTAGAGATATGATTGTTGTTTACTGGTTGGTTATGCATTGATGGTATGTAACCACATCAGTAACTTGATGTTATAAAACACATTGTTGTGCATGATTTAATTAGTGAATAATAGAAGCATATGAGTCGAAGTTAATCTGTTCCTTTTATTCTATGAGAATAAGAGTGATATCTTTGGCCACTTGATGATTTGGTTTGACTTATGTGTCGGGCCCGGTCAGAATAAAGTTGATGTGTTCAACTAAATTCTATGTCGAACAAATTGGAAATCAAGGAACAAATGTTGGACAAGAAGCATTGTCAGCATGATATCCAGAACAGAGGATTGTACGATCCCTAATCTAAAGGACAAGTTGATCAGAGTTGACAGCGAAGTATAAGAGCTACGATTGCTAATCGGATTCTGAAGTCGTATGTGATATATAGTTACTAGACTTATCCAAGTGGGAGACTGTTGGAATAGTGTCTAAGCCCGTAACTATATTTGGTATGTACTTGACCTGGTTGTGCATGGTCCTTTTGGGTTGCCTTCTCCAAAGCAACTTGACAAGGTAATTTAAGGAGAAAGAGAGAATATTATGGTTTATTAATATATTATAAGAATAATATATTAAAGGAGAAATCATATTTATTTAATTAGTATTGGTCATAAATTAATTAGGAATTAATTTGGTGACCAAAAAAAATTAATTGAATAAAGGGGTATAAACTGTCAAATATATGATAGT
Source organism: Lactuca serriola (assembly GCF_051521515.1). Lineage (NCBI taxonomy): Eukaryota > Viridiplantae > Streptophyta > Magnoliopsida > Asterales > Asteraceae > Lactuca > Lactuca serriola. The sequence continues at coordinate 187,514,353 of NC_136412.1, read as the reverse complement.
TGAGTTTTGGGTTAAGGAAACCAAATGGACTTAAGGGGGAACGAAATTATGATGGGTATCCATCATATTTTCGTCCAAGGCCTTATTCAATAAGGTTCCTTGGGCTGCTTGGTGGCTAAGCTGTCCATTAGGGTTTAGACTGAAACCCTAGTAGCCTGTAACTATAAATAAGACCCCTAGGGCATTGAAATCGACTACCACTTGATTCTAAGAGAACCCTAGGCCGATTTCTAGCTTCTCTCACCCTCTCTCATATTACCTTCTTGCTTGTGGGGTTTTTGAACCATTAGAGGAGTTGCATTTGTGACTCTAAGCTCAAGAGAAGAAGAGAAGAAGATCTAAGCCAACATTTGAAGAGGTAAACATCTAGATCTGATTCTATAAGTTAGTTTTGTTATTTGTATGCTAGATTAGGGTTTGTAAGTCTTGGAATCAAAGCATGTTCAATAGAGAAACCTAGATCCAAGCATTAGGGTTTGTATGAGCACATAGGAATGTTCTTATGCATAAAACCCATCAATTCACACATATAACAACAAAATATACACATAACACGTATTTCGTATAAAATACTTCATAATTATGCGTTAGAAGAAAGTAACTACACACTTACTTGATCAGAAGATGAGCAGACAGCACTACGGCTCTAAGAGTAGTATTCTTCGGTGAAACTCGGTTCACTTCACTCACCGGGCTTTTTACGGGCAGAGCTTCTGCTCGGAAACTCTTTTCTTCGCGGGATCTTCGAGCTTCGGGACTCGCTTCAGGTCTCGAGATGATATCGGGGCATCGAGGGGGGGGGGGTAAAATAGCGCTTAGAGAGGGTACCGGGACTGAGAGAGTAAGGGAGTAGCAACCTAAATCGGCTGACCCTTGATTTCTATTTATATGGTGAGTTTTCTGGGTTCACGTCGTGAGTTTATAATTCTCACATTGTGGGGATTGATCGTCATTGCATGCGTCATCGTCCACTTGCTCTGTCAAGCTCCAGAAGGCGTCAGAAGTCAGTTCACGTCGTGCACACAGTTTTCACGTCGTGAACTCGGACACAGCTTTGGGGTTCGCGCCCCGAACTTCAGAAATTCATAACTTTCTGATACGAACTCCGTTTTCGACGTTCTTTATGTGCACGCATAGGTAAAAACAAGATCTACAACTTTCATTTAGACTTCATTGGCTAATTTTGATTTTATTTTTATTATATATTTATTATATTCTTTTTAGCAGGTCGGGATAGGAAAACTCCGTTAGAAAATCATAACTCCTTCGTCTGACGTCCGTTTTCGTCCGTCTTTCAGTCGTTGCACTAATATTAATGAGATCTTCAATTCTCATTTAGAAAGTCTTGGCTAAATATCGCTCGATCTCATATTCGAACTTCGGGCTGTCTACTACTAAGCTGAAACTTCGAAAAATCATAACTTCTTCATACGAAGTCAGATTTGGGCGTTCTTTTTATGTACGCTCTCGGTTTAACATATTCTATGACTTCCGTTTAGATTACTAAGGCTAAATATCTCTCTATCTTAAATTCGTATTTTACGTCATTCAATGTGGTGTCAGTTCTGTCGCGAAACTTCGACATGTCATAACTTCTTCGTTATAACTTGGATTTCAGCATTCTTTATATATTCGGAAACCTCGTCACGACCACTATCACATACTTCATAGATATAGGGATTATCTAACATTTCATTTTGACGCTTATTTTTATACTTAATTCATTTAAGTCACACAACTAAGCACAAAACACATAATACTCAAGTAATACATCTTTATTATTTCAAGATGGGTTACAAAGGTTAACCTAGACTATTACATCGCTATTAATGACAAGACCAGAAACACGGGTGTTATACATGTTGGGACAATCCTTCTAGAGGTATCGACATTCCTTCGTTGTAAAAAGATATTTTTAGTGCAAAATATGTAAGTGATTGAAAATTTGGAAAAAAAAGTTTCCAGTAACTTTAAGGAAAAAGATGTGATAGAACCACTTGTCCCACAGATGGTGCCAAATTGTTTTGGTAAAAAATTAACAAACTAATTTCTTAACCAAATTAGTAAGTGTGGTATGATTAAGATTAAATAAGATATGTAAACTAAAGTGCTTAAGATCTTGAAATAAGTTGTAGATATTTGACATGCCCATGATCTTGGTAAGTAAACAACGATATATAGAAAAATGTTTGTAAAAACTATTTAATCTTTCTATCTAAATAAGTGTGTATGAAGTATATAGGGAAAATAGTTTTATGGTAAGTTGAAAAGTGAAATCATGTAATAAATCTCAAGATATTCAAAAAGTTACCAAGATATCACAAAATATATTAGTAGTTTTAGAAATGAAAATAGATTAACAATTAAATGAATAAGAGAATTTGTTGTAATCGATTGAACAATAGCAAAAAGCTGAAAGTAAATGCAAGAACACAATGATGAATGAGGAAATCCCTTAATCCTTTTGGAGCTCCGACATAAAACCTCGGGAAGAGATGAAATCACCTTCTTTAGAACTTATATTAATCGAAATGACATCACAAGTGCTATTTGATCTAAATGTAAGTGTAATAGTGCTCAAGTGTCAATAGAATAAAAAGAGAGTAGAGGTCTGTGTGTGTATGTGTCAATGATGATTAGCTAGGATTTTATACATAGTGATAATAACAACTATTCTGACATCATATGGATATTCCTTGATCTATGCTTGAATCGATTTCTTTGATAGTCTCCAATGTTCACAAGGGTTTGACCACATGCTTTTGACTTCGTCCGTTCCTTTCTAGCCATGGTTATATATAGTTCATGCACAAGATATTGACTAAATCCAAGACTATGACAACCCGAAATTTTCTATCCTATACAGTCAAATACTTCATTGAAAGTCAAACTCATTCCTGCTATCATTTCACACAAATTGGAGGTTATTTGAGCGTTCTGAGCCTTGTACACTTAAGGGATAAGTGTCGAGGTTTATCTGCTGAAGTTATAGCTCAAAGAACAAGTCTGAAACCCCTTGACAAGGAGTTCACGACCACCACAAGGGAGTTTACAGCCATAAGCTCCATGTGGGCCGTAAACTCACCTTACATGGTGAAATGTTGGCCATTTTTTCATTCCTTCTTTTCCCTTGGCTGATTTCCTCCCAAATCCTCTCAAGTATCATCCCGATCTTCATCCCCGATCTTCAAAACTCGTAAGTTTCTTGTCCTAATTAGTTGATATCTTACTTGATCTAGTGATCTTACATGATTGCATCCATGAAATCATTCCATTTGTGTAGATCTTCAAGTTCCACCAAGAACACACACTAGTGTTCTTGGCCAAAACCGACCATTCAAGCTCCTAGATCGTAAGTAGTCTTGTTCTAACTTGTTGTACTCTAGGTTTAACATGTTTAGAGCTTATAAATCACCAAGAAACTCAAGATCAAAGGAGTTTACAGCCAAGACATGTTCTTGGGCCGTAAACCCCTATAAGTGGGGCAAATTGCACCCTAGTCCCTTACCAAGCCTTGGAACTTAGTCTAGAACCATACCCCATTGAACTAGGGACTTCAAGGAATGAAATGGTACTTCCCACCATGAGTTTACAGCCGTAAACTCATGGGGAAGTGGTCCCCAGGCCGTAAACACAAGTTAAGGTCAGTTTTGGACCTTAAACTCACCTAGCCACTTGTTTAGCCTTGAAACACTTAACCACTTAAGACATCTTTCCTTTAAGCCTCAAATGGATACCCATTAGAGAGTTTACAGCCAGGAGTAAACTCCCCTGGGTCGTAAACTCCATTAAGTATGGTCCATAGACCATAAACTCAATAAAGATGCCTTGCAATATTTTGTTGCAACCCAATGGCCTCCTAACACTTTAACTAAAGTGTTTTCCACGCCTTAGAATGTTTATACTTGTCTAATTAGTATTATGTTCACTAATTGTATATATACATATGTATTTATATGTTATTAGGATCATTGTGTGTATTTAAGTCTTCACTTGACACCAAGCACTTGTCCGACACTTCCATACGATCCACTCACTGCAGGTGAGTTCATACCCCTTAATTAACCTTTTAAATGTTTTTAAATGTTTATAAATGCTTTTATGGGGGGGGGGAATACAATTTGAATCATGCTAGTAAGTACATCAATCACATGTGATTAATAACTAGCATACAATTGGATTTACTACACTTTTAGCTGTTTGCTCAGTATACTACTTCCAAATGACTTGCTAAAACATTTTTTACATGTTAAAACTCTTTATCAAACTGTCTTACATACTGTATGTTTCCTTTCAAACTTTGTTACAATTGTGTTCCAAACAAAGGATTTTCTTATACTTAAAAATGTCTTATCAAACAAACTACTTTCATATGGTTTTATAAACTGACATCAAGTCATCAATTCTTAGTTATTAAACTTTTCAAAGGTTTTACAAAAAATTCTCTTATACTTTTATATAGAAGTAAAAGTTTCCATCAGTTAGATCAGTACCCTTGAGTATAAAAGGTATAACTTCGATTATACACATACATTACTAGTAACTATAATAGGTATAGTTAGGAGACACTACTTACTATTCCAAGTACAAGGAATCACGCAAGAGTCAGTTCATTCATGAGTCTATACTAATACATTACATATATAGGAAGAGATACAATTACAGAAATACGAATACATTACATACTATATGAAGAGATACTAATACATACAATTACAAGGCATACAATTACAGAGTTACCATTACGTAGATACTATTACATAGATACTAGTAAAGAAACATGGTTACATACTATATGATGAGATACTATTACATATTATATGAGTAGATACTATTATATAAGTACGGGACTAACCATTCTACCCCCAGTTGTTAGCTACAAAGGGAAAATGCACATCGACGGATGTCTACGTTAATACTATTCGACAACTAACTCTGCTGTGATTATCCTAGTACCAAAGGATAATACTTAAATGATTATATTATTTTCCTTATTACCTTTACTTTGTGTCATAATCACAAAATCTATGAGGTAGATTAGATTCGAATAATAATAGTTGTACAAGGAAAAACCTTCACTTATGTTGAGGTTCAAACTTTCAAAACAGTTGGGTCTTGGTAGAAGGCTACATTCAAAACATTCGGGTCTTGGTAGAAGGCAACTTTCAAAATAGTCGGGTCTTGGTATAAGGCTACATTCAAAACAGTCGGGTCTTGGTAGAAGGCTACTTTCAAAACAGTCAGGTCTTGGTAGAAGGCTACTTTCAAAACAGACGAGTCTTGGTAGAAGACTACTTTTTATACTAGTAGGAAATATGGGATTTTCTAGGGTCTTCAAATGTTTACAATTACTTACAAACATGCTTATTGATACAAACTTTTCTTCAAACATTTACAAGTCTTTCCTTTACGGTTTTCCATGTCAAAGACACATAAATACTTATGAATTCACCAGCTTTATTGATGATACTCGCTTTCAAAATAAATTGTATTATCAGGTCACAAATACACAGGTACGACGACCAAGTTTTGTGGAGACGGAGCAGTCAAGACTCGTCTTTCATTTTGATTATTCATTATGTTGTTTCATACTATGAAAGAACACACTGTAATTACAATTATACTATTAATGCAATGGATGATGTTGTTTCTTCTTTACTACTTTGCATTGTTGTGATACTTTACATAACGTCCTCCGCCCCAGAATGTTTCCGTCGTTCTCGGTTTTGGGGTGTGACAAAGACCTCGGGCTTGCTCAGTATGTTAGTATAAATTCAAGATATTTCAAGTGTTAAAATAAAAATAGTAAGAAAGTTTTTCCCATAGCTTCTAGTTCAACTAAAAACGTGGTATTTAAAACATTCCAAATTACCATTGTAACAGTTTAATTCTAGGTTTCTTTATATCAATCTAGTCACTAGTCTTTCTTTTGTACAAATTTAGAGGCTAATCTTATGTTTTGTATATACATTGTCACTAATATTTTTTATTTTATATACACTTTACCATTAATCTTAAAATTAGAAATATTTAAGATTATTTATCAATATGTATAAATGTTTATATAAAACATATATCTACGTATAAAACATAATTTATATAATAAATATGTGCTTTTTCATATATATATATATATATATATATATATATATATATATATATATATATATATATATATATATATATATATATATATAATAAACATACATATTTTTATATTAATTACAAATACAAAGTTTTTTATATCATATTATTACATACACACGCAAACACACACACACACACACACACACACATATATATATATATATATATATATAAACTCTTTATACCATCTCTCTCTCTCTCTGTTTCTCTCTTTCTTTCTCTCTCTTTCTCTCTCTCCCTCTCTCTCTTGATCCTCTGTCTCTCTCTCTACCCTTTCATCACACCTCCAATCTCAAGTCGTCGGATCTCAAATCTTGAAATCGTCGTGGAAGTGTCACGAGATATGAAGAACTGCATCGTAGAGTTCACCGGAACCTACACAGATCATCTACAAAGAAGCATTAGGTCGGTCGTTCTCTTCTGAATATGATCTTGACTTGTTGATTTGGAGAGGACTGTCATATCGAATGTCCTATTGGAGTGGCATCAATCGTATAGAGATCCAATCGAATGTTCGGTTGGAGAAGACGATCCTCCATCGATCGAGTATTACAGCTCCTCCAATGGATCGATTTTTTGAGGCCTTCTCATCTCACTAAAAACGTACATAGCTACAGATCTTAAATCAACAGTAGGTGACAATCTATCCTTCTAGTGGTAAATATCTCGTTTTCGTGCCTTCTTTCTTGATTGATCAAGTCATTGAGATTTCTCTTACTTATGGTATAAATCTATTTTATTCTATTTATTTTAATCGATTGATTGTGTCATAGAGTCTTCATTAAGAAAAATAATCAAATGTAATTGCAATTAGAAGGTATTGTGAACTGATAGAAACATAAATTATTTGATTTTAGCACTTAGTTCCTGTTACCTATGTTACTTCTTTTCTTTTTCAACGATTAAGTTTTGAACTTTTATCAATTATCATATAGTGATATGGTGCTCTTTAAATCGATTAAGTTCGTTTATGTGATAACTGATCACTGGATTCACTAATCTAGCAGTAGAGATGAGCATGTAGTAGTTGAAGGGTCTAGTGTATAAATCTTATAAGTGTGATATGATATATATATATATATATATATATATATATATATATATATATATATATATATAATTCTTGCACTTATTTTTCTTTGTAAAAGTTCCTGCCATTTTGCCCCTAAATCGATTTGACCCTGTTTTGGACACATTTTCCTTTCAAAATATCTTTTTTCATCCTGTTTTGGACACATAAACCTGTTTTGGCTACACATCTGCAGCTTTTCATCCTGATGGTCTCATTCTAGGAACTGGTACTTCTGGATCTATTGTTAAAATCTGGGATGTGAAGAGCCAGGTAAAATTCCAAAACTGCCCCTGGTTCATTGTTTTTCTGTATCTTATATCATCTGATTTTTGTAGGCAAAATGTTGCAAGGTTTATGGGCATGTTGGGGCAGTTACTGCAATTTTATTTTAAGAAAATGGTTACTTCCTTGCTGTAAGTGTTTAGATTTAAATGTAATATTTACAAAAATGGTCCCTATACTTTTTTGAATTTAACAGTTTTTAGTCCAAAATTGAAACTTTTATTACTTTTGGTCATTTTTTCAAGGTTTCATATCGGTTCTGGTCCCTGAAAGTTCGAAATGAAGAACAAAATCATAAAAAGCCCGAAGGATCAAAATTGAAAAATGTTTTAACTAAGGGAGAAATTATCTCACCAGTCATTTTTAAAAGTTCATTTTCACTTATATTCTCTTTCAAATAGTTTCATAACTTTAATTTATTACAGGGATATTTTAGCCTTCTGATTACATGTAATTTACATGTGAATCACATGTAATTCATATGTGATTCACATGTAAGTCACATGTGATTCTCATGTAAATCATATGTGATTCACATGTAAATCACACGTGATTTACATGTATATCACAAGTGAATCATATATGAATTAAATGTGATTCACATGTAAATGACATGTGATTTACATGTAAATCACAAGTGAATCACATATAAATTACACAATTCACATGTAAATAACATGTAAATTACAATTGAATCACATATCAATTACATGATTCACATGTAAATCACAAGTGAAACACATATGAATTACATGATTCACATGCAAATCACATGTGGTTCACATGTAAATCACAAGTGAATCACATATGAATTACATGATTCACATGTAATTTACAAATGAATAACATGTAATTCACATGTAAATCACAAGTAAATCACATATTAAATACAAGTGATTCAAATGTAAATCACAAGTGAATCTTAAAAGATACAGTCACATGTGAATCTACATGAACTAATCACATGTGAATCTTACATGATTTATATATATATATATATATATATATATATATATATATATATATATATATATATGTTTTTTTTTGTGAATGTTCTTGCATTAATCAATTATTTTTTTATTTTCTTGTAGATTTAGAAGAATATTGGAAAAAAATTAGAGAGGTGAAAAGTGATAAATTGAAGAAAATATATAAATCTTGACAAAAAAACATGAAAGGGCTTTGAAATTTTGTAGCTTTTTTTTGTTTTTTATATTTTATTTTGTATGGAATAAAATAGTTGTACTATTGTGTTTATAGATTAGTATGTAAAAATTGGTTTTTTTTTATGATTTATTTACGAGTATTATAGTATAAGAAATATGTATACATACACTTGAAAAAATATGCATATGTTCTTCTAAAATATTGATTTTTTTGGTTAAAAAACTATAGATTTTTTTTAAATATTCTAGATTTTTTTTTTTAAATTTACTATGTTTTAAAAATTTTCTATTGCTTAAAAAAATGCCGTTTAAAAAAAAAATCAATTTTTTTTTAATTTATGCTCTCTAAAAAATTAAAAAATTTGCAATTTAAATAAAAACAAAAATTATATTTTTTATAAAAGAAACCGAAAATTTGTTTTATAATGTGAATTTAAGAGTTTTTTATTAATATTTCAAATAATACTAAAAATTAAATGGTATTGGTATGATGACTATCATACCCTTAATGAGTTAATTTTGATCCAACGCTTCACCTTTAGTTTTCGGGTTCTGAGGAAACTATGAATAGATCTAAACACACTCGTATTGGTTAATGTATAAGTGTGTATTTAGATCTTGTTGATACCACTATTGTATCATTTGAAAATTTTGATCATCAAAGTGGACATGATTCTTTTTTTTCGTATAATACTATGTTAAAATCTCTCCATTTTGATTCCTCATGGCAAACAATTGCTTTTAAAAATGGTTTTAACAACCGTTTTTTTTTTTTTTGATGTCCTTAACCACTTTTAATTTAAAGTTTTTTTAAAAAAATGTCAAAAACTTGCTTTACTAACACCATCTCCAACCCACTTTCATTTTTCCCCAAAAATAAAGTAAAAAATAGGGTAAATAGTGTTTCATCTCCGATGCTACTCTACTTTTTATCTTATTTTTTACTCCAAAAAGTATATTCCAAGTATACCTGATTCTTCCAACTTACATAAGTTGTCAAACACCCCTTTACTAATTTTGTTTTAACAAAAATATAATCTATATTTTTTCATTACAATAATATTAAATAAATAAGATAATATTAATAACAGATTTATAAGCTTTTGTAAAATAATTAGCGTTTTTTAAAATTTAAATATGTATTTAACTTTTTATAAGAATTTGATGAATAAAACACAAACTTTATATTTATAATTAGTTAATATATAACAAAATATTACAATTAAATTATAATTAGTGGTAAAAATAAATTAGAAATGTATAAATATATAAAAAGGGACTAAAACCGACATCACAAAGTTCATCCCCATTTTGGGAGAAATGAATAGTATAACACCATATTTTGTGTAATACTATTCATATCCCCTAAAATCAGGGAATAAATGGGTGTGGGTTGAAGAAGAATGAGAGAAAAATGGGAGAAATACTGGAAATGTGAGTGGGTTGGAGATGCTCTAATATGAAACAATTTCTCATGTATCATTGATTAATGATTATCATCATGTAGTTCATAGTTTGGATGAATTCTTGTCCAAAATATAAGGTTAAGCCGACACAATCTCATAAGTTTTCATTGTTTCTTGGTTTTCATAAATTATTTGTATTTTCACAGAGCCCTCCCCTATATATATATATATATATATATATATATATATATATATATGTGTGTGTGTGTGTGTGTGTGTGTGTGACATCCACATTTTCACGGCCAGAAAAGACCGATTTTGTTTATGCTTTGTTTAAAAATCAGATTAATATTTTAAATAAAAGTGTTGCGGAATTTGTCCCAAAACAAAATATGATAAAGATTTATCAAAAGCATTTCCGTAGAAATGTATTTCATTAAAAAGACTCAGGATGTCATGTTCGATACAGATCATAAGCATAAACAATACATCATAGGCCTTACTACATTATTCTGTATTTACAGGCCTCCATTAATCTCTCATCCCAAGACATCACATCTATGCTCATGCGCCACTACCTGTAATACTGGAAACTGAGTGGGTCAGGCTTAGGAGTCTGGTGAGCACATAGGGTTTGAAACCCACAATAAATAAGTTTATTAACTTTATCAAACCAAACAAACCCAATCACCCGTTCCCGTTATCCTCACTTTACGTCCCTAAGACATCTAAAACAAGGGACCTAGTCTAAGGACTATCATCAGGATGGACACTACTGCTAAGGGGATTCCTCATCAACAAATGTCCTTAAGGCAACCATGTGGGGGATGGAGTACACCTGGTGAGCACACAATTCAAATAAACACCTACAGGTTGTGAGCCTGCTAGTGTTCCACTGGACTGTCTAGAATAGTCTGTGGTCGTCATCTATACTCCGCTAGATGAATGGATCATCAATAACATCTATAACGAGGCCTCTCATTATTTCATTTTATCACACAACAACTAATACATATACCCATATTTTATCCCAACATTTTCGTACATATAAAATACATATATACAGTTTAAATCATTGAAAACATATATAAAACGTTCATCTAGCATAGATAGCAAGTATTCAGATAATATGCACACATAGAACGTAATTTATATAAAATACTTCATATCTATGTGTCAGCTGAAAGTAACTATGCACTCACCTGAAAGGTAGTGACTCAGCACTCGGACAGCGCTTCGATACTCTAAAAACAATTTTCCTTCGATAAACCGTTGTACCAATACCACTAGGGTTTAGTCTAACGATAACCGCGACAAATTATTAGTCTACCTATTATTTTTATTATATAAGCGTTAAATAACACTCAATATAACTCATAATAATAACACAAATAATTATTTTAAGGACCTAATAACATTCCTATATTTATTTGAAAGTTATATTAAAAATTGTGTAAGCGTAGCTCACTTACAGCGGATGTTAAAGAAAACTGGGCTTTATTTGGAGCAGCGTTTCGAAACCGAAAGACACTTTTTTCTAGGGACTCCGGGAGCCTCGGGGCTTCCTTAGGGTGCTAGGGGTTCACATAGACTTTAGGGGACTTAAAAGGGGCTAGAGAGAGAAAGTTCTGAGAGAGAGAGAGAGAGAGTGGGATTTGGTGCAAGAAAAATGGTTGCCCTTGCTGCCTTTTTATAGCATGCGAGGCCTCGGACTATGCTGGGCATAGTCCTTGGTTACGCGGGGCTGAAGGCTCGGATAAGAACAACAAGTGGCGCTCCTCGGATCGGTCATCGTGGCATGCTCCGGAACCGTTCAACCGAAGACCGCTGGGCGTAACCTCCTTCCGACGTGGGGCGTACTCGGATGCGGGGCGTTCCTTTCATACGCGAGGCATAACAAGGCTAGGTGTCCAAATCCAAAGACCAGACCGTGACCAGCAAGCTATGGCCCTGATCGAGCCACGTCATCACCCTCGCACCAGCTTCGCAAATTTGAGTTACAACTTCAAAATTTTGTATCTTCTTCATACGAGCTCCATTTTCAATGTTCTTTATATCCACGCAAAGGTGAGAATGTACTCTACAACTTTCGTTTAGACTCCGTCAGCTAATTTTGAATCTATTTTAGAAGTTATATTATTAACAGGCCGGGACATGATTTGTCCGTTAAATTCTCATAACTTCTTCCTCCGACGTCCGTTTTCGCCCATCTTTTTCTCGTTACACTACTCTTAACGAGATATTCGATTATCGTCCAGGTCGTGTCAGCTAAAAGCCGTTCGATCTAATATTCGAATTTCGGGTTGTACACTGTTAATCCGAAACTTTGAAAAATCATAACTTGTTTATACGAAGTCAGATTTGGGCGTTCTTTTTATGGACGCTCTCTGTTTAACGTATTCTACGACATTCGTTTAGATCGCTAAGGCTAAATCTTGCTCTATCATAAATTCACTATTTACGCTTCCTGGTATCGTGCTGCTTCCATCGCAAAACTTCAACAGGTCATAACTTCTTCGTTATAACTCGGATTTCGGCGTTGTTTATATCCCCGGAATCCTTGTTTCGACCACTACAACTTTATATAAAGATTTCGGGCTTATCTCACATTTTAATTTTGACGCTTATTTTTATTTTTTTATTAATTATACATTTATAATTAAATAATAAGTACATAAATACACATAATACTCAAATATTTCATCTTTATTACTTCAAAAAGAGTTACAATAGTTGACCTAGACTATTACATTGTCAAAAATGCATAGCCCCGAAACTCGGGCGTTATAATTCTCTCCCCCTTAGGATGATTCCGTCCCGGAATCATGCATCAGCAAACAGATATGGATAGCGACTCATCATGTCATCCTCTATTTCCCAAGTGAGATTCGGCCCATTCGAATGTTTCCATCGGACTAGCACTAAGTCGACCATCTTGCGTCGTAACTTCTTAGTCTTACGGTCAACAATTGCCTCAGGATCTTCGATCAGCCTCTTATTCTCATCCATCCTTAACTCTGAGATTGGAATTATGTCGGGAACTTTTCATGTGAATTTCCTCAGATAACACACATGGAAGTTGTTATGAATACCATCGAGTTCTTCGGGCAATTCCAGCTTCTAAGCTTGGTTCCCAATCTTCTAAAGAACTTTGAACGGTCCAATAAACCTTGGACTCAACTTCCCTCGCTTCCCGAATCTTATAAGTCCCTTCCACGGTGAGACTTTAAGCAAAACTGAATCCCCGACTTCGAATGTCACCGGTTGTCTTTTCTTGTCAGCATAGCTCTTCTGACGATTCTGAGCTGCTAACATCCTTTCCCTAATCACCTTTAGTTTCCCAGCAGTCTCATGGACTATCTCGGGGCCCATAAACTGCTTCTCTCCGGCTTCAAGCCAACAAGACGGCGTACGACACTTCTGTATGTACAAAGCTTGATAAGGTGCCATCTTGATGCTCGAGTGGAAATTGTTGTTGTAGGAGAATTCTACTAGAGGTAAGTGCTCATCCCAGTTCCCTTGCAACTCAATGGTACATACTCTCAGCATATCTTCTAGTGTTTGAATCGTTCTTTCGCTATGACCATCAGTTTGCGGATGGTAAGCAGTACTTAAGCACAACTTTGTACCCAACTCCTCTTGTAGACTCCTCCAAAACCGTGACGTGAAACGACTATCACGATCAGATACAATTGTAAGAGGAGCACCGTGAAGTCTTACAATTTCTTTCACGTAAGCATTTGCGAGCTTATCCATAGACCACTTCTCGCTGGCTGCTATGAAGTGTGCACTCTTGGTGAAACGATCCACGACTACCCAAATCATGTCGTGTCCGTTCTTCGTCCTGGGCAGTTTAGTAACAAAATCCATGGTGATGTCTTCCCATTTACCCATGGGTACAGGTAAAGGTTCTAAACTCCCATACGGTTTCTAATGTTGTGCCTTAACTTTCGCACATGTCACACACTCAGCCACATATTTCTCAACATCGAGCTTCATCATCGGCCACCAGTAGTAGGGTTTTAGGTCCCTATACATTTTAGTGCTACCGGGATGAATCGAGTACATGGTCTTGTGTGCTTCTTCCATCAGAAGGTTTCTTATTCCTCCTGTGTTAGGTACCCAAATCCGATCTTGGAATACCTTCAGTCCTCGACTGTTTGTACCGAACACTAACGTTTTGCCCAAACGTTCTTCCTTTCGGTCATTCTTCTCTAAAGCTTCTTCTTGAGTCTTCGTGATACTTTCCACAATTGTCGAGACGACTTCGATTCTCAACGCTCTTGGCCTTTTCCTTTCAAGGTTGACTTTCCGACTGAGAGCATCAGCGACATCATTTGCTTTACCAGGGTGGTAGAGTATCTCACAGTCGTAGTCCTTGAGTAACTCTAGCCAGCGTCGTTGCCTCATGTTCAATTCTTTCTGATTAAAGAGATACTGGAGAATCTTATGATCAGTGAAAAACTTGCACTTCGTGCCATAGAGGTAATGCCTCCATATCTTTAGAGCGAAAACTACCGCTGCCAACTCCAAATCGTGAGTGGGGTAGTTCTTTTCGCGCTCTTTCGATTATCGAGATGCATATGCTATCACCTTTTCTCTTTGGGTCAGAACACAACCCAACCCGACTCCAGATGCATCACTGTAAACCGCGAAGTCTTCAACTCCATCTGGTAGAGAAAGTATCGGTGCTTCACATAACTTCTTCTTTAACTTCTCGAATGCCTCATCGTGTTTCTCACTCCATCTATATGTAGCTCCTTTGTGAGTCAAAGCTGTCAACGGAGCAGCTATCGAAGAAAAGCCTTGGATAAATCGTCGGTAATATCCAGATAATCCTAGAAAGCTTCCGATCTCTGTGGGACTCTTTGGACGTTCCCACTTCATCACAGCCTTGATCTTTGCGGGGTCAACCATTATCCCTTCTTGGTTAACCACGTGACCCAAGAACTGGACTTCTCGTATCCAAAAGTCGCATTTGGAGAACTTAGCGTAAAGCTTCTCCTTCTTTAACACTTCCAATACTTCCCGTAGGTGCTTGCCATGCTCCTCTTGGCTTTTCAAGTAGATCAGAATGTCTTTGATGAACACTATCACGGATTTATCGAGGAATGGTTTACAAACCCTGTTCATCAAATCCATGAATGTTGCTGGAGCGTTGGTTAGTCCGAATGACATAAATAAGAACTTGTAGTGTCCATATCTCGTTCTAAATGCAGTCTTCTCAATATCCTGCTCTCTTACCTTCAACTGATGATATCCTGACCTAAGATCGATCTTTGAGAAGTAGCTCGAACCTTGCAGCTGATCGAATAGGTCATCAATCCTCGGCAAGGGATACTTGTTCTTCACCGTTGCCTTATTCAACTCTCGGTAGTCTATACACATTCTCATACTTTCGTCCTTTTTCTTCACGAATAACACCGGAGCTCCCTAGGGTGATGAACTAGGTCGAATGAAACCGTTGTCCAACAGCTCCTGAAGTTGCGTCATAAGCTCCTTCATCTACGTCGGTGCTAATCGGTAAGGTGTCTTTGTTATCGGTGTTGTACCTGGTAACAAGTCTATACAAAACTTCACTTGCCTATCAGGTGGTAATCCGGGAAGATCTTCGGTAAAGACTCCCGGATAATCACATACGACCGGTATATTTTGCACCTCTTTCTTTTCCTTCTTAGCATCGATTACAAATGCCAAGTATGATGCACATCCCTTGGACAAACATTTTCTGGCTTTCATCAAGGAGATGACTCCAGAATTCACTCTTCTTTTGTCCCCGTACACCATAAATGACTCTTTTCCGGGTGGGTTTACCCTTACTATCTTCTTTCGGCATTGGATCTCAGCATCGTTAGCGCTAAGCCAATCCATTCCCAAAACGATGTCGAAACCATTTAACTCTATGGGTAATAGCTCTTCATGGAATTCGTTTCCATTTAGGTTGATGACTACGTTCTTAATACGATTACTAACAGGTACGAATTTGCCACTGGCAACTTCTACAATTAGGCATTATCAAGTTTTTCTATAGGCAATGCTAATTTCCCACCAAATATATGCGATACAAAGGAATAGTTGGCTTTGGAATGAAATAGTATATTGGCAGGCAAACCATTTACAAGAAAGGTACCTGAAGCGACGTTTGCTGCCTCCTTCGCAACCTCAAGCGTCATCTGGAAGGCTCTCACCTTCGGCTTCGGTGGTATATTGGGCCTTCCCGCATCTTTCTTCTTTGGGAAATCCTTAGCAATATGCCCTTCTTCACGGCACTCGTAGCACAACCTCTTGTTGATGGTGCACTCATTGGCATAGTTCCCCGTTTTCCCACACTTAAAGTAGGTTATTTCCTCGCTACATTTTCCCGAGTGCTTCTTCTTGCACTTCTCACACCATTTCAATTCATTTCCTCCTCCCCCGAGCTTCTTTGAACGAAACTTGCTCTTCTTTTTGTTGGGTTTAGCAGACCCTTCAAATTTCCTCTTCTCGCCAACCACAACTTTGCTGGCAGCTCTTCCCATAATCATATCCTCCACAGACTTGGCAGCCCAGATAGCTGCCTCCAAAGTAGGTGCCTTACGCACTGGCACTGCGTACTCCCATGGAAGTCCCTTTGTGTACTTATCGATTTTCGTTAGCTCATCCAAAACAAGACTCAAGGCAAACTCCATCTTTTCTGTGAAGTTGTTCGTGTATTCGTCGATTGACACGCTTCCCTTCTTCAGGGTTAGAAATTGGTTCTCTAGCTCGAGTAGGTTTTGAGCTGAGCAGTACTTTCATTTGAATTGCACCAGAAATTATGCCCATGTCAGTTGCAGGGGCTCGTTGGGGCTTAAAGTCTTCCCCAAGGTATTCCACCAATGTACATCGCCTCCTCGAAACTGACGCACTACAAACGTGGTCTGTAATTTTCCTCTGCTACCGCACGTCATGAAGGCCAACTCCATATCCGAGATCCAATCCATGACCCCGATCGGATCTTCCTTTCTCGTGAAATTCGATGGCTTGCAAGTCAGAAAATCCTTGTACTTGCATCCATTCCTCTCGACTCCTTCATCTTGGTTGTCTTGTTAAACTATTGGTGGGTTGACTTGACCAACAGTCCTACTATAGTTTCCCTCCTGAGTCTGCCCTTCGTTAAATTCGGGCTGTTCGATCTGAATAGTTGCTTCCTCTCGATTTTGCTGGAGCAAACGTCTGGTTTCCTCCATTTGACCATCCAACATCGCCTGGATCATCGCTTGCACTCCGGCCATCGTTATTAGCTCAGCAGCGGCTTCCACAACCGGTATTTGCTCAATCACTGGGGGTTGGTTTCTGTTCCCATTTGCATTCACGTTTCCGCTATGGGTCCTTGCCATCTTGATCTATACACCGAATAAGGTGAATTTAGATCTTTATTTAGGACTGATGTTCAAATCATCCTTATCTCTCCAAAATGTTTACATGCTGGTTCTAATATCGTATTCCTACGTTTAGAATCCTAAACACATAAGGTTTCCAGATCCGGTCAGCAATAGACCATAAATCCCAACAAATAATAGCATGTTAGACACAAAGCATTTAGCACATAAAAGCATTTTAGGCATAATTCCTAAGATAAGCTAGTGCTCAAACCTCACAATCATCGATTAGCATTCTAAGTTTAAGTCTAGAAATCCTACAAATTCCTAGTTCGCTTAAACTAATGCTCTGATACCAACTATGACATCCCCATTTTCACGGCCATAAAAGGCCGATTTTGTTTATGCTTTGTTTAAAAATCAGAGTAATATTTTAAATAAAAGTGTTGCGGAATTTGTCCCAAAACAAAATATGATAAAGATTTATCAAAAGCATTTCCGTAGAAATGTATTTCATTAAAAAGACTCGGGATGTCATGTTCGATACAGATCATAAGCATAAACAATACAGCATAGGCCTTACTACATTATTCCGTATTTACAGGCCTAAAATCCATTAATCTCTCATCCCAAGACACAACATCTATGCTCATGCGCCACTACCTGTAATACTGGAAACTGAGTGGGTCAGGCTTGGGAGCCTGGTGAGCACATAGGGTTTTTAACCCACAAAAATAAGTTTATTAACTTAATCAAACCAAACAAACCCGATTACCATCAGGATGGACACTACTGCTAAGGGGATTCCTCAGCAATAAATGCCCTTAAGGCAACCATGTGGGGGATGGAGTACACCTGGTGAGCACACAGTTCAAATAAACACCTACAGATTGTGAGCCTGCTAGTGTTCCATTGGACTGTCTAGAATAGTCTATGGTCGTCATCTATACTCCGCTAGATGAATGGATCATCAATAACATCTATAACGAGGCCTCTCATTATTTCATTTTATCACACAACAACTAATACATATACCCATGTTTTATCCCAACATTTTCGTAGATATAAAATACATATATACAGTTTAAATAATTGAAAACATATATAAAACGTTCATTCAGCATAGATAGCAAGTATTCAGATAATATGCACACATAGCACGTAATTTATATAAAATACTTCATATCTATGTGTAAGCTGAAAGTAACTATGTGCTCACCTGAAAGCTGGTGACTCAGCACTCGGACAACGCTTCGATACACTCCAAGCAATTTTCCTTCGATAAAACCTAGTACCAATACCACTAGGGTTTAGTCTAACGAAAACCGCGACAAATTATTAGTCTAGCTATTATTTTTAGTATATAAGCGTTAAATAACACTCAATATAACTCATAATAATAGCACAAATAATTATTTTAAGGACCTAATAACATTCCTATAATTATTTGAAAGTTATATTAAAAATTGCGTAAGCGTAGCTCACTTACAACGGATTTTAAAGAAAATCGGGCTTTATTTGGAGCAGCGTTTCGAAACCGAAAGACACTTTTTTCTCAGGACTCCGGGAGCCTCGGGGCTTCCTTAGCGTGCTAGGGATTCACCTGGACTTTAGGGGACTCAAAAGGAGCTAAAGAGAGAAAGTTCTTAGAGAGAGAGTGGGATTTCGTGCAAGAAAAACGGCTGCCCTCGCTGCCTTTTTATAGCCTGCGAGGCCTCGACTACGCTGGGCATAGTCCTTGGCTACGCGGGGCGTAAGGCTCGGATAAGAACAACAGGTGGCGCTCCTCGGATGAGTCATCGTGGCATGCTCTGCAACCGTTCAGCCGAAGACCGCTAGGCGTAACCTCCTTCCGACGCGGGGCGTTCCTTTCATACATGAGGCGTAACAAGGCCAGGTGTCCGAATCCGAAGACCAAACCGTGACCAGCAAGCTACGGCCCTGATCGAGCCACGTCATCACCCTCGCACCAGCTTCGCAAATTCAAGTTACAACTTCAAAAATTCGTATCTTCTTCATACAAGCTCCGTTTTCAACGTTCTTTATATCCACGCGAAGGTGGGAACGTACTCTACAACTTTCGTTTAGACTCCGTCGGCTAATTTTGAATCTATTTTAAAAGTTATATTATTAACAGGCCAGGACAGAATTTGTCCGTTAAATTCTCATAACTTTTTCATTCGACGTCTATTTTCGCCCATCTTTTTCTCGTTAAGCTACTCTTAACGATATCTTCGATTCTCGTTTAGGTCGTTTCGGCTAAAAACCAATCGATCTAATATTCGAATTTCGGGTTGTACACTGTTAATCCGAAACTTTGAAAAATCATAACTTCTTCATACGAAGTCAGATTTAGGCGGTTATTTTTTTGGATGTTCTTAGTTTAACGTATTCTACGACTTTCGTTTAGATCGCGATGGCTAAATCTCGCTCTATCGTAAATTCACTATTTACGCTTCCCGGTATCATGCCAGTTCCGTCGCGAAACTTCAAGGGTCATAACTTCTTCGTTATAACTCGGATTTCGGCGTTGTTTATATCCCCAGAATCCTTGTTTCGACCACTACAATTTTATATAAAGATTTCGGGCTTATCTCACATTTTAATTTTGACGCTTATTTTTGTTCTTTATTAATTATACATTTATAATTAAATAATAAGCACATAAATACACATAATTCACATAATACTCAAATATTTCATCTTTATTACTTCAAAAAGAGTTACAATAGTTGACCTAGACTATTAAATTGACAAAAATGCTTAGCCCCGAAACCCGGGCGTTACAATATATATATATATATATATATATATATATATATATATATATATATATATATATATATATATATTAAGGATCCTGAATATAACAAATATTATATCCTAGCGAGATTAAAGAATATATTTCTTATTTATTATTAACATGTGTAGGAATAGTAAACACAAGATGCATCTACACTGAAGAATCGCTCCAATCAAGCTTAAAACGTGGAGTTACCAAGTCAAGGCAACGTGTAATTACTTGTTCAAGAGGATATCAAGAATATCAAACATCTAGTTAGTCAACCTAGGTTATATATACACATGTATAAATCACACAATAGACACCTAGAGTAACTGAATCCTTATACTTGTATTCTCAAACAGTTTTATGTAATATACATTTCGATTAATAAGATTAAACAATGGAGGTAATCATTATCACCTCCCAAGGTTTTATGTCCAAGATCATTTGCGTCACTTTCATTTCACTTTCACATCATATTTATTGCAACACCACCGCCTCCTATACAATTTGGTTAATATTTCCTTGATCGTTTTTTAACGAAAACAATTTGGCGCTCACCATGTGGTCATGGTGTTCATAATTCACAAAAATTCATGTCTACGTAACCAGCTTTATCTTCTTGCTCTATTCCTCACACTTCTTTTAAAAGTATCACACTTCTTGTAAATTGACCAAATTGAAATTAGTAGGGAGATATAATTTATTAATGTATTATAGATTAATATATTAACTTTAAATATAAATTATTAATTAAGAATATATCATAATTAATTTAATTAATTATGTTGCATTATTTAGAATTAACTATTGAGTCTAAGGGGTTAAAATACAATTGTTCAATAGTTGAACAAGGAGGCAATGTAGAACGTCCCAGGGACGGTTTTGGAATGCCTCTTGGAGGGGTTCTAGAAGTTTTCTTACTCACCAAGGAAACTAATAAGGATTAAGGACTATTTTATTAATATTTTGACATCAAATCATGGTTTCCTATAAGTATGTCACACCCCAAAACCATGAATGGCGGAGACGTTCTGGGGCGGAGGACGTCATGTACAGTATCACAACAATGAATAGTATTAAACAAGCAACAACATCATCCATTACATTAATAATATAATTTTAATACAAGTGTATTTTATCAAATTATAATAGACACTAAAGTATAAATCAAAATGAAAGATGAGTCTTGAACGAGCTCCATCTTCTCTAAACCTTGCATCGGTACCTGTCTACTGACTACCTGAGGATACAAGTTATTTTGAAAGAGAGTATCAGCTTTAAAGCTGGTGACGTCATAAGTATTTTAGCGTCTGTATTTGTAAGAATGTAATTGTAAGTATGAGTATGTAAAAGTTTTGAATATCCTAGAAAACCCTATGCTTCATACTGAAAGTAGCCTTCTACCAAGGCATCTAGTATTTGACTATTTCCCATGTAAAAGTGTGTATTTTCCCAAATCTGACTATCATTAACCAAAAATATAGCTTCTACATTACCGTGCATCGTGTGAATGTTCACAAAGTGAATGTAATGGGAAAATGAAATAGTACTATAGTGTAGTATCAAATAACTACAACCGTACCAACTACCTTAAATCTATTGTAATTTAAAGTAACATGTGATCGACCTGTATCCTGCTACTGACTCTAGTAAAACGACGATGTAAGACGCCGTAAGAAATGACATTTGGCACCCGTAGACTTGCAAGTCCCACTGTAGCGAGCAGCAAGGTGTATGATAGTCAATCCAGTATAGATCTATACGCAAACTCATACGCTCCCCAATTAAGGAGATTCTGGATACAAAAACGGTCATGGCAGGAAGTGCTAGGACCCGTTTAATGGCTCGCATAACTGCATGAATGTATATGTAATGAATGCTAGCTGTATTGTATGTTCTCCCTCTGTCTAGCCTGTATGTTCTCTCTGTATAGTATTGTAATGTACTGTGTGTCCTAGCTGTAATGTGTTCTCTCTCTATCTAGCATGTATAGTAATGTACTATGTGTACTAGCTGTAATGTGTTTTCTCTCTCTATCTAGCATGTATAGACTCATGAATGAACTGACTGATGGTATGATTTCACATTCTAGTAATAGTATTAGTAACTTCCTGAAGTATGCCTATTGTAGCTTACTAGTAAAATAACTGGTCCGTATGAACATGAACTTATACCCCTGCTACCCAAGGATATTGAATTAACTGATAGAACTTTTATTTCTATATATGTATACATAATATACAACTAATATTGAGACGACCTTCGGACGGATAACCGATGCCCTAAAGCCACATCCCAACGAGGAAAAGGAGGTAAAGCGAGCTAGTCTTCCTAAGTCCTTTAAACATTACTTATATAACTATACATATATAGACATGCAATTGACAATATAAAAGTATAAAAGAAGTTTTGTTAAACCTTTGAAAAGTTTTATAACTAGGAAAAGATGACTTGATGTCAGTGTGTAAAACGATTTGAAAACAGTTTGTTTGATGAGAACAGTTTAAAGTATAACGAGACCTTTGTTTTGAAACACAATTGTAATAGAGTTTGAAAAGAAACCTTTAGTATGTAAGACAGTTTGATAAAGATTTTTAAACAAGTAAAAACGGTTTGGAAAACCATTTGAAGTAATCTGTTTGGTAAAACAGCTAAAAGAGTAGTAAATCTATTTGTATGCTACTTATTAATCACATGATTGATATAATAACTAGCATGATTCAACTTGTATCTCCCCCCCTCCCCCCCATAAAAGCATTTAAAAACATTTAAACCATTGATTAAGGGGTATGAACTCACCTGTAGCAAGTGGTTGGGATTGAACGGACTGTATAGGATGCTAGGTGTCAAGTGAAGACTTGTACACACTCTATGACCCTAGTTAACATATAATATCACATATATGTAACCACTTAGCCTTTAAACAATTAAATAACAAAGTTAAGACATCCTAAGACATGTGAAACACTTTATATAAGTTTTATAAGTGCTAAGGATTGCATCTAAGTATTGTAGGACAAAGCTATTGAGCTTAGGGTTCAAGGGAACCCCTAATATGAGTTTAATCCCTAAAGACCATAACCCATTGGTTTACGGTCGTAAACCCTTGAGTTTATGGCCATAAGCTCATAACCGTTTGACCATCTGTTGAAGCATTCCTACTTCATGTTTAAGCCTTAGGAAGTGTTTGTGGCATCAATACACTCCTAAATGGAGTTTACGGTTCCTAAAGCATTTCCCTTTGAGTTTACTACCGTAAACTCCTATGTACCATGGTATTTTGATGTTCTCAAGTCCTAAACACTTCAAGGTAAGAGTCTAGGTTAGATTCTAGGCATAAGGAAGGAACATAGGTCATCATAACACATTTTGGGGTGTTTACGGTTTTGGGAGATCCCCAAACCGTAAAAACATGTAAATGAGATATTTTGGTGATTTTTATGTGCTAAACACATCAAGGTAAGGTTCTAGGTTAATTTCTAAGGCTTATGAAAGGATAAGGCACACTTTGGCACCATAATTATGGTTTACGGCCCAAGATGTTCTTGGACCGTAAACACCCTTTCTCCTTGGTTTCTTGGGTGCTTTCTTGGTGGTTAGAAGTGTAAAAAAGCTTATAAGACTCTAGGATAGAAGCACTTACTAGGTAGAAACTTGAAAAGGTGCTAAAAGTCCAAGAACACTAGTGTGTGTTCTTGGTGAAACTTGAAGATTGACCCTTTTGGAATGATTTCACGGTTAGAAGTGTGTTAAAACACTAGATTAAGTCATATAACATCTTAAGAAGGCTAGAAACACTTACTAGATTGAAGATCTTGAAAAACTTTTGGATGATACTTGAGAGAGAATTAGATTTGGATCTTGAGATTTCGAAAAAGTGTAAATAATGACTAATTGTCCTATATATACTCCCAGATTTAGGGTTTTTGGCTGTAAATATATTATTCAGGCAGTAAACTCTAATTTCTTGGAGTTTTGGAATAACAGTGTTGCACAATAAACCCTAGGGCATCCTCTCTCCTGATATCACCCGAAGTGTAAATCCTTAATTACTCAAACTGGTTCCAAAAAGTTTGAAACTTAGCAGTAACTTTTTTGACTTCTATTGAATTGAAGGGTTGTACAGAATAGAAATTTCGGGTTGTCACAAAGTATAAATAGGAGCCTCTATAAGAATCAGGAACCCTACAATTTTACAAGGGATTTCGAGACTCTCCTTTCCCTCTCTTTATTTCCGATCCTAGGGTTATTCTTAAGGGTTGGATGTGATTCATTAGAGACTTCCGCACTATTGGGGCTAGCATTCTAAGTGTCTAGAGCTACATTGTTATTTTTGAAAATAACAATAAGGTATGTTTTCATAACCCTTTTGATTTTGGATTTTAACTAGATTATTTAGTAGTTTCAAAGTATGTTGCTATTATGAGAAAATCCATATAATTTTCTATGATTGCATGTGCCCATAAGTTAGTTATGTGAAATTCTATAAGTACATTGAAGTAATCGAGAAAACCCATCAGTGGCATGTGAGCCTAAGGCTTGTTCTATAATTTGCACCTTGAGAAACCCTAAAAGAGACTAGTAATTTCAAAAATTTCCTAGTCCTCTAGGGTTTTCGAAATCCCTTGCCTCCTTTCCTCTTTTCGAAAATTGGTTATGGCTTGCTAAGATTTCCTATTTTCCATATTTGCTATTTTAAATGCCTTAAAATTTGAACAGCTAAAATCCTAAACTCTAATTTTTGAGATCTATGTAAGGAGGATTTGGATTAAATAGAATTAATTTATTTAAGGTTTAATTATAGATAATTATTTAATTCTTAAGTGATTTAATTAATTTAATTAGTTGTTTAATTAAAAGATAAATATTAATTCAAGATGGTTTAAAAGATTAACTTTAAACATTGTATTTGCAAAAGGTTCTAAAATACACCTTATACATATTTATGAGATTTTATAACTAAAAGTTAGTCGAATCTCTAGTACACCTCATTCACGAAGCCATACTATAAGCGGTGTATAAGGAAACGACCTGACCGTTGAATGGGTGTCATTACTTAAAAGTATAATACACAAGTACTAGAACCTTCCAAAATACCATTGTCATTACTTAAGATAAAAATGTGAAAATGTGTGCTAATCTATGGAAACGCACATTGGTTCTTTGTGAGTCATTAGTGGAGCATCTTTGGTTAATCGTCACCGGAATTGGGGACTACATAGTTTAACAATGGCACATACTCGAATTTATGGTTGTTGTTGGAGAATGTGCGGCTTACCGACACATCAATGTGAGATCAAAAACGACCTCGATCATGCCATGCGGGTTTGCATGGTTATTCACATTGTTTTGTGATCCTTGACATCCCAGTCACAAATTAAAGTGCATAATATGAGATTAAACATCCTATAGAAAACTTCAATGAATCTCGAATGATCTAGGAATTTCATAGTAGATTCAAATTGGTAATGTGCCTTACCTACTTTAAATAAATTTGCGACTATATTACAACATTCCTCTTCTTAATTTTGAATTATATTTTTGGATCCTAGCCTTGAATATTAATTTGGGTTAAAATATTTAAGGATAATCAACTAACTAGAATGTTATCTCTTGTTTTAGATGTTTGGAAATGGTGATCTTCCTCATCCTCCTCCTAAACCACCTACTCAAAACTTCCATCTCCTGTTGATCCTCTCAAAGGAAGAGCTTACTGGTCCTAATTATATGAACTGGATGTGAAATTTGTAGATAACCTTGAGATACAAGAACAAAGAGTATGTTCTTGAGAATCCAATCCTAGAAAGAGAAAAATAAATTACTACTCTTGAGGAACATGCTAATTATAATTATCACGTTAATCATGCCACCAAGGTCTCATGCAAAATGATTGTAACCATAACACCTGACCTTCAAAAGTCTTATGAGGAATGATGGCCATATGAGATGAACCATGATCTTGCTCAAATGTTCCACAAGAAATTAAGATAAGAGCATTTTGATGTCATGAATGCCCTTATGGCATGCAAGTTGAAAGAATGGGAATTTGTGTATGTTCGTGTGTAGAAAATACAAAGACAAATAGAAAGGCTAGAGAATCTTAGTGTGGAATTTGACAAAGAGATTTCATAGTGTTCAACTACTTTCCCTGCAGTTATGGCCAGTTCATCCTGACCTATCATTTGAAAAATACTGAGACGACATTGATTGAGCTTCATAACCTATGGAAAATTGTTGAAACTGGAACGTAGAAGTCTCATTCCAACAGTTCTACAAGTGCCTCTAATTTGGCTATTCAAAAAGGAAAAAGAATGAAGAAAAAATCCTCTTCCCAACCCAACTGGTGCAATTTCATTTCATGCTTTATTTATACAAGGATATCACTATTGTTTTGATGATTACAATGGTGCAATTTTAGTTTATAAAAATGGTGCATATATTTTCAAATCTTTTCCTTGCAATGGTGTGTATGAACTATTGTATGTTGGAATAAACTTGGTAATTATGTTTATAGTATTGATTCTTCCAATATTTTGGACAAGGCATGCTTATGGCATTGTCGTCTTAGGAATATAAATAAGAAATGCATTGCCTAACTCCTAAATTATGGAGTGTTGGAATCGTTTGACCTAAATTTAGACGACCAATGTAAGTCACGTATTTTAGGAAGAATGACTAAGTCACTTCTCACTGGTACATGTGAAAGAGGTAAAGGATTGTTAGACCTAATACATACGGATATATGTGGGCCTTTCAGATCTTCCACAAGGGACTCTAATCGCTACTACGTGTCATTTAATAATAATTATAGTAGATATGGGTATATCTTTCTAATCAAGCATAAATCGGAAAACTTTGAAAAGTTCAAAGAGTTTAAGCACGAAGTAGACAATCAGTTGGGAAAGAAGATAAAGATGCTCTGATTGGATAGAGGTAGAGAATATGTTAGTATTGAGTTTAATGGCTATCTTAAGTAATGTGGAATTTTTTCACAATTATCGCCTTGTAGGACACCACAACTTAATGGTGTAGCTCAGAGACGGAATCAAACCTTGTTTAACACGGTTCGTTGCATGATGAGTTAAGCTTCACTTCCTTAATATTTATAGGGGTATGCCTTATAGACAGCCGCCCATATCCTCAATCTTGTTCCTACAAAGAAGGCTACAAAAACAACCCATGAGATGTGGACAGCGAAACCTCCGTTACTCACATATATCAAGGTCTGGGGTTGTCAGGTCTTCCTTAGGAACAAAATTCAAGAGAAACAGGAATACAGAGGTGAGAAGTATATTTTCATTGGTTAACCACAAATTTCGTTTGGATACATGTTCTACAGACCAATTGAGAATGTGGTCTTTGTAGCTCGAAGGGGAGTCTTTCATGAGAGAGAGCTCATACCGAAATGAGATAGTAGGAGTACAATTCATGTTGAAGAGCTTCAAGACTCACCCAATGAAGGAGAATTTGATGACACTAGCTCTCAACCTTAGGCTGAATATGTTGAACTCATTAATAATTCAATACCTCTACGTCGATCTAGTAGAGTTAGCACACCACCTAATTTTTAAGGTTTTCATATAATGACAGAAGGGGATACATTTATCAGTGGTGAAGAAATGATAAATTTCGATGATCCGGCTAGCAATAAAGAAGCGATGGTAGTACCTGAAGGTACTAAATGGAAAGTGGCAATGGATAGTAAGATCCAATCCATGTATGGAATTTGGCTGACCAGACACCTTGAGAAAAGATGGTAGGGTGTAATAGATCTTCAAGAAAAAGACCGACATGGATGGTAATGTACAAACCTTCAAGGCAAGGTTGGTTGCAAAAGGCTTTACTCAAACTCGATGAGTTGATTATGATGAGACCTTTTCACCGGTTGCCAAGACTACGTCAATTATGGCAGTGCTTGTCATAGTTGCGTATTATGAATATGAAGTATGTCAAACATACATTAAAACGACTTTCCTTAATTGGAAACATACTGAGGATATGTACATGGATTAGCTAGAAGGGTTTAAACATGCCAAATTCGATAATTAGGTGTGCAAGCTTGAGAAGTCTATCTATCGACTAAAACAAGCATCTCACAGAATATTTTCTTCCATGAAATGGTGAAGGAGTTTGGATTTTCTAGAAGTGAAGATCACTCATGCATGTATGTCAAAGCTAGTGGGAGTCTAGTCATCATCCTAATCATGTATATGGATAACATACTCCTTATAGGAAACGATATTCCAACATTGCAAGAAGTTAAGTCTTGGCTTGGAAAGTGTTTCGCTGTCACACCCCCAACTAACGATGGAAACGCCGAGGGGTGAGACAACATCATGGATCACAACAATTAAGCATATATTGAACATACAACAATACTGAAGTAAAACAATATCGCTTTGTCTAGGGTATAGGAAATTGAAAATTACTAAAACAAACCTTAACAATAGGCAACAAAGGAAATACTAATATCCAAAAGACAAATGTAATCCCATGATCATTCTAGTAGCATGTCTTCCAACAGTCTAATTCCCTGAGGATACATGCATTTTAAAAAGTGTCAACTAAAAAGTTAGTGAGTTCACAGGTTTGTAATAACTGAACCAAAACATACTTTCTTACCAAAGTATAACTATATTCGCATTGATAAGTACTTTTCGAGAGTGAAAAGTATTATTTGGATATATAGATAGTTTCATATCTTTTATATATATATATATATATATATATATATATATATATATATATATATATATATGTGTGTGTGTGTGTGTGTGTGTGTGTGTGTGTGTATATATAATGTATCTTTATTATCCTTAGTTTTAGTAATTAGGTTCCTGATAAAAAGATATTCTTTATATGTATATAGGTAATTCAAGTTTCCTATACATATTTAACATTCACTATGAGGTCCTATAACTGAGTTATTTCAAACTGATCTGCCTATCCCGACGCTTCATCAAGGAGTCAAATAATAAAAAGACAATTATCATCCAGTGTGAATCGGTCGTCAAAGTTGTAGCTAGCAACCACATGTATGGGTGTCAACCTGTATAGATCTATACATAACTGTTCGACTCTGTTTAAATTAAATGTTATAAGTCAGAGGTATATCTAAGTATAAGGATACTTAGTTTGATGAAAAAGGCTCACATGAATTTGAAAACATATTAATAGCCGTAACTTTAATAACAAGTTTTTAGGTATTATTCCCACAACAATACACAATACTATAATTATTCCCACAACAATACACAATACTTTAGTAATTCCTTAATTCGAGGTTCCACAGTATTACTATTGTACTTGGTATTGAGAGAGAGTTGTTACAATATCATTCTAATATATATGTTGTTTAAACATAGTTTTGATATAGTTTTAATAACTTTTCTATTCAACTAACATAAATAATATAGATTAGTGAATGTATTCCCCCTCCCCGAAAATGATACAAGATTTAAAATGGGGCCGTGACACTCACTCGCTTGAAGTGTATGCGGAAAACTAAAGAGATTAGGATTTTTCAAAAAATAGCAGTTTTGCAGCCTGATAAATAGTAACTTTGACCGGCGTAAATAGTCACCTTGATCGGCATAAATAGTACTTGTCGGAATCTGGATGGAAAATTATACAAACTGATCTGAAAAATCTACGACAACATCGGAAGGGACTTGCGATCTCCGGCCCACGGGGACTGTCAATGTCGTTAGGTACGTTAGAGGTGGCTGATTTGCAGGTGAGGGTTGGACGGAGCATCACCATCTTCTAGATCGGAGAAAGGAGGGCAACAGATGGTTCTCCTGACTGTTGTTCGTTTTTCTAACAAGGCGGATATCAGCGGCCGAAGGTGGCTCGTGGTGTTCGGTAGTCGAGACAATGAGAGAGAGAGAGAGAGAGGTAGAGAGAGATAGAGAGAGAAAGAGAGAAAGAGAGAGAGAAAGAGAGAGAGAGAGAGAGAGAGAGAGAGAGAGAAAGAAAGAGAGAGAGAGAGAGAGAGAGAGAGAGAGAGAGAGAGAGAAAGAGAAAGAGAGAGTAATTCTATTGGGGGAGAGAGGGGATCATGTTTTTGGTGCATTTTTCCATGGAGTGGGCCTCCCTATTTATACTAAAACTCAATTTGAGCCAAGGGTCGAGAACGAAAGCAATTCGACGGTTGAGAATAATCCTAGAGTGTTTGATCTTATCTAGCCTAAGTGACAGGTTTTCGGGAAATTTCGAGGGGGCGATGTTTTTGTTAATAAAATCAAATACTAGATGATTTTCTATGAAAAATGGTTCGATTTCTAGTCATTAAGTAATAGCGTAGTTATGCTAGCGAAGCATTTGAAAGTGATTTTCAGACATTATCTGTTTACAGTTACGAACTTTCACTTCGTAAAAGAGTCGATATGACATGAGTAGGAAAATTTAGGTCTTAAATCAAATACTACATCAAAACCTGATTCGTAATATATAACTAACTTTTTGATACGAATCCTGAAAGTGACTCTACAGATCGTCCAGAGTTTACTTGGTGAATAAGGCGGACATTAACCGTTCAATCTTATCCACAACAACCCTGGGTATTTTTCGGGAAGAAAAATTTAGGAACGTGATAATTTCCTAAGCTAAATGAGACTCATAAGAAAATTGATCGGGTATAAAAATTCATTTCCCAAGACATCTCGTAATTTTTTTGAAGCTCATGTTTTGACACCTATCAGGCGGTGAGGTGTTACCCGGTTGTTCACATTCTTAAAATGGTTGTTTCTTTTGCATACAAACTTCGTTTTTGACGTTCTTTATGTCCAAATTTTTGTATTTTCAAGGACTAGGTGCTGAACCTATTGATGCTCCATAATAATGTCTAATACATATATCTCTTTCAATCATATGTACTAAACCATTCCTTATGTAAACTGAAACTATTTGTTTATCAAGGATTCGTATCAATCCAAGACTTAATTGATATTTTGGATGTATTTCAAAGTAGAATACGCTATAAACAACAAAATGATATATTTTTTTGACACATTAGGTCGATTACAACAGTGATTAGACTAGCACTGTTCGTTTAACGATGACTTGATTTCTACAGTTGTCACATTCGCTGTGAAGGATATACGAGAGGCCACATATATACTTCGAATAAGGATTTATGGAGACAAGAAGACACGTTTTCCTGGGCTTAGCTAGAGCACATATTTGGATAAAATATTGAAAGAGCTCAATATGGAGAATTCCAAGAAAAGAGACTTATCCATACATCATACTATTAAATTGAGTAAGACTCAATGCCCCAGTAGTGAGAATAAAATAGATATGATGATTCGAGTTACATATGCTTCGTCTATAAAATCGATCATTTATGTCATGCCATGTATTCGATTTGATGTGACTTTTGATATGAACATGTTTAGCAGATATCATGGAAATCTTGACATAATTCATTGAATTGTAGTGAATAATCTAGTTAAGTATTTGTGAAAGATGAACTTAAGTGAATGATTATAATGACGTCAACATAAAAAACATATTCATTTGAAAAAATATTCATTTATATGTTTTATAGAAATATTCATAGTAAATAATATACTTGAGTATTTGCGAAAGACAAACAATATGATCTTAGTCTTTGGTGGCAAAGATGAACTTAAGTGAATTGCTATAATGACATCACCTTCCAAACAGATCGAGATAACAATTATTCATAATACGTAAAAAAACATATTCATTTAAAAAAATATTTATTTATATGTTTTATAGAAATATTCATACGTATTATTAAAAAAAAATATTATTAAAGTTACAAAAAAAAAAAAGTTGAGTAAATATGTACGGAAAGTAAGATTAGTAATTAAATTTGAAAAAGCAAAATTAGTAACTAAATGCGTTCAAAGGATTCTATAATAACTATTAATAATCGTACTATTTTATCAATATAATAAAAAAGCAATGATAAAAATTAGACAAAATTGCAAAAATCGTCCATGTGGTATGCAATTTTTTGGGGTTTTAGTCAAAATCTCGTTTTTTTTGGATCGGTGGTTCTTATGAGTTGGTTTGCTTGTAGTTTTGATCCCTCGGAAAACTGAAAATACTAAAATACCCTTTAGACATTTCTTTTTCATTTTTATTTCATTTTTATCTATTTTTATAATTATAAAATTAAGAAATCTCTCTCTCTCTCTCTCTCTCTCTCTCTCTCTCTCTCTCTCTCTCTCTCTCTCTCTCTCTCTCTCTCTCTCTCTCTCTCTCTAATTGACCATCTCAAATAAACCACTGAAGACTCAATTTTTTCGATGATCTTCACCCTCAAATAACCCATCATCATTAACGATTCTTCCTTCCCCCTCACCAGATAACTTTCGTGTACTTCCTCCTCCCGCATATTCATAAGGTTAGCTACTCATCATTTCTTCTAATGTTGTTTGACAATTCTTAGGCAATTTATGGTTTCTTGATTTCTTCAGCTATGGCGTATCAATCCATCCAAAATGACATCACAAATGATTTTAAAATGCAAAGAATCGGGAACTTTCTCAGTCGTGCTTCGAGAAGTGATAGGGTTGGGCTTAATATGATGTTGAGGGAGGGTAGTTCGCCTAATGTGCAGGATTATGATAACAGAACTGCTCTTCATCTATCTGCCAGTAAAGGTCATGCTTCGATTGTAGAGCTTCTTCTACACTACAAGGCCGATGTTAATCTCGATGATAGATGGCACAAAACTGTAAGAATTAGGTTTTTGTTGTTAACTTTTTTAGGGTTTCGAAATTGGATTGTCGATTGGAATTGAATGATAAGATCAAACAACAATTAATGTCTTACAACAGGGGAATGCGACGAACGGGATGACGGCAGTGAGGAACCTGGAAAACATCACCGGTGATTCTAGTTCTTCGATGGGGGAAGGAGACGAACAGGATGACAGCCATTGAGAGGGCTGTGAAGGGGTATGAGGACAATACAACAACAATTCTAGGGGTGTTTGACAGCGGGTGCTCGGTAGAAATAGGCGGAGAAGTATGCGATACTTTCACTATTCCTCATGTTAGAGACTAAATTAATTAAAAAGTGTTCTAAACTCTATGTCGTGGATACAGATGAAATATTTTTGTTGAATTTTCTTTTGGTTTGATGAGAGAGAGGTACAAGATGAGAAAAATCAAGAGAGAGAGAGAGAGAGAGTTTTCTTAAAATTTTAATTATTAAAATAGATAAAAAAAAATGAAAGAAAAATGAAAAAGAAATACCTCAAGGGTATTTTAGTCTTTTCAGTTTTTCGAGAAACCAAAACTACAAGCAAACCAACTCATAAGGACCACCGATCCAAAAAGGTCGAGGTTTGGACTAAAATCTCAAAAAAAATACAAACCACAGGGACCATTTTTGCAATTTTGTCTAAAAATTATCTTAATAAATACATAAAAATATAAACTTCAATGATTAAATATTTATATGAAGTATTCATTACGCTTACAAATTATTATGGAAACACTTTATAATTATGTTGTTATCGAAATAAATTAAATCTTTACTGAATTATGTGAAAAAGAAAAATCTGTCGTTAAATCATTCAAATAAGTCAAAGTATTTTGACTCCCACTCATGTCACATCTTTTAAAACACAAAAATACTAACTTTTAATGAAGTGATTCAAGGCACACTGCCTAAAGTTTGAAAGTGGAAAAGGAGTAGGACAAGTGGTGTGTACCTTATAGTATAAGAATAGGCCCACATTTGAGTAACCAATAACGTTTTCTATTAAGATAAGAACAAAAGAAATTCTTACATAAGACATCCTAAAATTTAAGAATAAACATTGGTAATAAGTTATAGTGTCTCCGAAAGAGAAGTTGATTTCTAAATTTCAGAATGAGATCTTACTCGATGATTCCTTTTAAGTACTACCAAATTTTTGCTAAATTAATAATTTGAAGATACAATATTATAAAAATAAGATAAAAATATATGGTTTGTCAGTGATGTTTTTCTTTTATTTCACTTTTCCAAGTAGAAGCTTTGTTGCAATATGCCAATATTTATAAGCTTTGTTGCAACATTGGTCTATATATAGGATTTAGGATTTAATATATAAATATTATGAGCGTGTTTGACAAAACTAGCTGATAGTATTTGTTAAATGCTATGTGAAATAACTTTTAGATTTGAAACGTTTTATTTAAACTAAACGCTAAAAGTTTATAGTGTCAAACAATACTTTTTGTTCAAAACGGAATGTTTTGTCAAACAGTAAAAACTAGAATCTCCAAAACACTCGATGTTAAACATGCCCCATAGGTGTGTTATCAATTATTCATTTGTCTCAAACATCATGTCGAACATGAGATATGGATCACGTTCAATCTCATTTACTATTCAACTTTAACTAAGGCCTTAGATGTCATGCTCTCAACAAATAAGAGGGAAAAATCCCATCTCGACTACATACACCCATTTATGTAGTTCATTTCATACCCAACGATGGCCCTTATGACTGCCTTTTACCAAAAAACATTAAACCATGTCTAAGCACAAAAATTCTTACACTTCAAATCTCAAATATGTATCTGAGGTCTAAGAATACAAATATCATCTTAACTACATACACTCATCAATGCAGTTCATGCCATACCTAATAATGACCCTTATGATTGCTTTTTACGAAACAACGTTAAACCATTTCTAAGCACTACATTCTTGACATCTCAAGTCCCAAATATGTATCTCAGGTCTATGATTAAAAAAATACAACCTTGATCAAAACATCACTCTTGACTACGGTCCATAACGTGGTTTTGATACGGGTTAAGTCCAATACTTATTCTACCAATCAAGTACCTATGAAGTTGGTAGTAGCTCTTTGCCATTCTCATCTCCATGAGAACCCACCAATCCACAAGTATGAATAACTATGGACATTTAGAATAACCTAGTTATTCAAGGATTTAAACATGCTAATATAGAACCCAACGATTATTTAATGAAAGACTCATATCCAATATATCATGCATTACAATTTATGTTGCTTTATTGTTACAATATCCAAATACTAAATTTCAATCAAATACATCTACTTGTATCAACAATGCTCTATAGCACCGAAATTTCCTCTAACGGGGGGATGATGTGACAACCCGAAATTTCCATTTGTTTTATCTCCGTAATTAAGCACTTCAAAAATTAGCCAAATTTATCCCAAAATATTTATGGCCGGATTTAAGCCCATTGGAATATTTTAAATAATATTCGTCAAGCGAACTAAAAATAAGGAAGTATAATTTAGAGTTGCCATGTTTAAGTAAGTCGCAAAACTCCAAAAATTTGGAATTTACGGACGTAAACTCGGAGTTTTTGATCGCAAACACCCGAGAGTATAAATATGACACTTAGTCATTTTCTCTCATTTTCCAACTTCCAACCTCAAGAACACCCAAGGATTCTCTCTCAACTATCATAAATTCATCCCGTCAAATCCGCCAAAATCGATCATCCAAGCTCCTAGAACGTAAGTACACTTACCCTAGCTTCTTGTGTGCTTAATAGGAACTTGTTTACACTTGAAATCATCCAAGAACCCCGTTGCAGCAAGTGCAGCTACCATCACCATGGTATCTGCCGAGAACTCTTTTGTGTTAGGTGCAACATGAAGGGACATACCGCTTACGTCTGTAGAACCCCGGTTGAGTTCATTACATCAACCACTAATGTGGGGACCAGTACAGTGTGCCACCTATGTGGTGAAATTGGACACTTCAAGAGGGACTGCCCAACTGAAAGAAGTGACAAGGGCGCAGGAGGAGTCTAACCCTAATGCCTAGGGAGAAGCATCAAAGAACCCGGTAGAATTTTTGGTGCGTCTCTCTCTCTATCCAGAGTAGTTAACCGAAAACATTAAATGATAAATTCTAATGGTAATTACTCGCTCGTTAAGGCGAAAGTCGCAGCACTGTTGTAAAATTTAAAAAATCCATCAGGTAAAGCTATAATGGCTCGATATATATACGTTAAGGCCACGTATAATTAAGATTCATAGACCTCGAGTGAGTGATGCTGCCTTATTTCCTGTTCCTCGTTGGGTTATGGATTTAGGGCGGAGTCACTCAGTCAACAGTCCTTTCCACCTTAATTATACACGACTAGTGTATACTAGGCGATAATAGAGAGGCCTCGTAGGAAATCCATTCATGAATAGTACATTATTCTGAAACATCAGGACCCCCTATAGTCCGCGTCGATTCTATCGGTCCAAGTATCCGCGATAGTGATACCATGGACGAAACCCGAGACGCTAAGAAATTGTGTGCCCTGTTCAGCACATGGTCCTATCGATCGTTATCTCATATCATGGCAATGTTGGTTAAACTCGACACTGTCGTCAATCATGGTTCGACTTGGTGCGACCATGTGAGAATTCCTAGTGCTGTGTAAAGAGAACTTTCACCATAGCCTATGCGTCAAATAAAGATTCTTCCGAAACTAATAAGAAAACCTAATGCGAACCGTCAGTCGTCTCTCTTATCCAAACCTTCCGAAATACCAAGGAGAAGGGTATCGCGCACTGTTAACCAGCCCCTCCTTAGACAGATAAAACTCGAAGCGAAAGACACTGCAGGTATTCCAAAAGACGATAACCGCTCGAAGCCTACACGATAGATCCCTCCGAAAGACCCTTAGCCTCTCTCAATCAAATTCATGAATCAAGAGAAGGAACTCATGAGATTAACTCTCTACTATTGAGTATATGCATTAGAGTGGTATATAATTTAAATCGATAAGATTTAAGATGTGTGCTTCCTCCCTACCCCCTGTTCCCTGTTTGGTTGTGGGTCTGGAGTGGGACAACACATCTGAACACCCCGTCGATCTCAATTATATACGACTTGCATACAACAAGTATTAGTGATTAAGCCAAGTATGAGCTCTACCACGAACCGTATAATACAACCCTTCATCCTTTCCCCTGTAGACAAGGAACTGGAGTTAAGAAAACCGATGTGGGTTGAGCTACTTAAATGACCACAAACCCGAAATTTTGTCGTCATCCCGGTTGAACCAACATAGTAGCTAACACCCTCAGTTAGTAAAGCAAACCGAGTCGTAAGAGACAAAACATTGACTACGACCATCCATTCACGCTTAATCCCACGAATTAAGCATCTCAGTAGAGATCCCGGAAACCTGGAAGCTGTGATAGGTTAAACTCTGAGAAGAGTGGATAAGGAAATTAGAAGTTCCGAGTGACAGAACCATATACTCTCTAGATTTAATCTAGATCGAGGAAACTCAGAACCACCGGAAGAGTAGTTGCAAGGAATACTCGCGCTACTCAGGCACTTCGTCTACCCAGTTATGGACGAGTAGTGCCTAGGACACACCACCTCCTCACGAGAAAGAATTCACCGTCACCCTGTAGATGATAGACTGCATTCTCCGAAGTGAATACTAGAATGCCAAGAACCACAGGATAACCCCCACAACCAAGAATACTTGAATAAAGTACGAAAGTAGGTTGCGTTAAGCCTTATAACCCAGACCCCGGAGAGATTATAGACTCGACACCAGTTTAGGTGTTGGTCGATGGGCTATACAAGAACACACACTTTTTGCAAAACAGAAATGAACCGACACCTTAGAGAACAGGGCATGTCTTATAGATTCGTTGGGCTACTAGGTGTTCCAAGGAATACTATCTCAAAATAGATAGTAGAACCGCCTCCTGAAATATTCCAGCATTTCAGAAAATCTCAATAGGCTAAATAGCCCTGATCAGAGGCTGCTATGCATGAAACAACGAAGAGAGTAAGAGAATGATTCTTTCCAGTTAGGAATCATACTGTGAAAGCATCAACTAGACCATGATGAAAATCTAAAACTCTCTAAACATCGTCTGGTAAAACCCTATCTCACTGACTTTGAGAGTTTCCGATACAAACACCTCGAGAGCCAGAAGTGCAGGTCCATCTTTGCACTAAATTGAGGTAAATGTCCCATAACCAATAGATGCCGATGTGTAGCCAATACATCCGATGATCCAGAAAACCTCCGAAGGCCAATCAGTAGGGAATACAAATCCAAAGTTAACCTGAGTCTTCTAAGAACTAACCCGGGAACTACACCCTCAGTAAGAGAGAACTTTCAGAACTTCAGAATTGCGATCACGCCAAGTGATGATCTAACCATAGAAGTACATTATGTTCTAAGTACTGAAACATCCTATCTTCCCAAGAGCTTAGGACCACCGAGGATTCTTGTCAAGAATCGGTCCAGCTTCCATCAAACCTCGACTACTTTTGGAACTCCATAAATTCCACCCTAGTCTATTCACGTCTCCAACATGGACAAGGTGTTTGTCCGACGTGACTCTCGAAATCCCACTCGTCAAGGTCGAAATCAATAAGAACCCAACTTCGTGTAGGAACCTGTAGGAATCATGAACCGAGAGGTCAAGCGAACGAACCGAATCCGCATCCCGTTATTAAAGGTTCGCTGGAACGCCAAGCGAATACCATAGTTCACTTGGGAGCGCGAGGACCAACCGAATAGGAAGTACCCTCATCCCCATACTCGATTGTTCATGCCTACTTCCTTGCCTAACCTCTAATTTCGAGACGAAATTCCCTCTAGCGAGGGGATGATGTGACAACCCGAAATTTCCATTTGTTTTATCTCCGTAATTAAGCACTTCAAAATTTAGCCAAATTTATCCCAAAATATTTTTGGCCAGATTTAAGCCCGTTGGAATATTTTAAAGAATATTCGTCAAGCGAACCAACAATAAGGAAGTATAATTTAGAGTTGCCGTGTTTAACGTAAGTCGCGAAACTCCAAAAATTTGGAATTTACGGACGTAAACTCGGAGTTTTTGACCGCAAACCCCCGAGAGTATAAATATGACACTTAGTCATTTTCTCTCATTTTCCAACTTCCAACCTCAGGAACACCCAAGGATTCTCTCTCAACTATCATAAATTCATCCCATCAAATCCGCCAAAATCGATCATCCAAGCTCCTAGAACGTAAGTACACTTATCCTAGCTTCTTGTGTGCTTAATAGGAACTTTTTTACACTTGAAATCATCCAAGAAACACCAAGAACAAGGTGTTTACGGTCCAAGGTGTTCTTGGACCGTAAACCCTAAAATAGGTGCCAAAGTGTGCCTTGGTTCATTCTAAGCCTTGACAACTAGCATAGATCCCTTCCTTGATGATTTTAACACTCGAAAATTATCATTTTCCCATGTTCATATGGGTTTACGGTTTGGGGAGACCATCCCAAAACTATAAACACCTCCAAAAGGTGTTTAGATGCCCCTAATGCCTTCAAATGGTTGGATAATGGAGTAGAACCTTAATTGCATGAACTAGGGACCCGAAGAACATGAAATGAAGGGACAAAGATGATTTTACGGTTTGGGAAGGTATCCCAAAACCATAAACACCTTCTAAAGGTGTTTAAGTTCCCTTAACACCTTCCTATGCTTGCATAAGTGACTAGAACCTTGCATGCATGAGTTAGAACCACCAAAACACAAAAGAAATGGACTAACATGAGTTTACGACCGTAAACTCATGTGTTTATAGCCGTAAACTCCCAAGGGAGTGGTCCAAGGACCGTAAACTCCAAAAAGTGCCCATTTCAAGCCCTAGTCACTTCCTTAGCCCTTTATTCGAGTCTAACATAATTCCTTGAGTGGTTTAGAACCTTTGAACACCCAATGACACAACAACCATGAGTTTACGGCCGTAAACTCATGGGGGTTATGGTCCAGAAACCGTAAACACCCGTAAGGGCCACCACGTGGGGAGTAAAACTCCAATATGAGGCCATACTCTCTTTATATGCAACCCTTGGTACTCCTAGCACTTGTAGCAAAGTGTTTCCATGCCTTAGGATGTCCTTACTTGCATAATTGGTTGTTAAATGACTAGTTAGATACTTAAAATGTATCATTACATGTTAAATAGGATTCGCGTGTGTGGTCAAGTCCTCACTTGACACTTAGCATCCTATACCGTCCGTTCTTCCGAATCACCCACGTCAAGTGAGTTCATACCCCTGAATCAACCTTTTTAAATGATTTTAGATGCTTTTATGGGGGTGGAATACAAGTTGAACTATAGACTTATTAGATCAGTCATATGTGATTAATAACTGTATAGCCGAATAGATTTTGCTTGTCAAACTCCTTTATCCAGCTGAAGGTTTTCAAATGTCGTTTTCAAATCTTGTTTTAAAGTATAAATTTCTCTTTTAGATTATCAAAGATTTTCCAAAGGTTATCCAAAGGTTTTCAAGGCTTGTTTTATAAACTGACATCACGTCATAAATTCTTAATTTAAAGTTTTACAAAGGTTTTACCAAAGTTTCTTTCATGCTTTTATATTGTTAAATGCATGTCTGTATATGTATAGTTATATAAGTAATGCTTAAGGGACTTAGGAAGGCTAGCTCGCCCTATCTCCTTTTCCTTGTTTAGATGTGGTTCTGGGGTATCAATTATCCGTCCGAAGGTCATTTAATTATTAGTTATATATCATGTATACATATATAGCCATAAAGGTTTCCATCAACCAGTTCATTTCCTTTGGGTAGCAAAGGCATCCTTCCATTCATTGTTCTTATACCCGAAACATTAATAACTATTATAGGAATAGTTAGGAGGTTCTATTTACTCTTTCTAGTACGAAGAATTCCACAAGAGTCAGTTCATTCATGAGTCTATCCTACTACTATATTACTTTAAATAGAATGTGACGTACTATTTCCCGATACGACGCTTCCAAACGTCATAGCCGTGTAACCAGAGTCTCTTGGAGGGAGAGCGGACATCATGTGTATCGATTTATACGGTACTGACACTCCCGCATCCTGATTGCTAGCTACAGTCCGAGCCGTTAAGGCCCTTGGGTGACATATGTCACTATACATCGCATGACCCGGAGGGTCAGCAAGGATTCGATCGTCAATCAACATGGTTACATACGAGTTCACATTCGACCCTTTTTAGACTTTGCTAGACATATTGCTCATTAGATACTATCTGGAGTCTGTATTCCTTTGTTTTAGACTTTGCTAGACGTATTGCTCATTAGATACTTTCTGGAGTCTATATTCCTTTGTTTTAGACTTTGCTAGACGTGTTGCTCGTTAGATATTGTTTGGAGTCTGTAGTCCTTTGTTTTAGAATTTGCTAGCTGTATCGTTCATTTGATACTGTCTGGAGTCTGTATTCCTTTGTTTTAGACTTTGCTAGCTGTATTCGTTCATTCGATACTGTCTGGAGTCTGCGCTTCCTTATTTTAGACTGAGCCAGGCATATTGTGCATTCAATACCCTCCTGGAGTCTATGATTTGCTTATTTTAGACTTTGCAAGGCGTCCCGCCTGAAGTTTATCATTTATTTACCTTTAGGCTTTGCGAGGCGTTCCGCCTGGAGTCCAGGTTTTATTTACTTTTAACCAGGAATGTTTCTGCCGAGGAAAAATATGATTTCCCTTATTATTTTACTTGAGGTTTTTCTTACAACTCCATTAAAGTAAAAACTATATTTAGATAATGATAGTACTTTTGGGGAAATTACTCCTTAAACATAAAACAATTGGGTCTTGGTAGAAGACTACTTTTATTTAGAAAATATAGGATTTTCTGGAAAGAATTCTAATACTCTGTAGATTCTAAACCACCATCTTTCATGAGGTTTTTTTTTGAATAAAAAGGTGTAATTATACTAATGTCATTAAATACTTATGAACTCACCAGCATTATAAAAATGTTGATACCCGATTTCAAAATAAATTGTATTCTCAGGTCATCGATAGACAGGTACATCCCGGGAGCTTTTGCGAAGTCAGCCTAGTACCAAGTTGCATCTATGTTATGTTATGTATTTACTTTGATGTTTCTATGAAATGTAACCCATGTAAAAATTATTACTATTAATGCAATGGTTGTTATACTTTGATTACTATATTACATATGTTGTAATACTTGACATGACGACCTCCACCCCAGAACGTTTTCGTCGTTCCGGTTTTGGGGTGTGACAATCATGTTTATTATTTTATTAATATTATGAAGGGTATTATAAAAGATTCGAGTATATTTCACATAATTTCAAAACCATTTGGTAAATTTCATATAAATATATTTTTCAATTACATTGTCTATAACCATATATTAATAAATTATAAAGTTAATTACTAAAATTACCAAATTTATTAACAAAAAAATAACCATTGTCTTCAAAATTTTAACAAAATGACCATATTGTTCGCTAAATTAACAATTTATTTAGTGTTATTTAGCAAATATTTTATTTAATTATTTTATATAAATTTCTTTAAAAATCATATCATCATAGTGATCTTTATAATTGAGTTGAATATGATTAAAATAAATAATTTTTTGCTTTAGAATTGTTTTTAATTATTCTATGGTTAATTTCAGTTTATTGCAGAAACTCGTAGACTTCAAAAAGCAAACAGCCTCCTTGTTACATGCCAGTGGCGGAGCTTCAACATATATTTTGGGGGGCCAAAAATATAATGTGTATAAAAATTGGTGAACAGGGGGTGCCAAAGCCAAAATTTTATATTTTTGGGCCTAATATGTATAAAATCAAAGTATAGAGACTATTTCTAATAAAAAAAATATGGGGGGCCACAGCCCCTCCTGGCCCTAACAATCCTCCGCCCCTGTTACAGGCTGCAACCATTTTGGTCCACCTCTTTTATTGTAGAGGTTTGCAGACGTAGTCTGCAGACTTTAGGCGTTTTCGTGTCGAAAAAATAAATAACACCTAAGGGAAAGAAATAATGAAAGGATATCATCAAATCTCTAATACCATGTTAATAAAGATAATTTTCATTCCCTTCAATTTAGTGATATACAACATGTATATACATTTAGTTGTGATGCATCCTGGGTTACAGGCCTCAGTGGGTGAGGTCAAGAGTTCTACTCTTGGCTGAGCACATTTGGGGGATTTTCCCTGGATTGGCGTGGGTTTGATTCTTCGTTCCCTTTGGTGGTGAGTGGTGCCCCTCTTGGTGGCCCGCCAGGCATTCCTGATCCATCGGGTCGGGTTACCCTCTATTTGCCGGTTCAAAAAAAAAAACATGAACTCGCTAAGGATATACAAAAGG
Organism: Lactuca serriola; assembly: GCF_051521515.1. NCBI lineage: Eukaryota > Viridiplantae > Streptophyta > Magnoliopsida > Asterales > Asteraceae > Lactuca > Lactuca serriola. The sequence continues at coordinate 187,471,022 of NC_136412.1, read as the reverse complement.
CCGATGGGTTTATGGGTTGTGAAGTAACCAAGCTAATTGGCCTACCATGAAGACATATACAGTAGAACATTTATAATATAATACTCAGTATATTAGTAACCTCGATAAAATTAATAATTTGTCTGATTCTAACTTGGGACAAGTACAAAATTGGACCCCAATCAATAAATAATAAAATAATAATTTTTTTGAAATCCCAATATAAATGTATTGGTCCCAATGAAACTATAAATTAATAATTACTAAAATATTCCAAAATCCGAGAACTGTCTAGTAAAAAATGAATCTATAGTCACTTGTTTTTTTGTGAACTTCAAATATATATTGGGTTCATCTTTAAATCTCTCAATTGCACTTAAGAGTTGAGACACTATATTATCGTATTGTAACAAAAGGCTGAGTGCATCCTTTTGATCTCTCTGATACTCACATAATAGTTTAGTTTTCGTTGTTGATTGGTCATCACTGATTTTGTAACACCTTTTAGTTTTGAAGCCATAGTTGATGTAATTTTAAAATTTATCATTAGACATTTTATAGTGATCAATCTAGATCCATGTACATTGAACTTGACATGTTCATTAATGTGTGAATATACATGAGAATTTTGAGGGTCCTTGTTTCTGTTTTATTCAAATAGGTAAAGTGAACAAACATGAAAATTTTGAAGGTCGGTACATTAATTTGAGAGTTGCTCACGAATATAAGTCAACCCTCTAAATTAGTAATTTATTAATTTATCGATATAATAATATCCTGCTAAATTAATAAAATATCTCAGTCCCAAAATTATTAATTTATAGAGGTTTTATTATTGTATACTATACATATACTAATACATATTAACCATTGTGAGATCAAATGTTTTGGGTATTTGAAGAGTTTTGGTTGTCTAAATAAGACTACGTACTTTAATTTCAAAGTAGTATAAATTATAACTTTTAAACAGACCCCATAAATGATGAATTGAAAGTGTCAGTTTATCGCATGACAAATGTAGGATTCAAACATAGAGTGTCTAGTTCAAATGAGACATACAATAAACGAGTTAAAAAAATTTATTGGATCAAACTTTCAATAAACCATGTCAATAAACCATCTCAGAGAAATAAAAACTTAACTTTAATAGCAAAGATCAAACTTTTTATCCGACATTGTTTGCTGTAAGATTTCACATTTTTGGAGTAGTCAATACATACATCATTTCTTAACTAATGAATTAACAACTTACAAACACATAGCCATTGAAACAGTAACAATATCTTTCTCTTTCTATATCCCTCAAAATTCAATTAAAAAGTACTAAACCTAATCAATCATATGAACAATAAAATAGATATCTATACCTAGTTGTCATATTATTTATGACTATACTCTCTTTCTCTTTTTATTCCACTTCAAAATTTACATACCTAAGACGAATTTTTTTTTCTCACTTAAAACATAAAATCAACTACCACAATTTTAAGATGAAGACGACCAACCTGATTTTCAAGAATAAAGTTATTGTCCAGAAGCTAGTGGAGGACGAACGCAGAGTAAAAAAAAAAAGCAAGATGGACAAAAATATTAGTGGATATTGGTGAAGAGGCAAGCATCGGAGGAATGGGGTGGTGGCGGGCGGAGCTTCAGAGAGGCGTGGTAACAACTGACGATGGTATATACCAAAACATATATATCTTGATTATTAACGCTTTTTGTGAAAATCATTAGGGTTTTGGATTTTTTTTCCTATTTTTTCTTAATTTCCATGTTTTAATTTGTTACAAATCTGAAATGTATATGGTTATTAACTTTTTGTTTAAGAATTTAAATTCTAAAGGCGTCCATCCGAAAGTGGAAGGCTGTCCTTGTAATTTTTTTTACACTCTCCAACAAAAATTACAAAGCAAGGGGTGTCCATAAACACCCCTGTACATACAAGTATCATGGCCTGTAGGTTAAAATTGTATTTAATTTTTTTTTTAGTCTAGTGTTCTTTCAATCGTCAAACACTGGTTTCATATATTTTATTGTTTGTTTTTTACTTAAATGATGAATTGAAAGTGTCGGTTTATTAGTTGTACTTGGATAAATGAGTAAATATTATGCATAATTGATTTGTTCCAAGTTTTGAATCCATTTAACAAAATGTTCTTTTTAGAAATGCATTTACGAAAACAAAAAGTTATTTTCATATAGTAGTAAATTTAGGAATCATGAATTGTTGCTAGTCTTTTCTCTTAACGTTTAGCAACAATATTTTGCTTGTTTCGCAACTGATCTTAATCATGGTTACTTTGCTGTTGATAACCACTAGCGTTGTCAGTTTGAATACCATATTTGTATATTATTCAATTACTAGGAATGAACCCAGCAAGGGTAAAGAATACAACACTTTATCGAATATTGTTAAAGCGTTATAAATTCACAAATATTGGAATCGTTAAAATGATACTACAGAACGTTAGAAAGCTATATATAGAGAGAGTTAATTATTGTTGCAGATTAAATTATATGGCAAATTCATTAAAATACATTAAGTTACATAAAATTTTGATTCTAACATTGTGTTTCTTATTTGTCAATTAAGTCATTAAGTTTACAACTTTTTGCAAATTCAATTAGTCAACCGGTTTTTTTAGATGTTTTATGTTACTTAATTGTTGAGTAAAAAAAAAAACTAATGCGACTTCTACATATGATCCTAGTTAACAAACATTTGGGTCAAGTTAATGAACCCTTACGTAGATCTTTGTTCGCGATCCCTTATTTCTTCTTCTTTTCTTCTTTGAAAGCATCACAATTTTATGCAATGACTTCTCCATGTCCTTTAAGTGGTTTATCATCCAAAGTGATGTAAGCAAAACAAAAAAGGGTTCATTTAAGAGATGTTACTGTGGATTTTATATTTTATTGAAGAATTACGGGCTCAAAGATAATTCTTTAAAATCAAAGGTCTTTTCATGTTTATTTTATATATTGAAAAATCCCATAATCACTGTCTAGAATATAAATGTCTAGTGTTAATTTAACGTGTATTACAGCTATATGCTAATATGAATATATGATCACTAATGTTTGTTGTCTACAGAAGTCATTTACTTTTACAGCGGAATTTTATTGCAACTATTTAAGGGTCACGTTTGGTGATTAAAATAGCTTAAATATTTCAAAGCTATTCTGAAAAATAGAACGTCATGGTTGTATAAAAAACATAATAAGATACATATACATGATACATAATGGCGTCAACTTTTATGAGCATATAATTGTTGCATATCTGACAAAACAACGTAGACGACAACGACGATCTCATGTTGTGCCCGTGAAGGGTTTTGGAAACATGTCAAATAGACGAGGGCCCATTTCAAGGGTTAACGGGCCAATTTCACTCCACCCATTTATTTAACTTTTTTTTTTTTTTTCTTTTTTGTGAGTTACTTTCGGTTAAATAACATTCTTTTGTATGAATGTGGTAAAATAGTATCATTTCTTGCCTAAAAAAAAGTTTAAAAGTGATATTTCCGTCGACTGAAAATCTTATGAATTTAAAAAAATTCAATATGCAAGAACACAATTACAATTAGATAACTAAAAAGGGCTAACCTTTGGTTGGTATACTTTTTGCTAAAGAATTAAAAGTCAAACTTTAAGACTTTACTGTCGCGAATTAGATCATTTAATCTCCCGACTTTTAGTTCTAGGCTAAAGGTTTTTTTTTTTATTTTTTTATTTATTTATTTATTTTTTTTGGTCAAGTCTTTCTATCCACCAAATGCCTTGTAGCCTAACCGTATGAGATGTTTATTAAATGGTGCCCATCCTCCATAGGTCCACGGTTTAAGTAGTTTATATGTAGACTTGCATATTCTGAGCAGTAAAAGTGTTATTCCGGTGAATTTCGGTTTTTGTGTTATTTGGGCTTAAAAAATTAGTTTTTGGGTTATGGGTAAACCATGGGTTCGAATACTTCGAGTATATCATATAATTTGGGTTCAAAATTCAATCTGGTTTTGTAGATTGAAACATCAAACAATTTATTAAGAAAAAATAAACATAACTAGTATGTGTTACTATATATATCCCTGCACTCATATAAATTTTCAAATCATGGTGATATACATACATTATTACACTCATGAAGGGGTACACAAAACAATATGGGGGTCTGCATAAAATTACCCAATTAATATATATGTGAATTTGAAAAATCGATACATCAAGCACATAGACAATAATAATAGGCAGTCAATGACCCATACAACAAATGCATTGAAACCAAAATTGAGTAGATGAAAAAATCATTTACCACATACGAGCTAATAGGAAACATAAGGAGCTTGCAAAACCTATAATTCAAAAATAATCGGGTTTCATTTATTTATAATTAGCTAGCATCTAAATAGAAACAAAAGAAACCTTAAAACAAATAAATCAAAATAAAAAATCCAGAAGAAATTATATAAGATTCAAAATCTTTGTTACCTAAATACCAACTAAAACTAAAAGGAGGGGTCGGCTTATCGTTGGGTTGCTAGGGTCGGATTGTGTTCATGAAGGTGTTGTCATTAGGCAAGCCTATATGGCGAAAAAATGTATGATGGTGGGTCGTGATGGAGAGGAAGTTGGATGCGAGGTTAACCTAATTTTTTGATGTCGTTTCTTTTATTTATCTCGATTTTGTGTTGGAGAACGGCTAACATGCACACCCTTTAAATCATACTCCTATACTACACATTTTATCCACAATAGGACTAGAGTCATCAAACCCTTAAGGGAGGAAACACCTCTCCAACACCTTGATACAACTAGGCCAAAGGGTCTTTGATAATTAAGTTAAGTAACTACCTGAAATACTTAATATTTTTTTGTTTTTTTTAAATCTTATTCGAGTTAATTGGTTTCATTGAAAAATCTTGAACCAACCTGCTAACCGATTAAATCACCTGAAACCTAAATAATTGAAACCAATTAACCTATTTTGTTTTTGGTTTTTTTCGCACCTCTATTCAGCACGATACCATGGACAAAAAAATCAATTGATAACTAAATCTAAACCTAAACAGAAAGAATATTGTTAGAGATTAGGTGGGAGGAGCGTTGAAGATCATGTTGGTGAGTTGATAAAAAAAAGTGTGGATTTTAGGAGAATATAAGGGTAGATGTGGAATAGAAAATATGGATTCATGTCTGAATCCACAAGTCCTTCATTACTTAACCAACTCAAATATTTTTAGCCAAATTGGTAAAACAAAAACAATATTTTAGTAATTGAATTTATTAAGTATTGTATTTATTATGTTTGGTGGGTAAAAAAGAAACGACAACTAATTCAACTTAACTCATATAAAAAAACACAACCTATGAAAGGGAACAAGAACCGAAATGCTTGTAAGTCTTACATCACTTTAGAGAACTCAAACAAGAATACTAGTCTAGTACAAATGACATAAGAGAGCCTTATTTATACTTAGAGTTTCTAGGAAACGCCAAAAAGCAAGGAACTTAAGGGACATCCTATTCGTAAGTGACCACCCAATATCCCTCTAGAAGCCTACTATAATTTGTACAAAATATATTTGAATAATATAACTCATGCATTTTCGTTTGAAGAATAGAAGATATTATCGTATTAGAATTACTCGTGATTGAACCCATGAAGTAATCTCTAAGTGTGGGTTTAACCAATACGTAAGATCCCTATTTTAAGCACATATCAGTATAACAGCAATCTCCACGATATGTCCAATCACTATGAACAATCTACTAAAACTCCATGATAGTCTTAAATCTCTACCTACTCCCAAAAGTATGGTCGACTTTTGTATTTTTTTTAATAAATTAATACTCAGGAAGTAAACATGCAAAACAAAACACAAGAATAAATAATTTAAGAAGGTAGTTAACACACTTTTAAATAAATCTCTGTTATTTAATCACCAAGAGAATTAAAATTTATTTTGTGACATTGTTTCAAATTACCAAATAACTAGTAAAATTAATATCATCTCTTAACCATATGCTCCCAGCAATGCTTGAAGTGCGTGATCTTGCTTAATTCTTTTGTAAAAGGACCCGCAAGATTATCCTCAATTGATACTCAGTTCACCATGAGTTTATCATCTTCTACTCTATGTCAGATGTAATGGTATTTTCTCAGAATGTGTCTTGACCTCCCATTATCCTTTAGCTCTTTAGTTAAAACAACTACATCTTTATTGTCGCCGAAAATTTCAATGCGCTCATGGATTGACGGAATAACTATGAGATCACCAATGAAATTCTTTAGTCATGTTGCTTCCTTTTCTTCCTCGGTTGCTGCCATGTACTCTAGCTCACAAGAAGAATCAACCATTTTCTTTTGCTTGGAACTTTTGCATGTTACTGCTCCACCATTCAGTCGAAATATCCATCCAGATTAAGAATAAAACTTATTTCGATATGTTTGAAAGTTGACATCACTATACCTACTCAATCTTAGCTTGTCTTTGCCACCAAAAACTAAGATCTTTTCTTCCGTTATCCGTAATACTTAAGAATATTTTGCGGAAGGATGATTGGGCGAATGTTTTAGTTAAGCTCTATCTGTCTCTTGGGACTCGATCGAGTCATTCTTGTGTGTACTTGTCATTCATAATGGTTTTAGTAACTCTTTCTTTCTTTCGTCACTTGTCATTCCTGACTGCTGCTCCAACTAAAGCAATTGTAGCAGTTCTAGCACTGATTTGAAACCCTCCATAACATCTTTCAAAGTTTTCATTTCAGTCTATTAATTGGAAGCAATATTTTTCTTCTCGAAAGCGAGTTAAGTGGCTCTGAGAGGCACGAACGGTATAACAATAAGTTTTACACTTTCCAGTGGGCTCCGCCAAGATTATCCTGATATCTACTAACCATGTTCAATACATAAGACACATTAAGACGAGTACATTTCATTGATGGGTTTTGAGCATTTAACACTTCCTAAGTGTACATGCAACCCTAATAACCTTGGATCTATGTTTTTCTAATTATCATGCAAAGTCGATTTCCAAGGTTATGTTCCTATCTAGCATACATGGGGAACAATTTTTCTTTGAATGAAATATAGAACTACATACCTTGTTGTTGAAAGTGTTCCTTAAAACCTTGTGAGCCTAGTACCTCAAGTGTGATGCCTCAAATGCTTCACACAACACCAAATGCAATGAACAAACTTGAGAGAAACCTATAACATTTGCAAAATCGGCCAAGCCCTCTGCTTCTAGTTAGTGTAGCCGATTTTGAGGAGAAACACATTGCTTAGTGTGTTGCATTAGGTAAACCCTAATGTAACATGACTCTTCATTTCTCGATCCATGACTTAACTCCATGGAGCATCCTATGGGTGGAACCCAACTTGACAATCCATGGAGCCTCATAGCCCACTATATAAGATATGAAAGATTTACATAATCTACCCATATATCTAATTAGTTATCTTTTGATCAATTAATTAATTCTAAATTAATTATTGATCAAAACTAATTAAATAATATTATTAATATATTAGAACTTATAATATATTAATAAACCATAAGTGTTATTTCTCTCATTTAGTTTATTCAATTGCATGATGCCATGCAACCCAAATGGACCATGCCGGGTCGGGTCAAGTACATACCAGAAATAGTTATGGACTTAGACACCTTATCCAACAGTCTCCCACTTGGATAAGTCTAATAACTATAACTGTAATACTTCAGGAACCGATCAACAATCGTAGCTCTTTCAAGGTTTCTTGGAACTGAGAAAATATTGATACACCATTTAAGATAAGTGATCACATAATCCTCAGTTCTAGATATCAGCCGGACAAATACATGGAACAATGTCTTACTTATTGTCCAGCAGTTTGTTTCCCGATTTCCAATTTGTTTGACAAAGAACTTAATTGAACACATCAAACTAGTTCTGACCGGGCCCGATACATAGGTCAAAACAAAATCATCGAGGGGCCCAGATATCAGTTTCTAATCCAAGAAGGAACAGATAAACTTCGTCTCATATGTTTGTTCTACTACTCATTGAATTATACACAAAAGCACGTTTTATAACATCGAGTTACCAATGCGTTTACGTATAATCAATGCATAACCAACTCATAAGTAACAAATCATATCTCTAGGTTTGAAGACTTATGTGATATTACCGTCTCACGATCACTCGAGATAAATTCCATGAAGTGATTCCAGTGAGCGTGGGTTGATTCCAGTACTCAGAACTTATGAGTACTCATGAAGTGTTGTCCTTAACCTTGACACCTACAACCAACTTCATGACAGTCTTAATTCATATCTACTTCCAACATATGACTGACTGTGGAGATTTGAATACTATGTAGAAACATAACATAATATTATGGAAGTCAAAACATGCAAAAGAAATTATAGTAAATGATTGACATAAGATAGTAACACTTTAATCTTAAATAAACAACCAACTATTATCCATCATCAAATGTCAATTACACTTTACAAATTTCATAATTTATATAACTACTAAAACTTATATCATCCTTTAGCCCTATGCTCCGAGCATGCTGAAGATGTTTAGCCTTACTCAGTCCCTTCGTGAGGGGATCTGTTGGGTTCTCATCTGATGATACCCTCTTTGCAATGAGGATTCCTTCTTCTATGCGATGTCTGATAAAATGATATTTTCTATCAATGTGTCTGGATCTCTCGTGATCCCTTGGTTCCTTAGCTAAGGCAACAACACTTTCACTATCACAGAAAATTTCCATAGGCTCCTTTATAGCTGGTACAACTCCAAGGTCTCCAATGAAGTTTTTCAGCCATATTGCCTCCTTTGCTGCTTCGCTCGCTGCTATATACTCTGATTCACAAGTGGAATCAGCCACTGTCTCCTGCTTGCAACTCTTCCAAGTGATTGCTCCTCCGTTTAGGGTAAAGACCCAGCCCGAATGAGAGCGAAAATTATCCCTATCAGTCTGGAAGCCAGCATCACTATACCCTACAACTCTCAAGTCATCACTCCCGCCGAGGGTAAGGACCCAGTCCTTAGTCCTCCGTTGGTACTTGAGGATATTCTTTACCGCAGTCCAGTGTGCCTTGCCAGGGTTCCCCTGATACTCGTTAACCATGCTCAAGGCAAAGGCTATATCAGGTCGAGTACACGTCATCACATACATGATCGAGCCTACAGCCGAAGCATAAGGTACTTGACTAATTTCTGCTATCTCAGCCTCAGTACTTGGGCTCTGAGCTTTAATCAATCTGGCATTACTCTAGATAGGTAACTCTCCTTGCTTGGAGTTCTACATGCTGAATCTCTTCAACACCTTGTCCAAGTAGGTACTTTGACTAAGTCCAATTAGTCTTTTACTCCGGTTTCTCAAAATCCTTATCCCTAGAATATAGGCAGCTTCTCCTAGGTCCTTCATAGAGAAACACTTCCCAAGCTAGGACTTGACTTCCTGCAGAGTTGGGATGTCATTTCCTATGAGTAGTATGTCATCCACATACAATACCAAAAAGCTAACTTTACTCCCACTAGCATTGACATACACACAAGATTCATCTTCACTCCTAGAAAGCCAAATTCCTTGACTTTCTCATCAAAGCAAAGATTCCATCTGCGAGGAGCTTGCTTTAATCCATAAATGGATTTCTCACGCTTACACACTCTATTAGGGTACTCGTTGCTGACAAAACCTTCTGGCTGACTCATGTAAATATCTTTAGTCAACTTTCCATTAAGGAAAGCGGTTTTGACATCCATTTGCCATATTTCATAGTCATGAAATGCAGCTATGGCTAACATAACCCTAATAGACTTAATCTTGGCTATGGGAGAAAAGGTCTCATCATAATCCAATCCTAGAGTTTGAGTGAAGCCCTTTGCAACCATTCGTGCCTTATAAGTGTGTACATTACCATTCATGTCGGTCAAAAACCGAATACGTCGTAGAAATTCATTCCGAGTATTGCAACTCGTTCCATCTTTAGCGATAGTTTATCTGCTTTGATAACTCTTTCCTGCTTTTCGTTTATAGAACCCTTTATCTGTCATCATGAGATATCTCTTGTTTCATATCTCATATTTCAATTCAGAGGACTTACCATCCTCTCTTTCCTAATGATTCTAGATCATCATGCCTCCAAAGAAAGGACCTAACTCAAGGAACAACAACTCTCCGCCACCGTATCCTTCTCAATTCGACCCTGTCCTATTTCAGGCAGCTGTTACTGCTGCAGTGACGGCTGCAATGGCGCTTTTGAACCTTAGCAGGTCCAGTGGACCAGGAAGTAATGCCTATCACCAAAACCATGAAGATGATCAAGAGAACCAGAATGAGCGTATTGAGAGTAAGAAGCTTTTCTAGAAAAAGAGAAAGGGTCAGAGTTCACAAGGACCCTCCAAGAAGCACAAAGCGGTGGCAGTTCAAGCTGCTACTACTCCTATCGCAGCTCCTATAGTTCAAGCACCTACCACTAGGTATGCTGGTAACCTCCCTTGGTGCAATAGGTGCAGTTACCACCATCGTATCCCCAACCCATGTCGTGAAAAGCTCTGCAACAACTATGGCAAGAAGGGCCACCTTGCGCGAAGCTGCAAAGCACCGACTCAACCAACCAATCAAGCTTTCGGATCGAGTACCGATCAGGCCTGCTATTTCAATAGGAACTGCCCTAAGGCAGCAACAGCTAGCAATGCTGGGATGGCCCTGGCTATAAAGCAGAAGGAGGCAGTCGCCGATCCCACCATTGTCACGGGTACGTTCCTTCTCGATAATTCTTATACTCGCATCCTTTTTGAATCTAGTGCCAAAGAAGTTTTATTAGTCATTCATTCAAGCGTCTTCTTAAACATATTCCTCGTCTAATAACCGAAACATTTACCATCAAGATGGCTAACGGTGACAATAGATTCATAGGTTGTACCCTTACCCTGAACGATCATTCTTTTCCCATCGACCTAATGCCAGTTTCCATAAAGAGCTTTGATGTTATCATTCGCATGGATTGGTTGAGTCCCAATCATACATATATCCCTTGTTACGAAAAAGCCATCCGTCTTAATCTCCCCTCTGTTCTGACTCTCATGATATACGGCAATAATCTTAATTCAAATCTTCGTATCATTTCTTGCATAAAAGCTCAAAAGCTCTTGCGAAAGGAGTGTTACACATTCCTGGCTCATGTAATCAAAGAGAAAGAGGAAGTTAAAGGAGTGTTACACATTCTTGGCTCATGTAATCAACGAGAAAGAGGAAGTCTGCAACTTTCCTGATGTCTTTCCTGAAGAACTTCCAGAAATTCCTCCCGAATGTCAAGTCGAGTTTCGCATTGACCTAATTCCTGGAGCTACCCCCGTAGCCAAGTCTCCATATCACTTAGCCCCAGCAGAAATGCAGGAGTTATCCAGTCAACTCAATGAGTTTCTCAACAAAGGGTTCATCAGACCGAGTTCCTCACCCTGGGGAGCTCCGATATTTTTTGTGAAGAAAAGAGATGGATCCTTTCGGATGTGCATAGACTACCGCGAGTTGAACAAGTTGACAGTCCAAAAACCGATATCCTCTTCCTCGAATAGACGACCTTTTCGATCAACATCAGGAAGCCAGTTACTTCTCGAAAATAGACCTCAGATCAGGGTACCATCAACTTCGAGTTCATGAGAATGATGTTTCCAAGACGGCATTCAGGACTCAATATGGACACTACGAGTTTGTAGTGATGCCCTTCAGACTAAGCATTTTCCTTGGTCATGTAGTAAGCGCAGAAGGCATACCCGTGGACCCGTCCAAAATCAAGGCGATAGAGAATTAGCCAGCACCGAAGACACCCACAGAAATCCGTCAATTCTTGGGTCTCACTGGCTACTATCGCAGGTTCATCCAGAATTTTTCCAGAATAGCCAAACCCTTAACTACTTTGACACAGAAAGACTTAAACATAAGGCAGCGGCGATGGGTTGAGATGCTCAATGTTTATGAGTGTGAAATCCGCTACCATCCCGGCAAGGCCAATGTGGTAGCATATGCGCTGAGCCGAAAGGAGAGTTCAAGCCGCAAGGCGAAGACATTAATGATGACCATCCATTCCCACTTATCCGTACATACCCGAGAAGCCCAATTAGGAACCCTCGGGTCTGCTCCAGTAGCCCGAGATACCTGAATAGAAATGGGAGATGATTATTATGGATTTCATCACCAAGTTACCCAAATCTACGAGTGGGTACAATACCATTTGGGTAAGTGTCGATCGTTTGACAAAATCCGCTCACTTTATTCCGATCAAAGAATCATTCAAGATGAAAAGACTCACGCGAACCTACATCCAAGAGATAATCCAACTACACGGTGTACTTGCATCCATTATCTCTGACCGAGATAGCAGGTTTACCTCAAGGTTTTGGCAGTCCCTTCAGAAAGCTCTTGGAACTAAGCTGGATATGAGTACAACTTATCATTCTCAGACAGACGGACAGAGTGAGAGAACTATCCAGACCCTAGAAGACATGCTGATAGCCTGTGTCATCGATATAGGAAATTCGTGAGACACCCATTTACCCTTGATCAAGTTCTTGTATAACAACAGCTACCACACCAACATCAAGGCTGCCCCGTTCGAAGCCCTTTACGGGCGTAAGTGCAGATCCCCTCTGTGCTAGGCCGAGGTAGGGGACACGCAACTAGCCCATAGACGAATCCCTGACAGTGCCCTCTCCGGTACTAAAATCATCCGTGAAACCTCTAAGAAGATCATCCAAATACGAGAACGATTGAAAGCGTCACGAGACAGACAGATACGCTTTGGAAAGTGTGGGAAACTTAACCCGAGATATATAGGACCTATCGAGATCCTCGGTAGGATCAATCCCGTAACCTACAAACTCCGACTACCTTCAGAACTAAGCAGCATCCATCCGGTATTCCACGTCTCAAATATTAAGAAGTACCTAACTAATGAAACCCTAGTAATCTCTTTGATGAGACCGAAATCAACGAATGTCTGAATTTCATGGAAGAACCAATCGAAATCATAGATGGAGAGATTAAACGTACGAAACAAAGCCGTATCCCAATAAGTGAAGGTTCGCTGGAATGCCAAGTAGGGACCCGAGTTTACTTGGGAGCGTGAAGACTCAAAGAAAAAAAAATATCCACATTTCTTTTCAATTATATGATTCGTATCATAATTCTAAATTTCGGGACGAAATTCCCTCTAACGGCGGGATAATGTGACAACCCGAAATTTATTCCATCACGATATTCCATTTCCGTTAGTAAAACCATTCGTATTTCAATTTTTCCATTAACTTTTGATTTAAATTAATTAAAGTGGGACTTTTATTATGACCTCGTGAGTATCCAAACCCGTTAGAAACACATGAAAACATCCCAAATTATTATTTAGAAAATTTTTAGTTTCGATTAATTTGGGTTACAACAACTAAATCGGGTACGACCAAAAGCCTCGTTTAACGACAGTATCGGGTAGATTTCCACCGCACCATCAACTCAACCCCTATATAAGGGATTGAGTGACCACATTTTGAAGCTTTTTCACTCTCATAAAACACTTTCTCTCACTACTCTCTCTCTAAAACTCGACTTTGATCCAAAATCATCCATTTCAAGCTCCAATTTGGTAAGAAATCCATCCTAGCTCATAGTATAACATGTTTGGCTTTCAAATTCGTGTTTAAATCATGAAATTGGATCAAGAACTTGTGTTTACGGTCTAGGAACCTCCCCAAACCATGAACACCTATAAATGGGGTTTTGGAGCCCCAAAACCCTTCCAAATCACTTCTAGTGCTTAGTTAAGACCTTTGGATTTGCAGGAATGGACTTAAAGTACCAAAATCTTACCATTTAGGGGGTAAACATGTGTTTACGGCCCAAGAACATGCTTGGACTATAAACCCTCATTCATAGACCATAAACACCTTTTAAGGTGTTAAATTGCCCCTTAAACACCTCCAAAAGCTTCTATGAGCCTCCATGAGTGCATAGAACCTTATATTCCTTCATGAGATGCACCAAAACATATAAAAATGAGTCACACTTGAGTTTATGGGCCAAGAACATTCTTGGACTGTAAACACCCCTTCTTAGACCATAAAATCCTCCAAAGGGTGTTAAAGTGCCCTTAACACCTTGTATGGCTTAGAATTGGACCTAGAACTTTGTATGCTTAACCTACAACCACCAAAACACAGGATTCATGGACAAACATGAGTTTACTGCCGTAAACTCATGTGTTTAAGGTAATAAACTCACCAAGAACATCTTCATAACCCGTAAACTCCTTTCCAAGGTCAATTCAAGTCCCGATCACTTCCTAAGCCATGGAATCAAACCTAGAACCTTCCCTTGTGCGTTGTAAGATCATTTAGCATCCAAGAACACACCACCCATGAGTTTACGGCCGTAAACTCATGGGGATATGTTCATTGGACCGTAAAATCCCCTAAGGGCTTACTCTTGAAGAGTAAACTCCTTATCTAGGCCCCACACACCCTTAGATGCAACCCGGATCTTTCTAAGCACTTGATATAAAGTGTTTTCGCGCCTCGGAGTGTATATTCTTAATTAATTAGTATTTCAAGGTCTAATTAGATACAAATATGTATCTCTTCATATTACTTAGGAACCTCGCGTGTTTTCAAGCCCCGAACTGACGTTTAGCACCCAAACCGACACATTCCTCGACTGGTGAGTTCATACCCCTACGCCTTTTTCCAACTTTTTCAATGTTTTCAGGGGGGGGGGGGGATACAAGCAAATTATAAATGTTTTCGAAACATAAAACTGATGTAATTATATAAATATCTGGCAAAATTTTGGATATCTTTACCCCTTTTGTATTATGCGGAGCATAAGGGATGTTTTCTGAATATAACTACATAGATTTCAATTACAGTGTAGGAAACAATCAAAACAATCAAATTATTATGGGAATAATCTGGGATCTTCATTTCTTGTTTTACGAGTTCAGATTTCATGCAGAGTTAATAGATAAATTATGTTTGATTCAGTTTATCTAAGTTTAATTTAGAATATCATGCCAGATAATTTATTTGTATCCAATTGTTTATACTCTATTATGTTTTTAAAGGATTACGCTATTTGATAACGACCAAGTACACTGTGAATAATGCAATACTAGCTTGTGAGATTCTTCTTCATTAAACCCTTCAGGTTATCAGTAAATCCTCCCCGAAAGTATAACTAGAGTCTCCTGGAGGGAGTGTGACATCCCCAATTTCACGGCCAGAAAAGATCGATTTGTTTATGCTTTGTTTTATAAATCAGAGTGATCATTTAAAGAAAACGGTTGCGGAATTTGTTCCCAAAATAAAATATGATAACCATTTATCAAAACATTTCTCGAAAAGAATGTATTTTCATTAAATAATAAAAACTCGGGATGTCATGTTCGTTACAGACCAAAAGCATAAACAATATAAAATAGACCTTACAATAGTTATTCAACTACTGATCTATAATCCAAAATCTCTCGTCAAGTCCTCCAATTTATACCCTTGTGCCATTACCTGTAATGAAAAGAAAACTGAGTGGGTCAGGCTTGGGAGCCTGGTGAGCATATAGGGTTTTCAACCCACAATAATATAATTATTATATGTAATCAGCAAACAATCAACCCAATTACCCATCCCCATTTTCTTCTTAAGGTTTTATCCTAAGAACCAACTATCCTTCATTCATTTATTCATAAGGAATTTGGCACGAATTCCATTGCTGCCAAAGCTTATTTATCAAGTACTAAATCCATAGTTATCTGGCGCTAACTCCATAGTCACCAAAGTTCACTTAACAAGCGCTAACTCCATAGTCGCCAAGGTCTACTCAACAAGCGCTAACTCCATAGTCGCCAAGGTTTACTCAACAAGCGCTAACTCCATAGTTGCCAAGGTTTACTCAACAAGCGCTAACTCCATAGTCGCCAAGGTTCATCAAATAGGCACGAAGTCACATCGTTGCCAAGGTTTATACAATAGGCGCTAACTCCATAGTCACCAACTATTCCATCTACCTATGTTCTACCCAACAATTTTGTAGATATAAATGCTTACACAGTTTAAATCATTTAACACCTGTATAAAACTCCAATTTCCATGCCCATCTCAAATAGACAAATAACACATAAACACATAACACGTATTTCATAGCAAGTACTTCATGTTTATGTGTTAGAAGAAAGTAACTACACACTAACACATATAAAGGACAAAATACTTAATACACTCAAACCATACTTGTATTATTATCGTGTTTATGAAAGGTAGTATACACTCACTTGATCAGAAGATGATCGGACAGCACTACGACTTGCAGAAGTAGAAATCCTCAGCAGATCTGGAAGATCTCTTCAAAAATCAAACTTCTCGCGGGCAGAGCTTCGGTTCGGGAACCGCACTTCTCGGGATCTTCGGGATCTCGGGACTTGCCTCGGGGCTAGAGTATGATACCGGGGCTTCGGGGTATTTCTGGCACGCAAAACGATGCAAAACGGGAGAGAGAAGAGAGAAAATTGGCAAAAGAGCCGGTTGCCCTCGCATCCTATTTATAGGAGGCTGGAGCCTCGGAGTACGCGGGGCGTACGCATCCGAATCCGTCACTGCATGCGTCATCCGAAGCCACTTGCTGCGATGTCGACACCTTCGGAGTACGCGGGGCATACCTCGGATCAGACCGGTGACTCGCCTTCGGATAATGCTTCCGAATTTTCAATTAAATTTAATTACAAAATATTTAATAAACTTCGGAAATTCATATCTTCTTCATACGAACTCCGTTTTCGACGTTCTTTATATCCACGGAAAGGTGAGGCTACGCTCTACAACTTTCGTTTAGACTCCGTCGGCTAATTTTGACTTTTATTTTTATTATTTATTTTTAATAGGTCGGGACAGAAAATTTCGTTATAAATTCATAACTTCTTCGTCCGACGTCCGTTCTTGCCTAACTTTTCGTCGTTCGCTACTAACAACGAGATCTTCGATTCTCGTTTAGATCGCTAAGGCTAAATATCACTCTAACGTGAATCCACTTTTTACGTCATTCAGCGTTGTGCCGGTTCTGTCGCAAAACTTCAACAAGTCATAACTTCTTCGTTATAACTCGGATTTTGGCGTTCTTTATATGCACGAAAACCCTATAACATATACTACAACTTAGTTAGGATTATTCATCCTAAATAATCTTCTATCAAAAAGTCATTTTTGACGCTTATTGTCTCTAAATTGACTAGCCCTGATCTACGGGCGTTACAGGGAGAGCGTGGAATTTGTGGATAGATCTATTCGGGACTGACAATCCCACACCTTAACTGCTAGCTACAGTTAGGCGGGCACGCCTGGGGTGATAAATTCTGGATATCGTCCGACGCCTGAAGAACGTCAAGGAGGTCTCGGGTCAGATTAACATGGTTATACGACTCACAACACATATTAAATATAAATTTTGTTCACGGATTTTATTTCTTAATCTATAGTTTTATGTATTAAGACTACCTACTTTCGTACTGGAGGGTATTCTAGGGATCTTAACTTATGGTTTTCTTATCGTGTTGGTGATAATCAGGGTTTTTCTTATCTTATGGAAATCGACTTACATGTTAGAAAATATGGGATTTTCTAGGAAAACATACATATGTATTTCATAACTCAGTATCAATGGTTTTCGATATTACAGAAATATTTATCAAAGGAAATGGAGTATTTATCACAAGATTATATAACCAGTTTTTCTTTCAAACATGCTTATGAACTTACCAGCTTTATGCTGATATTTTAAAACTGCTTGTATTCTCAGGTTCTCCTTAGACAGGTATCCTGCGTTCTTTTGCAGAAGACAAAGCGTATGGAATTCACATCTTTAATTTTGTTTAAACTAATGTATCTATAAAACATGTATTACCTTACTTTCAAACAAATGTAATGATCCTATGTAATGTATTGTTTGGTGTTTACTATGCTTACTATGTACATTGGTTGTGATATTACATGACGTCCTCCGCTCCGGAACATTTCCGCCATCGGTTTCGGGGTGTGACAATAAACGTCTTAGGTCTAGAACATTTCATTAACATCTCGCAAATATAAAAAGAGATTTCAAGGTATGAACTACAAAAGTGGAGTTTCGTCAATTCCATGGTGATTAATCTAGAACGTTCAAATTGTTCACCGTTAATTCGTAAATATGTGTTGAATTTTGGGTTTCACTCAGTTCGCGGTGATAATGAATTTAAGATCATAAACAAAGAAATTATGCAACCGTAAACCTCAATTATAATTTTTGAGAGTCTCAAGGGTTACAAGTGTGGAAACAAATATGATGGAGAAAAATTTGAGATGGTTCCAAAGAGAAATGTACCTCTGCTATACGAAAGTTACCAAGTAGTCAACTCTTAATTCAATGTGAGAAGAGTAAGGTAGCTCAATGACTTATGTGAATGTCGGCCTCATTGGGAAGAAACGATTAGTATTATCAATTCATTAAGGCTTCAAACATAGACTCTCAGGGGCTTCAGACTACATGCAACACCATGCTTCTAGGGGCACTTAACTAGTGTAACGATTAGAAATTCAATACCTGCCTCATCTTTCGTAATTGAGAGTATCATGATATGTTTTGACAGTCCTGCTCAATTATCTATTATTTTTTTTGTTATATATAAAAGAAAATAAAACTAAAAAAATAGAAATAGAAAATATTTTTGGATTTTTGAATTTCCTGAAAAAGAGATAAAATCGTAAACAAATAAAATATTTTTGGATTTTGAATTTTCTGAAAAAGAAATTAAAATAGAAAAAAATAAAATATTTTGGGATTTTGAATTTTCTGAAAAAGAAACAAAAACAGAAAAAAAAAGTAGAAACAAACGAACAGTGGACTGCGAGCCACTAAGAGCGTTTACAGATGAACAGTAAACTACGAATTATTACGAGTGCTCGTGGATGAACAGTAGACTACGAATCACTACGAACTTTAGCATATGAACAGTTGACTACGAATTACTACGAGCGTCTGCACCCATTCGCAGTTCAATTAATACTTTCATAGAGCGAAGGTGGTTTTAGAACTGATTCAGCTTCAATCATTCTTAAGCCGTGAAGAATGCGATTAAAGGTTTGTTCTGATAAGGCTTTAGTAAAGATGTTGGCTAGTTGATTAACGAATCTAACAAAATGAATCTCGACATTTCCAACTTCCACGTGATCTTTAATAAAGTCATACCTTAGTGTGATGTGTTTGGTCTTGGAGTGCTGCACTAGGTTGTGACATATGCGAATGACGCTTTCGGAATCATAGTATAAGGGTATTTTTCATGTTTATCCCATATTACTTTAACTGACTTTGAATCCGTATCACCTGCGAGGTATAGGAAGCAGCTGCAATATATTCAGCTTCGACAGTCAATAGGGAGACGCAAGTCTGTTTCTTTGATTGCCAACTGATGAGTTTATCGTCAAGAAATTGACATCCTCCAGTTGTAATTTTGCGATCAAGACCGCAACCTCTGAGACCAACATCAGAGAATGCTTGCACAAATAACCCTGAACTAGATGGGTACAATATTCCGAGAAAGGTTTTTCGTTTTAGATATCGTTCTTCACAACGATCATGTGGGGTTCACGAGGATTTGTTTGAAACCTAGCACAATATCAAACAGAGAACATAGTTTCTGGACGACTAACATATAGATACATCAATGAACCTATCATTTGACGATAAAGTGTCATATCCGCAACTGGTTTGTCGAAAGAAGGTGTTAGCTGTTTTCCAAATGCCATTGGAACCTTCACCTTCGAATCTCCCACCATTCTAAACTTCACAAGTAAGGTCTTCGTATAAACCTCCTGGTTGATAAAGATTCCATCCTGACTCTGTCTTATATTCAAACCAAGGAAAAGGTTAATATGACCCATTGAGCTAATCTCAAACTTAGTTTCGGAACTCAACAGTTAATCAAGGATTAGTAGATCTGGAAATGATGTCATCAACATAGATTTGGATGATCATCAAATGGTTACCAATTTTCTTGCGAAAGAAGTTTGGGTCAATCGAGCCTTGTGTAAATTTAGACTGTTTTGGAAATCTAGTTTGAGTATCATAACAGGCTCGTGGACCTTGCTTCAGACCGTAGACTGCTTTGTCAATAATGTGACAGTGGTTTGGATATATTTTGTTTACGAATCCAGGTGGTTGTTCCACATACACTTTTTCTTCTAATTCCCTGGTTCAGAATGGCACACTTAATGTCCATTTGATAGACTTCAAAGTTCTTGTGTGTTGCATATGCCAGAAAGATGCGAAATGACTCCATCCCTACTACTAGTGTGAAAGTTTCCTTGTAGTCAATCCCTTATTCTTGGCAATACCCCTTTACGACTAACTACGCCTTTTTCGGATCACATTACCCTCTTTGTCTAGCTTATTTATGAACACCCATTTAACACCAACGATGAAAGCATCCTTCAGAGTTGGAATTAACCTCCAAAGCTTGTTTCGTTCAAACTCATTGAGCTCCTCCTGCATTGCTTGCACCCAATCTGAATGATCAATAGAAATCTTAATGTTTTTAGGCTCAATTTTGGAGATAAATGAATTGAACATGCAAATTTCCATTTTGGAGAATAATGCAGTCCGATTCGCCTTTTTTTGTGCTCTCGTAAGAACTCCTACAGAGGCTTCTCCGATTACTTGTGTTTTGGGATGATCCCTGGTCCATTTAGTTGGACGATGATAGTGTGGATCTTAAGATGGATCCAGTTGAGCATTTATTTCTTCAAATTCAGATTGAGCATCCAATCATCATTTCTATTCTCATTCTTCCCCTCAAATGATGGATTTGGGTCTTCATTCGGATTAGTATCCTCCCCATGGAATGAAGGTTCTAAGATGATTTCAGGGGCTTCATTCTCACCCTGAACAAGTAAATGAGATGAAGAGGTTGGAGTGAAACCCTCCCCCTGCGGTGGAGCATTTGCTGCTTGTGGTTGAGACGGACAGTTAGAGTCTTTCGTAGTGGGTGGCTCTTGTCCAATGTCTTTCGCAGCGTCGTCAATAATCTTTTTCAACTCGTGTTCCTTGTTATCTGCTACTTTTGATTCTGAAGATATTTCTTTGTTTGGTTCGTCAAAGAGGTTCATGAATTCCTCAGAAAGGCTAGAAAGAGAAATTTGTTAGGTTTTGAGCATTATAACACTTCCTAAGTGTACATGCAACCCTAATAAACTTTGGATCTGTGTTTGTCTTTTGTTGATTGTTGATTCCTTGGAGTTTGAGAGCCAACTTTAATATCCCTATCAGTCTGAAAACTAGCATCACTATACCCTAACACTCTCAAGTCATCACTCCCACCAAGGGTAAGGATCCAATCCTTAGTCCTCCGCAGGTACTTGAGAATGTTCTTTACCGCGGTCCAATGAGCCTTGCCAAGGTTCCCCTGATATCTGCTGACCATGCTCAAAGCAAAGGCCACATCAAGGTGGCTACAAGTCATAGCATACATGATTGAGCCCACAACGGAAGCATACGGTAATCGATTCATCTCTTCTATCTTGGCGTCTATACTCGGACTCTGAGTCTTACTCAGTTTGGCATTGCTTTGGATCGGTAAATCTCCTTTCTTGGAATTCTGCATGTTGAACGTTTTCAACACCTTATCTAAGTAAGTACTCTGACTAAGTCCAATTAGTCTTTTACTCCTTTCTCTTAATATCCTTATCCCTAGGATATAGGCAGCTACCCCTAGGTCCTTCATAACAAAGCACTTCCCAAGCTAGGACTTAACTTCCTGCAAGGTTGGGATGTCATTTTCTATAAGTAGTATGTCATCTACATACAGTACAAAGAAGCTAACTATACTCCCACTAGCTCTTACATACATACAAGACTCATCTTCACTTCTCAAGAAGGCAAACTCTTTGATCTTCTCATCGAAACAAATATTCCAGCTAGGAGATGCTTGTTTTAATCCATAAATGGATTTCTCAAGCTTGCACACTCTATTAGGGTATTCTGCACTGACAAAACCCTCTGGCTGATTCATGTACACATCCTCAGCGAACTTTCCATTAAGAAAAGCGGTTTTGACATCCATTTTCCATATTTCATAATCATAAAATGTAGCAATGGCTAGCATGACCCTAATAGACTTAATCTTTGTTACCGGTGAGAAGGTTTCATCATAATCAATACCTTGAGTCTGATTAAAACCCTTCGCAACTAGTCGAGCCTTATAAGTGTGCACTTTTCCTTCCATGTCGGTCTTCTTCTTGAAGATCTATTTGCACCCGACTGGTTTACGGCCTGGTACATTGTCAACCAAACTCCAAACTTGATTGTCATACATGGACTGTATCTCGCTGTCCATAGCCTCCTTCCATTTAGCAGACTCTGGGCCTTCCATGGCTTCCTCAACACTGTTAGGTTCATCCAAATTTACCAGTGTACTATCGTTGATAAATGTATCACCTTCCGTAGTAATATGAAAACCATAATAAAACTCAGGTGTGTTCCTAACCTGTGTGGAACGCCTTGGAGGTACGGGCTCGTCAGCTGGCTCAACAGGAGTTTCCTCCTCAGATTTATTGCTAATGTCTGAGGTTCCTTCACCAACTGATTCTTGAATTTCTTCAAGCTCAATTTGCTTCCCACTGTCTCCTTGGCTCATAAACTCTCTCTCACGAAAGACCCCTCTTCTTGCTACAAAGACCACATTCTTACTGGGTCTGTAGAAGAGGTAACCGAAGGATTTATGTGGGTAGCCGAAGAAAATACACCTTTCTCTTCGGGGTCGAGCTTATCATGAGTCTCACGCCTCATGAAAGCCTCGCAACCCCAAATCTTGATGTGGTCCAAGTTGGGAACCTTCCCAGTCCACATCTCATGAGGTGTTTCGGTAACCTTCTTTGTAGGGACTAGATTAAGGATATGGGCGGCAGTCTCTAACGCATACCACCAAAAAGTGATTGGAAGCGAAGCTCGTGTAACACCCGCAGATCGGGGCTAGTCAATTTAGAGGCAATAGGGGTCGAAAACGACTTTTCATCAAAAGATTATTTAGAATAAATAATCTTAACCAAGTTGTAGAATATGTCACAAGGTTTCCGTATATATAAAGAACGCCGAAATCCGAATTACAATGAAGAAGTTATGGCCCGTCGAAGTTTCGCGACGAAACCGGCACGGCACCAGAAAGCGTAAATAGTGAATTTACGATGGAGGACTTTTTAGCTTTAATGATCTAAAAGAAAGTTGTAGAATATGTTAAACCAAGAAAATCCATAAAAAGAACGCCCAAATCTGACTTCGTATGAAGAACTTATGATTTTTCTAAGATTCGGCTTAGTAGTGCACGACCCGAAACTCGAATTTTAGTTCGAGCGGTTTTTGACTTACGTGACCTAAATGAGAGTTGAAGATCTCATTAATAGGAACTCAACGGTAAAAAGATGGACGAAAACGGAGTTTGTATGAAGGAGTTACGAATTCTTCGCGGTCATTTAACAGTCTAAACGCCTCCTACTGTTAAATTTATGATCGGTTGAGAATTAGTTGACAGAGTCTAAATGAAAGTTGTAGATCTTGATTCTACCTACGTGTTGAAAAAAATAACGTCAAAAACGGAGCTGGTATGCAAGAGTTATGATTTTTCTAAGTTTGAAGGCTGATATGCGATAGGGGTGACGTGGCACCACCAGAATTGGACACGTGGCACCACCAGAAGGCTGCCACATGCCCCAACTCGGCAAGTAGGTCCTCCTACTCGGCGAGTCCATCAGGAATTCACACTATAAATAGAGGTGCCGGGTTCCATTCATTCTCACACCTTCAAACCCTTCTTTCTCTCTATGGAACTTCTCTCTAAGCCTCCCTAACCCCCCTAAAAGCCTAGGGAACCTCCCTAGCACCCGAAGGAAGCCCCGAGGCTCCCGGAATCCCGAGAAAAGAGCCTTTGGGCTTGGGAACGCTGCTCCAGCGAAGCCCGGTTTTGCGAAAAATCCACTGTAAGTGAGCTGTACCTATCCTATCTTTAGTATGACTTATGTTACAATATAGTAATGTTATTAGGACCTTATAAGGAGTATTTGGGCTATTATTATGGGTTATATAATTATGGTTTAACGCTTATATAATAATAATAATAGCTAGACTATTAAATTAGTCTTGTCAAGCGTTAGACTAAACTCTAGTGGTAATGATACTAGGTTTCGTCAAGGGATAATCGTTTTAAGAGTAACAAAGTGCTGTCCGAGTGCCGACTCAGCACCTTATCAAGTGAGTGCATAGTTACTTTCATCTTACACATAGATATGATGTATTTTAAATAAATTACGTGCTATGTGTGCATACTATCTGTATACTTGCTATCTATGCTGGATGAACGATTTTATACAAGTTTTACATGATTTAAACTAAATATGTCTTTTATATCTACAAAATGTGTTGGGTAGAACATGGGTAGATGTAATAGTTTCTGTGTGACCAAATAATATAACGAGAGGCCTCGATATAGATGTTTTGATGATCCAGTCATCTAGCGGAGTATAGATGACGACCACAGACTTTTCTAGACAGTCCAATGGAACGCTAGCAGGCTCCCAACCTGTAAGTGTTTATTTGAACTGTGTGTTTATTTGATCTGTGTGAAGTACTTCATCCCCCACATGGTTGCCTTATTTGACATGAATTGCTAAGCAATCCCTGAAGCATGTGTTGTCACCCCGATGAAAGTCCTTAGACTAGGACCTTATAAGGAGTATTTGGGCTATTATTATGGGTTATATAATTATCGTTTAACGCTTATATAATAATAATAATAATACCTAGACTATTAAATTAGTCTCGTCAAGCGTTAGACTAAACTCTAGTGGTAATGATACTAGGTTTCATCAAGGGATAATTGTTTTAAGAGTAACAAAGTGCTGTCTGAGTGCCGACTCACCACCTTATCAAGTGAGTGCATAGTTACTTTCATCTTACACATAGATATGAAGTATTTTAAATAAATTACGTGCTATGTGTGCATACTATCTATATACTTGCTATCTATGCTGGATGAACGATTTTATACAAGTTTTACATGATTTAAACTGAATATGTATTTTATATCTACAAAATGTGTTGGGTAGAACATGGGTAGATGTAATAGTTTCTATGTGACCAAATAATATAACGAGAGGCCTCGATATAGATGTTTTGATGATCCAATCATCTAGCGGAGTATAGATGACGACCACAGACTTTTCTAGACAGTCCAGTGGAACGCTAGCAGGCTCGCAACCTGTAAGTGTTTATTTGAACTGTGTGTTTATTTGATCTATGTGAAGTACTCCATCCCCCACATGGTTGCCTTATTTGACATGAATTGCTAAGGAACCCCCGAAGCATGTGTTGTCACCCCAATGAAAGTCCTTAGACTAGGTCCCTTGTGTTAGATGTCTTAGGGATGTAAAGTGAGGATACCGGGGACGGGTAATCGGGTTTATTTGGTTTGATAAATTAATAAACTTATTTATTGTGGGATGAAAGCCCTTTGTACTCACCAGGTTTCCCAGCCTGACCCACTCAGTTTATTTATATCACAGGTATTGATATGTAGTCACATTACACTGAGAGATTAAAGAGATGTAGATCACTAGTGATAATGAATGTAAGTTCTATTTATGCTTATGTTCCTGTATTGACAATGACATCCCAAATGTTTTAAAATGAATAAAATACATTTCTTCACAAATGCTTTGATAATGTATTTATCGTATTTTTCTGGGAACAAATTCCGCAACATTTTTAGGAAAAGAAGTACTCTGATTTTTATAAAGCATAAACAAAAATCGGTCTTTTCTGGCCGTGGAAATGAGGATGTCACAGTTGGTATCAGAGCATTAGTTTATGCGAACTAGGAATATGGAATTTATTTCTAGACTTAAACTTAGAATGCTAAGAAATGATTGTGAGGAGTGTGTCTAATAGATTTAGGTAATACACCTGAATAGACACAAGCACTAGCTTATTTTAGGAATGATGCCTAAATTGCTTTTACGTGCTAAATGATTTGTTATGCTATAGTTTGATCGGATCTATGGTCTGTTGCCGACCGGATCTGGAAACCTTATGTGTTTAGGATTCTAAACGTACGAATACGATATTAGAACTAGCATATAAACATTTCGGAGTGATAAGGATGATTTAAACGTCAATCCTAAATAAAGATCTAGATTCACCTTATTCGGTGTATAGATAATGATGGAAAGGACCCGTAGCGGAAACATGAATGCAAATGGGAACCGAGATCAGCCCCCAGTGATTGAGCAAATATCGGTTGTGGAAGCCGCTACTGAGCCAATAATGATGGCCGGAGTGCAAGCGATGATCCAGGCAATGTTGGATCGTCAAATGGAGGAAACCAGACGTTTGCTCCAGCAAAATCGAGAGGAAGCGACTATTCAGATCGAACAGCCCGAATTGAACGAAGGGCAAACTGAGGAGGGACTGTTGGTCATGTCAACCCACCAATAGTTCAACAAAACAACCAAGATGACGGATTCGAGAGGAATGGATGCAAGTACAAGGATTTTCTGACTTGCAAGCCCTCGACTTTCACGGGAAAGGAAGATCCGATCGGGGTCAAGGATTGGATCTCGGAGATGGAGTTAGCCTTCATGACGTGCGGTTGCAGAGGAAAACTACAGACCACGTTTGCAGTATGTCAGTTTCAAGGAGGCGCTGTTCGCTGGTGGAATACCCTAGGGAAGAATTTGAACCCCAATGAGCCCCTGCAACTGACATGGGCAGAGTTTCTGGTGCAATTCAAACGAAAGTACTGCTCAGCTCAAAACTTACTCGAGCTAGAGAACCAGTTCCTAACCTTGAAGAAAGGAAGCATGTCAATTGATGAATACACCAACAACTTCACAGAGAAGATGGAATTCGCCTTGCGTCTTGTTCCGGATGAGCTGACGAAAATCGACAAGTACGCAAAGGGACTTCCATGGGAGTACGCGGTGCTAGTGCGTCAGGCACCTACTCTGGAGGCAGCTATCTGGGCTGCCAAGTCTGTGGTGGATATGATTAAGGGAACAGCTGCCAACAAGATTGAGGTTGGCGAAAAGAGGAAGTTTGAGGGGTCTACGAGGACTAATAAGAAGATCAAGTCTGGTTCAAAGGAGTTTAGCCGAGGAGGAAACAAAGTGAAATGGTGCGAGAAGTGCAAGAAGGATCACTTTGGGAAATGTAGCGAGGAAGTGACTTGCTACAAGTGTGGGAAGACCGGACATTATGCCAACGAGTGCACCGCCAACAAAAGGGTGTGTTATGAATGCCGTGAAGAAGGGTATGTTGCTAAGGATTGCCTGAAAAAGAAGGAGGCGGCAAGACCAAACATTCCATCAAAACCGAAGGCAAGAGCGTTCCATATGATCCTTAACGAAGAAGATGGAAATGAAAGGGATCAGGAATGAGGATCTATGAAGTAGTCGTGTAAGTAGTACCACGTGGTGTAGCCTATTAGAGGCATAGTATAGGTTGAACTTGAACACCTATGTAATCGTTTCAAGGAATAATATAAAACCTAGTTTTGTTATCTAATGTGTCAAGTTGTTATATGATTTTTCTTGTATGGTGACTTGGGTGAACTGCGGGACAATACTTGGGACGAGTATGAGTAGGTGTGAAAGGTAGTAGAGGCCTATACTACCGAAAGCACATGACTCACACTTGGATCATGGAAAGTCACAAGGTTACCAAGAGGCTAGTAAATGATTTCACTTTATTCAAGTATGTCGTTACCATTGTTTCGGTAATGGCTATGAAAAACTGTTGTTATCCCGACCCTAGTGGACATACCACATTGAGTCCAACTACAATGAGTAGGTTATGTGGTTCAGAGAACCAAGTTTAATGTAGCGTCAGACATAAACCAAACGATTGAAATCAAAGCGATCAATAGAAGTATCGCGCTCGTTGTTAAAGAAGTTGGTAGCTAGAAATGCTACATGTTAAAGTGTGATTATATCACATTAGAACATGAAGGAAGGCATAGTTTGTTTTAGAATTTATGAGACCTGAGTCTAAATGTGCATCACATGATGATAGGTCATAATTTGGAGTCTAACTTGAGGTAGAGAGCAGGTTTGAAAGTATTTGTTTGATAAAATAGTTTAAGTATAAAGAAACCTTTGCTTGAAACACAATTGTAAAAGAGTTGGAAATGAAACATACAGCGTATAACAAACAGTTTAATAAAGAGTTTTAAACATATAAAACGTTTATGAAAATCATTTGAAGAAATCCGTTTGGTAAAACAGTTAACGTATAGTAAATCCATTTGCATGTTAGTTATTAATCACATGTAATTGATATAATAACTAGCATGATTCAACTTGTATCCCCCCATAAAGCATTTAAAAACATTTAGAAACATTTAAAAGGTTAATTCAAGGGGTATGAACTTACCTGCAGTGAGTGGATCGGATGGAAGTATCAGATAAGTGCTTGGTGTCAAGTGAAGACTTAGACACACACAATGATCCTAATAACATATGAATACATATGTATATATAAAATTAGTGATTATAACACTAATTAAACATGTATAAACATCCTAATATGAGGAAACACTTTGGTAAAAGTGTTAGGAGGCTATCGGGTTGCAACAAAGGAGTGCAAGGCCTTAAACGGGGGTTTATGGTCAATGGACCATGATTATTGGAGTTTACGCCCCACGAGAGTTTACTCCTGGCCGTAAACTCTCAATTAGTCACCAAAAGTGGCTTAAAACTACTAGGGCTTAAGTGGTTAAGTGCTCCAAAGCTTAAACAAGTGTTTGGGTGACTTTAAGGTCCAAAAATGACCTTAACTTGAGTTTACGGTCTAGGGACCACATCCCATTGAGTTTACGTCCGTAAACTCATGGTAGGAAGTACTATTTCGTGAATTGAGGTCCTTAGGTCTATGGTGTAAGGCTCTAGGCTACTATCTAAGGCTTAAAAAGGTGTTTAGGGCATTAAAACACACTTTGGGGGAGTTTACGGTTTTGGGAGATTCCCAAACCGTAAACCCATATTCAAGGGGGTTTTATGGTGCTTTTCATGTGCTAAAACCATCAAAGAAGGGTTCCATACTAGGTTCTAAGCAATAGGAAGGAGTTAGGAACACTTTGGCACCCAAATTAGGGTTTACGGTCCAAGAAGATCTTGGGCCGTAAACTCCTTTTTCTTGTGATTCTTGAGTGATTTCAATGATATCTAAACATGTATTAAGCTTTAAAACACTCTAGGGTAGAAGTACTTACAAGTTGGGATGAAAGATTGAAGATCCTTGGGAGTGAATCGGGTTTTTCTCTAGTTGAAAATGGAACAAATGAATAAAAATGGTTAAGGGCCATATTTATACTCCATGGAGTTTACGACCGCAAACTCCATGTTTGGTCCGTAAACTCCAATTTCATGGAGTTTTGGTACTTCTGTGTTGTACAATATGCCCTGGATTATACGTCCTATGATTATCATTTGAAGGATTAAGGCTCAGAATTGCTCAAACAGACACCAAACGTGCTAAAAGGTAGCAGAAATGAGTTTGACTCTCTATGAAGTGTCTGACTGTATAGTATAGAAAATTTTGGGTTATCACATCATCCCCCTGTTAGAGGGAATTTCATCCCAAAATTAGAATTTAGGTAAGGAACTAGGTATGAATGATCGAGTCAAGAGGTGGGGATACTTCCTAATCGATTGATTTCTGCGCTCCCAAGCGACACTACAAGAAAAAGATCCTTTTACGAAGTGCAAATCACGACACTCATTGATTTATGTTACGCAAAAGAGAGTGACATTCAAAAACTGTCATCTCTTCAAAAAATTTAAGGATTTAGGTCACGTATTATTGCGTGCCCTTAAATTAGTGTCATAAGAAAAAAATTAAAAACACGGAGGGCGCTGTTTCTTAAATGCGCGTCCTTTATAAGTGTCGCTTTATAATTTCGATTAAACGCGCATTTAGTAGATATAGGGGAAATGAAATCCCTAAAATTTTGAAAAGCCGCCTTGTTCTTTTCTACCTTCTTTCTGTCTTTCATATTCTCAATCACGACCAGTAAATGTCGATCGAAGAAGGACGACCATTCCACTCTTGATTCCCTAGCTCTTTCTCATTTTCTGATTCAAACTTGAAAGAATCGATAGAAATCTAAGGTTCCCATCAGAATCAGACTAATTTTCTTACTCTTAGAGCGTCGGTGATTTAGGGCATTACTACATGAGTGTCTTTACAACGTTTGACGAGTTCGGATTCAACCCACCTCGCACGGACTAAGGTATGTTTTCTTTCTTCTCTCATCCCAACTTTTTATGTTCTTCTATCAATCTTGATTTTATCTTATACAACAACAAGCAAGAACAAGAACGATACAGTACCTTTTTCTCGTCACTTCCCTTCTGTGGGTTCTCCTTGTTGTCGGTGTCGTTTCTCACGATGCTGTCATCCTGCTTGCTTCTGCACGTCTCCGTCATGTAGTATTATAGTTGCCTGGTTGCTTCTGGTGATCCTGACGTCATGTCGATTCTGGAGACTTCAAAATTAAAGGAGTGCATTTCATCTGCGTAGTAGGCATATTTCAAAGGTTATTCTTCTTTTTTCAACCATAGTTACCTGTTTCATGTCCCACTGGTCCTTCTTTTTGGACGATTTTTTGTGCCTTTTTACCCTATCTCATATATTTTCATGGAATTATTAATATTTTATGATATAAGTACCTGATTTTTTTATGCACACCAGGTGTTTGACTAAATGTTTGAACCAAAATATATATTATTATAATCAGTAAGTTAGTTCAATCTTGGAATCCATTACACACCCAATCTTCTCTACATGTTACTGGTAAAGTAGAGAGTAAACTAAAGCTTACCATTGTTCCAATTCATTATTACTGTTCAGGTACTATGTTTTGTCTGTCTCAATGTCTTGAACTGTACATATGCTAACTGATGGCAATTGATTTGCAAAGAGAAACCAATGAAGCAACTTGCCTTTAATCTTGTTCTTGAAAGCATAAATGTGGTTCGATTATTTTCAAATAGTTTAGAGGTTGCCAAAAGGGGATTGTCCAAAGATTAATGAACAAGGTTCAAAGCAACCTGGCACAGTGACAACCTCACAGGTAAATAAAAATTTCTGTATTCCTATTAGATTCAATTTACTATTATTATACATACACATGAGTAGTAATCAGCCAATTATGTTTTGATAATGATAAAAAAATCAATTTAGTGTTTATGAGTTGGAATTTAACTTATGTAATAGGAATTGAATCTCATTTACTTACAATTTCTAAACTGATTTGATTCCCTTTACTATCTCAATATGAGAATCCAGCAATACGGTCACAAAGTCATCTGTTACTACAGAGTTGCTAACTATTTAAGCTAATCACATTGATGGATATATTATATTTTGATTAAGTAAATAAATATTGTTTATAAAAGAAATGCTTGAACCTTTATTACGCATTTTTACTTTTGTTGCCCTTGACCTTGATATATCATCATCCAAATCACTTGCTGACTCACTTGACTGGGTTGTGGTTGGTTTGACTTTCCAATTTCATTCACTGATCATTATAAAAGTCTCTAACTAATTTTTTATTAAATTTTATCTTATAATAAAATAAAAAATAAAAAGTAGGGTGATGATCCATACTTCAATAAATTGATCTGTATCCTAGCAACTAGATGTATGACATAGGTTGGTATTCTACTAATCTTAAATCATAATTGGCTTAATCTTATTTTTTTAAATAAAGCCAACAAAATAAATTAATTTCCACTTAAGGTTGTTTACTTATGTAGTGGGGATCTTAGCCCCCCGAAGTTTCACCATTATGGGCTTGTTGCACCTCTTTATTACTTTATACACATTTCAACTCACTCATTATAGAAGATATGCAGGTAATTATTATAAAATTCAACATATATAATTATTTCTTTTTTTGAGTCTGATTTTTTTAAATATAAAATTGGTTGCAACAAATGTGATAGTACACGGATTGCTTGCTGCATCTTCAGGGATATACAAACTACAAAATAAATGACAGAGGTTGGTACCCTGAACTGTTATTTTTCAGGGTCTGGTGAGTAATATCAAATTCGAGACATTAATATCAAATTCACTCACATTTATATAACTTTGAAAGCTTCATTTCAATATCAAATTTGTTGGCTTGTTACATAATTAAAAAGTATATATAACTTACCTAATCTCAGGTTATATTTCAGACCTCCTACTTCAATGGCATTGGTCTTGTCAACCTCTAGGCTCCCCTCAATATACTGCTCCCATGACAGGTCATATGTAGTCAGATATTTCTCCATTCCGGTCAGCAAATTATTGTCCCATTCTACATCTACATCAGGTGAAAAACCACCAATTTATAGTTGAAGCTTCTCATCCACCATGTTATGTGTTTCAGGATACAGTTTGGGCACCATTTCTTGCAACTGTGAGAGTTCGGGTAGTTCGGGCAGCTGTTGACTCTAATTTGTTGCAATGACATTGGAATTTGCTTCTAGAGGTGCGGATAATACACCGATGACTGATGGAAGATAGGGTTGACCGGAGGCTGTTGGTGGGTTGACTTCTTGAAGGTTTACCCCTGAAGTGAAAGGGCCTAAACGTGGAGATGCAGTGTCTAGTTTCATGATCTGTTTAAGCAATTGGTTGATATAGTGTTTTTCGCAGACATTTTGGGTCACATGATGGTGGGCCCGAGACACAGGTTATTTAAAATCTTTCATTTTATAAAAGATTATATAAAATGATTCTTCTGTCACAACAAAGGGGTCTAAAATCGAAATGATTGAAGATGTTG
Organism: Lactuca serriola; assembly: GCF_051521515.1. Taxonomy (NCBI): domain Eukaryota; kingdom Viridiplantae; phylum Streptophyta; class Magnoliopsida; order Asterales; family Asteraceae; genus Lactuca; species Lactuca serriola. The sequence continues at coordinate 187,438,152 of NC_136412.1, read as the reverse complement.
GGTTCGTTTTTTTGTTCAGGTGATTGATTATAAAACACAGCAAATTAGACTCTTCCCTTTGTTGGCTTCTGCATATGCCTTTAGATTTGTGGAGGAGTGGTTGAAATGGTTATACATGGATGTGAAGCAAAGATTAACAACTAATGACTTCTCAACTTTGCCTGAGTGTTGAAGTCCTTGACAACTACTACTACTACTACAACTGTGAGTGTTTGATTTGTTTATTATAGTATGAGTATCCTATTTTCATTTCTCCCTATGTAACATTGTAGTAAATATTTAGGTTTAATTTGATTTGTATATGTAATATGTTGGTTTCAGGTTGTAAATGGGTATTGAGGATATGATGTTTGGTGATTGTTCTGTGATGGAGAAATAATGGTGTGTTTGTATGGATGATTAATAGGGATTCAATGGTGTTGAATGTTTTTTTTGTATTTATAGGGCTTCATGGTTCCTAGTTCCTCCCACCGTACTCATATTAAGCTGTGTTCATTGTTTAGCTATTAGTTTTCAAGCCTTTAAAATGTAGAGGAATTCTATTTTTATGTGCATTTTGGTTGTGCACACCAACTGTTTGTTGAATTGCCACCTTGATTCATTTATGTTATCTTCCTGGTTAGTGCCTCTTCTCGAAGCTTATTATTGCTTATCCTAAACAAACATCTTCCAGTTTTACAACTATCTTTTATATCTTTATGCAGTTGATCCGAACCTGATTTGGTTTATGGTTTCATCTCCAATGAATTATAAATGCATGGTGTTGTTCAAAGCTGGAAGTGCCCACCATAAATGGTTGACTTCATCTCATGTTTAGGGTGGAGGGAAAACAAAGAATCTTTTGGACAAGTTGATTTCACAGGCTCCAAATATACTATACTCTCTTATATGCTTATGATCAAGGTTAAACTTATGGGTGCATGTTTTTTCATATTACATATTTATGGAGGATATATTGGATAGCCATGCAATCTCAGTTCTATCACAGCTAAATTAAATGGAAGATACATTGGCATGTTTATCTTTCCTTTTTTTTTTATATAATTCTCGATATTTCTTGTATTTTTTACATTCAATTTATGACATAGTTGTGTATTTATACTGAATTGAAAGTTTGTTTTATTTACAGACTGTTCAGAACTGCCCTAAGGATTTTTTTGAAATAGAAGATTTTGCATATCAGGCAGCTGAACTTTGTATGTCCTTCATTTTCAAGTTCATACAAAGGTAAACTCAAAACCATGATCTTTTGTTGCTTTACCTAGTTTGATATTTAAATTGTAATTGAAATTTATGATTTTTTTGATTAAATTACGTAACATCATAAAATCACTCAAACTAGCTAGGAGGATAAAATATCTCTGTCTCTTACTTCAGCAATCAATCTTACTTCAGGATCTGAGGGCACAGGTTCAGATACAGAGAAGAACATGTTTTTTGAAAACAATTTCTTTTTATTCATATACATTCACTCTCTTAACAATTAAGAGTGTTATGAATAATTAAGAGTTTAAGACCTGAGAGGCCATCAAACGTGTTGAACATGAAAAATTAAATGTTTGTTTTTAATTTTTTTCTTTAAATTAAAAAGCTATCAATTAGCCTTTTAAACTATTTATATTGATATAGAGCTTAATTTTAAATATTTATAAGTATTTTAATTGCTAATTTTAAATAAGACATTCTGTGTGAATGTTGTATCGCTGACTGAAAATTAAAAAAAAAATTGTAAAATTTGTTTTAAAACCAAAGATTTTTGTAAATTTACAAGCTCTTGTTGTGGGTACTTTTAATAGTTGTGGTGTATCCGGTACTCAAAATATAATCGTTATATAAAAATTTACTTGCATCCATAAACTACTAATTATATAATAGATGATAGTTATTAATTTAAAATAAAATTTTCCAACAAACAAAATTGTCGGATGAGCTTGGCTTCAAATCCCTTGAATTTCTGTACATTATCCATATATAATATTTGACATGATGTTGTCAAATGTTTCTCCATCACATCACATCGATAAGTTAGTTCACTTAAAACTCATGTATTACATAATATAAAAAAATATGACAAAAAAAACAAGTAAAAAAATGGAAGCATCAATTTCCTATTATATGAGTGTCTTTGTTAACAATCGGTTGATTGGAAAATCCAACCAGCAAAATCAGTCTCTAAGAACAAGGAAGTAGGTGTGGTCTTGTTGAATGCGAGGGGTGGTATCAATGATTTCACTGAAGCAAATGGAAGGTACTGTTAAGTGTTAATTGTAAATATGTAATATGTAACATGTTGTTGTGAAGAATTGAATAAGTGTTTATAATATTAATAATATAGGTACTATTCTAGTTTGGAGGTGGCTTCAGAATATTTCAGATCTGGTGCGGATAAGATATCTATCGGGAGTGATGTTGTTTATGCTGCAAAAGATTATCTAAAAACAGGAGTAGGCAACTGACATTCATTCTTTATATTTCATTTCATATATAATGATTACTATAATTCATGTACTTTTGTTTTGTTTTTTTTTTCAGGTAAAAACGGGAAAGAGCAGCTTCTAACAGATTTCCAGAGTGTATGGGAATCAGGTATGGAGTAAATTAAATTAAAATTTGAGTCTAATACATTATTATACAAAGAAAGACATGCAATGTAAATATGTTATGATGTTTATTTTAAAATTTAAAGGCAATGGTTGTATTTGACAAGTGATGAGGTTGGATTCAAGGCTATTAAACTAGACAATATTTGAGAAGTGAAAAACTATAATTACAGGTATACTTTTCTTTTCTCCTTAATGCACGCTTCTGATGAAGTTCATTTCAATTTGTAATGTAGACTAAAAGTTTTTTTTTTCACATTAAGTTTTCCTGTTTTCTCAGTTCAATCATAATCAAGACATACAAATCAGTTGTGCTCCATCAATCATTGTGATGCAAACTCCCTTTTGAATGAGGTATGAAAGTGTTAATTACTTGGGGAACTGTTTGGTTGGATGGAATGGAATTATGATGAAAGGGGTAATGGAATGAGTTGTTAATTCTATTCTGAATTCACTGTTTCCCTTACATTCCTACTTTTTTTATTCCTTTAAATATAACATTGTTGTTATATCGAAATTCTCTCAGCCCCAATAAGAGCAAGTTTACTTGTCTTGGAAATAGGTATCATGTGGAAAAAGAAGCATAACAATAAGAAGTAGAAACAAGAAGGTGTTCCTTAATAGCAATGTAGTATTAGGTTATATAGTTAGCAAAAACCTCTTAATAACAATGTATAATCAGATCCCCTTAATACGAATGTATTACACTTTTTTGACATGATGTTATGGGTGAAATTGATTGTTTTGGTATATATTTGTTTATATATTTTTGTATTATGCGTAAATGAGTATCGTAAAGATGCTTCGTAAATGTATATCGTAAATGGTTGCTGAAGTTTATGACACGCAAATGTGTGTCATATTCATTTATGACAGGGGCTTTAATGATACGCAATGTGTGTCCTAAAAGTGCGTCGTAAGGTTATGACACACAAATGCGTGTCGTCTTTCTTTATGACAGGGCCTTCCTTGATACACATTGCGCGTCGTAATTGCGTGTCATAAATGTGCGTCGTAAATGCGCGTCTTCTATAGACGACGTGCAAAAGCGTGTCATCTTTCGTTATGATAGGGCCTTCCTTCACACGCATTTGCGCGTCATCTGAGCGTTTTACGACGCCCATTGCGCGTCGTAAAAGGCTGTTTTTCTAGTAGTGCGAATTCAGGTCCCCGGTCGGCATTCCAGCGAACCTACGCTAAAGGGACGTGGCGTTTCTTCATCCGCTTGACCTCTTGGTCAGTGGTCACTACGGTTCTTCAACGAATGCGAGGCTCTCGTTGATCTTGATCTCGTCGAGTGGGATTACGAGAGTCTTGACAGAAAGGTACGTTTTCAAGTTTGAGACGTGAAGGTACAATGTATATTACTGATTTCACAGGTTAGGTTAAGTTGCGGATGTTTCCTTTCCCTCTCTTACTATGATAGTAGATAAATAAGTCATTTAAAAGGACAATTACGAATCGATCCAAGTAAGAATGGTGTACCCTATTTATTATGCTCATGATTACTACGGGCGTATTCGTCGTATCCGAGGGGTATCACCATGGACTCGTAGTGTCCATATCGAGTTTGGAAGATTGTCCTCGGGACATCCTTCGCTGACACTTGTATCTGGTGATATTCGGATCTCAGGTCTATTTTTGAAAGGTAAATAGTTCCTTGCGGTTGGTCAACCAACTCATCTATGCGAGGCAGAGGGTAATCATTTCTAGTGGGAATCTTGTCGAGGTCTCTGAAGATGAGGTACTCCTGGCATGAGTACTTCGGAGTTCTGAAATGATGGCTTCGCTAGAAAGACAATTTCGGAGAAAGAGATGTGCGCACGAAATTGGTATTGCGAGGATCGAGTTGACTCAAGTTGTATGATAATGTCGGGATCATATGGAAACTAAAGGCATTAGATTTGAACATAAGGCATTACAGACAAAACACAACAGTGCAACCTTTAATAGAATTACAGGACTTTAGTTTTACTACAAGACTATTGCTGCAAACAAGGTATACTACAAAAGACAAGTATGCGCAGCACGAGGGTCCCTTTACTGATGGGATCCCGCAAAAGATAAGACTCGAGTTGCACTAATTTAAAACGGTTTATAAGTCTGTTACAATGAAACGCCTTAATTACTTTATCGTGGGTCTAGAGTAGTCTCTCCTGTGGCAGTGATCCTTAGTATTCTGCCGTCTGCACCGGAGTTCTTTATTATTGGGCAATCCTTCTTGAAGTGCCCTATCTCACCGCATTGGTGACATGCCTGGCTAGTACTAGCTTTGGTGGTAGGAGTCAGAGTTATGTGCACACGGGTGCCCTCCTTCTTCATCCACTTTGAAACTTTCCTCTTATAGGGTCCGGCTTTACCACCACCTTTGAGTACAGGGTTGGTCCCGATTACAGGGACTTGAGTGATGGGTCATGCCGGTGCTCCACAGTTACGAGCATGGTGCCCTATTTTTAGGCAATTGCAACATTGCATTTCATGGCAAGCCCCATTATGATGAGAGTTTCACTTGTTACACTTCAGAAGTTTTCCTTCATATGGTCTGGTTGGTGTTGGGATGGCGGGAGTTCCCACTTGTTGTTGTTGTATAGCAAGTCTTTGGGATCTCTTGTGCTCCTTTTGAGCTTGGCGCTTTCGTTTATTCCTCTTGGTTTTTCGGCTTTGCAAGTCCATGATTGTTGCCATTTATTGGCTTCCCGGATCGGTACAACAATCGGAGTTGTCAACTCCTTTGCCAGTCTTGTTTGCGTTGTTAGAGTTGATGTGTGTAAGGAAAGCTGTCACAGCAGCTGCTACCGCGGCTTATAGTGTAGCGGCGTAGATATGAAGGATAGGGGTTTCGTTGCTTGGCTGACTATTTCCGATTGACGACATGATTCTATTGCACGAAAAGAGAATGAATTCGTGAGTGGGTATGGTTGAACCTGTATCATTTTGATTCTAGCTAAGAGATGAGTTATTATACATGAAAACATAGCTTATACATGTGATGATATAATCAAGAATGGGCGGATAATAAAATGTGTGATTCTACTCTAGTCCCACATCCCAACGAGGAAAAGAAACTAAATTAGAAATCTCACAATCTATTGTCTACCAGGTCTTCGTTATATATAACTCGGGAATGTATAAGCGAGGAAATTCATAATAATAATCTTCTTACGAATCCTATTTGATGAACTAGAATTTCTAGTCACGGCTACCATTGACCCTAGATGTACTTCGATCGTTCAATTGAAGAGTAAGGATATTATCTCTAAGGTTTGACCTACATCCCTATGATGCAGTCCTAGTACGGAATGGAAGTATGTTCACGAAGGTTTGACCTACATCCCCATGATGCAGTCCTAGTATGGAATAGAAGTATGTTCACGAAGGTTTGACCTACATCCCTATGATGCAGTCCTAGTACAGAATAGAAGTATGTTCACAATGGTTTGACCTACGTCCCTATGATGCAGTCCTAGTACGGAATGGAAGTATGTTTGTAGAATGGTCTCAAGACATTTGACGTTCAAGCTGGGGTATCATCAGTTGGTGAATAACATGATCCAACCCTTGGAAGAGGATTGGGAATGATTTCTGAGCTAAGTTACTCTAGTCCAATAACTTGACTATAGTGGGTTTCAGATAGACTCCTATGAAAGTATGATGAAAATATTTGAACAAAGAGTGACACAGAAGTTAGCCGACTGCCAAAATCATAGATGTTTAAGATGTAACAAGTTTGGGAAAATTGACCTTGTAGAAGGTCTTACATCATATCTGTGACAACCCGTAATTTATTCCGTCACTATAAATCGTTCCCGTTAAATAAAACCATTCGTATTCAAAATTTTCCGTTAACCTTAGAGCTAAATTAATTTAATCGCGACTTTTAATTCGGTTTTATAAGTGTCGAGATGAGTTATAAACATTAAAATATTTTCCATATTTATTTGGAAAATTATTAGTTTCATCTAAGTCGTGATTACGGCAATTTATCGAGTACGACCAAAAGCACCGTCTTACGGCAGTATCGGGTAGAATTCCACCGGGCCATAAACTCAACCCCTATATAAGGGATTGAGTGACATCATTTTGAAGCTTTTACTCTCTCTCTAAACACTTTCTCTCTCTACTCTCTCTCTAGAATTCGCAATTCATCCAAAAACCCCATTTGAAGCTTCAATTTGGTAAGTACTTCATCCTAGCTTGTTTTTTAACTTGTTTGGCATGCAAATTCATGTTTGAAACTTCCAAAAACACCCAAGAACAAGTGTTTACGGTCTAGGGACCCTCCCAAAACCGTGAACACCCCTTGAGAGGGTTTTGAAGCCCCAAAACCCCTCCAAACCCATTCTAGTGCTTAGATATGGCTTAGAAACTTGCATGCATGAACTTTGGACCCCAAATTCGTGCCATTTGAGTATTGGACATGAGTTTATGGTCCAAGAACATGCTTGGACCATAAACCCACATTCATGGACCATAAACTCCTTTTAAGGTGTCAAAAATGCCCCTAAACACCTCCAAATGCTTCCATGATGCTTCCAGGAGAGTGTAGAACCTTATAATCCTTCATGTGATGCACCAAGACTTATGTAAGTGGATCAAAATTGATTTTATGGTCCAAGATCATTCTTAGACCGTAAAATCATCTCCTTAGGCCATAAACTCATCTTCTTGGACCATAAACTCTTCAAATGGGTGTTAAAGTGCCTTTAACACCTTGTGTGGCTTGGAATTGAACCTAGAACCTTGTATACTTAACCCTCAACCACAAAAACGTATGATTCATGGACAAACATGAGTTTAAGGTAGTAAACTCATGTGTTTAAGGTAGTAAACTCCCCAAGAACATCTTCATAAACCGTAAACTCCTTTTCCAAGGCCCTTTCAAGTCCCAATCACTTCCTAAGCCATAGAATCAACTCTAGAACTTTCCTTTGTGCATTATATGACCATTTAACATCCAAGAACACACCACCCATGAGTTTACGGCCGTAAACTCATGGGAATATGTTCATAGGACCGTAAACTCCCCTAAGGGCTTATTTTTGAAGAGTAAACTCTTTATCTAGGCCCTACACACCCTTAGATGCTACCCGGGCCACTCCTAACACTTAATTAAAGTGTTTTCGCATCCTGGAGTGTATAAGCTTATCTAATTAGTGATTTAAAGTCTAATTAGATACATTTGTGTATCATTTCATATTACATAGGAACCTCGCACATTTTCAAGCCTCGATCCGACGTTTAGCATCTTAGTCGACACATTTCCTCGTCTGGTGAGTTCATACCCCTACCCTTTTTCAATGTTTTTCACTGTTTTCAGGGGGAATACAAGCAAAGTACAAATAATACTTGTACTCAGAACTTATTTTATATGTGTTGTGTTTCATACTACATATGTTTTTAACACTGTTAATCATATCAGATAACCGTTTGAACTAGCAGATTTCATTATCATAGTATTTGTGAAAAACGTTATAAATTGTTGTACTTTATATTTTTCACAGATGGTTTTCCACATTATAATAGTTAAAAACATAATCTTTGAACATTGAACTAGAAGCTTAGTATATCATTTTGTCCTCGGTAACACTCCATAGAGATACGCGAGTGGAGGATCGTCTTTGTTGATTTGTTATTCCTTTAAATTGGAGACACGTCCTCGGAGAACACTCCACAGAGATACGCGAGTGGAGGACCGCCTCTATAACCCGAATCTCTTAGGTAGAGAGCGTGACTTGAGTGTATAGATCTATACGGGACTAACTATCCCGCACCTGGCTGCTAGCTACAGCCGAACCGAAAGGTTCAAGGGTGACAAAAGTCATAGTGATATTGGCCTTCCTTTGCCATATCTAGTCTTTAGTATGGTTATAAAACTCGCAATTTGGATAACAGAAAAATTACATTTTTAGTGATAATGGATATAGTAAATTAATAACCATAAGAATTAGTTTACTATGAAAATCAGGTTTTCAGTACACATGTTTCACATTAGGAAAATATAGGATTTTCCTGGGGTAATCACAATTCATAACCAGAACAGTGTAACATAACAGAACAACTAAACTTTACTTTTAAGAAAATATGAGATTTTCTTAGGTCGTAACATTTTCAGAAACCAAATGGAATCATGTACATTTTCATAAAAACAAACAACTTATGAACTCACCAGCTTTATGCTGATTTTTAAACTGCTTGTTATGTACATTGGTTATGATATTCACATGAAGTCACCTCCGCCCCGGAACGTTTCCGCCCTGGGTTTCGGGGTGTGACAATATCCGGAGTAGAAAATTTTTGGCCGTATAAGGCCTAACTAAAAGTACTTACAATACCAGAAAGTTACATAGAAAATGTCACATAGGACATAAACAGGAATATAGTTCTTTAAAACAAAGGAGTAAAGTAAGGCATCTCCTACTGGTGATGATCATCCCTCTGGTGAACTCTCAGTTCAGCCAGTTGTCGTTCCATATCGAGCAGGTATCTTTCGTACACTCTCTGGCGTACTCGGAGCTCTATGAATTCTGCTCGTGTGTCAGCTAATGCTTGCAGCAGGGTTTCATGCTCTATCTCAGATCTCTCACGAACATGCTCAAGGTGATTGGTGTGAAGGATATGCATTCCTCCATTTGTATCAACTTCTGTGATACGCCGTAGAGCTGTCCTGCCCTGAATTTCATTTCGGGCGACTCTACGGATCAGGATAGGTAGAACCCTGTCTGCTGAGCTCCCTTCATTTACGTTGTAGAAGCCTCGGTCTGCATTAAACGACATAGGTTGATCTTGCTCTTCACTCCATGTTTCCAAGCATTCTACCTAGGGAGGCGTCGGACCATGAAAATCCGGACGAGGGTTAGGATTTTGAATGGGAGCTACTAGGGGCGGGTTCTCCACTTTGGGTTCGAAGTTAGCACCATATGAAAGGTCTTCATCATGGTGATCATTCAAAGGGATCGGATGATCATTCTCTGGTTCTTCTCCAAACCATCCAGCAATGACTTCGTTCGACAGGTACGAATTAACTAGATAATTATAAGAAGATATTTACTAGTTACATCTCTATTTGTAAAGCGCATACAAATTATATGTAATCAAACAGGATAGGCCTTCAAATAAGTGACCTTAACTCCAAATTCACGAGGAATAGGGGTAAAGCAAAATTTCACAGATTATGAGTCTATATCATCCTAGTTACATATAACCTTAATGTATCCACTTAGCAACTATTGACCTAGTAATGAAGATCCTGTTTTTCTTTAGTTCTCAAGTATAAAGTACTTATAATAAAACCAAATACCCCTATGGTATTTAATTGTGGTAGTGTTGGTAAGTTTTTAGACTTGTTGCCATATCACAACCATTCTCGGGCATATGCTAATCACTCCTAGGACCAGCCTAGTTGATCAGGCTATGCCACTCCCAAGACTGACCATACATCCCCGAGCTTACCTGTGATATTCAACAATCGTAATACTTTTGTTCTTGTCATTGTGACACGGATTTTAGTATGAATGCAGGCACGTATACTCAATCAAATATTTTATTATTTAAAGTATAAACTCTTGGTCAGAGTATTTTTAATCCCATTGTATGTGACAACCCAAAAATTTCCACTACAATAGAAGCCAAGTCTGTTTCTGCTAACTTTCAAACTTTTGGGACAAGTTTGAGCAACTCAGGATTTACACTTAAGGAGATATCAGGAGAGAGGTTGCACTTGGGTCTTGTGCAACTCTGTTATTCCAAAACTCTATGATATTAGAGTTCTTTCCGGGAATAAAATATTTTCTACCAAAAATCCCAGGACTATATATAGAATTCTGAACAAAATTATTCATTAGTTACAATTCCAACTAGAGAAAAGCCAAATTCTCTCTCAAGGCTCTTCGGACTTTTGTTCCGGAATGTGAGTACTTCTATCTAGTGTTGTTTTAAAGCTTTATATACGCTTAATACACTAGAAATCATAGGAAAACAACAAGATTTGGGAGTTTACCGCCCAAGAACACCTTGGGGAGTAAACTCCATTTCAAGGGCCAAAGTGTGCCAGTGACCCCTAGACCTTGGAAACCAAACACGGGACAAACCTTGACATGTTTAGGCATAAAAAACAATTAAAATCAAGGACCAAAAGTGAGTTCACGGCCAAGGAAGTTCTTGGGCCGTGGATCCATTTTTGAGTGCCAAAATGCCCTAAATGCCTCCCATAGCCCAAGAGGCAAGCATAGAACTTTACCTAGATGTGTTTAGGACCCAAAACAACCAAAATATCATCTTCCATAAGTGTTTACGGCCGCAAACACATGACCAAATGGTCCATGGGCCGTAAACTCAAAGTAGAGGTGTTTTGATGCCACAAGCACTTCCAATGGCTTAGGCATGATTTTAGAATGCTTCTTTATGACCTTTAGGACCCTCATAAGAATATTTGGCCATGTGTTTACGGTTGTAAACTCATTTGGGCCGTAAACACCCCAAATGTGCCAAAAGATGTGGTCTTTCTCATCATAGTTTAAAGCTAATGTCCCTAAATAATTCCCTAGACTTCAAACTAGCAATAACCCATGAGTAACCATGAGTTTACGGCCGTAAACTACCTTGGGCCGTGAACTCATGGTATTAAACTCATTTAAGTGCCTTTATACCATCCTAGGTTGAATCACATGTGATTCCAACACTTGGTTAAGGTGTTTCATAGTCCCGGAAGGTGTTTCCTAGTCCCGGAAGGTATTTCCTTTCATATAGTTGTTTATAAACACTATATTCATGTCATTATGTGTCCTTAAATATCATTTAGGATTTATTGTGTGTCGGAACTTCATTCGTGGAACTTCTCATCCGTACGCGCATACCCGTTTGAATCACCCACATCAGGTGAGTTCATACCCCGTAATGAATCTTTTAACTATTTTAATTGTTTTAAGGGGGGGGGGGAATACAAGTTGAACACAATGATAATTCTGTAATTATTTGTTGTTAATCATTCTTTCAAAATGTTACTTATTGATGAGATTAAAACTTAATCTTGAAGATCGATTAGATCTTCAAACAGGTAAAATAAAGATTAAACAGCAAGAACACGAAAACAATAAACAACTCAAGAATGAATCAAACGTGTCGAATGATTATAAAACAACCCTCAGAAGAGCTCGATCAAGAACATCAACTGTAGAAGGTTAAAAGGTTTACAGGAACGATAAAGAAAATCAAAGCTATCGTAATTCTCTATCTTGTATTCTTGATCGTTAACCTAATATGCATGCAAGCATATTGTTATATAGTAAACCTAACAGGCTCACGGTTGGACAGGCCCAAACCGGAGTACAAAATAATTGAACAATTAAACGAGCCCAATGACGCAATATTAAACAAATCTGCAACCCAACAATCTCCCCCTTTGCGTCAATTGGAGCGAGATCTTCACTTCTTACTTGGGCCAGCAGCAGCAGGAACCTTCTTCTTTACAGTCTGAAACAGACGAGAGATAAGAGCAAGGATCGTCTCTCTGAATCGGATATACCATTGAATCATATCGTTGAAGTATTTGATATCATCCGCTGCATTCTCTTTACACCGATGGATGATCCCCAGCACATGCTCAAGACAAGCAGTGGTATAAAGATGTTTATCCGCTAAGGCAAAGAGACATTTCTGTCCTTCTGCTCTAGTGAACATGACCGAATTACGCCTCGGGTCAATCTTGCCCATCTTCATCTGGTTCAGATCACTGGCTGAGCCAACAGGAGATATCTTCGGTTTCTTCTTGAAGACAGTGGCTACCTCTTGATCCATCAAGGCGACCTCCATGATATAGCATACTAACATCCTTTTGAGATGGTCTATAATCGGACCATATTCAGCTTCATTTGTCAAGAGGATGTTATGCAGAACAATCCAGTCATGGGGGTTGAAGTTCGGTAGATCTGCTAAGGATATAAGATTTCGGTTTTTGCAGACCCTCGAATTACCCTGAACCAAATGTTGATGAATCTCCCCTCAGAATAAGGCTTCAAAACCCGAACATTAACGATCTTCTGAGCGCTCCATGTTTGGTACTGTGGTTGAGCATCCTTCAGATAGAAATCGATTAACTCCCGATCAACCTCAGGATTAGGATGAGGGACTTCAAAAATGTTGGAGAAGGCGTGGAAGATAAACGTCTTTTGGGTTAAGGGCATGTCGAACTGCGAGTCGACAGAGTTGTAGCAGTCGAAGGAGATCACCGGTTCGAGCCAAAGGATGCTCGGAGTATCGATAGCCTCCTTAATCATTCTCTCTCGAGTCCAAGCAGGGAAAAGAGTCTTCCTGCTCTCGACGAGATCGTGGGCTTCTTTCTGTCTGCGTTCGGCTTCTTCAGCTTCTCGCGCCACACGAATGTTGTCATTATCAACATTGCGACTATTTTTGCGTTTCAGCAAGTCAGCAATGGTTTCTTTATCATCTTCATCTTCTTCCTTAGCTATATTCTTTCCTTTATCCTTCACACCCGAACCCGAAGTTTGACCAGTAGGAGGAGGTTCGGTTGTGTGAGCAGCTTTTGAGGAAGGAGGTGGTTTCGATCCGGACTTCACTTTTCCCCCTTGTTTCGGAGTGGACACGAAACTAGGCAACCCTTCTAATTTACTGAGCAGGTCTAGGGCAGGAGCAAGTTTTTCTGCAAGGGTTCGCCTCACAGAGTGGTTGAGAATCAGATCGTGTGCTTCCAGGATGTTGGATATGGAAGAGTGTACATCCGAAACACATGTCTTGATGACCTCCCGTTCGGATCGAAGAGCGTCAAGTTGTTGCTGAGAGTTGGAAAGCTGAGCGCTCTTGACCTTGAGGGCGGTGGTTTTGCTTGGAAGGGCGTCCATCAACGAGTTTTCTGCAGCGAGATCCTCTTGGAGTTTAGAGAGGCGCTCGTCAATGGAGGCACGAAGGGTCGAGTTGTCGTCACTAATTGATTGGCGAAGGGTAGCGAACGACTTCAACTCCGTGGAGACGAACGTGGCCAATTGTTGAACGATTGGTTCCAACGTTGTCTTTGTGGCATCGACGCTCTCCTGTAAGGACTTTAACAGGGAAGAGGCGTCAGAGAATAGTTTATCGACTTTTTCGGTCGCAGCCTCACATGCTTTCGTCGAGGCGTCAATGGCGGCAGTGGCTGAAGCGACTGAAGCTTGCTGAGCCTGGGAAAAGGCATCAACGATCTTCTGAAGAGCAGCTTCAGAGAGAGAGGATTGAGAATCGGAGGATGAAGCAATAAGCAGGTCAACCTTCTCATGCAGCTCCTTAAGATGTTTCTTCGTTACTGGAGCTTCCTCATCATCGTCGCTTTGGACCTGAAACGGACTGAAATAGACCGAATCAAATTGCATGTTCTCCCCGCCAAGGAAAGGGTTATCTCCGTCAGAGGCATGACCGGGAGATGGAGGTGGTGGTGAAGCTGGTGGTGTAGTGGTGTGAGTGGGTTCAGGTTGAGTTTGAGGAGGGGTAGGTTCGGTTTGTGTTTGAGTGGGAGTAGGTTCGGGTGGTTGTTGGGTTTCGGTTGTGTGTATGGGTTCGGTTACTGGTGGTGGTTCGGTTGCATCGGTATGAACCCCCGTATCAGATACGTTGGTTGGAACCTTTGCAGTAGCAGTTGTTGCATCGGTGAAAATGGGTGGTGGTATAGGGAAAGAGGTTTTAGGAATGTTGGTAGTGGGGATTATGGTGGGAATGGAAGTGGGAATTGTTTGAGTAGGAGAGGGGATTGGTGAGGTATGGATTTCCATGTCAGGAGTAGGTGATCTAGGTGGGGTGTTGCCTCTTGGAGGGGTGTTGCCTCTTTGAGAGCCGTCCGAATCCGAACTCTCACCCTCCGACTCATCGGAAGAGGAAGCGATAAAGAGCTTTCGCTTTGGTTTTGTCTTTCGCCTCTTCTGCTGCGGGGACTGAGCAGGTTTAGTAGCCTTCCTCTTTTTGGGAGAAGGGCCTTTAGCCCCTTTCGCCACTTGCTTTCCTTTTTCTGCCTTTTTGCCTCTTGAAATAGGCTTATCGGCATCATGTATAGACTTGAGCATCTCCTGTGTGAGCTCCCTCGGTCCAGACTGTTTGAACTCCTTAATAGTCCGGATGATCCGGCTGTCAGATGGAACATCGCCGTACATGGTCTCCAGAATAGAGCCAATGAATGAGAACTTTGATGCATCTGAGACGATAATCTTCGTGGTATGAAAAGTACCGATCGCAGACATCGATGCACCGGCAGCAGTGGGGACATCAAATTTATCCATCGCCCATTTTGTGATGAGAGCCCAAAACCTGGCATACGACACCTCAGAATGTCGTGAAGAAGAAGAGAGGCTTTGGATGAGTTGTTGCCAGAGAACCAACCCATAATCGACGTTGATCCCATTGTAGACACCGTACATGATCGACAGGAAGAGTCGACTAGAGCCATCGGATCCTGAGCTCCGTTCAGATAAACCTTTAAAAAGAACAGCGAACAGACCGTTCCACTGTGGCGGCAAGCAAGACTTTTTAAATTTCGCGACGGAGGTGAGCACCTCCGTGTACCCCATGTTGTAAAACATACTGTAGATATGGCCAATCGGAATCGTCTCCGGATTAACCCTGGAAGGGTCAGCAGCAAACCCTAGCAATACGCCAAATCGTTGCTTTGAAATCGAGGTCTTGTGATCAGAAACCTCGAAGAAAACCCTATCGACTGCTTTATCATAATGTGCAGTCGCGTATACCTGCGAGAGGAGCTCCATAGGCACAGATTCAACCTTAGAAAGTGCAGGAGCGATCGGCGAGTACTTCAGGCACTCAATAATCGGGAACATGTAGGAATCATACGCCTGAGGGGTTAAATCGATCACCAAACACTGTTGAGGGCGAATGGGAAGGATGTGGGAAGTAGCGTGAAATGACGATGATTCTGCCATTGTTGAAGTTGGAAAGAAGAAGATGAACAGTAAGGGTTTAAGGGAATTTTTGCTCTCTTGGGAATTCGGATGCAGTAAAGAGGTAAATGGGAGAGGAGACTGCCTTTTATAGTGGGTGTAAGGAGAGAGAAAAATCCATTCAAATCTTCTATCGAAATACGAAAGGTTTTTCCGGAATGACAGATGTGTGACAGTTAAGGTATGCGATGATCACCATGAGAGAGAATGTCAGATTCCTTGTAACACGCCGCCCAACAAGCGCCGTTTCTGAAGAAACCGTTTCAAATCCACACGCGCCTTTATGTGCCAGATTGGAATCGCTTCAAATTCGCACACGCGTCCACAATGTCAGTTAAAGAATGGGCGTTTCAAATTTGCATGCGTCCCTTTTTACCGCCGTTTGAAATTCAATCCGTTTATCTCCCGCCTGAGTCAGCAACCCTTCATCTTATCTTTTGAATGGCATCTTTTGAATAAGTCTCCCACGTGGATTATTTTTTACCACAACTTGTAAATAACCTCCAATTCAGTAAAATAGCCTGTAATTATTAGTACCAAAATTTTGGAAAATCAAAGATTTTCGTGCTAAGAGTGTAAAAAGAAAAGAAATAAAGCAACTCTTTTTAGGAATAAATGTGATGTCAATAATGACACGAAACAAATGATCCCGGGCACGAATCTCTTCCTTCAAGGTCAAGAGAGACCTTAAAGTGTTGATATGGTTTCCCGTTGAATGACGATCAAACACATATTAAGAAATGTTGAAAGGCTTCTTTTAATTAAGCTACGTAAGGGTGGCTTTTGCTTTGATACAACAATTCTAATCTTGAAATAAGAAAGAAAGTGAACAAAGTACTTGTGAGACCGGTGTAGTCTGTTGAACAAGTAGGTAGGAATTAATTTTAAAGTGGCTTGGAAAATATGAAAACTCAACACAAAAAATAAAACTAGATTCCAAGGGAAGAAATGTTATGGGGTTTAACAATTTCATAGGAATCACACAAAATAAATTTTGAGATTTCATCAAGGTACATCCGTCAATTCTTTGGTGAAAACTTGAGCAAATTAATTGTTCACCGTCAATTCAGATTTGGTGTTGAATTTTGGGTTTCACTCAGCTCGTAGTGGCACGAACCTAAGATCATAAACACAGTTGTTGTGTAACCATAAACCTCAGTGGTAATTTCTGAGAGTCTCAAGGGTTACGTTGATGAAACGAATGTAATGGAGAAATGTAATGGAGATGGTGTAAGAAAGTAAAGTACCTCAGCTGCAAAAAATAAAGATCAAGCAGAAAAACTCTTATCTCATATGAGAAGAGAGTGAGGTAGCTCACGATTAGAATAAATGTGGTAGCCTAATTGGAAAGACAAGGTTTGTTTATACCAGGTCATTAAGGCTATTATTCAAAATCTTATGAGGCTTGGGACACATACATCAGCATGCTTCTAGGAACACTTAACTAATCCAACAATTTTTATCCCCATAGACGAACGAACACACAAATAAAATAAAAAAAATATTTTTGGAGTTTTTGATATATAAAGAAAATAAATTAAATAAAATTAAAAAACAAGCAAGAAGAAAAAAAAATAAGATTTAGAAAGATTAAAAAGAACTTTGGAAAATTTGGTAACCGAACCCGAACGTTCGGTTGGTTTCGGTTTTGAAAAATTTTGGAAAACCGAACCCGAGCGTTCGGTTGGTTTCGGTTTTGAAAAATATTGGAAAACCGAACCCGAGCGTTCGGTTGGTTTCGGTTTTGAGAAATTTTGGAAAACCGAACCCGAGCGTTCGGTTGGTTTCGGTTTTGAAAAATTTTGGAAAACCGAACCCGAGCGTTCGGTTGGTTTCGGTTTTGAAAAATTTTGAAAAACCGAACCCAAGCGTTCGGTTGGTTTCGGTTTTGAAAAATTTTTAGAAACCAAGGAATTTTGACATTCAAGTAGGTAATACTTTAGACGAGTAGATAAACAACTTTGTACAAGAAATTTACAATCAAGAAAACTACCTTTGAAATGATGAGCAAGTGCAGATGATGCAACCGAACCCGAACGTTCGGTCAATTTCGCTTCTTACGATTGAGGTCGAGAGGTAGTTTGTGGTACTGATTCTGATTCCATCATACCTAGCCCTTGTAGAATTTTGTTGAATGAGGCTTCGGGAAGAGCTTTGGTAAAGACATCAGCCAGTTGATCAGTGGTTCTAACAAAGTGAACTTCAACATTTCCATCTTCCATGTGATCTTTGATGAAGTGATACCTCAGTGCTA
The DNA here is from genome assembly GCF_051521515.1 of Lactuca serriola. NCBI lineage: Eukaryota > Viridiplantae > Streptophyta > Magnoliopsida > Asterales > Asteraceae > Lactuca > Lactuca serriola. Next base: position 187,420,369 of record NC_136412.1, on the reverse strand, counting down.
TGTGTTTGGTTTTGGAGTGTTGCACTGGGTTATGACAGATCCTAATTGCACTTTCAGAGTCGCAATATAGTGGGATCTTTTTCATATTGAGTCCATAGTCTCTGAGTTGACTCTGGATCCAAATCACTTGAAACGTGCAGGATGCAACTGCAATGTATTCAGCTTCTGCAGTGGACAAAGACACACACGTTTGTTTCTTTGACTGCCAGCTAACCAACTTCCCGTCAAGGAATTGGCAGCCACCAGTTGTGCTTTTTCTGTCGAGTCCACAACCTCCAAGGTGCGCATCTAAATAGGCTTGAACGAAGAAGCCTGAGTTGGAAGGATACCATAGACCTAGAGAGGTGGTTCGCTTGAGATAACGTAGAATGTTCTTCACTGCAATCATGTGAGGTTCGCGTGGATTTGCCTGAAATCGAGCACAGTAACAAACAGGAAACATTATGTCAGGCCTGCTAGCAGTGAGATACATTAGTGAGCCTATCATTTGTCGATAAATCGTAATATCAACAGCCGGTTTGTCCAGGGATGGGGTGAGCTTGGTGCCGAATGCCATTGGGACTTTGACTTTGGAGTCTCCCATCATACCAAACTTTGCTAGGAGAGTCTTCGTGTAAGCTTCCTGATTGATAAAGATGCCTTCGGGTCCCTGTCTAATATTTAAGCCAAGGAAAAAGTTAATAGGACCCATTGAGCTCATTTCAAATTTAGTCTCCATCAGCTTTCTGAATTCAGCTGTTAGGCTGGGATTCGTTGAGCCAAAGATGATATCATCGACATAAATTTGAAGGATCATAAGGTGGTTACCTTCCTTTTTGCGAAACAAGGTTGGGTCAACCAAACCTTGTTTGAATTTGGACATCTTTAAAAATTTAGTCAGCGTTTCATACCAGGCTCTCGGAGCTTGTTTCAGTCCATACACGGCTTTATCCAAAATATAACAATGATTAGGATACCTTTCATTTACAAAGTCAGGAGGTTGCTCCACATACACAGTTTCTTCGAGTTCACCATTGAGGAATGCACACTTGACGTCCATTTGGTAAACCTCAAAGTTTTTGTGGGCAGCATAGGCTAGAAATATTCTTACAGATTCCAGCCTAGCTACGGGAGCGAACGTTTTTTCATAATCAATCCCTTCCTCCTGACAGTAGCCTTTCACGACCAGACGAGCTTTGTAGTAATTACGGTTCCTTCCTTGTCCATTTTGTTCCTAAAGACCCATTTAAGACCAACAACCGAGGCATCTGGAGGAGGTTGAATAAGACGCCAGACTTTGTTCCTTTCAAATTCGTTCAGTTCATCTTGCATAGCTTGAACCCAATCGGAGTGATCAAGAGCAATATTAACTGTCTTTGGTTCAACTTTTGATACAAATGAGTTAAACATGCAGAATTCGACTTTAGAAAACAAGGAAGTCTGTTTTGCCTTGAGTTGTGATCGAGTCAGAACTTTTTCAGATACATCACCAACAACTTGAGAAATAGGATGATCCCTGGTCCATTTGGTGAGAGGAGGGTAGTTTGGATCAAAGGTTGGATCTACTTCAACGTTTATCATTTCTTTTAGTTCAGACTGGATTTCATCGTCGTAAGACATGTCAGCATGCTCCCCCTCGATAGATGAACTTTCAGGAATGTTTTGAGCTTCAGAGGTTTCTTGAGGTGTGGAGCTTTCAGGCGTTGATGCACCTTCGGATGGTGTGGCACTTTCGGTTGGTGAAGTGCTTTCGGTTGGCAAAGTGCTTGGATCCCCCTCAACTTGTGAGCTTGGCAGGGATGATGATGGTGGATTCTCCCCCTCGACAGAAGCATTGGGTGATGGAGGTTCGTCAGAGATTGATCCTCCTTCATTTATTCTCCTTGCAGCTTCTTCGACAATTTGCCTCATGTGATCTACTTTATTATCTGCTGCGCCTGCTTCTGAGAGAGTGGCTTTCTGTGGTTCGTCGAATAGCTCCAGAAAATTCTCATATAGATTAGCGATCGAGACCGTAACCTGGCCAGTTAGAGGAAAGATTTCCCCTGCAGTGTTTTCACTGGCCTTTAGCTTTTTGACATAGCTATCATCGAAGGTTACGTAGTAAGTCTCTTCAATTTTCATTGAACGCTTGTTTAAACCCTTTACGCCTTAGAAGTGAGAGAATATCCCAGAAATATCCCTTCGTCGGCTTTGACATCGAACTTGTTTCGGTGTTCTTTGGAATTGAAAATGAAACACCTAGAACCGAACACATGGAAAAACTTCACATTGGGTTTCCTGTTGTTGAGAATCTCATAAGGAGTGAGCGAGAATCGCTTGTTGAGATATGACCTGTTCTGTGTAAAACAAGCAGCAGAAATAGCATCAGCCCAAAAATAAAGAGGTAAGGAAGCGAAACTTAGCATGGTACGGGCGGCTTCACACAAAGATCGGTTTCGTCTTTCAACAATCCCGTTTTGTTGAGGAGTGTAGGGAGCTGAGAAGTTGTGACTAATTCCCTTTTCCGCCAGGAATTCTTCGAATTCTCTATATTTGAATTCCAGACCATTGTCGCTCCTGATGTTGCGAACAACCTTCTTCAGCTGTACTTCAATCTGCTTGATGAACACCTTTAGCTTGGGAGTCGCTTCAGATTTAAGCTTCAGAAAGAACACCCATGTAAAACGCGAAAAGTCATCAACAATAACAAGAATATACGTGCTACCACCGATGCTTTCGATAGATGAAGGACCACACAAATCAATATGAAGTAATTCAAAGTGGTTCAACAACTTTAGTGTTTATTATAGATGGGTGACTTTGACGACTCTGCTTCCCCATTTCACATGCAGCACACAGATGGTCTCTATCGAACTTGAGCAGTGGAAGACCTCGAACGTGACCTCCAGTGACAAGTTTGTTGATGTCCTTAAAGTTAAGATGAGAGAGCCTTCGTTGCCACAGCCAACTTTCGTCAGATTGCGCTATTGATAACAAGCAGATAGCTGGGTTTCCTTTGATGGGTTTGAGGTTTAGAGGAAACATTTCACCTTTGCGTTCAGATTTGAGAATGACTCTTTTCGTCTTCTTCTCAATTATTTCAGAACCCTCGTCATCGAATGAGACTTTGAGACCGGTACCTCCAACAAGCTGAGATACACTGATGAGGTTGTGTTGTAGCCCTTCCATGTATGCAACCTTCCTTATCGTGAAATCACCATTAGTAATCATTCCATATCCTTTTATGGTGCCGAAGGTGTTGTTCCCGAACATGACGTTTCCACCATTTGAAAGAGACCTGTATTCCCTTAGTTCTTCTTTCCTCCCTGTCATGTGATGCGAGCAGCCACTATCAATGTACCATTCTTCGTCAAACTGTTCGTCACTAATAACCTGCAAAATTAAGCAGATTTAGGAACCCAAAGTTTCTTGGGTCCTCGTGAGCCTTTCACAGGAACAGGAATAGTAAGAGAGATGTCAACAAGATATGTTCGTTTTATTAGTGTTGTTTCATACTTCTTTTTTATGGTAAAAACTTTAATTTTATTAGGATTTGGTTCTTTTGGTTTTGACTCTGGTTTAGACACCGAAACCTTCTCTTTCCCTTTTTGTTCAGCTGAAGATTGAGATTTTCGAGAAGGAACAGAATGGAATTCAGAAAGAGGTGGAGAATAATTGGAAGAATTAGAAGAAGTAGATGAGTGAGATTGAGAGGGCTTAGATTGAGATGACTTCTTGGCTGGAGACTCTAGGTGACCCTTTTGCTTTTGATCATTTGTGGGGCTGACCTTAGAGTTTTGATCTCTTTTGATTTCAGAACCGAACCTTTGCTTTCGGTTGGTTTCCTTTTCTGAACCGAACCTTTGCTTTCGGTTGGAGTTATTCTCAGAACCGAACCTTTGCTTTCGGTTGGTTTCGTTCTCTGAACCGAACCTTTGCTTTCGGTTGTTGTGGCTCTCGTGCATTTCAACAGGATTTTTCTCATACTTCAGGTTCTTGTCTTGATGAGAGAAATAAGCATTCTGGGATTGCCAGAACTATTTTCTTTCAGAGAGATTCTTCCTGTATCTCTGATTCCTTTGATGTTTCTGATTTCTCATCTGCTTCGGTTGATGATGGATATTAGCTTTCGGTTTCGGTTTTTCTATGGCTGGTTCACTCTGAACTGAGGAAGCTTCACTTGAAGTTGTGACTTATTTTGCTGGAATTCCTTTTTCTTGAGGAATGTCTTTCGTACCGCTTCTGCTTGGCACATCGAAGTTATCAGGTTTATTCAAGGGTTCTGGTACGTATATCCCTTTGCTTTTCCATGAGGTCCTTTCAGACAAACCTACTAATTCATCAGCATTATCGATTGGAGCTGACCAGAAGAACTCATCGCAGCCATCCGCATTGTCTTCGTTTACAATAGCTGTGAGTTCAACAGTCTGATGTTCGGTTACGCCTGTGACCTTGTATACCTGATTTGGAGTAGTTCTAACCTTTTGATATACAACGGCTTTTTCTGCTAAGATCGGGGACTTTTGTTGGGACAATCGAGCGAATTCCACTGAATTTTCTGAAACTAAATTCTTGTGGTTTTCAGGTTCGCTTTTCACAAATTCTGAGCAGTCAACCGTGTCCTCTACAGAAATTTCACTCATATTGTCATCCTCATTAAGCTCAGATGCATTTTCAACATCAATTTTGTTTTCTGAGCTCAAGTTGGAGTTTAAAGAGTCAAATTTTTGTATGGTTTCGGTTCTCAGTTTAAGTCTATCATTTTCATCCAAAAGGTTTTTAAGCATGTCTTTATGGTCCTTGGATTTAATGAAAGATTCTATTTTGTCTAGTCCATACATATAGGTCGGATTGACGTCATCAGATGATATCACACTCTCACAATTGTAAGCTTCAGCATCAATTTCATCCTCCTTAAACTCAAGGAAGGGCAAAATCATGCGATGAATCTTTTGTCCTATTTCACAATCCAAGTGAAGCTGAGTAATATTAGTGTAAAGACGTTTGGCAATTAAACAAAAAACATTTCATTGTTTCAACAACTTTAAATTGTCTCTTTGCAAATAAATGTTTTCATCTTTTATTTTGACTAATTCTGACTCCTTCAATTCGATCCACATGCGTCGTTCCTCACTCTTCGAAGACACCCTGCTTAATTGATCAGTTAGGTTAGAATTGGTGACTCGAGTTTGAGTTAAACTACTATCTAGATGAGAAATTCTTTAATTAAAGCTTTTTAGTTCTTTTTCATATGAGCATTGTGGGACTTTAAATGAAACAAACACCGATTGTACCTTCTTGATGAGTTCATCGAGCTCGTTGAACTGCACGCTGAGCGGTTTGGCTGTAAAGCACATATCCTGCTGCTCCTTCGGTTCATTGCATCCACCATCAGTGTTGTATCCCCTCATCTGAGATACGTCAGACACCATCAAGCATCCTCCTCCACTGTTTTCCTCTTTTTCCACACAAGCCTTTTCATGAGAGGGCTTCCTCACTTCATCGTCTTCAGAATCGGTTGACCAAACCTCCACGCCACCGAACTCGTCATCAACAACCGAACCCTGCACAATTAGAGCATTCATAGAAGGGTTAGCAGTAGATTTCTTCTTCCTTATCTCATCAAGCTTTTTCTGCAACAAAGATTCTTCATCCTTTTCCTCATCCTTTTCAGCCATCTTTTTGAGGACACAATCCTTTGCATAGTGGTTCTTTCCCCCACAATAGTAGCAGCTTACTCCAGAATCACCTTCCGCCTTCGGTTCCTTCTTAGACTCTTCAACCTTCGGTTCGTCTTTAACCTTTTCTGAGCTATAACTCCCCTGCCAGTTTCGGTTTTTGTTGTTGGAGAATCTCTTCTTGATGAACCTCTTGGGGTTAGATACCATCATAGCATAATCTTCGGACGTGAGATCATAATCCTCCAAGTTGAGGTCTTCGTCCTCCATTACAGCTTTACTTTTGGACAAGAGGGCTAACGAACCTAGGCTTGAAACCACATTCTTTTCCTGCAACACAATCTTCTCCTGAGATTTGAGAATACCCACCAGTTTCGCCAAGAAATATGATTTAAATTGCTCATGGGCTTTAACTGTGGACACGACTGCCCTCCACTATGATCTTAGACCATTTAAGAACGTAACCTTCTACTCAATAAGCTTTCTTTCGATGTCATGTTTGATCATCTTGCTAAGAAGATGATTGAAGCGATCAAACGTTTGGGTCACGGTTTCTTTGGTTCCTTGCCTAAATTCACCAAACTCAGACAAGAGTAATGTTTGAATGGAGTGTTCTAGATTTCTTTTGCCATCGTGCATGAACTTACAGTTCACGTAACCTGTCCCATATTTCTTTTGCCATCGTGCATGAACTTACCAGCCTGAAAGTGTCGGACTGAAGGGCGAATCTGATCAATCTTAATGCCTTGATATTGCACTGAAATTTATCCTTTTCATCTTGCGCAATATCTTTAACATCTTTCAGAAGATCATTATACTCCTTTTGAGTTTTAATAATCCTTGAAGTTGCAGAATGAGAAAACGGTCCATTAATGATTGCTTCCCAGATGAGGTATCCATTATCCTCAGATCCTATAACATAATCTTCAAAGTGATGCGCCCAGACTTCATAATCATGGGTGTACAGAATGGGAATTTTCGTGGTAGATCCAATGTTGTTCGAAATATTGATGGGATTCGATTGTGACTCGTCCATAATGATCGAATAACCTGTTTAAAGATCAGACTTGTAATAAATCAGATTAGGGCAAAACAATAAATATCAAGATATGTCAATAATGAGATGACGGCTCAATACATATCAGTAATTGCGGAAAACCCTAATTGAAACCTTTTTCACAGAAAAGAAGTGTATCGATTACACAGCCTCCTGCTCTGATACCAATTGATGAGATTAAAAATTAATCTTGAAGATCGATTAGATCTTCAAACAGGTAAAATAAAGATTAAACAGCAAGAACACGAAAACAATAAACAACTCAAGAATGAATCAAACGTGTCGAATGATTATAAAACAACCCTCAGAAGAGCTCGATCAAAAACATCAACTATAGAGGGTTAAAAAGGTTTACAGGAACGATAAAGAAAATCAAAGCTATCGTAATTCTCTATCTTGTATTCTTGATCGTTAACCTAATATGCATGCAAGCATATTGTTATATAGTAAACCTAACAGGCTCACGGTTGGACAGGCCCAAACCGGAGTACAAAATAATTGAACAATTAAACGAGCCCAATGACGCAATATTAAAAAAATCTGCAACCCAACACTTATGTTATTTATAAGTTGTTAAAACATTTCAAAACTCTTCAAAAGGTTATGATACTTTATAGTTATACAAAACTCCATTTTTAAAGTATACGCATAACTTTGTAGATAAATGAGTCTTTTCAGTATCAGTCTAGTTAGAGCATTAGTAAACCATTACAGGTATAGTTTAAGAGAATGCTATTCATTACTTCTAGTACAATGAAGCACACACAGAACAGAACAGAACAGAACAGAACATAACATAACTAAAAAGATAATTTGCTATAGCATGATAACACGCAGACAGGATCTAAATTTAATGTGAATTACACGGCTTGCATGGATTTGCTCGGGTCGCGTTTGGTTCCCTCAATCTCCATACATGAGAGCGGGTTAGTAGGGGTTCTAGATTTCACATTATGACCATAATAAAACACACTTATGTTTTAGGTTGATAGTACCTCCGTATGTCATTATAAACGACATCAGGGTACTCACTTTCTCCCATTACTTTCATAAAGTGTCGGTAACACTTGAAGGTTGATATATTCTCTAATCGAGGTAGGTTATAAACTATGGAGAATGTACTTTACAGTTGACAAAGGAACAGTAGAGTCTTGGTAGAAGACTGCTTTCAAAACAATCGAGTCTTGGTAGAAGGCTACTTTTAAAGGTTAGGACCATAATGCTAATCTTATGATTCCTTAATATATACACTATAGGATACATATATGCTAATAGATTCCGATAGCTAATAGGAGGTGTTTTCCCCGCCTCATTGCCTGTTCTCGTTGGATTGGGGTCTTGAACTGAGTTCCCACAACCCGAATATATATATTTATGCGTAGTATACATTAAGTCATCATAAGGGTACCAGGTATGGATCAGGTCATAGGACACAGGGTCAATGCACAGTTTTTCCTAGTACAAAACTTTTGTTTCAAAGTCAGTACTTTTGATATACAAAACTAGCGATTTCCCAGTTAAGGGCTTAATCCATTTTATTAAGCCAGTACAGTTTTAAAGACTTTAAGTGAGTTAACTCTATAATACCTTAGTTTATACACCATGTTTATATATAAGACTAGTATCCGACAGCTAGTAGCATGTGTGCTCTTCGCTGTATGTCCTGTTCCCGTTGGATGTGGGCTTACACCGAGGTCACCCAATCTACTATCTACCCGATATCAAATTATATATAGCAATATAAACAAAGCTATTATAAAAGTAATCACCATAGTCAATATTTTATTATAAGAAATATAGGATTTTTTAAAATGAACTCTCCATTTGATTTAAAGGAACCATTACAAATAACTCCATGAGTAACAAGTGAATACACCATGGTTACATATGACAACGATCTAACAACCAATGGAATGTGTGCTATCCGCCTTACTCACTGTACCCCGTTGGGTTGTAAGTTGAGGGCAGATGCGCACAATCGATTGTTTGTTTACTCCAAATATATATAACTTGTACCCACTTAGTACGCATAGAAAGGCTTGTAGTGTCATTTTACTTAACTTCCATTAAAGTTTGAAATATAGGATTTTCTAGAGGAACATGCGATCATTTCAAAACAGAACTTACAACTTACATTACTTTTACATATACTTTGTCCACATTTTACAGCTTACTCACATCACTAAAATCTTATGAACTCACCAGCTTAATTGCTGATCAAGTCTTTCAAATAACTTGTATTCTCAGGAGACTATTAGACAGGTGCTCGTGCTGGGACTTCAGAAGATGGAGCATTATAGCTTCAAGTCTTGTTTTGTTATTTGTTTATGACTTCTATGTTTTGTGAACACATACATTGTAAACACTTTCTTTCTAAATGAAATGGTTGTTCATTACTTGCTTACCATATACATATTTCGTGATACTTGACATGACGTCCTCCACCCCCGAACGTTTCCGCCGTTCCGGTTTTGGGGTGTGACAGATTGGTATCAGAGCATTGTTTATAGTGAACTAAGTATATCAACCGATAAAAGATATACGTCTATAAATACAATTGGGCTTAAGTGCTCTGGATAATGATATATTAAGAGTATAACTTCAAGTTATAAAAATATACCTACTTGCTCATACATGTACATAATAGAACTAGGATCACGAGGAGAAGAGAACTAAAAGTATTTAGAGGTTGGACACTTTCGTCAACCTGAACAGTTATGTAATCATAGCTAGGATCAATATAGCCTGATCAACTATATTCATTCGAGATGTGACCAACATGTGTTTGGAAATGATGTGGTGTTGCAACAGGGTTAAAACTTACCAGAACACCAGTCAAGAGAACGCCAGAACAAGTACAGTTAGATTTAGAGTACTATGGAAGTATTCTATGATACTATAACGCGATAACGATTTTAGATCATACCAAGTACATTACGTTAGGATACTATAGGAGTATTTTAGTCCAGATACATAACCAATGTGATAACATAAAAGACCCTTGCGGATAAGTCTATAATCTTACAGGTTATATTCATAAAGTTTTATATATAATCAAGACCTTATAGACATAGAATCTGTGACCGACGCTTCGCTATCCATTCCTTTTAAGGAAGTAGTGTTGAGGTGGGATCAATTGTTCGAAGGTCTATTTGATCTTCAATTATATACAATACCAACTGGTATACCTAGTATAATTATAGGAAGATTCTGTAAGGATCACCCCATAAAGTTACCTTAAAGCTCATAGGTTCTTTAGTCACTTTCATTCTCGCACGACAAGCCCAGATAAACGTAACCACTTCCTCATAGTAGACAACAGAGGAGTTCAGGAGGAACAAGGACAAACCAATGAGAAGATTTCAAGGAAAGATCAACCGATGTAACCAAAAACGTCTTACGCGTCACACTAATAAAATATTAACTAGGTTAAATTAGCGAGCGAGTGGAAACACTGCTCACATTTCATGTGTTAGAATTATTTTCTTACATGCAACTGGTAACAGTTATTCAGGAAACAGATATTCATTCGAGGATAAATTATTTCAAATTCATAGAGTTTATTTGGTATAGACTCATTTATGAATCCAGAACTAGGATAACTTTGTCTTTTCAGCTTTCGGCTTGTGTCCGTTGCTATAGACTTATTCCGTCTCATCTTTGTTTTCTTTTAGCAAATATGCCTCCTCGCAGATCACCCAGACACGCTACTCCGATAACTCCCATACCTTCTCCACAAATCGATGCAGCAACTCTGAACGCTGTAGTGGCCGTGGCTGTGGCAACAGCCATGGCACAATATCAATCCACCAGTACAGGTGGAGACGAAGCGCCTACCGATTCTACTCAAGGTGAGGTCCCTGTGCGCCAGGGAGAGTTCTCCTACAAGGACTTCACCAGATGCCAACCACTGTCCTTTAAAGGGACTGAAGGAGTCATTGCCCTCCTGCAATGGTTCGAGAAAACAGAGTCAGTGTTCGAAATCTGTTTATGCCCCGAAGGAAGCAATGTGAAGTTTGCTGCCTGCACCTTCGATGGCAAGGCCCTAACATGGTGGAACAGCCATGTTAAGTCACTGAACCTATCAGTGGCGAACTCCATAGGTTGGGAAAACCTAAAGGAGTTAATGCGGGAAGAATATTGCCCGTTAGGCGAGATTCAAAAACTGGAACAAGAGCTGTGGGATCTCACTATGGTCGGCTCAGACATAGTGACCTACACGGACCGGTTCAGCGAACTAGCAGCTCTATGCCCCGGGATGATTACCTCGGAAAAGAAGAAGATAGAGAGATACATTTGGGGTCTGACTGCTCTGACCCAAGGAAATGTGTTATCTTCTAACCCAGCCACATTCGATAGTGCTAAACGCTTGGCTCAGCGACTCATCGATCATGGAGTCCGCCACAGCCTAAAAGTTCCTATTCCCGAGTCATCAAGGGAAAAGGACTATAATCAAGAGTCGGAGAACAAGAGAAAGAAGAAGCGAACAACACAAGACATCCCGCAAGAGCAACAAGCGAGTACTATGTACACCGCTACGACGCCTACTGCTTCAGCATCTGCCAGTCGTTATGCTGGAAATCTTCCAAACTGTGGAAAGTGCAACTTTCACCACACAGGAGTGTGCCGGGAAATGCAGTGTTTAAACTGCCACAGAAAGGGACACACAGTCCATTACTGCAGGGCACCGGCCCAACCGATCTCCCAAGTCCTTGGAACTGAAGAAAACCAAGCCTGCTATGGCTGTGGTGAGACTGGACACCGTCAGAAGGACTGCCCGATAATCAGGAACTCAGGCGCGGATGGACGTATTCTGATGATCACCGTAGGAGAATCTACCCCGGAGTCGTCGACGAGTAGTGGTACGTTTTCAAAATAGTATTTACTTTTAAAAATTAATTTATATTCATATAATATTAAAATTTGGGGATAACACTTAAAAGTAACAATAACAACCCACATGTTGAAATAGGTCGTAATATTCAGGAGAACTAAAGAATCCCATAGAGAAGCTATTATGGCTCACCATATACATCAGGGTTGTGCACAACTGAGAGGTTGCAGACTTAGAGTGAGTGACTCCTCTTAGGTCTCCTTCCTTAATTGGTTGAGGATTTGAGGCAGAGATGCTCAGTCGACTGCCTGGCTCATCTTAAGTATTTGCAACTTGTATATGACGGGCGATGGTAGTGGTACCATGGGGGATCATAGTATAAAAGTATCCCTTCAGTAGGTAAAGCACTTTTATTTGTATGTATGTGCACATAGCGGTACGATACATAGGAGTGTTAATTTCAAAAGAGAAAACAGGAAACACTAGTACAAAAATGACCTATGGTCACACTTTTGCCAAAACCGCCCAGCCACACTTTTGACTAAAACTGTGTCTAAAGGTTATTGCTAAAATTCTGTCATTGTTGTAGTGACATTTTAAGTTATATTTCATGACCATTAGTAATATAGTTGAAACATTTAGACACGTTTAAACATAACAAATGTGACAATTATTAGCCACACCGGAAAAATGAGGCCAAATGTCACCATCCGCCACATGTTTGTCAGATATATGGAAAAACTTTGTGATGGTTTTTTTAAGAGACAATATATTGTTATATGGTCACATGAAACAAATGTGTATGTGGCTGTATCATGGAGCAAATTTTGACATTTGAATGCAACATAACTAAAAGGCAATATATGGTCACATTAATTATTTGTGTGTCCCTACTATAACATTTATTACACACTGATTAAGAGCAACCAAACAAGTAACTATAAGTACTTTATGGTCATGTTTAGTGTATTATGTGTGTCTAAAAATAAACATTTGTCATGATAAAAGAAAAAAAAATGTATAACTATAAGTATGTTATAGTCACAGTGAAAGATGTTATGTGTGGCTAAAAGGTAAATCATGTTCGTGAAAAAAGAAAATACTTGTAACTATAAATAATTTATTGTTACTTTTTACAATTTGGTGTGTGTATAAAAGTAAAATATAGTCATTATTAAAGTAAAAAATTGATTATAAGTATTTAATTGTCATTGATTAAATTATTAGGTGTGTAAAAGCAAAAAAAAACAAAAAAATAAAAATCTTTTGTTAAATACAAAACATATGACTGTGAGTATTTTATTACCAATTTTTAGAACACATAGTCATGATTTAATATCTTATGCTTGTTTAATAGTTAACAATAGTCATGATACAAGAAAAAAATATATGACTGTTAGTACTTTGTGGACATTTATTTATTTCATATGTGTGATTACAAGTAAAAAATATTAATAATCTTAAAAAAAACATGTGACTTTTAGTATTCTACAACCATGTTTTAAAGGAAAAAAAACAAGTACTATAAGTATTATATGGTTACGATTTAATGAAAGAAGAACCTTGAACTAGAAGTGTTGTATGATTACGGTTTAATTTTTACGTGTGACTAAAAGTAAACAGTTGTCGTGAAAAAAGAACATATCACTATTAGTATTTCATGGTTACCGTTTAATGCTTATGTGTGTCGAAAATGAAGAATTTTCATGATAAAAGAAATTAAAACATTTGCGTATAAGTATTATTATACCGCCATGTTCTACTATATGGGGTGTCGAAAAGTGAATATTTTGTTATGTAACACAAAAAGAAAACATGTGACCATAATTATTCTTTTGCCAATGTTTAATAGTTGAACTCTAAACATCTTTTGCAAAAATAGTCAAAGTAAATATAATGATGGTTTAATTGATCATTGATGAAATAAAATATTATAAATTCATAAAATTTGAATAGAAACTAAATTATATTAAATTAAATTGCTAACACAGAACTTGGAATAGTATAATTACAACGAGAGAAAAACAAAGTACACTCTTATAATTAGAGTTCTCGATCATTAATCCACAATTTTGTTAAAAACAAATAGTTTAGCAATAAGGGTATTATTGTCAATTTTGGGTTAAAACATAAATGAGACAAAGGAGTTTTAATTCTAATTAATATACATCAAGCAATTGACAATTTTTTCAGGGAGACCTAGTAGCAACTGCCAACAAGCATGCACTCATTCGAGCAAATTTCAAAGAAACTTTTTTTTTCTCTTTCAGACAACCAACTTTGGGGTATCGAGCACCAGACAACAAAACGTAAAATTAATAACACCAGGATCAAGGATTCTCATGTGCCTGATACAAACAAATGAAATCATTAGACTCAGAAAAATGTAGCAAAAATATTACTTATAAACATGTAAATCATGGGATGTTCACAGTTGAAATAAAACAAATGCAAGAATTAGAATGTGAATGAGAAATTTATACCTTATGTATGACTATACCCGGACAGTCAGTCCGAAAATAATCATTCCGTGATTCTTTACGCAAGTCAAGTGGATCTACACGTGGCAATATATTGTCATTGTGAGGAAAAAGTACAGTACTAAATTCCTCATCGACATCGTCATACGTATCTCTATAATTTTTGGGAGGTGTCATAAAGACAATTGACCATTTTTTATTCAGTTGGTCTGTAACGTAGAACACTTGTCGTGCTTGTGAGGCCAATATGAATGGATCATCTTTGTGGCCTAACCTACCAAGTTCAACTAAGGTGTACCCAACCGGATCCTTCTTGACTCCGTTTTTATTGTCAACCCAGTCACACATGAAAAGAGGAATTTTTTTAAAATGATAATCTATTACCCATATCTCTTTTACAACCCCATAATAAGAGTTTTGGTCATAGGTTACAACTTCATTAGAAATATGCGTGTCAGTTGCCACTACACTAATCCCGCTGTTCTGATGAACTTTGCCTTCACGACATTTTGTACGAAATGTATATCCATTGATGTCATACGCATCGTATTTCAGTACATTGGTGTTTGGTCCATGTGAAATCCACCTAACGGTCTCTGATACACTTTCTTTTGAGACCAATAACTCTTTTTCAACCTAAATCATATTAGAAGGATAAGCTTCAACTCATATACAACAAAGAAAAAAATAATTTCAATATGAAAATAATGTACCTCCTCTCGTAACCATTGACCAAACATTTTACTGTGCTCATTCTCTAGCCATGCATTTCGTTTAAAAGGGTGTTGGTTTCTCAGAAATGCCTTGTGTCGACTGTAAATACATTGATTATTATTATATTAGATACACGATATTATAAAATTTTAAAATAAATACATACAGGTAAATAATACTTACTTAATATATGGTACAACTTCAGTTGTATTTTGCATTACATAGAAATGTGCTTTGATGAAGAGGTCTGGAGAAACTTGAACCGATCGACATGCTGATACTGGAGTGCCATCCCTAAGAGAAATACTATAGTCATCAATATGATTTCCAAAGTTGTTATGCTTCTCAAGTGGAATACCAACAGTATTCATATTTTTTTGGAATTCACTTAAAAACTCAATTGTCTCTTCTGCAATATTCTCTTCTGCAATGCAACCTTCTGGTTTATTTTTATTCCGCACGTGCCCCTTAATAACCTTCATACACCTTTCGAATGGATACATCCATCGAAAGCATACTGGACCACATAATTTTACTTCCCTAATTAGATGCACAGTTAAATGAACCATAACATCAAAAAATGATGGAGGAAAATATTTCTCAAGCAGGCACAATGTGACACATAATTCTTCTTGCAACTTATCGAGCTCCTTAACTTTTATTTCTTTGCTACATATTGATTTGAAAATGAAACAAAATCTGGTAATAGCATCCCTTGTGGATTTCGGCATAATAGACCGTATTGCGATGGGCAAAAATTGTTGCATGAGCATGTGATAGTCATGTGATTTAAGTCCGATAAGCTTCCTATCCTTTAGACTCACCAAACTAGAAAAATTAGAACAATACCCTTGTGGAACCCTTAAATTGTATAATGTTTCACAAAACATGGTTTTTTCCTCTGTTGTTAACGTGTAACTTGCTGCCGGAAGTGTGGTTTTGTTGCCTTCAATATGAACTTGTAACTCTGGCTTTAACCCAAAATGTGCCAAATCCAATCGAGCCTGCAATCCATCTTTTGTTTTGCCAGGAATGTTGAGCATTGTTCCAACTAGACTCTCACCTACATTCTTTTCGACATGCATAAAATCTATACAATGATGGACAAGATTATGCTGCCAATACCTAAGACGTCGATACCATATATTATATTTCTTCCAATATGTGTTTTCTTTGTTGCTAACATCTGAATAACACACTTCTTTTGATGTTCTTTTTTTTCTTTTTATCTTCCCACCTCTTCCTGTCGATGTTTTTTGGATGTCTGATTCCTTATTATTAGCTCCCTTTCCCCATTTATTTATAACATATTTGACATTGTTAAATATTTCTTCACCACTCAAAGGTTCTGGAGCAGTTGTGAACTCTTGTTCTCCATTGAACGCATGCCTTTGACTTCTAAAAGGATGCTTATATGGTAGATATCGTCTGTGACCAGCATAGCTCTGCTTCTTTGATTTAGGAAGTCTAATACAATGCGTTTGTTCCCCACACACTACACAACCTTTGTATCCACTATAAGGACAACCACATAATGTACCAAGAGCGGGGTAATCATTTATCGTCCATAACACAACTACACGTAGAGTAAACATCTCCTTTGAAGATACATCATATGTTTCGACTCCAACATCGAATAAGAGTTGCAAATCATCGATCAAAGGTGCTAAAAAAACATCAATATCATTTCCTGGTGTTCCTGAGATCAATAACGAGAGCATGATAAACTTTCTTTTCATACACAACCATGGTGGAAGGTTGTAAATGACAGTCAAAATAGGCCATACACTATGATTCCTATTTCCTCTATTCACGTCGACCCCGTCAGCCGAAATGCCTAGTCGTAGATTTCTTGGATCATTAGCAAATTCAGGATATCGTTTATCTATGGCAGCCCATGCGGGTGTATCTGCTGGGTGACGTAAAACATCGTCATGTATTCTATCGGTGGCATGCCATTTTAAATTTTGTGCTATTGTCTTTGATTGAAATAGTCGTTTCATTCTCGGGATAATGGGAAAATACCGTAACACTTTTGCCGGGATATTTTCATATATAATTTTTTCTTTCTCATCGACCTTCCATCTTGATTTCCCACAAGTGGGACATACTTTCACATCTTTGTACTCGTTCCTGTAAAGAATGCAGTCATTGATACATGCATGTATCTTTGTATACCCTGAACCCATTTCTTTCATTGCTTTCTTAGCCTCATAGGTACTACTCAACATTTCGTTACCTTCGGGTAACATCTTCTTTATCAAGACTAATGTTTCAGTAAAGCACTTATCTGAAACTCCATACTTACTCTTCAAGTTTAAGAGTTGCACAACTGCAGACAACTTTGTGAAGTTACGACACCCTTTGTATAGTGGTTTCTCAGCATCTTCAATTAGTGTTTGAAATTTGACATGATCTCCTATGAAAGTTTCTTCTGTGGCTTTAACCATGTCTATTGTATCTTCAGCATCCGTTGGAATTCCTATTGTGAAGCTCATGGATTCATCGACATATGTTGTGTTCATTGAGTAGTTGTCATTAAACGAAACATTTCTTGGTTGGTCCTCTTCTTCTCCATGCTTAATCCATTTTGTATAGTTTTGATCAATTCCATATCTGAATAAGTGATGATCTACTTCTGACACATGAAGACTTATGTGGTTTACACAATTAATACACGGACATGGAATTTTTATTTTTATTTTGGAATCTAGTGGGTCCATATTCATCGAGATCTTCAAATTGCGGACTGCATAATCCAAAAATGTTGCAACTCCATCGATGTAAGGCTTTTTGTGTCTATCAGTTCCCATCCAAGACTTGTCCATCTTTTTGTAAGGATCTGTTGTAAAAGATATTCATCCCAACATGTAAAATTTGATACGACATTGAACATTCAGTATGGTATGAAAAGTAAAATCACTACAAATTGGACTACATTAAAATAGGAGCAATTTGTTCGATAATTTAAAAAAATATGGGTCAATATTAGTCTAGTGTTCCTCCCCTGTTCGTTATTTTGTCCACTATGAAGTTTCCATTCTTCAAGTAAAATGATATCACAGAAACAAACTTAACATAAAAGATTACTATTACTGTTTTCGTGAAGTGCATCATCCTAGAAACCATTATGATAATTATTCAGCCACATAAATATTGTAAACCATGTTTCTACAGAAAATTACTAAGAATAATAACTAAATTGAACTGTGGTGGATTATGAACTGTGAATTGATCAAAGAGGTCACCTGGATGTTTCACAGAAATGAGATCAAAGGAAGAAATTCAATTACCTGCACAGACACTGCTCTTTGGATGTTTCTTGACCAACTTTGTGATGTTGGACGAGACTACCCCAGGCTCCTAATCACTTCCAACATTGCTAAGAATTTCGTTTTGCAGGTGCGAAGTGGTCATGTATCATAACTGAAATAAACAAATTAAAAAAAATCATCAAACACCTTATGTGCATAGGATTTAACATGGTAAACTTTTTCAATCGCCCAGTTCTTGAATAATAACACTTTAAAACAGTACAAAATTTGGATCAAATTAAAACCATTGATTGACATTTATACAAATTGAAGGAATCGTGTGACAACGTTTCTAATTAAAATTTGATATCAATAAAGTGAGGCCACAGGAAGAATTCAATTACCTGAAAACCCATCGCTTCTTAGATGTTTCTTGACCAACTCTGAGGGGTAGGCTGTTTATTTGCGATCAGTAACTTGCTAGAAGGTAACTAGGTAACGTCAAAGGCAGAAGGAAATATTGAAATGTAAAAATTGGTATTAGTTGATTAAGTCCAAAAGCAATTTTATTATTTATCCCAATTTACATATATGAAACCCATTACGTTTTTACTGGGCCTCAATATCAACTGAATTATTTATTTACATATATCAAATCCTTTATTGATTTTCACATTTTTGGACACTATTGCGCTGCATAGTGTTTTTATGGTAGTTTTAGTCAATATCGGACCTTTCAAACTATTTTTATAGCAAAAAAATTAAGGATTTTCACATTTTTGTACCATATTGGCCCTGAGCAGTTTTGGTATAGTAAAAAAATCAATTTTTACATTTTGGTTCAAACTGGATCCTGCACACTTTATAACAAAAAATTATGGATTTCATAATTTTAGACCATATTGCCCCTGTAGTGGTTTTATAATAAAACAAGTTCAATTTTTAAAGTTTTGGTTATTGCCGGATTCTGCAAACTGTTTTTATAGCAAAAAATTATGGATTTTCACAATTTTGGACCGTATCGCCCCTGCAGTGTTTTTATAATAATTTTTTTTTAATTTTTCTAGTTTTGGTTAATACCGGAACCTGCAAACTTTTTTTTATTGCAAAAAATTATGGATTTTCACATTTTTTGACCATATTGCCCCTGCAGAGTTTTTATAATAAAAAATTAATTTTTACAGTTTTGGTTAATACCGGAACCTACAAACTGTTTTTATAGCAAAAAAATTATGGATTTCACAATTTTGGACCATATTGCCCCTGCAGTGTTTTTATAATAAAAAAAATTAATTTTTACAGTTTTGGTTAATACCGGAACCTGCAAACTGTTTTATAGCAAAAAATTATGGATTTTCACAATTTTGGACCATATTGCCCCTGCAGAGTTTTTATAATGAAAAAAAATTAAGTTTTACAGTTTTGGTTAATACCGGAACCTGCAAACTGTTTTTATAGCAAAAAATTATGGATTTTTACAACTTTGGACCATATTGCCGCTGCAGTGTTTTTATAATAAAAAAAATTTATATATTACAGTTGGTTAATACCGGAACTTGCAAATTGTTTTTATAGCAAAAAGTTATGGATTTTCACAATTTTGGACCATATTGCAAAATATAATCATCCTTTTGATTATACATAACAAACATTAATTTCAATAACAAGTAATTGGTTGCTATTGGATTACTACAAATAATCATTTAAAGCTAATGGATTCTGTATTTAGGGCATACGGGATTATGACATACAACTTAAGGCTAATGACTTATTTTTTATGGGCCATTTAGGTTTATGGTTATTTGATTACTACAAATAATCATTGAAAGCTAATAACTTGTGTCTTTAATGTAAGAATGTTTCTATAAGCAATAAAGAGGGTAAGTGTTTAGTCATTATGGAGTAAAAATACAAATAAATTGTTTATATCATCCAAAATACCAACCTAAAATTATATTTGTATAACTTAGTGTTTTTTTTTTTTTTGAATTTCGTAAAATAACTTTTATTATAAGAAGAAATAGCAACATAATTTTATAGATTTTCTTATTATAGCATCCTTCATTTTATTTTTTATATAAAAATACAGAACAATGTTGAGTGCAATAAAAAAACAGGGGTTATAAGTTTAGTACCTTAAATAAAACTAAACTATATAACCAAACATGTCACGTTATAGACATAATTAGTTTATATTTAACCAAAAATGTAAATGAATTTTAATTTTTACTTCAAATTGGCAACTTATTTTAAATACTTAACCTAAAAATATTATATTTTTTAAGCAAAAACAACAACATACTCCTAATATATATTGCGAAAAAACTACATTTTTTTAATCCCAAAAAATGTAGTTTTATTTTTAACCCTAAACGACCAACAACCACCCTCCCACCTGCGTAACAACATTAATCGTTTTTAGAAACTAATTTCCGAAATAAATCACTCGCATTTGATTATTTTGTAAATGGTTAAAATGGAATGATCAAATGGGATGCAAGGTATATTCCTCATTTACTACTGGGTTAAATGCAAAAGTAACACTATACTTTCTTTTTATTTATTTCTTGTATTTTAGCATTATACTTTAATTCTTTCTCTTTTATCTATGTTTCTCACATAAGTTCATGCTATAAACACTAAAATGGATTTACTTGCAAAATCTATTGGTCAAACATCATTTGGATCCAATGTTTTCTATAATCTCGATCTCTCTTATGCGTATTTATCTCTCCCTATAACAACCCCTCTCGATTCTAACATCCAAATTCCAGACCCAAATCTATAGGAACGTCTTAATCCATAAGTTCATGAACTTGGAGCCTTTGCATGGGTCAAAAGAACCCAAACCTTACTTTAGCATGATACTTTCACCAAATGGACCTAGACACTTGCATGGTTAATCCACAATCATCAAGATACTAACTTTATGGACTAGGGACCTCAGAAACATCAACAAAAACAACTCCTAACCCCTGGAGTGGAAGAAAACCGCTAGATCTCATCATAAGACTAAGAAGGGACAAAAACTCCATAAAGATTGGATTTAATCATACAAGGAGCAAGTTCCAATCTTTATACCTCAATGAAGCTAGAAATGATGTGTGAAATATGGATCTACAAATTCTCCTTTGATCAAGGCTCCTTCTTCCAAACTATTTTTCTTCAAATCTCACCAACACACACTAAAAACACACACAAGAGGGTCAAATCTCTTCAAGAGGGTCTAGGGTTTCGAAATGGGATTCAAAAGGCTATGGAGGCTGAGAAATGAGAGGATAAAGGTTCACAATGTTGTTTAAACAAGGTCAAAACCCTAAATTTTAGGGTTTGTCCCCTACATGCATACAACCCGCGTATGAGAAGTACGCCCAACATACTACAAGTTTTCCAAAATGGCAAAACTGCCCCCTAGGGACCAAATCTACAAGGTATTTACATACCAAGGGTCAAAATGAAAAGTACATTGCATTGGGTGTTACAGTTGTGATTCAACCATAGTATTTCATGTTAAAGTCACAAAAACTGTCCAACATAGCATGACACTAAGTGCCCTACACTTCACATACATAGCAAGGGGTTATCCTAGTCAGATAACATACTCGTACTCTAATAATCCCTCTACCTTACCATACAAAGGATATACGATGTCACATGTGGTATAGTGAGAAGACCCGGTAGAACCTAATAATCACATCTACACCCTCACTCCTTGTACCGATTATACCCACAAACACTCTGTCATAAAACAAAGGTCACACTTCAAAAAACAACCTAACTCCTTCAATTATTACCGAAGGCCAACCTGTCAAAAGTCAACGGTCAACGAAGTTAATAGACATCGTGGTGAACTCTTGGCCACTCTGTGGCCAAGTCAAGACAAATCAATCGTGATTCAGAGCAACACCACGTATGGGCCTTATACCATACCGACGTTAGATTCGACCAAAATTAAAATTTAGTTTGGTTTACGACTAAACGATCAGAATTCGTATTTATTATATATTAGGAATGAACATTATTTGGACCCACCGAACCAACCCTATACCATACCGACATCAGATTCGACCAAGATTTTAATCCATGGTTTAGTTCCCAATTCTTCACTTCTCATTCGACCGGTTCGAGACGAATGAATGTATAAATAAACAAGTTTTAAAATTAAAAAATATTACTTTTTTTGAAGTAGAGCTTCATGTTTGGAGCGGAGGATCGGTGTGTGAAAGTTGATCTTGAATCTTCATTAGGGAAGTTCCCGTTCAAAAAAAAATTACATGATTTTTTTTTCAAATTAATAAATTATATTTATAATGATGTATACTAGGAGTTTAATAAGCTAAAGATATCAATTGCAATTTCTATGGACTAACTTGAAAATTTTAGTTACTTAAGGGAGTGAAGTATATATTGTACAATAATAATAATAATAACAATAATAAATAATCAGCCAACATATTTTTTGGATATCCCGCCATTGAAATTTTATAGCCCGCCACAAATTTTGAGATACAGTCAAAACCCCACAACATATTTTTTGGATATCCCATTGTTATATATACTTTTGTGTCTATAAATCAATTACAGTCATGTTTAATTGATTTTCTATGTAGAAAAGATATAAAATAGCCACACTTACAACTTTTTATATGTTTGAATCATAGCAATGGTCATGATAAATTATACATATGTGGCTGAAAGTTATTGGATGAACATAGTTAAAAAATAGTATGTGTCTTTAAAATACTTTTGGTCATTGAAATTATAAATTTATGTGACCATTTTGGGAACATGGTCATGATTTATTTTATTATGAGCGTGTCTAAAAGATTGTTAATAGTCATATTTTTTTTGTGTGACAAATTATTAGCAAAACGTCATAATGCAAATAAATTCATGTTGCCATTTGTTGAATATGGTCATGTTTCGCTTAATTTTGTGTCTCTAAACGATAGTCAATAGTCATAATGAACATTATTTTGTGTGACGAATTATTATCAATACGCCACAGTGAAAAAAAACTTCATGTGACCATTCCATGAAAGATCGTCACTAAAATAACTAGAAGGTGTGTCTATAAAGGGTTTACAGTCACAATATTGGATAAAATGATAGATTACAACAACAAAAAACTTCACCCTATAGCCACACTTTTATGCTATGGTCACAGTTTTTGATATGATATAGCCACTAAACTTAAAAGTGGTCGTATGGTGTCTAAAATGGCACGGCCTTCGGTGACACTTTCAATGAAAAAAAAAAGTGTGACTATAGGCATATGGTCACAATTTTTTGGTGTGACCATAACTCATTTTTGTACTAGTGAAACTCGAGATCAGTTACAAGGAGTACATTGTTGAACATACTAGGAGTACAGTACTAAGCATACCAGGGATACATCGTCGTTTATCAGACGTTTCTTTCATTTTACCAAAACTTTGTTCAGTATAGAGTCCATTGTTTTCCTTTCGTCATGAGTTGGTGTGGTCCTCACCATACTGAGTTCATATGTTTCTATCGCATCGATCGGCAAGTTCTCGAAACTTTCGTCAGTTTGTATCGAAGGTACGACCTAAACCTAAACTTTATCTTTCGCATTGCAAACCCCGAAGTACTCGTGCGAAGAGTACTTTGTCCTCCGAAGCCTTATCGACAGACGTCCGCAGACCGTCACGACATACCACTCGTCCAGCAGACCAAGTTCTAGCACAGAGGCTAAGGACGAATACAACCCGCCTATTATTATTTAGTGTATACGCGAGGGTGGTATATGAGTATGATTACGCAGATCTAGTATGTGTGTTTCCGCCCTATCTCCTGTTCTCCGTTGAGTTGTGGACCTAGAGCGGAGTCGCACATTCGACAGTCCTACTAATCCTAATTATATACAGCTTGTATACACGAGGTAATGATAGATGGACCAAGTATGAATCCTATCAAGAACACTAGGGCAAGTTTCCAGGTCTACGAGTGAGTATTCCGCATATCAGAGGAGCGCAACCCCAGTAGTAATGCTAAGAGAGCTAATTTCGGGACGAAATTCATTCTAACGGGGGGATGATGTGACAACCCAAACATTTCCACTACAATAGAAGCCAAGTCTGTTTCTGCTAACTTTCAAACTTTTGGGACAAGTTTGAGCAACTCAGGATTTACACTTAAGGAGATATCAGGAGAGAGATTGCACTTGGGTCTTGTGCAACTCTGTTATTCCAAAACTCTATGGTATTAGAGTTCTTTCCGGGAATAAAATATTTTCTTCCAAAAATCCCAGGACTATATATAGAATTCTGAACCAAATTATTCATTAGTTACAATTCCAACTAGAGAAAAGCCAAATTCTCTCTCAAGGATCTTCGGACTTTTGTTTCGGAACGTGAGTACTTCTATCTAGTGTTGTTTTAAAGCTTTATATATGCTTAATACACTAGAAATCGTAGGAAAACAACAAGATTTGGGAGTTTACCGCCCAAGAACACCTTGGGGAGTAAACTCCATTTCAAGGGCCAAAGTGTGCCCAATGACCCCTAGACCTTGGAAACCAAACATGGGACAAACCTTGGCATGTTTAGGCATCAAAAACAATTAAAATCAAGGACCAAAAGTGAGTTCACGGCCAAGGAAGTTCTTGGGCCGTGAACTCCATTTTTGAGTGCCAAAATGCCCTAAATGCCTCCCATAGCCCAAGAGGCAAGCATAGAACTTTACCTAGATGTGTTTAGGACCCAAAACAACCAAAATATCATCTTCCATAAGTGTTTACGGCCGCAAACACATGACCAAATGGTCCATGGGCCGTAAACTCAAAGTAGAGGTGTTTTGATGCCACAAACACTTCCAAGGGCTTAGGCATGATTTTAGAATGCTTCTTTATGACCTTTAGAACCCTCATAAGATTATTTGGCCATGAGTTTACGGTTGTAAACTCATTTGGGCCGTAAACACCCCAAAAGTGCCAAAAGATGTGGTCTTTCTCATCCTAGTTTAAAGCTAATGTCCCTAAATAATTCCCAAGACTTCAAACTAGCAATAACACATGAGTAACCATGAGTTTACGGCCGTAAACTCCCTTGGGCCGTGAACTCATGGTAGTAAACTCATTTAAGTGCCTTTATACCATCCTAGGTTGAATCACATGTGATTCCAACACTTGGTTAAGGTGTTTCATAGTCCCGGAAGGTGATTCCTAGTCCCGGAAGGTGTTTCCTTTCATATAGCTATTTATAAACACTATATTCATGTCATTATGTGTCCTTAAATATCATTTAGGACTTATTGTGTCTCGGAACTTCATTCGTGGAACTTCTCATCCGTACGCGCATACCCGTTTGAATCACCCACATCAGGTGAGTTCATACCCCGTAATGAATCTTTTAACTATTTTAATTGTTTTAAGGGGGGGGAATACAAGTTGAACACAATGATAATTGTGTAATTATTTGTTGTTAATCATTCTTTCAAAATGTTACTTATGTTATTTATAAGTTGTTAAAACATTTCAAAACTCTTCAAAAGGTTATGTTACTTTATAGTTATACAAAACTCCATTTTTAAAGTATAAGCATAACTTTGTAGATAAATGAGTCTTTTCAGTATCAGTCCAGTTAGAGCATTAGTAAACTATTATAGGTATAGTTTAAGAGAATGCTATTCATTACTTCTAGTACAATGAAGCACACACAGAACAGAACATAATAGAACAGAACAGAACATAACATAACAGAACAGAACAGAACAGAACAGAACAGAACAGAACAGAACATAACTAAAAAGATAATTTGCTATAGCATGATAACACGCAGACAGGATCTAAATTTAATGTGAATTACACGGCTTGCATGGATTTGCTCGGGTTGCGTTTGGTTCCTTCAATCTCCATACATGAGAGCGGGTTAGTAGGGGTTCTAGCTTTCACATTATGACCGTAATAAAACACACTTATGTTTTAGGTTGATAGTACCTCCGTATGTCATTATAAACGACATCAGGGTACTCACTTTCTCCCATTACTTTCATAAAGTGTCGGTAACACTTGAAGGTTGATCTATTCTCTAATCGAGGTAGGTTATAAACTAGGGAGAATGTGCTTTACAGTTGACAAAGGAACAGTAGAGTCTTGGTAGAAGACTGCTTTCAAAACAATCGAGTCTTGGTAGAAGGCTACTTTTAAAGGTTAGGACCATAATGCTAATCTTATGATTTCTTAATATATACACTATAGGATACATATATGCTAATAGATTCCGATAGCTAATAGGAGGTGTGTTCCCCGCCTCATTGCCTGTTCTCGTTGGATTGAGGTCTTGAACTGAGTTCCCACAATCTATTATCTACCCGAATATATATATATATATATATATATATATATATATATATATATATATATATATATATATTTATGCTTACTATACATTAAGTCATCATAAGGGTACCAGGTATGGATCAGATCATAGGACACAGGGTCAATGCACAGTTTTTCCTAGTACAAAACTTTCGTTTCAAAGTCAGTACTTTTGATATACAAAACTAGTGATTTCCCAGTTAAGGGCTTAATCCATTTTATTAAGCCAGTACAGTTTTAAAGACTTTAAGTGAGTTAAATCTATAATACCTTAGTTTATACACCATGTTTATATATAAGACTAGTATCCGACAGCTAGTAGGATGTGTGCTCTTCGCTGTATGTCCTATTCCCGTTGGATGTGGGCTTACACCGAGGTCACCCAATCTACTATCTACCCGATATCAAATTATATATAGCAGTATAAACAAAGCTATTATAAAAGTAATCACCATAGTCAATATTTTATTATCAGAAATATAGGATTTCTTAAAAGGAACTCTCCATTTGATTTAAAGGAACCATTACAAATAACTCGATGAGTAACAAGTGAATACACCATGGTTACATATGACACCGATCTAACAACCAATGGAATGTGTGCTATCCGCCTTACTCACTGTACCCCGTTGGGTTGTAAGTTGAGGGCAGATGCACACAATCGATTGTTTGTTTACTCCAAGTATATATAACTTGTACCCACTTAGTACGCATAGAAAGGCTTGTAGTGTCATTTTACTTAACTTCCATTAAAGTAGGAAATATAGGATTTTCTAGAGGAATAGGCGATCCTTTCAAAACAGAACTTACAACTTACATTACTTTTACATATACTTTGTCCACATTTTACAGCTTACTCACATCACTAAAATCTTATGAACTCACCAGCTTAATTGCTGATCAACTCTTTCAAATAACTTGTATTCTCAGGAGACTATTAGAAAGGTGCTCGTGCTGGGACTTCAGAAGATGGAGCATTATAGCTTCAAGTCTTGTTTTGTTATTTGTTTATGACTTCTATGTTTTGCGAACACATACATTGTAAACACTTTCTTTCTAAATGAAATGGTTGTTCATTGCTTGCTTACCATATACATATCTCGTGATACTTGACATGACGTCCTCCACCCACGAACGTTTCCGCCATTTCGGTTTTGGGGTGTGACATTGTATTTATAGTTAGTATATCTTTTATGGGTTGATATACTTAATTCACTATAAACAATGCTCTGATACCAATCTGTCACACCCCAAAACCAAGAATGGCGGAAACGTTCTGGGGCGGAGGATGTCATGTAAAGTATCACAACAATGCAAAGTAGTAAACAAGCAACAACATCATCCATTGCATTAATAGTATAATTTTAATTACAAGTGTGTTCTTTCATAGTATACAACAACATAATGAATAATCGAATTAAAATACGAGTCTGGACTGCTCCGTCTTCACATAACCTTGTCGTCATACCTGTCTATTTGTAACCTGAGAATACAAGTTATTTTGAAAGCGTGTATCAGCCAAAAATCTGGTGAATTCATAAGTATTAATGTGTCTTTGATTTGTAAAATTGTAAAGTAAAGACTTGTAAATGTTTGAAGAAATGTTTGTCTAAGTAAGAAAGTGTTTGTAAAACAATTTTAAACGTTTGAAAAACCATAGAAATCCTTATGATTCCTATTAGTATAAAAGTAGTCTTATACCAAGACTTGACTGTTTTGTAAGTAAGCATCACTGGAAATGTGATGGTTTTTGCCTGTTTAACTATTAGTATAAGACTATAGTATACCTCGTCGTTTATGTGTATGAGTCACAATATAAAGGTAATAAGGAAAATAGTTTATCTATATCAAATATATCCTACCTCGTGTTCATGTGAATGTGTCACAAAGTAATGGAAGAAAATAATATAATAACTAAAAGTATCCTTTTGCATTAGGATAATCACGGCGTAGAAACTCGCCGAAAAGTACAACCTTGGAGACCCGTCGATGCTCCTTTTCCCTACTGTAGCTAATAGTTTTGGGTGTGGAATGGTAAATCCCGAAACGTCTATAACAGATTCTAGGTAAAAGTATCTATTAAACGTAGTAATGTAAAGGTGTTCATGTAAGCGTATCTATGTCAACATACTCATGTAAGCGTATCCATGTAAGTGTATCTATGTAAACGTACTCATGTAAGCGTATCTATGTAAACGTACTCATGTAAGCGTATCTATGTAAATGTACTCATGTAAGTGTATCTATGTAAACGTACTCATGTAAGCGTATCTATGTAAACATACTCATGTAAGCATATCTATGTAAACATATTCATGTAACATGTAATGTATTAGTATAGACTCATGAATGAACTGACTCTTGTGTGATTCCTTGTACTTGGAATGGTAAGTAGTATCTCCTAACTATACCTATAATAGTTACTAATGGTGTACGTGTATAATCGAAAGTATGCCTTTGCTACCCAAAGGTACTAAACTAATGGAAAGAAACTTTTATGTCTATATATGTATACATGATATATAACAAATATTTAGACGACATTTGGATGGATAACCGATACCCTATAGCCACATCCCAACGAGGAAAAGGAAAATAAAGTGAGCTTGCCTTCCTAAGTCCTTTAAACATTTCTTATATAACTATACATATATGGGCATGCAATTGAGATTATAAAAGCATAAAAGAAGTTTGGTAAAACGTTTGAAAAAGATTAATATCTAAGAAAAGATCGAATTGATGTCAGTTTATAAAACGATTTGAAAGTATTTGTTTGATAAAATAGTTTAAGTATAAAGAAACCTTTGTTTGAAACACAATTGTAAAAGAGTTTGAAATGAAAAATATAGCGTATAATAAACAGTTTAATAAAAAGTTTTAAACATATAAAACGTTTATGAAAATCATTTGAAGAAATCTGTTTGGTAAAACAGTTAACGTATAGTAAATCCATTTGCATGTTAGTTATTAATCACATGTGATTGATAAACGTTTAGAAACATTTAAAAGGTTAATTCAAGGGGTATGAACTCGCCTGCAGCGAGTGGATCGGTTGTAAGTATCGGACAAGTGCTTGGTGTCAAGTGAACACTTAGACACACAATGGTCCTAATAACATATGAAGACATATGTATATAAACAATTAGTGAATATAACACTAATTAAACATGTATATACATCCTAATATGAGGAAACACTTTGGTAAAAGTCTTAGGAGGCTATCGGGTTGCAACAAAGGAGTGCAAGGCCTTAAACGGGGGTTTATGGTCTATGGACCATGATTGTTGGAGTTTACAGCCAATGGGAGCTTACTCCTGGCCGTAAACTCTCAATTAGTCACCAAAAGTGGCTAAAAACTACTAGGGCTTAAGTGGTTAAGTGCTCCAAAGCTTAAACAAGTGTTTGGGTGACTTTAAGGTCCAAAAATGACCTTAACTTGAGTTTACGGTCTAGGGACCACTTCCTCATGAGTTTACGTCCGTAAACTCATGGTAGGAAGTACTATTTCGTGAATTGAGGGCCTTAGGTCAATGGTGTAAGGCTCTAGGCTACTATCCAAGGCATAAAAAGGTGTTTAGGGTATTAAAACACACTTTGGGGGAGTTTACGGTTTTGGGAGATTCCCAAACCGTAAACCCATATTTAAGGGGCTTTTATGGTGCTTTTCATGTGCTACAACCATCAAAGAAGGGTTCCATACTAGGTTCTAAGCAATAGGAAGGAGTTAGGAACACTTTGGCACCCAAATTAGGGTTTACGGTCCAAGAAGATCTTGGGTCGTAAACTACTTTTTCTTGTGATTCTTGAGTGATTTCAATGATATCTAAACATGTATTAAGCTTTAAAACACTCTAGGGTAGAAGTACTTACAATTTGGGATGAAAGATTGAAGATCCTTGGGAGAGAATCGGGTTTTTCTCTAGTTGAAAATGGAATAAATGAATAAAAATGGTTAAGGGCCATATTTATACTCCATGGAGTTTACGATCGCAAACTCCATGTTTGGGCCGGAAACTCCAATTTCATGGATTTTTGGTACTTCTATGTTGTACAATATGCCCTGGATTATACGCGTGACAACCCGATATTTCAACTCTATGTAGAGACCTAAAAAGTCAAATATTGTAACCACTTTTGTGATAATGAAATTAACTTCGAAAATAAAATGTCCAAAAAGTTTCTATTTAATTACCTACTATGTTTGATATCATTAAACCGTGATCGTACGTAAAAACAATGCCCAAATCTGGCTTCGTAAATTGAAGTTATGATTTTCCCAAAGTTCGGCTTAGCAACAGACAGCTAAAAACTCGAATCGGAGATCGAGCGACTTTTGGCCGGAATGACCTAAACGAGAATCGAAGGTCTCGACAATGGTAATTCAGCGGTAAAAAGTCTGGCAAAAACCAACGTCAGATAAAGAAGTTATGAATTTCTAAAAAAATTCCTTAAACACGACATTTTAAAAATAAATAATAAAAATAATTTCGAAATTTGCCGACGGAATCTAAACAAAAGTTGTAGAGCGTAGTCTCACCTACGCGTGGATATAAAGACCATCGAAAACGGAATTCGTATGAAGAAGATATGAATTTTAGAAGTTTATTAATTAAATTAGATATAAATTTAATTATTAAAGCCTTGGTATTATCCGAAGGCGAGTCAGCAGATAGGGCCGAGTTACGCCCTGCGTATGCTCGTACGCCCCGCGTACTCAAGCCCTAGGCCTTGGATCGTCCACGTCTCGGCCTATGCGAAGCTAGCCCCTGTCCCATACGAAGTCCGAGGCAGTCGAGGATTCGGTCATGCGTGACGTACACGTATGCCCTACGTACCCTCGTACGCCCCGCGTACCGAGGCGGTTCCAAGCCCCTATAAAAGGGATGCGAGGGTTCCGAAGAAAGGGCTCCATTTCTCTCATTTCTTTTGCGTTCTTTCCTCGTTTTCCGTGCCCGTGCTAACCCAAAGCGCCGATCACTTTGCTCAAGTCCCGAAGATCGTTTGTACTCTCGAGATTCCCGAGAATCCCGAGAAAATCCGTTTTCTCGAGACGAAATTCTGCCCGGTTTCCATCTCGCTTTCTTCAAACTTTCAAGTGAGTTCATACCCCCTTAATTATCCCTTTTAAATATTCTAAATGCTTTTATATGCTTTCTAGGGGGGGAATACAAGTAAAACACACGATTATTATCAGGTGTTATATATAAAGTTTTATTATACACTTTTATTAAATAGAATCATATGTGATTTATAAACTTTATAGGGAACTCTCGTATATAAAATATATATTACAATAGCGTTCTATCTTTTGAAATATAAATTGTTGTAATGCATGTATAAACTAAACATTTTTCTTAGATTGTATGTATTCGTGTCTATCTTAGACACTATAAAAATCTATACTTTCATATCAAGTGATTCATTTTCTAGGGAATTCTAAACAAATGAGACACACTTTTAGAAAGCTATAATAGGTATAGTTTTACGAGAATATTGCTAACTTTTACATACTAGAAACACGATTTTCAAGAAGTCACTTTCGTATACAAGAACAAACGAACATTTTAACATGTAAATCTGTTTTTATACCACGATTTGTGAGACATTAACTTCACGTACGTTCGAGTACACATTTTAAGTCCTGTATTATATACCAGAATCCCTTAGAGGGGGAGCATGGTGTTTGTGTATAGATCTATACGGGCTTGACAACCCGCGCCTTGACTGTTAGCTACAGTTCACCATTTGGGGTGACAAACGTCATAACATTCCAACGCCTGAAGAACGTTGTGTATAGGCATTCGGAGTCAATAGTAAGGTTATAAAACCTAAATGGGGTATTAAAAATACATTGATTTACGAGGTTTTCAAACATATTGGTTATTTTATACTTACATACATTTTTAGAAACAAACATTGGTCTTGAGAGAAGGCTACTTTTATACTAGTAGAAAATATAGGATTTTCTAGAAACAAACAAACAAGGACAAAACATTTCATTTCATACAAACATTGTCATTTAATACTTATGAAACTCACCAGCTTAAATTCTGATCTACTCTTTCAAAATTACATGCATGTCCCAGGGATTCAGTAATTATAGGTATCAATATGCTTTTGAAGAAGGGACGCTGCAGCGCCAGTTAAATCTCATATTTTGACATCATATTGTAATTCGTTTTCTTTACTATGTATTCATTTGTTACGTTACCACATGAATTCATCCGCCCCCGAACGTTTCCGCCGTTCAGGTTTGGGGGTGTGACAATACATCCTATGATTATCACTTGAAGGATTAAGGCTCAGAATTGCTTAAACAGACACCAAACGTGCTTAAAGGTAGCAGAAATGAGTTTGACTCTCTATGAAGTGTCTGACTGTACAGTAAAGAAAATTTTGGGTTATCACACGAACCATGTCTAACAAAGTTCGATTACGCCTCTCAGCTACACCATTTAGCTGTGGTGTCCTGGGAGGAGTCAATTTTGAGATAATCCCACACTACTTAAGATAGTCAAGGAAGTCGGTACTAAGATACTCACCACCTCGATTGGATCGAAGCATCTTAATGTTCCTGCCGAATTGATTTTCTACTTCCTATTTGAATTCCTTAACCCTTTCAAATGTTTCTGACTTATGTTTGATCAAGTAGACATAACCATATCTACTAAAATCATCAATAAAAGTCACATAATACCGATTAGCATCCCTTGTGGCGGTCTTGAATGGTCCACATACATCAGTATGTATTAGGTCCAACAAAGCCTCACCCCTTTCACAAGTACCAATGAAGGTTGATTTTGTCATCTTTCCAAGTAGACAAGATTCAAAACTATCATCCGATTTAAGGTCGAATGATTCCAAGACTCCATTCTTTTGGAGTTGGCCTATGCGTTTCTTGTTTACATGTCCAAGACGACAATGCCACA
This sequence comes from Lactuca serriola, assembly GCF_051521515.1. Taxonomy (NCBI): domain Eukaryota; kingdom Viridiplantae; phylum Streptophyta; class Magnoliopsida; order Asterales; family Asteraceae; genus Lactuca; species Lactuca serriola. Next base: position 187,387,124 of record NC_136412.1, on the reverse strand, counting down.
ATGATGCTTTATCTAGGCTAGTAGAAGAATCAATATACAATACATTATTTCCTAAGTTGTCTACAACCGACACTGTTTCATACACTCCATCACAATGTAATGCTTTAAAATAAAACACATTATTAAAGAAAGCATTAATACCACCACATTCATTATCAAACGAAAAGGTAAAACCTTGTTTGTACAAACCATGAAAGGAAATAATATTTCTCGCCATTTCAGATGAGTACACATTTATTCAGATCTAATTTTAACCCATTATTTAGCAACAAAGTATAAACTCCAATCTTGGAAACAGGTGAAGCCTTCCTATTTCCCATGATCAAGTTTATCTTTCCATGCTCCACATCCTCACTTCTTCTTAGGCCCTACAAATTTGAACATATGTGAATACCACATCCTGTATCAAGCACCCAAGAGTTAGATTATGGTGAGTTATTAGACAATATTGTGTAAATACCTTCATGGGTGGGTTTCACTTTCCCATCCTTTAGATCCTGTAGGTACTTAGGGTAGTTTTGCTTCCAGTGTCCCTTGTCCTGGCAATAGTAGCAATCAGCATCCTTGGGAATGGCAGAAGGAGTGACAAAACCACTCTTAGTCCTTGATGAGGAGCCTTCAAGAGACTTTCAATTGGTACTCTTCGAAGGGGACTTCCTCTTTTTCCCTATGCCTTGCCCGATAGCCAAAACAGGGGTAGATGTTGTTGGATAAGGTGTCTAAGTCCATAACTATTTCTGGTAAATACTTGACCCGACCCGGCATGGTCCATTTGGGTTGCATGGCACCGTGCAATTGGATATAAACTAAATGAGAGAAATAACACATATGGTTTATTAATATATTATAAGTTCTAATATATTAATAATATTATTTAATTAGTTTTGATCAAGAATTAATTTAGAATTAATTTAAGTGATCAAAAGAATAACTAATTAAATATATGGGTAGATTATGTAAATCTTCCATATCTTATATAGTGGGCTAAAAGGCTCCATGGATTATCAAGTTGGGTTCCACCCATAGGATGCTCCATGGAGTTAACCCATGGATTGAGAAATGAAGAGTCATGTTACATTAGGGTTTTACCTAATGCAACACACTATATAAGGACCATGTCTCTCCCCAAAATCGGCTACACTAGTGACACACAAGAGAAACAAGAAGGCTTGGCCGATTTTGAGTGTGTTAAAGTATTCTCTCAAGTTTATACTTTGCATTTGGTGTTGTGTGAAGCATTTGAGGCATCACACTTGAGGTGCTAGGCTCACAAGGCTTCAAGGAACACTTACAACAACAAGGTATGTAGTTCTATCTTTTATACAAAGAAAATTGTACCCCATGTATGCTAGATAGGTTCATAACCTTGGAAAACAACTTTGCATGATTATTAGACAAACATAGATCCAAGGTTATTAGGGTTGCATGTACACTTAGGAAGTGTTAGAATGCTCAAAACCCATCAGTGGTATCAGAGCCTAGGCTTGCTTGTTTGATTTTTGTGCAAACTACTTGAAAAATCGAGTTTTCTGTTTTCTGCCTGTATGAACTCGTCGAGTCCATGGGGAGACTCGACGAGTCCATGACCAAATGCAAGCTACTCGTCGAGTCAGTTCATGCACTCGACGAGTAGAGGCTGCAGTTTTCAGAATTTCGGTTCTTGTTGCTTGAAATGGACTAGGAATATTACCCTAAACTGTTTTGGTGTTTTAAAACTTGTTTTAGTTGGTGTAATGTTCATGTTAATCCATTTACAACAACAAGTTATCAAAATTACAAGTTTTTAAGTATAATTTTTGATTCATGAAAGTGTTCATGTTCATGTTCTTGATCTTATGATGTTTAGATGATCATAGGAATTATTTGTAACCTATGTGGTAGATTAATTCATGATCTTTATGTGTTTTAATGGAGTCCATAACTTGTCCTCAAGTTATGGAAAACTGTGACAACCCTATTTTTCCCAAAAAGCATTGCAAACACTCGAAAGCTAAAAAGCAACGAAATTAACCTCAAAAATAAAGTGTTCAAGTATCTAAGTTGGGATACATCAAATATTAGATATCATGCCAAGGTTTCCAAGAACATAAAGAACGCTCAAAACCGGGTTATATTGAAGAAATTATAACCACTCGTATATTTACGACACGACGTTAAAACATTATTTGACGTAAAAAGTAGAATCTCAATAAAATGCATTTTAGCCTTAAGTATCTAAACAAGAGTCGTAGATCTCGTTGAAAGGTGAACGTGCATAAAGAGATCGCCCAAATTGGACCTCGTATGAAGAAGTTACGAATTTTCAAAGTTTCGTAACAGTAGTAGAGGGCTAAAACTCGGATTGAAGATCGAGTGTTATTTAGCTATCGCCACCTGAATGAGAGTTGAAGATCTCCACATTAGTAATAAAACGATAAAAAGACAAACGAAAACCGACGTCGAATAAAGAACCTATGGATTTTTAACGAACTTTAGGAGGCCCGGCCTATTAAAAATATATCATTAAAAATAAAGTCAAAACTAGCCAACGGAGTCTAAATAAAAGTTGTAGAGCATAATCTCACCTACGCGTGGATATAAAGAACGCGAAAAATGGAGCTCGTACGCGAAAGTTACGGAATTTAGAAGTCGGAAGCAGGGATTACGCCCCGCGTACTCTGGGAGTACGCCCCGCGTACTAGACCCAGAGTCGAGTCCCATCGGCCCGCCCAAGCTACGCTTGGCTAGACCCAGGAGTCCCATCGACCCACCCATGCTACGCTAGCTAGACCCGAGTCGTAAGCCATGACGCCATTTTACGCCCCGCGTACTCCGGAAGTACGCGCCGCGTACGAGGGTTTCCAGCTCTATAAATAGAAGGCATGAGCTCGAGTCTTTGCACACCTTCACCATTTCTCAGCCATTCTCCCAGCTCCAGAGACCATTTTCTTGCCTTGGTTTCCGCACTCGAGCCCCCGACGAAAGATTTACGCTGCAGAGATCCCCGAAGAGCCCGACGACGCAACCATCCGCGATCGAAGTGCTGCTCAACCCTAGCCTCTCTCTTCAAACTTAACGAGTGAGTTCATACCCCTACTTTTCAATTCTTTTCATGTTTCAATTCTTTTCATGTTTTTCCAAGAGCATTTGGTGTTGTGTGAAGCATTTGAGGCATCACATTTGGGGTGCTAGGCTCACAAGGTTTCAAGGAACACAAGCAACTACAAGGTAAGTTATTCTATCTATTATTCAAGTTAAAATTGTTCCCCATGTATTCTAGATAGCAATATAACCTTGGAATTCAACTTTGCATGATAATTAGACAAACATAGATCGAAGGTTATTAGGGTTGCATGTACACTTAGGAAGTGTTAGAATGCTAAAAACCCATCAAATACAAGTACATTATAAGTCGAAATATCATTTTTATAAACATCTTTATGCTTAGAAGGCTATTATATCACCAAGTTATTCTTACTAAATGAAAACATACTTTTGAGAAGCTATAACGAGCATAGCTAACAAGTTATTCATACATTTTACGTATACATCTTGACAAATGAAATGCTTTCAAACGAAGTAAAGTCTTTATCATCGTAAATCTGTTTATACCTAGTAATGTGAGACAGCTTCACGTACGTTCGAGTATGCATTATTAAGTCCTGTATTATATACCATAATCCCTTGTATGGGGAGCGTGATACTTGTGTATAGATCTATACAGGATTGACAATCCCACACCTAAGCCGTTAGCTACAGCTAGGCCGGCAGGCCTGGGGTGACAAATGTCATAATAGTTCCAACGCCTGAAGAACGTTGTTACAGGCCATCAGTGTCAATAGCATGGTTATAAAACTCACATAAAAGTATAAAAACAAGTTAGATTTACGAGATTCATATATGCATTTCAGTTTTCCATTTTATTGTTATCACAAATTTTATCACTATTATTCAAGTATGGAAAACACTAACGCACTCCAACACGGGAAACTTTTCAAATTATTTATAGAAAATATTGGATTTTCTGAAAACCTCGTTCATCGATTTACTATAAAAAAGGACATACTTTTCAATGCAAAACACTTATGAACTCACCAACTTAATTGTTGACACTTTTTCGAAACCACTTGTATTTCTCAGGGAATCAGTAATACATGTAACCACCAACTTTTGGAGAAGGAAACACTAAAGATGTTTTATTATTGAACATTTATCATCTCATTGTAATATTCTTTTGCTAATATGTATAATGCAACAACATACGTTTTCAATATATATGTGATGGTTGTGTTACTTTCTTTACAATATTCAATGGTTGTGATACTACGTGAAGTCATCCACCCCCGAATGTTTCCGCCATTCTGGTTTGGGGGTGTGACAGATTGGTATCAGAGCATTGTTTATAGTGAACTAAGTATATCGAACCACATACGATATACAAACTATAAATACAAAGGGGACCAAAAACCCTCTGACAAAACATTTTCATAAACAAAATACTTTCTTTTTAAAGATATACATTTTCAAAAAGCATGCATTAATCTCGTATCATAACAAGTTTGACTAAAAAGTATTAAGGAAAGTTACGACACTACGATTGAGCCTTGGGGTATGTAATCAGGTCGAGAATAAATATAGCCTGATCAACTATATTTATCCTGGATTTGACCAACGTACGTCGAGGAATGGTCATAGTGGACAACAAGCCAAGAACTTACCAAATACAAATTAATTTAGTTTCGCTAAATTGAAATATTATAGGAGTATTATTAAAAAAATAGTTGTACAAATTATAGTTAAAAATAGTAAGTCGTTAAATATAATTTTCTTTTCTTATAAAGTTCTCATACATCCATCCTAGTACAGACAAATGGCCGGATTCCATTTACCAGGAGATCCCTACTACCCAAACCAAGGCAACGACGGTTGGATAGAAGAAGAACCGGAGGAAGACCCAGAGGAAATCGAAGAAGAGGTTGAGGAAGAACCCGAAAGGGTTATCGAGGAAGAATTCGAAGTCTAAGTCGGAGAGGAATTCGAAGTCGACGAGGAGATCGTGGAAGTTTCTAGCGGGACAGACTCCGAGCCAGAAGTGTACGACCTTCCCATCCCTCATCCTCCAGAAATCAGACCATATCAACCGGGACCTATTCCCATGTGGGGAAGTCACCTCTACTACTGGAGCCGCCAACAAGGTGTACGCCCTCCTTTCGGCATGTGCCGAGATTTTTACAATGTCAGTGGTGGAAGCTCAGCTGATCGAGCACTTCCTGTTCTTGTGAACGCTATAGCTACCCAGAACTACGAGACGGACAGGCAAGCAACCGGAGTTCGCGAGGTCAATGCTGCTACCCAAGGTAAGGCCGCTGACATCCGCCGTTTGGAAGGACTACATGAGAATACCCAAATCTACACGGGGACACTTCAGAATCAAATGATAACGGCTCTGGCAGAAATAAGAGAGATGATGGAACAACAAGCAGATCTTGAGAGGCGACTGATGGGAGTCAAACGGTCGGATGCCGAATCTAGCTCCAAACGTCGCAAGTAGAACTTGTTCAAGCCCCAACAATTTTGTTATAGATTAGGATTTCGGATAAAAGTTTTTCCTTTATTTCCCTTGTTTTCCCTATTGTATCCGTAATCGGAGATCTCTAGGAGGATCAAATTTTCCCGAACAAAATATGCAATGTAACACACCTCAGGTGTGACCTATATGTATAAATATGAAGTATTTCTTATTATATACCTCTCAGAAATTTCGAGTTTCAAATTTCTATGCCTACCTTGAAACCATAAACTAAAGTCAAAACAAATTACAAGATACAACTAACACACGATTATCAAAACATTAGAAACTTATAGTATTCATTCTTATTTTTCTCTACCAGAACATGCCTCCTCGTAGATCAACACGCAGAAACTCAACTTCAACACCACCTCCATCACCTCCTCCAATTATGGACACCGTTATGTTCCAGACTGCTGTAACCGCTGCTGTAATTGCAGCAATGGCACAAATGAGCAACAACGGATCGGGGGGAGGAACAAACAGTTTTACAAATGGCCAAGGTCAAGGCCGTTCAGGGGTATGCACTTACAAAGACTTCACCAACGGAAAACCTATTCCCTTTTACGGGACTGGGGGAGTATTGGCTCTATCTCAATGGATAGAGAAAACGGAAGCTGTATTCGAAATCTGTGCATGTCCTGAAGAAAGCAAAGTAAAGTTTGCCGCTTTTACTTTCTCTGAACGCGCCCTGACATGGTGGAACGGCCACGTCCAGACACTAACCCTAGTGGTGGCAAACTCCATGGGTTGGGAAAACCTGAAAGGAATGCTCCTTCGAGAATACTGCCCAAGAGGCGAGATTCAGAAGCTTGAACAGGAACTGTGGAACCTCTCGATGGTAGGTTCGGATATAGCAAGTTACACCAACAGGTTCGGTGACTTAATAACACTTTGCCCAGGAATGTTAACCCTGGAGAGCCAGAAGGTCGAGAGATACATCTGGGGACTATCACCCCAACTTCGAGGAAGTGTGCTAGCTTCCAGACCCTTGACTTTCGCCAGCACCAAGGAACTAGCGCAATCTCTTGTTGATCATGGTGTCTGTCAAGGAGTCGCGACTATTATGGTTGAACCAACCAAAGGGAACAACAACAATGAAGTTAATGCCAACAACAACAAGAAGAAGAAACTTTGGAACAAAAGGAAGGGACAAACTTCGCAAGAACCTTCAAAGAAGCAAATGGTTGTGGTTCATGCTGCTACTACCCCCACCACAACTCCTGCTACCTCTGCACCAACAAAACCATATGCGGGGATTCTGCCCAAGTGCAGCAAGTGCAACTACCATCACCGTGGTATTTGTCGCGAGATGTACTGCAAGAACTGTGACAGGAAAGGGCACACAACCCGTTTCTGTAAAGCACCGGCACGACCAATCACTCAAGTTTCTGGCACTGGAGTAAGCCGGGTGTGTTATGGGTGCGGAGAGACTGGACACTTCAGGAGGGATTGTCCCAAGGAAAGGAATATTGGCGGTGTGGGGAGAGTGCTGGCAGTAGGACAGAGAGAAGAAATAGCGGACCCCACGGTGGTTACGGGTACGTTTCTACTCAACAACACTTATGCATGCATACTTTTTGACTGCGGTGCGGAGAGAAGTTTTGTGAGTCATAAATTCAAACACCTACTTAATCAAAAACCCCAACCACTCAATAAAATATTCACTGTAGAAATGGCAAACGGTAAAACAGAACACGCAAACGATTTGTACGTAGGGTGCACACTAAATTTAAACGAGCGTTTGTTTCGAGTCGATCTTATGCCCATTTCCATAAGAAGTTTCGATGTCATCATCGGTATGGATTGGTTGAGCCTTCACCATGACGATATCCTTTGCCATGAAAGGGTTGTTTGCCTAAATCTGCCAAACGGCGAATCTCTTGTCATTTATGGCGACAAACCTAGTTCAAGTTTACAAATCATTTCCTGTATTAAAGCACAAAAATATCTTCGTAAGGAATATCATGCCTTTCTAGCCCACGTAGCAGACAAGAAACGAGAATCGAAAAACATTAAAGATATTTCGGAAGTCGGCAACTTCCTGGATATTTTCCTAGAAGATCTTCCAGGAATTCCACCGGAACGTCAAGTCGAGTTCAGAATCGACTTAATCCCCGGAGCTACCCCTGTAGCAAAGTCACCGTACCGTTTAGCCCCAGCCGAGATGCAGGAACTATCCAGTCAATTAAACGAGCTGCTGAGCAAGGGATTCATCAGACCGAGCTTCTCACCATAAGGAGCGCCAGTCCTATTTGTGAAGAAGAAGGACGGATCCTTTCGCATGTGCATCGATTATCGGGAACTAAACAAACTCACGATCAAGAACCGATATCCCTTACCGCGCATAGACGATCTATTCGACCAACTTCAGGGAGCAAGCTACTTATCAAAGATCGATCTAAGATCTGGTTATCACCAACTGCGAGTACTGGAAGGAGACATCCCCAAAACGGCTTTCCGAACACGTTATGGTCACTACGAATTTGTAGTAATGCCCTTCGGATTGACGAATGCTCCAGCAGTGTTCATGGACTTAATGAACCGAGTATGTCGTCCCTTCCTGGATAAATTCGTGATCGTATTCATAGATGATATACTCATCTATTCAAGAAGCCAGGAAGAACACAACAAACATCTCCGCCAAGTACTGGAAACATTAAGGGCAGAGAAACTTTACGCAAAATTTTCCAAATGTGAATTTTGGATTCGGGAAGTGGATTTCCTAGGACATGTTGTAAGCAAAGAAGGAATACACGTGGACCCCTCCAAGATAAAGGCAATAGATAGTTGGACTACTCCAAGAACCCCTACAGAAATCCGGCAATTTTTGGGACTCGCCGGGTATTACCGAAGGTTCATACCGAACTTTTCAAGGATTGCCAAGCCACTTACCACCCTAACCCATAAAAATGCGACTTTCGACTGGGGAGAAAAACAAGACAGCGCATTTCAGACACTAAAGCGAGCCTTATGTAGTGCACCCATCCTAACCTTGCCAGAGGGGACGGAGGACTTCGTGGTCTATTGTGATGCATCAAACCAAGGACTTGGGTGTGTCTTAATGCAAAGAGGGAAGGTCATCGCCTACACCTCAAGACAACTAAAGACGCACGAAGTGAACTACACAACGCACGATCTTGACCTAGGAGCAGTCATCTTCGCTCTGAAGATATGGAGACACTATCTCTACGGCACAAAATGTACCATCTTCACTGATCATAAAAGCCTCCAACATATCCTCAACCAGAAGGAACTCAACATGAGACAGAGACGATGGGTAGAACTACTTAGTGATTATGAATGCGAAATCCGATATCACCCCGGAAAGGCTAATGTAGTGGCTGATGCACTCAGTCGGAAGGAGTACTCAGGTCGCCGAGTGAAATCCCTAACTATGACAATCCATTCACACCTGTTCACGCAAATCAAGGAAGCCCAAATAGAAGCCTTGAAACCCGAAAATGTGACAGGAGAAGCCCTAAGGGGAATGGACAAAAACCTTGAGACCAAGAGCAACGGGATTCGTTATTTCATGGATCGAATTTGGGTACCAAAGTTTGGTGGATTCAGAGAAACCGTTATGGACGAAGCCCATAAAACACGATACTCCATACATCCCGGCTCCGATAAGATGTATCTCGACCTCAAGAAGTTGTACTGGTGGCAAAACATGAAAGCCGAAATTGCTACCTACGTAAGCAAATGCCTGACATGTGCCAAAGTCAAGGTAGAATACCAGAAGCCCTCGGGTTTATTACAACAACCAGAAATACCCGAATGGAAGTGGGAGCGGATAACCATGGATTTCATAACAAAATTACCCAAAACAACAAGCGGACTCGACACCATTTGGGTAATTGTCGACAGGTTAACTAAGTCAGCACATTTCCTACCGATCAAAGAGACGGATAAATTGGAGAAGTTAACAAGGACATACCTCAGAGAAATTGTACGACTGCATGGTGTGCCCATATCCATTATCTCGGACCGAGATAGTAGATTCACCTCAAGGTTCTGGCAGTCGCTACAAAAAGCTTTGGGGACAAGACTAGACATGAGTACCGCTTATCACCCACAAACCGACGGCCAGAGCGAGAGAACTATACAAACCCTAGAAGACATGCTGAGAGCTTGCGTAATCGATTTTGGCAAAGCATGGGACACACATCTACCATTGGTCGAGTTCTCGTACAATAATAGCTACCACACCAGTATCAAGGCTGCCCCGTTTGAAGCCCTCTATGGCCGCAAATGCAGGTCACCTTCGTGCTGGGCCGAAGTGGGGGACACGCAACTAGCAAAAGGACAAGCAACTGACAACACGCTCACTGGACCAGAAATCATAAGGGAGACTACGGAGAAGATTGTTCAAATCCGAGAACGTCTAAAAGCATCAAGGGATAGACAAAAGAGTTACGCAGATAAGAGACGCAAACCCTTGGAATTCCAAGTTGGAGACCATGTCCTACTCAAAGTCTCACCTTGGAAAGGTTTAATACGCTTCGGAAAACGTGGGAAACTGAACCCTAGATACATCGGACCATTCGAGATCCTTGCCAGGATCGGTCCAGTGGCTTACAAACTTAGACTACCTCAGGAACTCCACAACGTACACCCTACCTTTCACATATCGAATCTGAAGAAGTGCTTATCCGACGAGACCCTTGTCGTCCCTTTAGAAGAAATTGCAATAAATGAAAACCTCCAATTTGTGGAGGAACCAGTAGAGATCATGGATCGGGAAATCAAAAGGACTAAACAAAGCCGCATACCCATTGTAAAGGTCCGCTGGAACGCCAAGCGAGGACCTGAATACACCTGGGAACGCGAGGATCTAATGAAACAAAAGTACCCGCATCTTTTTCCTAAAACTGTAAACTCTATCTTAGATTAAATTTCGGGACGAAATTCCCTTAACAGGGGGATGATGTGACAACCCTATTTTTCCCAAAAAGCATTGCAAACACTCGAAAGCTAAAAAGCAACGAAATTAACCTCAAAAATAAAGTGTTCAAGTATCTAAGTTGGGATACATCAAATATTAGATATCATGCCAAGGTTTCCAAGAACATAAAGAACGCTCAAAACCGGGTTATATTGAAGAAATTATAACCACTCGTATATTTACGACACGACGTTAAAACATTATTTGACGTAAAAAGTAGAATCTCAATAAAATGCATTTTAGCCTTAAGTATCTAAACAAGAGTCGTAGATCTCGTTGAAAGGTGAACGTGCATAAAGAGATCGCCCAAATTGGACCTCGTATGAAGAAGTTACGAATTTTCAAAGTTTCGTAACAGTTGTAGAGGGCTAAAACTCGGATTGAAGATCGAGTGTTATTTAGCTATCGCCACCTGAATGAGAGTTGAAGATCTCCACATTAGTAATAAAATGATAAAAAGACAAACAAAAACCGACGTCGAATAAAGAACATATGGATTTTTAACGAACTTTAGGAGGCCCGACCTATTAAAAATATATCATCAAAAATAAAGTCAAAACTAGCCGACGGAGTCTAAATGAAAGTTGTAGAGCATAATCTCACCTACGCGTTGATATAAAGAACACGAAAAATGGAGCTCGTACGCGAAAGTTACGGAATTTAGAAGTCGGAAGCAGGGATTACGCCCCGCGTACTCTGGGAGTACGCCCCGCGTACTAGACCCAGAGTCGAGTCCCATCGGCCCGCCCAAGCTACGCTTGGCTAGACCCAGGAGTCCCATCGACCCGCCCAAGCTACGCTAGCTAGACCCGAGTCGTAAGCCATGACGCCATTTTACGCCCCGCGTACTCCGGAAGTACGCGCCGCGTACGAGGGTTTCCAGCTCTATAAATAGAAGGCATGAGCTCGAGTCTTTGCACACCTTCACTATTTCTCAGCCATTCTCCCAGCTCCAGAGACCATTTTCTTGCCTTGGTTTCCGCACTCGAGCCCCCGACGAAAGATTTACGCTGCAGAGATCCCCAAAGAGCCCGACGACGCAACCATCCGCGGTCGAAGTGCTGCTCAACCCTAGCCTCTCTCTTCAAACTTAACGAGTGAGTTCGTACCCCTACTTTTCAATTCTTTTCATGTTTTTAGGGGGGAATACAAGTACATTATAAGTCGAAATATCATTTTTATAAACATCTTTATGCTTAGAAGGCTATTATATCACCAAGTTATTCTTACTAAATGAAAACATACTTTTGAGAAGCTATAACGAGCATAGCTAACAAGTTATTCATACATTTTACGTATACATCTTGACAAATGAAATGCTTTCAAATGAAGTAAAGTCTTTATCATCGTAAATCTGTTTATACCTAGTAATGTGAGACAGCTTCACGTACGTTCGAGTATGCATTATTAAGTCCTGTATTATATACCATAATCCCTTGTAGGGGGAGCGTGATACTTGTGGATAGATCTATACGGGATTGACAATCCCACACCTAAGCTGTTAGCTATAGCTAGGCCAGCAGGCCTGGGGTGACAAATGTCGTAACAGTTCCAACACCTGAAGAACGTTGTTACAGGCCATCAGTGTCAATAGCATGGTTATAAAACTCACATAAAAGTATAAAAACAAGTTAGATTTACGAGATTCATATATGCATTTCAGTTTTCCATTTTATTGTTAACACAAATTTTATCACTATTATTCAAGTATGGAAAACACTAACGTACTCCAACACGGGAAACTTTTCAAATTATTTATAGAAAATATTGGATTTTCTGAAAACCTCGTTCATTGATTTACTATCAAAAAGGACATACTTTTCAATGCAAAACACTTATGAACTCACCAACTTAATTGTTGACACTTTTTCGAAACCACTTGTATTTCTCAGGGAATCAGTAATACAGGTAACCACCAGCTTTTGGAGAAGGAAACACTAAAGATGTTTTATTATTGAACATTTATCATCTCATTGTAATATTCTTTTGCTAATATGTATAACGCAACAACATACGTTTTCAATATATATGTGATGGTTGTGTTACTTTCTTTACAATATTCAATGGTTGTGATACTACGTGAAGTCATCCACCCCCGAATGTTTCCGCCATTCTGGTTTGTGGGTGTGACAAAAACCAAAAGTCACTTTGTTTTTAAAACCGTTAAAAGAACACATGGGTTATAAAAATGAAGAGTCTTCATTTTTAATACTCTAATAAACTCATAAGTTTCAAGAAATGAAAAGTTATGAAAGTTTAAAAAACTTGCCCTCAAGTTTTGGAACAAGTAATGTCTTGATTAAAACTTTAGTTCCAACCCTTAGAATTTTAAAAGTTAAAATTCAACCCTTATACTTATAATATTATAAGTTAATAATAATATATATATGCATAGGATTAAAGTCGTCTTACCGCTAGTACGCCTTATTCACGAAGCCGGTCTAAAAGGTGGGTATAAGGTTGTTGCCTATAAAATGGCAACTTAATGGGTGTCCATTCTCACCCAGCGCTTGCTTGACTGGTGGAGGGTCGTTAGCCGAACGGGTAAGACAAAGACTTATAAATTCTCATTAAAAGTATGATGAATATTATAAAGTAACTAAATGTTTTATTAAATTCCCAATCTTAGTTACTTTAGGAAAAATGTGAATAAGGTGCTAATCCATGAAAATACACTTTACACTTTGTCTAAGTCGTTAGTGGAGCATGTGTGGTTAACCGGCACACTAACTTGGACTTAACAGGGTAGGTAAAGGGTGACTTAATATTTATTATAGTATCGATGGAGCGTGTGTGGTTAACCGGCACATCGATTGACGGGTAATTTATTAAGGGTACCAAGTAATTTGCATGGTTACTTCACACCTCGTTTTTTTTGGATTAATGTCTAAGTCCATAACTATAATTGGTAAGACTTGACCCGACCCGGCATGGTCCATTTGGGTTGCATGGCATCATGCATTTGGATAGACTATAATGAGAGAAATAAGACACTTATGGTTATTAATATATTATAAGTTCTAGTATATTAATAATAAGAATAATAAGATTATTTAATTAGTATTGATCAAGAATTAATCTAGGATTAATTAAGTGATCAAAAGAAGACTAATTAAATATATGGGTTGACTGTGTAAATCATCAATACTTGTATAGTGGGCTAATGCTCCATGGATAATCAAGTTGGGCTAAAACCCATAGGATGGTCCATGGATGCTCCATGGTGTATGTGAACCCATGGATCCAAGGAAATGGAAAGTCATGACAATTAGGGCTTACCCTAATTGTAACACTATATAAAGATCTTATTCTTGACAAAATCGGTGATTAGTGTGTGCAATAGATGGGCTAGCCGATTTTCATGAGTGTAGAATTCTCTCAATTTATTCCAAGTGTATTTGGTGTTGTGTGAACCAATTGAGGTGTCACACTTGGGGCACTAGGCACTCAAGCTTCATGAAGACTTTCTACATCAAAGAGGTATGTATTTTATCTTGTTACATTCATTGTTTTGTATGCTAGATTAGGATAATACCTTAGAAGTTCTTATTTGCATGTATAATAGAGAAAACATAGATCCAAGGTATTTAGGGTTGCATGTACACTTAGGAGTGTTAGAATGCTCAAAGTTCTTATTTGCATGGATAATGCCCAGCAGACTCGCCGAGTCCAAGGCAAAAAGCATCCAACTCGTTGAGTTGGTTCGTGCACTCGACGAGTTGGACCCCCAGACAACATAAATTCGACTTTTTTGGCTGGAATTGGACTAGGAACATTACCCTAAGATGTTTTTGGACTTATAAACTTGTGTTTGATATGGTAATGTTCATGCTAATCCAATTTCAAAGATAATTGTCAATAGATTCATGTTTTGTATTGGTTTAAGGTTTAGACTAATTACATGAAAAACTTTGATTTGAATTATCTTGTTCTTATGAGTTGCTTAGATTAATAGAAAAGTAGAGTGAAATAGTTGTTTTCAATCCAAATTAATCCAAGAGTTGATTCTAAAATGTGTTTTTGTAACATGTCTTCAAGTTATATGAAAAGTCACATTTAAGTTTCATAAAACTCATAAAAGTTGGCAAAGGTTACAAAATGAAGAGTCTAGTTCAAATTAAATGGTGTTATGACTCCATAATTTGTCCTCAAGTTATGGAGGACCAAGAGTCTCTTCATTAAATAATAAATAAAAAAAATTTGTAACCTTAATTAATTCCATAAGTTATAAAATAAAGAAAAGTTAATTCTTTTATTAGTTTAAAGTCTTCCATAAGTTGTCCTGAAGTTATGGAACTTGAAGAGTTTCTGGATTAAAACTACTTTAAACACATAAGTTATGGAATTAATTAGTTTTGAATAGTTTCAAAACTTGCCCTCAAGTTTTGGAATTTGAAAAGTTTTCTCTTATGAATACTTTAATTTCAAGTTAGCCCTTAGAATTTTTAAGAGTTAAAATTCAACCCTTATACTTTATAATATTATAAGTTAATAATATATATATATATATATATATATATATATATATATATATATATATATGTATAAGAGTAAAGTCAGTCTTACCGCTAGTACGCCTCATTCACGAAGCCGATCTATAAGGTGGGTATAAGGTTGTTGCCTATAAAATGGCAACTTAATGGGTGTCCACTCTCACCCACTGCTTGCTTGACTGGTGGAGTGTCGTTAGCCAAACGGGTTTGATAGGACTATAATTCTCCCTTCATTAAAAGTATTAATGATAAATACTAAGTAACTAAACTCTTAATAATACCCAATCTTAGTTACTTAGGAAAATGTGAATAAGGTGCTAATCCATGAAATTACACTTTGCACTTTGTTTAAGTCGGTTACTGGAGCGTGTGTGGTTAACCGGCACACTAACTCGTATTTAACAAGGTAGGCAAAGGGTAACTTAATGTTTATCATAGAATCGATGGAGCGTGTGTGGTTAACCGGCACATCGATTGAGGGTTAAACACTTAAGGGTACCAAGTAATTTGCATGGTTACTTCACACCTTGTTTTGTGATCCTCGGCATCCCAGTCACAAAACCTGAACTGCACACTCAAGATTGAAACATGCCATTGAACAGTTCAATGAATCTCAAAAGATCTAGGAGTTTTCAAACCAATTAAAACCTAATAATACATTTCGTTTATCTTGGTGGAAATTGGTGAATCGTCATTCACCTACCTTCAAATATTTTTTTAGCTTGGATTACGGCATACCTCTTCTAAGTTATAAAATAGTTTGTTGGGTCCTAGCCTTAATATTTCATATTGGGTGTCATATTAAGGACTTTAGATCAACTATCTTGAATATCTCCTAAAAGATGTCTGGTTTAGACATTTATGATCTTCCCAAATATCTTGAAACAAGCTTTCCTAAATGAAGATGATGTCCCTTGGAAATCATACTTCATTCACCTCCTCCAATTATTCTCCCCAACCCACAAGTTCTTGAAAAGTTTAAGGTCACTCAAGCCCTATTGGCATGGCAAGGTCTAGGTGTGGTCACATCTTGGAGATGTAGTCAGATATTGACAAGCCGGGAGAGTTGGGTGTCAAAGTCTTGAGAAAGTTGGTGTTTCAATCACTTTCTAAGTCACATAGTGAGTTCTTTTGGAACACCTATGAAATAGACTATGACAAGACCCTTAATGATCTTTGCTAAGATCAACTTCCTAA
The DNA here is from genome assembly GCF_051521515.1 of Lactuca serriola. Classification (NCBI taxonomy): domain Eukaryota; kingdom Viridiplantae; phylum Streptophyta; class Magnoliopsida; order Asterales; family Asteraceae; genus Lactuca; species Lactuca serriola. Next base: position 187,370,938 of record NC_136412.1, on the reverse strand, counting down.
GACTTTATGGACATTGACAATGGTGACACTAGAAATCCAGAAAAAGCATTCTCTTCCTAAGGAAAGGGATTGACCATAGTCAACTAGGTTGACCAAATGGTAAAGAGAAAAGCTAAGTCTATGATAGTCCCGTGTACCATTATCAAAAGGTCCATATGTTTATATTGCCAAAGGAAGGGTCATTAGTTGCGAAGCTGCTAAATTTACCTAAGGATGTTAAAGTCAATAAGTTTGACTCTACTTCAGGTAAAGTCCACTATCTAACTCTGCTAAGTTTCTATTATGAGATTCTTGATACATGATGTGACTGGGTCACATGGTGATGTTTTAAGAATCAAAGAAAAGTGAAGAAACTTAAAGAAAGAATATGCTGAATCTGATCGCGTAGATGGATTTCTTTCGCGTAGTTTGAAGATCGGATTCTTGAGCTACTTCTTAGGAGTTATGAGATATTGCCTAGGAATAGATAACAACAAGTTTTCATATGGATTGTAAGGAAAAGTTTTTCCGCAAAGTTATAAAATAAAAGAAAATTTTTTGATTTTATTTATTTTAAAATATCCTTACAATGGCATTTGAGGAAAAATTGTTGCTTATATGATTCCATTAATAGCAAGAGTGGAAATATGAAATTGATTCTTTCATTTGTGGTAATGTCTAAATTTACCAAATAAGGAAAGATTCTCATCACCCAAGTTACAATTGGACCGGAAGTTGGAATCATGCAAGTTGTATAGCATGATGAATGAGAACTTTCAAGTATTGGAAAATCAAGACCAATTACTTGTTCACGTGGATGTGTGAGTCAAGTGAAGGACTAAGGGATCGAGTACACATGCTTGTGCACTGGCTAAAGTCCACCACAAAAGATCGATAAGACTATTTGTCATAGTTTACTAAAGCTCAGTAAATATGATTATACTTACAAGCTTAAGTGTAACTCTGAGACATCGGAAAAGGTTCCAATGTATGGCAGAGCGAATAAGAAGAATCAACTTAGGCAGAAGGATAAAAGTTTCTCAAATCTGAAAAGATGGGAGAGTACTTTAGTATCAGTTTTTGTGATCATCTTAATGATTAAGAAACCATATCAAAATTATTCCTCTAAGGAAATCTTAGTGCATTCTTATGACTAAGAAGAGGGACTGGAATTGTTGAAATGAGTCATACTTCGTTCCAATACAAGTCTTAGAGTCATACTCCAAGATTGTAACTTGAGTGACATGTCTTAAAGAAGGTTTAAAACACTTGTCAAATGTAAGAGTAAAAGTTTTCTACTCTTGTACATTTGAAATTGGTAAGTTGTGATGTTTTGGATAAAACAAAGACCAACTTAGGCCAATTAAGTGAAGTGCTTGTCTTGATTAGAATCCACACTATCTCTTGGATATTTGACAAGGGAGTCTTATAGGTCAAGAGGACAGTGGGAGTCTTAAAGGTCTTGAAAGTCTCAAGAACTAATCAAGAATAAAACCCTGAAGTTCTTCACTAGCACACGACTTGAGGTTTATAACCTATCGTGTTGACATACTCTGTGCCCATTCCAGTTAAAGTTGGCTTTGCATATTAGTTCTTAGAGTTCTCAATGTGTTGCACATCAACTTGGAAGCAATGGCAGGCCCTTGAGCTGCTAGGTGGCAAGAAGTTAAGATTGAGTTCAATCCATATGAGTTTGGACTTGTCATTATCCTTGTCTTGTGACTATGGTTTTGACAATTCACATGGATAAGAACACATACACCATGAAAATCTAAGTGTCATAAGGTTTCTCTCCGATTCATGAAAATGATGGTGAGGAAACACTTTCACTAAGTAGATTTTAGCTAGATAGCAATTGTGATATTTGCATTCTCAAAGTCGTTAGTGGAGCGTGTGTGGTTTACCGGCACACTAACCTGGACTTGTGAGAAGTGGAAAAAAGGTCTAACCATTATGATTACGACATCCCTCTTCATAATTGTTTAGACACACAAGTGTGCTATCTAAGGGAAGGTGTATGATTTTGATAAAGTCTTATCAAAACAATCTAGTATCAGAAATATGAACTTTGGTAAGAAAGTCAGCTGATTTCTGAGTACATGTCAAAGCTAGTGGGAGCATAAGTGTTATGCTAATAATCATCATGTTAGTGGGAGCATGATAATTATGATAAGTATTGCAAACTAGCAATGTTAATTATAGAAAACAAAAGTTTCAATTGGGAAATAGTTGTTTTGCTATAATTAAGGGAGAGGAAATTATACTTCATCTCAAATCTATAAGCTTAGATCGTGAGGTTTTAATCATTTAATCAAGGATATATATATATATATATATATATATATATATATATATATATATATATATATATGAATTTCATGTTGGAATGGCTCAACATAAGGAAATTCTGTATATGGGTCCATTATTTGCGTTCTAAAATTCGATTATGATTACGACATCCCTTTTCATAATCTGAATTATGAGAACTTGGCAAATTGAAATGGAAATGTTATAGCAAAAGACTGGTTTAGTCTTTATGTGAGACATCATGAATCGTGTCCCATATGCTTCGGATATAGGATCGATTACATGTGCTATATTCATCCTTTCTAAAATGTTCCAAATGCCTAGGGCATTAAGAAGAGAAATGGTTTAGAACTGGATATGACTAAAAGGATTAAACAATTGTCGAGGAAAATCTAAGGTTTACCAAAGATTGGTTGCTCAAGGACAATTGGAAGTATAGTGATAATTCTGGAGAGACCATATTGCCATAATCTGTAAGGAGGCAACTCTTGTTCAGAAGTGATAGTCAAAATGAATCTGGAAATGTTTCAAAGTTAGAAATTATTCAATATGTTTAAGATTAGGAAACTTAATGCAAGAAGGATGTTTCCAAGGAGCTGGTCTCCTTTGGAATACTTTGTAATGATTGTTGTCAAGTCTTTCTGACTTTGTGCATAATCATTACAATAGGATCAATGCATATAAGTTTAGAATCTAATAGATTTCAGTAAATGGCATGAGTTTGGAATTCTTGCATTTGCAGTAAGGATTTGGGAGTGTGAAAAGAGAATCATTGAAGTTATGTTCAATTGATCTAGTTCACAAAGTAATGATCATAGACAAACATAGTATGCATACTTGGTGTGTGGCATGACTAGTGTTTAGAAAACATAGTGTACATGCTTGGAGCATGGAACAACTATTGTTTTAAATTCAAGAATAAAGTTGATAGCTGAAACAGTATACAATGAATAATGTGTAATCATATGGTGATAAATAAAAGGTGTTTTATTTATGTTCATATGTTTTGATACCATATTGGATTAAATTATTATTGTGTTTCACTTTGCATGTTTTGACTTCCCAAATAAACTAGGTTATTCTTCCGAAATGACTAAGTAATTCAAACCATCCACAGTCGGTCATATGTTGGAAGTAGATATGAATTAAGACTGTCATGGGTTGGCTTGTAGAGGTCTAAGGTGTTGGACAAAGGGCTACAACACTCATGAGTGCTCATAAGTTCTGAGTATTGGATTCAACCCGCGCTCATTGGAATCACTTCATGGATTTTATTACGAGTGATCATGAGACGATAATATCTTATATTCTTCAAACCTAGATATATGAGTTGTTACTATGAGTTGGTTGTACACTGATTGCACGAAAACACATTCGGTAACTCGGTGCTATAAAACATGCCTTTGTGTATGATTCAACAAGTAGTAGAACAAGTGTAACATCCAAAATTTCAAAACAATTAAATCTTTTCAATTTCACCCATTTTATTAACGTTGTTACAAAAAGGTTTTCAATACATTATTAAACAGAGTAATTTCCCAGGTTCATATCATGAAACACCAACGCGAGGAACGGTACGATCACGCCTTTGCCTTGCCACAGACTCTTGAGAACCTGAAACATAAAACCACAACTGTAAGCCCGAAAGCTTAGTGAGATACCCCCAGAATACCAACCACATATACGCCTTTCCAGGCCCTGACCTTCCGGTCCATGTGTCTCAGGGGACTTCCGTCCCTGCTGGGTAAACCTTCCGGTCCTACCCACGCCGACCTTCCGGTCCATCACACAACATATTCGCCTTCCGGCCCATAACATATCGCCTTCCGGCCCATAACATATTGCCTTCCGGCCCATAAGCATAAAATGCACATATAACATAACAAACAATCATATAACAATTCATAGACAACTATCGATCACAGATCACATATCATAGCATTACCCTAACGAGATACCGGTCTAGCCAGTCACTATCATAACATTACTCTATGAATTAGTCACATACTAAATGCATACATACGCCTTTCCAGGCCATGACCTTCCGGTCCACATAGTAATGCCTTCCGGCCCATAACATATATTGCCTTCCGGCCCATAACATATAACAACTAACAACTACCCGGATTTCCATCCGATAAAAGGGTTGACATTGATGCCATAAACCCTAGCGATATAGTTAGGATAACTCACCTCAAAACTACCGACTGAACAGATAGCTCAAGCTGCTCTGATCACTGATACGATCTCCACTCCTGGATAGCCACCAATGCACTGAACTCAAACGATAAACAACGATTACCAAAATACCCCTGGAACCACTGGTCAATCCTTGATCAAAGACAAGGTCAAAGTCAACCCCTGACTGACCCTACTCGTCGAGTCAACCCTGTGACTCGCCGAGTCCCCATACTCAGAACTTCACTCAACCCGCGACCTAACTCGCCGAGTCACCCCAAGACTCGCCGAGTTCAACGACTCTGAGTCCACTCGCCCTTGACTCACCGATTCCTTAAGATTCCCTTTCTACACGTCGAGTATCCCCTTTTTACTCGACGAGTTTCTCCTGGAAGAATCGCAGGGCCACCCCGACTCCACTCGCCGAGTCTGAAGAACAACTCGGCGAGGCCCAGTGAATCTTCAAGATACTCGCCGAGTCTGAAGAACAACTCGGCGAGTCCATGCCATGCAGACGAGTAACTGCTTCCTGAAATACGTATGGTCCCGAGATATACAATCATGGGACTTTCTGGACTTCTAAACATCTTGTTACTGGGGTATAAACGTCTGGGTAATAACATAATAACCGATCTAATCACTAAATGGGTTTCATAAACCCTAGATTCGTATACACATCAAAATAACAGAAATGGTCCGAGTATTACCTGAAAACGCACTCTCTGCCCCCCAAGCCTCAGGACTCGATCCTCCTTGATATTCCTTTGGCCAAACTCTTCTTCTTCTTGCCTAACAAGATCCTCCAAGTTCCAATAATTTTCTCTCCTGCTCTAGACGTCCACAACGATTAGGGTTCTTCTCAATCGGCCAAAAGACGGACAATGACAGCCTAAGAGGCGTTATATACGATCCAAAACCAAACGGCTAGGTTTTCTGCTGAACAGCGTCGACTCGCCGAGTCCATATCTGGACTCGTCGAGTCCAGTCGCGAACCCGCGACCCGGTCTGCGGTCCTACTCGGCGAGTCTAGGCTCCAACTCGCCGAGTCCCCTCTTAAAACACCCCCAAATCATAATTATATCAATATTTGAAATTCCGGGCTGTTACAACTCTCCCCCACTAGAACTAGACTTCGCCCTCGAAGTCTCATTCTGAAAATAGTCCCGGATGCTGCCCCCACATATCACATTCCAGATCACAGTTCATTTCCGATCCTTTCTGGTGCTGTCACTGAACTAACACCAGAGGTATCTCCTTGTTCCTCAGAACCTCGATCTTCCGTTCTCTGATGACCACTGGTCTCTCAGCATAATTCAGGCCCGCATCCACCTGAATGTCTTCTAATGGGACCACTGCCGACTCATCAGCTAAGCACTTCCTCAATTGCGACACATGAAAGGTGTCGTGGATCTGACCCCACTCCGTCGGCGACTCCAATCGGTAGGCTACCCGGCCTGTCCTTGCAATCACCCGAAATGGCCCAATGTACTGGGGCCCAACTTGCCCTTATTCTTGAATCGAATCACTCCTCTCCAAAGAGAGGCCTTCGGGAGTACGAAGTCGCCGACCTGAAACTCAAGCTCGGACCGGCGTCTGTCCGCATAACTTTCCTGTTGGCTTTGTCGGATCTGCTCTGTTGACCGAAGCACGATCTCTGTACTGTACATTACTCTCTGTAACCGAGAATTACCCGAGATGCAACTCTGCTCTAAATCTCAACAATCACTCGACCCATAAGGGTTAGGAAACCATGAACCACCGGATCCCCGATCCATAGCCCACTTTGTCCATTCCGGACCGACTGAGAGATCCATTCTCACTCTCAGAGCAACTCTCATAAGTTCTCCTCTTGCCATCACATACACATGCTGAACTAACCCCAACACCCGCAGGTTGGAAGACCCGATACACTGATGATATCCTCGAACATCTCCCAAGATGAACCATTACATCCATCCTACGCTCTGATCAGAATCACACGGAGAATTTACGATTCTCTCTCCCCCTGCATCCCTTCTGAGCCTCAACAGACATCTCCAATCTGGATGGGTTCCTACTTCTTGCCGCGAACACGATGCTCAAAGCCATACTCGAAATACTCTAACCATAACTTCTGCTCTGCAGCTTCCACTTTCGTGAACTTGCACTCCCCTTCGGAGTTACACACCTTTCCCTTTTCCTTCCAAGGGACCCTCTTGGCCATAATGCCACTACAACCGGCGCCACGGTGCTTGCCCCAAGCGACACCACCCTTTTGCGTAACCGCTATTCACATACTCGGGTTCTCATTGCAGGGGCTCTCATTCCCATGCACTCTCTCCACTCATCAAAATCACTGCCTCAGCTAAACAAGATCACTAACCCGGGGCCAGACCTTCCAATGCAATCACACTGCAACATACACAATCCGCAATCTCAAACTGATCCAGCAATACCACCAGAGTCTCCAGCATGACTGGACCGACTCTCATAACACATACTAGCCACTCGAGGCTATATCTCTGTGGGTCCGTACACCCAAACTCTGCGAACCCTCAGGTTCTAACTCTGGGAACCTTCCGGTTCCAACTCTAGAAACATGCACAACATAATCCCGTGGGATTAATGCAGTACAACCCATCACGTACCTCAAACGTACAAATACTCTGATCGCATAACCCCGGTTACTTACTCAAGCTTGATCCCGGCCTTCTCTCAGGCCTCCACCATCAAATGCCCTAGGTCTGTATCCCGCCCCGCATACCCGACACTCGCTCTCGTCGGCCTACACTCTGAGCTGACAAACACTGCTGAATCCCAACAGTTAAGCACCCTTACATACTCATCGATCTCCCGGGGAATTCTCCAATTCTCCCCCACTAAAGCTCTGACTAACTACCACCGATCGTCATTAGCGACCTTTCAGAACAATTCTGCACAAAGAGAACATTTACACACTGACTGCTTCCCACAAGCATAAACAACCCTCAGCAAAACACATCTCCTCCCTGATCAATCCACTCAAAAGAATCCGGTCTTTCAATTATCCACTCTACGACTGCAGATGCTACCCGACATTCAACCCAGTGCCGCATCTCCACCAACAACCCTCACGAACGATAACCAACGGAATTCCCAACAATAACCCGTCACCAAACCCACAACCTGCCAAAGGATGAATACCGCATCGAAAACCGCACAAGGCTACCGACACCAAAATACCGAACTATAACCATACCAAACCATCAGGGAACAACGAATGCCAAAGCGAGAACCTGAAGCACCAATCCATAACCATGCCAAACCCGCGAAACAACGAATACCGCATCGAAATCCACACAAGATACCAGCACAACAATACGCCACAATCAACGCAAGGCAATCAAGACCTCAAGAAAGCATCATACCCACAGCTGCCTCCGGCACTGCTCCGTCTTCCTCTGCCACAAGCCGATAAGCACGACCCTGAGCCCTTGGGGCTCCGCTCCCTCCTGTCCTCCTCCTGAACTCCTCAAGGTGGCCGGTACTAGAGCCTGCACCGGTCCTGCAGAAAGCTGTGGACAATTGACCCTCAAATGTCCATCCTGCCGACACTGATAACAAATCCTCAAATCCCGAATTGGCACTGACTGCCGACAATCCCGTGCACCGTGCCCCTCCTTTCCGCACTTGCGGCGTGCACCACCGGACCAGCAAGCTTCGGTGTAACCCCTCCCACACTTCCCACAAGTGTGGCCGCTTCGATCCCCCATTCTAACATCTACGGTCCCGGACCGTTTCGGCGCCGACTGCGACTGCATCGGGGCCTGCCTCAGCTCACGCAACTGCAACTCAACCTCTAACTCACGCCACATGGCGGCCTCCTGCAACTCCAAAAAGGTCTCACACCTCTGCGCATACACGAACTGTCTGATATCCCTCTTGAGCATATTCAGATATCAGGACATCTGAGCCTGCTCCGAAGCGAACTCAGGGCAAAACATCGCCCTCTCAATAAACATCCTGGTGATCTCAGTCACCGACTCCAAATCCTGCTTCAGCTCAAGGAATTTCCGAGCCAATCTCCCTTTTCATCCTGCGGAACATAGCGAGTACTGAACATCTCTCTGAACTGATCCCATGAAACCGCAGCCCTATGCGCATCGGAAAATGACCTCGTAGTCAATCCCCATCAATCCTTCGCTCCTAGCCTCAACAGGTTCAGAGCACACCTCACCCTCTGATCAGTAGGGCACAAACTCGTGGAGAAATACCCCTCCACGTCTGATAACCATCTCATAGCACCACTCGGGTCCTGAACCCTATCGAACGTGGGAGGCTTCTTATAATAGAAGTCCCGATACTGAAAACCCCGACTAGCTCCTCCCCTTGCCGCTGCTACAGCCGTTGTAGCCGTCGCGGCAACCGTCTCTGTGAGAGCCGCATATCGCTCATCGAAATACTCAATCATGGCGGTCTTGATTGACCCAAACAACTCCGGCAACTCAGCCCGGAACAATGCAGCAACCTCATCACGCAGGATCTCATGAATCCTCGTATCCCGCTCGCTCGTGCTCGTCCGACCGATAACCTTCGACGACACCAATCCACCCGGAACTCGGTCTCCAGCTCCCGATCCTGATCCGGATCCACTATCATCATGCCTCGAAATCTCCATACTGAAGGCACCCTACCAATCTCAGACACTTCCCAAAATCCTGGGATCCAACTCTCGCAACCCTACCCTAGAGACCATGGTTTCCCTGATACGCGTATGGGTCCTGTGCTTTCAGTAGTACGGGCCCATACTACCTTCCACACCTACCCATATTTGTATGAAGTACTACCACAATACCCTAGGAGACATGCATAACAACTATCAACCCCCACCACTAGAGGAACACTGAGAACATCCCATAAGGGACCCTAGGCTACAGGCATCACATATCAGGCAACATTATCATGAATTCCTGAAGATCCCTAGCCTAACTCTAGCATGTTGTTCTATCAAGCTCAAATATACAAATATCATGTATGGTATCTTGGGGTTACTTACTGGCTCCGGCTGATCGTACCTCCGCGTCCTCCTTTTACCAATTTGAAAACCATTTTAATTTCTCTTTTTAAAATCCTCCTCGATTTGAGACTAGAGTCACACGAATGTTTCCCCAATTCACTCAAACCAAGGCTCTGATACCAACTTGTAACATCCAAAATTTCAAAACAATTAAAACTTTTCAATTTCACCCATTTTATTAACGTTGTTACAAAAAGGTTTTCAATACATTATTAAACAGAGTAATTTCCCAGGTTCATATCATGAAACACCAACGTGAGGAACGGTACGATCACGCCTTTGCCTTGCCACAGACTCTTGAGAACCTGAAACATAAAACCACAACTATAAGCCCGAAAGCTTAGTGAGATACCCCCAGAATACCAACCACATATACGCCTTTCCAGGCCCTGACCTTCCGGTCCATGTGTCTCAGGGGACTTCCGTCCCTGCTGGGTAAACCTTCCGGTCCTACCCACGCCGACCTTCCGGTCCATCACACAACATATTCGCCTTCCGGCCCATAACATATCGCCTTCCGGCCCATAACATATTGCCTTCCGGCCCATAAGCATAAAATGCACATATAACATAACAAACAATCATATAACAGTTCATAAACAACTATCGATCACAGATCACATATCATAGCATTACCCTAACGAGATACCGGTCTAGCCAGTCACTATCATAACATTACTCTATGAATCAGTCACATACTAAATGCATACATACGCCTTTCCAGGCCATGACCTTCCGATCCACATAGTAATGCCTTCCGGCCCATAACATATATTGCCTTCCGGCCCATAACATATAACAACTGACAACTACCCGGATTTCCATCCGATAAAAGGGTTGACATTGATGCCATAAACCCTAGCGATATAGTGAGGATAACTCACCTCAAAACTGCCGACTGAACAGATAGCTCAAGCTGCTCTGATCACTGATACGATCTCCACTCCTGGATAGCCGCCAATGCACTGAACTCAAACGATAAACAACGATTACCAAAATACCCCTGGAACCACTGGTCAATCCTTGATCAAAGACAAGGTCAAAGTCAACCCCTGACTGACCCTACTCGTCGAGTCAACCCTGTGACTCGCCGAGTCCCCATACTCAGAACTTCACTCAACCCGCGACCTAACTCACCGAGTTCAACGACTCTGAGTTCACTCGCCCTTGACTCACCGATTCCTTAAGATTCCCTTTCTACACGTCGAGTATCCCCTTTTTACTCGACGAGTTTCTCCTGGAAGAATCACGGGGCCACCCCGACTCCACTCGCCGAGTCTGAAGAACAACTCGGCGAGTCCCAGTGAATGTTCAAGATACTCGCCAAGTCTGAAGAACAACTCGGCGAGTCCATGCCATGCAGACGAGCAACTGCTTCCTGAAATACGTATGGTCCCGAGATATACAATCATGGGACTTTCTGGACTTCTAAACATCTTGTTACTGGGGTATAAACGTCTGGGTAATAACATAATAACCCATCTAATCACTAAATGGGTTTCATAAACCCTAGATTCGTATACACATCAAAATAACAGAAATGGTCCGAGTATTACCTGAAAACGCACTCTCTGCCCCCCCAAGCCTCAGGACTCGATCCTCCTTGATATTCCTTTGGCCAAACTCTTCTTCTTCTTGCCTAACAAGATCCTCCAAGTTCCAATAGCTTTCTCTCCTACTCTAGACGTCCACAACGATTAGGGTTCTTCTCAATCGGCCAAAAGACGGACAATGACAGCCTAAGAGGCGTTATATACGATCCAAAACCAAACGGCTAGGGTTTCTGCTGAATAGCGTCGACTCGCCGAGTCCATATCTGGACTCGTCGAGTCCAGTCGCGAACCCGCGACCCGGTCTGCGGTCCTACTCGGCGAGTCTAGGCTCCAACTCGCCGAGTCCCCTCTTAAAACACCCCCAAATCATAATTATATCAATATTTGAAATTCCGGGCTGTTACAACTAGCCATATGAGTCGAAGTTTTTCCATTCCTTTTACCTTCGGGATAAAAGCGATATATGTGGGCCCCTTGATGATTTGATGATGACAAATGGAAGTGCTCGCCGGGCCAGGACTGATTTGATTTGTTCAATTAGTCAGTCGTCATAAATCGGAAATCGAGAAACAACAAATGGAGAGAGAGAATGATTATAAATCCATGTCTCAGTCCATATGATATCTAGAATGGAGGAATATATGATCCCTTATCTAATGGACAAGTCATTGACAAAGGTCAGAGTTCATCGACAAGGTCAGAGTTCGACAGAAGCTTTTGAGAGCTACGATTGCCAGTTGGTTCCTGAAGTCATACGCAATAATAGTTTTAGACTTATCCAAGTGGGAGACTGTTGGATTAATGTCTAAGTCCATAACTATAATTGGTAAGACTTGACCTGACCCGGCATGTTCCATTTGGGTTGCATGGCATCTTGCATTTGGATAGACTATAATGAGAGAAATAAGACACTTATGGTTATTAATATATTATAAGTTCTAGTATATTAATAATAAGAATAATAAGATTATTTAATTAGTATTGATCAAGAATTAATCTAGGATTAATTAAGTGATCAAAAGAAGACTAATTAAATATATGGGTTGATTGTGTAAATCATCCATACTTGTATAGTGGGCTAATGCTCCATGGATAATCAAGTTGGGCTAAAACCCATAGGATGGTCCATGGATGCTCCATGGTGTATGTGAACCCATGGATCCAAGGAAATGGAAAGTCATGACAATTAGGGCTTACCCTAATTGTAACACTATATAGAGATCTTATTCTTGACAAAATTGGTGAGTACTGTGTGTAATTGAAGGGCTAGCTGATTTTCATGAGTGTAGAATTCTCTCAAGTTATTCCAAGTGTATTTGGTGTTGTGTGAACCATTTGAGGTGTCACACATGGGGCACTAGGCACTCAAGCTTCATGAAGACTTTCTACATCAAAGAGGTATGTTATCTATCTTGTTACATTCATTGTTTTGTATGCTAGATTAGGATAATACCTTGGAAGTTCTTATTTGCATGTATAATAGAGAAAACATAGATCCAAGGTATTTAGGGTTTCATGTACACTTAGGAGTGTTAGAATGCTCAAAACTCAACAGTTTTGTGATCCTCGGCATCCCAGTGACAAAACTTGGAGGGCACGCTCGAGATTGAAACATGCCTTTGAAAAGTTCATTGAATCTCAAAAGAATCTAGGAGTTTCTAAGAACCAAATTAAATATTTTAATATTTCAACTTTGGTGGAAATTAGTGAATCATCATTCACCTACCTTTCAAATATGTTATTACTTAGATTACGGCATACCTCTTCTAAGTATAATATATTGTGATTGGGTCCTAGCCTTAATACTACCTTTGGGTGATTTATTAAGGACTATCTCTATTTCTAAACTAAACTTATCTTCTCTTCAGATGTCTGCAAACATTGCTGCTTCTGGCTCTAATCCTAATGGCTCCTTTTCTCTTATGAACTTGTGTGGGAAAGTCACTTTTGATGGATCCAACTTTAATGAATGGATCAGAAACATCTGAATGATTACCCGCTACGAGGACAAAGAATATGTCCTAGATAAAGAGCTTAAGGAGACTTTAGGGCACATGAAAGGGATGCCACCAAGGTGGCATGCATCATGATGGCCACTATGACAGCCGATCTTCAGAAGTCCGATGAGGACTACTACCCTTTTGAGATGCACCAAGATTTGATGGAAAGATACCATCAAAGTGCACGACAAGAGAGGTATGAAATCATCTCCTTCATGATAACAACTCGCATGAAGGATGGAGAACCCATGATGGGCCACATGCAGAAAATGCAAAGATTTGTGGACCGTTTGCTGCAGCTTAATGTGAACTTCCCCGAGGAGCTTGCAATAGATATCATTTTACACTCCTTACCTTCATGTTATGATCAATTCCGCATGACATACCACATGAACAAGGAAGAGGTCACACTCAGCAAACTTCAAGGACTCTTAAAGACCGCGGAAAGTGGTCTTAAGGGTAAGCCGATTGTTACTACTCCTACTCGTATCAACTCCACCCCTATCTTGGCAATCGGGAAAGGACGAGGGAAGAAGAGAAAGAGTTCTTCGAAGGTTACCAAGGTTAGGACCCTTGATGGCTCTTCTTGAAGTGGAACCAAGAAAGGTTTCATCACTCCTTCTTCTGACCCAAAAGAGGCTGAATGCTTCTATTGCCATGAAAAGGCACATTGGAAGCGGAACTGCCCAAAGTACCAGCAAGATGTGAAGGATGGGAAAGTTAAACCCAACCATGCAAGTATTTACACTATCTTATCTAATAACTCACCCCATTCTAATTCTTGGGTCCTTGTTACTGGTTGTGGTATTGATATCTGTTCTGATTTATAGGGACTAAGAAGAAGTGAGGACGTGGAGCAAGGAAGAATAAACTTGATCATGGGAAACAGGAAAGCTTCACATGTCACCAAGATTGGAGTTTATACTTTATCGCTATGTAGTGGGTTTAGTTTAGACTTGACTAAGTGTTGTTATTCGCCAGAAATGGCAAGAAATATTATTTCCTTTCATGCATTGTATAAACAAGGTTTCAACTTTTCATTTGATAATGAAGTTGGTTCAATTAATGTTTTCTTTAATAATGTTCTTTATTTTAAAGCATTACCTTGTGATGGCGTGTATGAAATAGTATCTGTGGTTGGTAACTTAGGAAATAATGTATTGTGTATTGATTCTGTTAATAATAATAACTTGGATAAAGCATCTTTATGGCATTGTCGTCTTGGACATATAAGAAAGAAACGCATAGGCCAACTCCAAAAGGATGGAGTCTTGGAGTCATTTGACCTAAAGTCAAATGATAGTTGCGAATCATGCTTTCTTGGAAAAATGACAAAGTCACCCTTCACAGGTTCTTGTGAGAGGGGTGAAGGTTTGTTGGACCTTGTACACACGGATGTGTGTGGACCATTCAAACATGCCACAAGGGATGCTAATCGTTATTATTTGACTTTTACTGATGATTACAGTAGATATGGATATGTCTACTTACTCAAGCATAAGTCAAAGACTTTCAAAAGGTTTAAGGAATTTAAACAGGAAGTCGAGAATCAATTGGGCAGGAACATTAAGATGCTTTGATCCGATCGAGGTGGTGAGTATCTTAGTTCAGAGTTCCTTGACTATCTTAGGGAATATGGGATTGTCTCACAATTGACACCTCCCAGGACACCAAAGTTGAATGGTGTGGTTGAGAGGCGTAATCGAACCTTGTTGGATATGGTTCGTTCCATGATGAGTCGAGCTTCGCTACCAATTTCATTATGGAGGTATGCCTTAGAGACTGCCGCCCATATTCTTAATCTAGTCCCTACAAAGAAAGTTGCCAAAACTCCTCACGAGATGTGGACTGGTAGAGTACCTAAACTAGACCACATCAAGATTTGGGTTTGCGAGGCTTTTATGAGGTGCGAGTCTCATGATAAGCTAGAACCCCAACAAACCTTCACCCCTCATGTTGAGCCAATTGACGAGTCTGTACCTCTGAGGCGTTCCACGAGAGTTAGGAATGCACCTGGGCATTACTATGGTTTCCATATTACTATGGAAGGTGAGACACTTATTAGTGATGAGACACTCGTAGGTCTGGATGAACCTAACAGCTACACGGAAGCCATGGCAGGCCCTGAGTCTGCTGAATGGAAAGAGGCTATGGATAGCATGATACAATCCATGTATGACAATCAAGTTTGGGACTTGGTTGAGAATGTACCAGGTCGTAAGACTATAGGGTGCAAATGGTTCTTCAAGAAGAAGACCAACATGGATGGTAATGTACACACTTATAAGGCTCGACTGGTTGCAAAGGGCTTCTCTCAAATTCCTGGAGTGGATTATGATGAGACCTTTTCTCGAGTAGCCAAGATTAAGTCTATTAGGGTTATGTTAGCCATAGTTGCATTTCATGACTATGAAATTTGGCAAATGGATGTAAAAACCGCTTCCCTTAATGGAAAGTTGACTGAAGATGTTTACATGAGTCAGCCAGAAGGTTTTGTCAGCAACGAGTACCCTAATAGAGTGTGTAAGCTTGAGAAATCCATTTATGGATTAAAGCAAGCACCTCGCAGATGGAATCTTTGCTTTGATGAAAAGGTCAAGGAATCTGGCTTTTCTAGGAGTGAAGATGAATCTTGTGTGTATG
Organism: Lactuca serriola; assembly: GCF_051521515.1. Classification (NCBI taxonomy): domain Eukaryota; kingdom Viridiplantae; phylum Streptophyta; class Magnoliopsida; order Asterales; family Asteraceae; genus Lactuca; species Lactuca serriola. The sequence continues at coordinate 187,355,243 of NC_136412.1, read as the reverse complement.
TCAAGGCTAGTGGGAGTATAGTTAGCTTTTTGTTATTGTATGTGGATGACATACTACTCATAGGAAATGACATCCCAACTCTGTAGGAAGTTAAGTCCTGGCTTGGGAAGTGTTTCTCTGTGAAGGACCTAGGAGAAGCTGCCTATATTCTAGGGATAAGGATTTTGAGAAACCGGAGTAAAAGACTAATTGGACTTAGTCAAAGTACATACTTGGACAAGGTGTTGAAGAGATTCAGCATGCAGAACTCCAAGAAAGGAGAGTTACCCATCCAGAGTAACGCCAGATTGAGTAAGACACAAAGCCCAAGTACCGAGGCTGAGATAGCAGAAATGAGTCAAGTACCTTATGCTTCAGCAGTAGGCTCGACCTGATGTAGCTTTTGCCTTGAGCATGGTTAGCAGGTATCAGGGGAACCCTTGCAAGGCTTACTGGACTGCGGTAAAGAATATCCTCAAGTACCTACGGAGGACTAAGGACTGGGTCCTTACCCTCGGTGGGAGTGATGACTTGAGAGTTGTAGGGTATAGTGATGCTAGCTTCCAAACTGATAGGGATAATTTCCGCTCTCAGTCGGGCTGGGTCTTTACCTTAAACGGAGAAGCAACCACTTAAAAGAGTTCCAAGCAGGAGACAGTGGTTGATTCCACTTGTGAATCAGAGTATATAGCAACGAGCGAGGCAGCAAAGGAGGCAATATGGCTGAAGAACTTGATTGGAGACCTTGGAGTTGTACCAGCTATAAAGGAGCCCATGGAAATTTTTGTGATAGTGAAAGTGCTGTTGCCTTAGCCAAGGAACCAAGGGATCACGGTAGATATAGTTATTAGACTTATCAATATCTTCTCTGTTCTGAGAGACCTTGAAAGAGCTTGAAAGAGCTACGATTACCGATTGGTTCCTGAAGTATTGAAGATATAGTTATTAGACTTATCCAAGTGGGAGACTGTTGGATAAGGTGTCTAAGTCCATAACTATTTCTGGTAAATACTTGACCCAACCCGACATGGTCCATTTGGGTTGCATGGCACCATGCAATTGGATAAACTAAATGAGAGAAATAACACATATGGTTTATTAATATATTATAAGTTCTAATATATTAATAATATTATTTAATTAGTTTTGATCAAGAATTAATTTAGAATTAATTTAAGTGATCAAAAGAATAAATAATTAAATATATGGGTAGATTATGTAAATCTTCCATATCTTATATAGTGGGTTAAAAGGCTCCATGGATTATCAAGTTGGGTTCCACCCATAGGATGCTCCATGGAGTTAACCCATGGATTGAGAAATGAAGAGTCATGTTACATTAGGGTTTTACCTAATGCAACACACTATATAAGGACCATGTCTCTCCCCAAAATCGGCTACACTAGTGACACACAAGAGAAACAAGAAGGCTTGGCCGATTTTGAGTGTGTTAAAGTATTCTCTCAAGTTTATACTTTGAATTTGGTGTTGTGTGAAGCATTTGAGGCATCACACTTGAGGTGCTAGGCTCACAAGGTTTCGAGGAACACTTACAACAACAAGGTATGTAGTTCTATCTTTTATACAAAGAAAATTGTACCCCATGTATGCTAGATAGGTTCATAACCTTGGAAAACAACTTTGCATGATTATTAGACAAACATAGATCCAAGGTTATTAGGGTTGCATGTACACTTAGGAAGTCTTAGAATGCTCAAAACCCATCAGATGTTGGAGTAGGAGTAGTAGAGGTAACAACCGACTTGCCCTTAAGACCGGTTTCAGCGGTCTTCAAGAGTCCTTGAAGTTTGCTAAGAGTAACTTCCTCCTTGTTTATATGATATGTCATACAAAATTGGTCATAACAAGAAGGTATGGAGTGCAAAATGATGTCAATTGCCAACTCCTCAGGGAAGTTCACATTCAGCTTGAGCAAACGGTCCACATTCCTTTGCATCTTTTGCATGTGGCCCGTGATGGATTCACCATCCTTCATGCGGGTTGTTATCATGGAGGAGATTATTTCATACCGCTCCTGAAGAGCACTCTGATGGTACCTTTCCTTCAGGTCTTCGTGCGTCTCAAAAGGGTAGAAGTCCTAATAGGACTTTTAGAGCTCGGCGGTCATCGTGGCCATCATGATGCATCCCACCTTAGTAGCATCTCTCTCATGTGTCCTGAATTCAGCGATCTCCTCAAGAGTAACAGTGGACTCATCAAGCTCTTTTAACTCCTTATCGGGGACATATTCCTTGTCCTCATAACGAGTAACCATCCTGATGTTCCTAATCTAATCCATGAAGTTGGAACCATCAAAGATGACTCTCCCACAAAGATTCATGAGAGAGAAAGAGCCAGTTGGGTTAGAGCCCGAAGCATTAGTGTTGGAAGACATCTGAAAGATGAAAGCAAGTTTAGATTAGATATATAGAGTCCTTAATAAGACACCCAAATGTAATATTAAGGCAAGGATCCAATCACAATATATTATACTTAGAAGAGGGATGCCATAATCTAAGTAATAACATATTTGAAAGGTAGGTGAATGAGGATTCACCAATTTCCACCATGAAAAACGAAATGAATTATTAGGTTTTAATTGGATTTGAAATTCCTATATTCTTTTGAGATTCATTGAACTCTTCAATGGCATGTTTCAATCTCGATTATGCCCTTCAAGTTTTGTGACTGGGATGCCGAGGATCACTAAACAAGGTGTGAATAACCATACTAATTCACTTGGTACCCTTAATATTATCACCTAATCAGTGTGCCGGTTAACCACACACGCTCCATTGATCTATGAAAAAAAGTAAGTCACCCTTCATGATCCTTACTAGTCCAAGTTAGTGTGCCGGTTAACCACACACGCTCCACCAACGACTTGGTAATGTACAAAGTTTGAATTCCATGGACTAGCATCATGTTCACATTTTTCCTAAAGTAACTAAGATTGGGAATTAAAATGTTTAGTTACTTTATAATAATCATTATAATTTTAATGAGGATTTAAAGTCATTGTCCTACCCGTTCGGCTAACGACCCTCCACCAATCAAAGAAGCGGTGGGTGAGAGTGGACACCCATTAAGCTGCCATTTTATAGGCAACAAACTTATACCCCCCTTATAGACCGACTTCGTGAATGAGGCCTACTAACGGTAGAACGACTTATTCTTATACATATATATATATATATATATATATATATATATATATATATATATATATAATAGTAATAATAATAATAATAATAATAATAATAATAATAATAATTAACCATTAATGTTATAAATAGTATAAGTGTTGAATTTTAACTATTAAAACTCTAAGGGATGAAATTAAAGTTTATTAAAGTGTGTGAAACTTTAAAAATTCCAAAACTTGAGGGCAAGTTTTGTAACTATCCAAAACTTTTCATTTCATAACTTATGAATTAAAGGTTCATAAAAATGAAGACTCTTCATTTTTATGTATCTTATGTGTTTTAAATGTGTGTTTAAAAGAAGTGACCTTTGGATATCCATAACTTAAGGACAAATTATGGACTCCATTAAAACACATAAATGATCAAGAATTAATCCTAAACAATTCAGCAAATAATTCCTATCTTCTTCTAAATTCATAAGAACATGAACATGATCATCAAAGTTTCAAGAATTATATGAACACATAGAAAGCATGAAATTTTGATATAAGCTATTGTAAATGGATTAGAACAACCATTACAGCAACTAAAACAAGTTTTAAAACACCAAAACAGTTTAGGGTAATGTTTCTAGTCCATTTCCAGCACCAAAAGTCGAAAATATGCATTCTGAGGCTCCTAATCGGTGAGTGCACGAACCTACTCAGCGAGTAGGATGAGTTTACACATCAACTCGGCGAGTCCCCACATGCACTCGGCGAGTTCATCAGGCAGACAACAAAAATTCGACCTTTTTCACTATTTTGCATCAAGTATCAAACAAACAAGCCTAGGCTCTGATACCACTGTTGGCTTTTGAGCATTCTAACACTTCCTAAGTGTACATGCAACCCTAATAAACCTTGGATCTATGTTTTTCTTTTGTTGATTGTTGATTCCTTGGAGTTTGAGAGCCAAGCACCAATAATGTGAATGCCTCAAATGGAAATCACAAATCACCACAAACTTGGAAAACGTATGAGAGAGTATACTAACTCTTAGAAAACGGCCTATTACACACACACACACACACACTCTAGGGTAGTTTTTCATGCAACATAAGCTTGTTTATATAGTGTGCATGGTTAGGGTGAAACCTTAATAACCCATGTCTTTTCCTTTCCAGGGATTCATGCGTTAAAAGCTCCATGGATCATCCATGAACTTCCATATAAACTTAGCCCATTAACAAATGAGTATTAGCCCACACCATATAAATATAATAGCCCATGATTTAATTAGTCTTCCTTTTAATCACTAAATTAATTCATAATTAATTAAAGATCAAAACAAATTAAATAACATGACTTTATATTAATATATTATAACTTATAATATATTAATAAATCGTAAGTATACAATTCTCATAAGTGATCCATAAATTATTCGGGTGAAGTGCAACCCAAATGCACCATGCCGGGTCGGGTCAAGTATATACCAAATAAGTTATGGACTTAGACACCTTATCCAACAAAATTATCATCGGATTTTTCACGGGAAAAATCTCCCCCGACTGAGAATCAATCTTCTGATATTTCATAAGATAAGTGTCATCAAAGGAGACATAGTAGGTCTCTTCGATTCTTCTTGATCACTTGTTGAGAACCTAAAATGCCTTGTAACAACGTGAATTTTCAAAGTAATTTTTCATTTTTAAAACATTCATTCATTCGTAAATAATGTCAAACACATTGTATCAAATGTTATTATCACAAAACTTTTCCCCAGAATCTCTACAAAAACTCCAATGTGTGTGTGTACGAATCATGCCGGCGCCTACCCGCGCTCATCACTAGTACCTGAAACATAAAACATACGCCAAAATACCCCAAAATACCACATACAACACATACGCCAAAATACCACATACAACACATACGCCACTCAAGGCTATAATACAACCCTCCGGTCAATGTGTCTCAGCGGGACCCTCCAGTCCCCTAGCTCGTTGGACCCTTAGTTTCGGTCTTAGCTCGTTGGACCCTCCGGTCCGGTCTATATCATCATACAACATACAAATATCACATAGCACATAATCTCATACATAACACATAAGACCCTCTGGTCATCACATAGTACCACTCTAGGTAATGTATAGTGAGAAGACTCACCTCGATGTCTCGGAGAATATCTGACTCAGAAGAAGTATGATATAGCCTCCGGCTAATCACATAAAGTAATACTCCCATAAATACAACTGTACTCAACCCTAAAGTCAACAAGGTCAACGGTCAAACTTGACCCGACTCAGCGAGTGCACAAGGGCGACTCGGCGAGTCTACACGTGTCCACTGACTCTCTTAGATTCTCTCTTGGCACGTGGAGTACTTCCCTTGAATCGACGAGTTCCACCTGGCATGAATCGCGGGGCCACCCCGACTCAACTCGCAGAGTCTTAAGAATAACTCGGCAAGTTCCAACTTGAACTCAGACCCCTGACTCTCCCTGACTCACCGAGTCATTCCCCCAACTCGGCAAGTCCACTCATTGAGTGATTAATGGGCAACCTTCACACTACTCGCCGAATCTGTTCTTGGGACTCGGCGAGTTCATGCCATGCACAAACTCAAAACAACTTCCGAGGTCAGATCTGTTTCATACAATCATAGATCTGGCCTCCCCAAGCATGATATTCACGTAAATTTCGGACCTTGACACACATATAACATAAAAATGGTCCAAAATGGTGATTTAGCCCCAAAAATGACATTCCAAGCTCATGACTTCAAAAATGACGCATAAAGCTCCAATGGTTAATGTCTCTGGCCCTCTTTGGGTCCAGATCCAGAACACAAACTCGAGGAGGGACCAAATACACCACTTAATCAATCTCTAAAAGGGTTTGGAAAACCATAACACTAAGAATCAACACCAAAACTGAAGAAGGTCCGAGAATAATACCTCAATGCAATCTCTATGAGCTCAAAACCACCAAAAATCGCACCTCCTACAGCCTCCTCTTGCCTTAAACACTTACTTCTTGCAAAAACACCCACTAAATATCAAGATTGGCCTTTTCTTTCCTCACAAACGCTCTAGATCTCTTTAGGGTTTCTCTGTAGGGTTGGTGGCCGCAAATGATGGCCACAAGGCCCTTTAAATAGGTCTCAAACCCTGGAATTTAGGGTTTCATTAAACAGCATGGACTCGCCGAGTCCACTCACGAACTCGCCGAGTCCAGCTGTGAACTGACGTACAAATCCGCGACCATACTCGGCGAGTCTAGACGCCAACTCGCCGAGTTCCCCCACAAAACCCAAAAATAAAAGAACAAAATATCATACCCGGGAATTCGGGTGTTACAATTCTCCCCCATTAGAATCAGACTTCGCCCTCGAAATCTCACTCTGCGAACAACTCCAGATCCTACTCCCGCATCTCACACTCTGGTTCCCAAGTCAACTCTGACCCTTTCCGATGCTTCCACTGGACCTGCACCAGCGGCACTTCGTTGTTCCTCAAAACCTTGATCTTCCGATCCCTGATCGCCACTGGTCTCTGGGCATAATTCAGGCTCGCATCCACTTTCGCAACTGCGACACGTGGAAAGTGTCATGAATCTGACCGAACTCTACTGGCAACTCTAAACGATAGGCTACCTTGCCTACCCTCACGATCACCCTGAAAGGTCCAATATATCGGGGCCCCAACTTGCCCCTCTTACTGAATCGGATCACTCCTTTCCAAGGAGAGACCTTCAGGAGCACGAAGTCGCCGACCTGAAACTCGAGCTCGGACCGGCGTTTGTCCGCATAACACTTCTGACGACTCTGAGCGGTCAACAGCCACTGCCTGACCTGCCGGATCTGCTCTGTCGTCTGAAGCACAATCTCGGTGTTGCCCATCACACGCTGCCCTACTTCTCCCCAGCAAATAGGGGTTCGACACCTCCTCCCACACAACAGCTCAAAGGGCGGCATGCCAATGCTCGAATGATGGCTTTTGTTATAAGAAAACTCCGCCAAGGGCAAATACGTGTCCCAACTCCCACCGAAATCCAACACACATGCCCGGAGCATGTCCTCGAGCGTCTAAATCGTCCGCTCACTCTGCCCGTCAGTCTGTGGGTGGTATGCGGTACTAAAATGCAGTTTCGTACCCAATTCCTTATGACACTTCTTCCAGAATCTGGAAGTGAAACGTACATCTCGATCTGAGACAATCAAGATTGGCACTCCATGCTGCAATACCACCTCTCTCACGTACATCTCTGCCAACTTCGGCGTGGGAGAGCTCTCACTGATGGCCAAGAAGTGAGCACTCTTCGTCAATGTGTCCACAATCACCCAAATTGCATCGACACCCCTCGCGGTTCTTGGCAATTTGGTGATGAAATCCATGGTAATCTGTTCCCATTTCCATTCGGGAATGTCTAATGACTGCAGCTTACCATGTGGACGCTGGTGCTCGGCCTTCACCCTGTGACAGGTCAAGCACCTCTCTACAAACCATGTGGCATCCCACATCATACAGGGCCACCAATAATCCTTCTTCAGGTCCAAAAACATCTTAGTGGCCCTGGGATGGATCGAGAATTTCGATCGATGAGCCTCTTCCAACAAAATGGCACGCGTTCCGCCCACAGACGGTACCCAAATCCGGCCCAGAAATTTAATAAGCCCCTGGATATCGGTAACAAATTCCGACACCAGCCTGACAACTTGCTCCCTCTTCTGGCTCTCTGGCTTCACAGCCTCAGCCTGGGCCCCACGAATAGCATCCAGCACCGGGTTCATCACTGACAATCTCAAACAAACATCTAGAATTGGGGCGCCCTCCGCCCTACGGCTCAATCCATCGGCTACCACATTAGCCTTGCCCCGGTGGTACAGGATCTCACAATCATAATCCTTGACCACGTCCAACCACCTCCTCCAGCGCATATTCAGGTTGGGTTGATCCATCAAATACTTCAAGCTCTTGTGCTCCGTGTATATCGTAAACCGAACCCCATACAGATAATGTCGCCAGATCTTGAGAGCGAACACTACCGCTCCTAACCCCAAATCATGGGTGGGGTATCTCGACTCATGAGGCTTAAGCTGCCTCGATGAATATGCAATCACATGCCCCTTCTGCATAAGCACCGCTCCCAATCCGGATATCGATGCATCACAATATACCACAAAATCTTCCATCCCTTCTGGAGGGGCTAACACTGGGGCCTCGCATAATTTTTGGCGAAGTGTCTCGAACGAGGTCTGCTACTCCAGACCCCAAGAAAACGCAACACCCTTCCGGGTCAACTTGGTGAGTGGCACGACGATCTTGGAGAAATCCTTAATAAATCTCTGATAATAGCCGGCCAAACCTAAAAAACTCCTGATCTCGATGGGTGACCTCGGCACCTCCCATATCATGACCGCCTCAATCTTGGCCGGATCGACCAATATCTCATTCTGGTTAACGAGGTTTCCCAGAAATTGAACCTCCCGTAGCCAGAACTCACATTTGGAGAACTTGGCATAAAGCCTCTCCGATCTCAGAACTCCAAAGATCTCCCTCAAATGCTCCTCATGCTGCTCTCTGGATCTCGAATACACCAAAATGTCGTCGATGAACACGATCACTGAGCGATCCAACATCGGTCTACACACCCTGTTCATGAGATCCATGAACACCGTCGGTGCGTTGGTGAGTCCGAAAGGCATCACCAAGAACTCGTAATGCCCATAACGAGTCCGCAATGCTGTCTTCTGGACGTCCTCCTCCCGCACCATCACCTGATGATACCCCGACCTCAAATCGATCTTGGAGAACCAGGATACTCCCTACAACTGATCAAACAAATCATCGATCCTCGACAATGGGTAACGGTTCTTGACCGTTAGCTTATTCAGTTCACGATAATCAATGCACATCCGAAGTGAGCCCTTCTTCTTGACAAAAAGAATAGGCGCCCCCCATGGCGAACTGCTCGGCCTGATAAACCCCTTCCCCAGCAGCTCCTGAAGCTACGAGGATAACTCTTGCATCTCCGGAGGCACAAGGCGATACGACGCCTTAGCGATAGGCGCAGCTCCTAGAACCAACTCAATACAGAACTCTACCCACCTCTCCGGAGGCACACCCGGCAATTCCTCTGGAAACACATCCAGAAACTCGCGCACTATCGGAACCTCATCCACCGACTTCGGTCTCTCTGAAACAGCCCTCGCATCCATCACATATGCCACAAATCCTCTACAGCCCTGCTGTAGACTCTGTCTCGCTCTGGCGGCCGAACAAAATGCTGACCCCGCACGTGTACCCTCGCCGTGCACTACAAGAACTCCCCCACTAGGGTCTCGAATCGTCACCAACAGATGCTCGCAGTCTATCACAGCTCCATATTGGCTCAACCAATCCATACCCACTATAACACACACGTCCCCCATCGCGATCGAAACCAGATCTATCGGGAACTCCACACCGAAGATCTCAAGGACATATCCTCGAATCACATCCGAAGCATACACTACTCGCTCATCAGCTATGGAAACTCACAGAGGCCGATCCAACGCCTCTCGACGGACAGTAATATGCTGACTAAATGCTATGGAAACAAACGACCGAATCGCACCCGAGTCAAATAATACCAATGCAGGCACATAACTCACAAGAAAAGTACCTACGCATATCATCATATAAGCATAAAAACTCAACTCAAATAAAAGATGAAAAGAGAATACATACCAACCACAACATCGGGCGTCGCGCGGACCTCCTCCGCAGTCAACTGAAATGCCCTCCCACGAGCCTTCGGGGCCTCGACCTTTACCAGCCAAACCTCGGTAACCCTATAAGCAGGCGCAGATCCCTAAAGAAGCTGCGGGAACTTGCCCTTCCGATGGCCGGTCTGGTTGCAATGAAAGCACACCGAAAATCCCTTGGGGAAATCCCTCGCGATATGCCCCTCCTTCCCACACTTGTAGCACACCCCAGCCCTGCACGTCCCCTCGCGACTCTTACCGCACTTCCCACAGGTGCGGCCCTTCGCGCCACCAGATCTTGAATCAGGGGGTCTAGCGCACTTGGCTGCCAGCTGAGACTGAGCCGGTCGCCGATCCATCCTCTGAGACTCGGCCTCCTCCCTGGCCTGAATCTCCACCTCGATCTCCCTCTTTCGGGCATTTTCCTGGGCTCAACAAATGTCTGGTAAGTCGAGTGCGCCACGAACTCCTGAATATCTTTCCTCAGCACACTCAGATAACGGCTCATACGAGCCTGCTCAGACAACACCTGCTCAGGGCAAAACATCGCCCTCTCATGAAACTTCCTGGTGATGACTGCCACAGAGTCAGTACCCTGCTTGAGGATCAAGAACTCCTGAATCAACCGTTCCCTCTCCACCGGGGGAACATACTCCTTTCTGAACATAGCGGTGAACCTCTCCCAGGTCACCTTAGAAATCTCATCCAAAGTGAAGTTCGCCGTCACGAACTTCCACCAATCCTTCGCTCCCAGGCGGAGCTGGTTCAAGGCGAACCGAACCCTCAAGTGCTCTGGACAAAAGCACGTATAGAATCATCCCTCGATGTCAGAGATCCATCTCATAGCGGAAATCGGGTCCTGCGTCCCGTCGAACTCTGGTGGCTTCATGTTGCTGAACTCCCGGAACAACAACAAGTCACCTCTCTGAGGTCTGGCAGCAGCAACAGCAACAGTAGCCGCAGCTGCATCAGCCTCAGTCAATGTTGCGTACCGCTCATCAAAAGTCTCAATCAACGTGGTCTTGATGTCCCCAAACATCTCGGGAATCTCCGCCCGAATGGCAGCAACAACCTCCTCATGAATCAATCAACGGATCTCCTTGTCGCTGACACCACTGCTCTCAGGTGTGTGTCGAGTCCCAACCATGATGCTTCTGAAATACAACAAAAATTATCAGAGACTCAATCGAGCATACATATACTCGATGACGTAACCCTACTTGTCCTCCGTTGTCCAAAAAATTCTTACATAGAATGCCCACTGATCCGGTGTCTCCAGTAGTACGGGCCTAATCCTACTGACCACACCACATCAGTATTCACTCCAAGTCCTCCTCCTTGGATCTTGGATTACAAGTACTCTACTCTCAAAGCATCTCAGCAGCAGAAATCTCCTAGGCTAAGGCATCACAAATCAGGCCACTCTTGTCCTAATATGTATAACTAGCCTACTCTAGCATGCATAACATAACATATCGCATAGCACATAAAGTAAGGGTACTTTTGGGGATTCACCGTTCGGGCGCTGGCTGATCGTACACACGGCTCTGCTCTGTTTGTCTCAAAACTCTTTTTACTCTTTTCAAAAGTTTTACTTCGTTATCAAAAATTTTCCTCAGATCCTCAGTTTGAGTTCAGATACGCCCGAAGATGCATCCGAATCCCTCAAACTAACGCTCTAATACCAACTTGTAACAACGTGAATTTTCAAAATAATTTTTCAGTTTTAAAACATTCATTCATTCATAAATAATGTCAAACACATTGTATCAAATGTTATTATCACAAAACTCCAATGTGTGTGTGTACGAATCATGCCGGCCCCTTGCCGCACTCATCACTAGTACCTGAAACACATAACACAACAACTGTATGCATAAATGCTTAGTGAATTCCCCAAAATACCACATACATCACATACGCCACTTAAGGCCATAATACGACCCTCCGGTCAATGTATCTCAGCGGGACCCTCCAGTCCCGTAGCTCGTTGGACACTTAGGTCCGGTCATAGCTCGTTGGACCCTCCGGTCCGGTCTATATCATCATACAACATACAAATATCACATAGCACATAATCTCATACATAACACATAAGACCCTCTGGTCATCACAAAGTACCACTCTAGGTAATGTATAGTGAGAAGAGTCTCTTCGATGTCTCGGAGAATATCTGACTCGGAAGAAGTATGATCTAGCCTCTGCCTAATCACATAAAGTAATACTCTCATAAATACAACTGTACTCAACCCTAATGTCAGCAAGGTCAACGGTCAAACTTGACCCGACTCGACGAGTGCACAAGGGAGACTCAGCGAGTCTACATGTGTCCACTGACTCTCTTAGATTCTCTCTTGGCACGTCGAGTACTTCCCTTGACTCGACGAGTTCCACCTGGCATGAATCGCGGGGCCACCCCGACTCAACTCGCTGAGTCTCAAGAACAACTCGGCGAGTTCCAACTTGAACTCAGAACCCTGACTCACCGAGTCATTCTCCCAACTCGGCAAGTCCACTTATTGAGTGATTAACGGGCAACCTTCATACTACTCGCCGAATTTGTTCTTGGGACTCGGCGAGTTCATGCCATGCACAAACTCAAAACAACTTCTGAGGTCAGATCTGTTCCATACAATCATAGATCTGGCCTCCCCAAGCATGATATTCACGTAAAGTTCGGACCTTGACACACATATAACATAGAAATGGTCCAAAATGGTGATTTAGCCCCAAAAATGACATTCCAAGCTCATGACTTCAAAAATGACGGATAAAGCTCCAAGGGTTAATGTCTCTGGCCCTCTTTAGGTCCTGATCCAGAACACAAACTCGAGGAGGGACCAATTACACCACTTAATCAATCTCTAAAAGGGTTTGAAAAACCCTAACACTAAGAATCAACACCAAAACTGAAGAAGGTCCGAGAATAATACCTCAATGCAATATCTATGAGGTCAAAACCACCAAAAATCGCCGAGTCTAGCTGTGAACTCGCGTACAAATCTGCGACCATACTCGGCGAGTCTAGACGCCAACTTGCCGAGTTCCCCCACAAAACCCAAAAATAAAAGAACAAAATTTCATACCTGGGAATCCGGGTGTTACATGCCTTCGATGTTAAAGAATTCTATGTCCTGAATACGCTTGCCGTATCAATCAAATCCAATTTTTGGTGCGTAATCCCAATCGATTGGATGATGCAAGATCAAATATGGAAGAAAGAGAAGAAGAATAAGATGAATCTAATGTATTGATGATATGAATGAAAATCGTTAAATGAGATTCACACACACACTTAGCACCACTTTCACTCTCTTGTAGCCATCTGCACTCTCCGTGCACTCCTCACCCTTACATCTATTTATATGGAACATGGGCCATGAACCATAAACACCTACTTGGGCTGTGAACAGATTTCGTTCTTAGACGGAAAATTACAATTGCCTATAAAAGTAAAGTATAAACCATAGTTTTAGACCCAACAAGAATACCCCAAGAAAATTCCTTCGTCAACATTCTCATAAATTTTTTTCCTTTGTTCCTTAGAATTAAAGATGAAGCACCTAGAACCAAAGACATAAAAAAAAACATAACATTAGGTTTTCTTTTATAAAGAATTTGATAAGGGGTTATGGAAAATATTTTATTCAAGAAAGATCCGTTATGTGTGAAACAGGCTGTGCCGATAGCTACTGCCCAAAAATATAGTGGCAGGTTTGCAAACGACAACATAGTTCTTGCAGATTCGCACAGAGATCGGTTTTTCGTTTCAACGACCCTGTTCTGTTGACTAGTGCAAGGAGCTGAAAAGTTGTGACCTACTCCTTTTTTGGTTGGGAACTCTTCAAATGCACAGTTTTGGTAGTCCAAACCATTATCACTTCGAATGTTACGAACCAGCTTTCGTATTTGAAGATTGATCTGATTTATAAAGTCCTTGAGATAAGACGTAGTTTCTGATTTTTTCTTAAGAAAATACACTCACATAAATTTGGCAAAATCGTCAACAATAACTAAAATGTACTTGTTACCACAAATGCTCTAGATGGCAAATGGGCCATAGAGATCAACATGTAAAAGATCTAGTGGCTCGATCACTTTGGTGTTTATGATTGTTAGATGACTCTTCCTGCTTTGCCTCCAAATTTTACAGGCCACACAGAGATGATCCTTCTCAAACTTCAGCAATATTAGCCTTCGCACATGATCACTAAGTACGAGTTTATTGATGTCTTTGAAGTTGAGATGTAAGAGCCTTCAGTTCCAAAGCCATCTATCGTTTGATGGTGCTTTCATAAGAAGGCATATGGCTGGCTTTCCTTTGATGGGATTCAAATTAAGTGGATGCATTTCGCCTTTGCGTTTGGACTTCAACATCACTTTTTTGGATTTCTGCTTAATTATATCATATTCCTCATCGTTGAATGACATTTTCAAACTTGTACCTAACACCAATTTTGATACATTGATTCGATTATGTTGTAGGCCTTCCATATAGGCTACCTTTTGATTAGAGAATTCTCCATTCATGATCATTCCATAGCCTTTAATTTCCCCAAGAGAGTTATTTTCGTATTTTACTATCCCACCATCCATCAGTGGTATGAACTATCTTAATTTTTCCTTCCTTGCTGTCATGTGACGCGAGCAACCATTATCAATGTACTATTCGGAGTCAAACTGCTCATCACGCATCACATACAAAAATCAAACAGATTTAGGAACCCAATGTTTTTGGGTCCACGTGAGGATTTCACAGACATAGGAAATATTATTGCTTCATCAACCAAGTAACATCGTTTAATCATAGTGGAATTATCTTTCTTAGTGATTTTAAAAACAACGATCCTTTCATCTTTAGGATTCTTTTGAAAAGTGGTTTTTCTTTTATTATCTTTAATTTGTTGCTTGAAAATCCTTTTCCCAACCTTCTTTTCCTTTTTCAAGTTTTATTGGAGTTTTTGGAATGAATTTTTGACTCCGAATCAATCTTTCCTTTGCCTTTTGTATCTTTCGATATTTTCGCAGAATGTGAAACATTAGGTTTTGTTTGCTCAAAAGATTTTGCTTGTTTTGAAACTGGGGTTTTTAAGAAACTTTTGATTTTGAAATCGGAGAAGAAGATGACTGAGTTTTTGAAACACTTTTAGGATGCAGATTTGAAGATACTTTCGCACTCAGATTTGTTGATTTTTCTTAATCAAAAAAGTTAGGATTTTTGGAATACCATAAATGCTTTCTTTTTTCTTTTTATTTTTATTTTTATTATATCTAGCATTTCTTTGACATTTCTGAGCAGCAAAAAACTGAGCAGACTTATGAATATTAACCCTAGGTTTTGTCTTTCTAACAAGGATTTCGAACTTTTTAGATGACACATCACTTGGAACATTCTTGGTTCCACTTGGACTTCCTGTTTCGTAGCTAGAATTGACTTTGTTTGAAGTTTATACCATATATCTTCCCTTCGTCTTCCATGAGGTCATTTTTGAAAGACCTTTGGTTTCACCTGCATTGTCAATAGGGGCAAACTAGAAAAATTCATCGCACCCATCAACGTTATCTTCTTCTACAAGGGACGATAGTTCTTTGTTCTGATTTTTGTTATGTCCTGAAGTTGCAAAGACCTGGTTTGGAATAGTTTGAACCTTTAGGATACTGTTGCCTTTTCTTTTAAAAATTTGGAACGATTTTCAGACATGCAAACGTTCTCAACTGAATTTTCAGAAATTAAATTTTCCATAGGTTTAAGTTCGCTTTTAACAAATTCTGAGCAATCAACCTCATCTTCCATAGAGATCTCACTCAAGTCACTATCATCATCAAATTCATATACATTTTCAACATGAAGTGTATTATCTGAACTAAGTTTAGTGCATGAAGAGTCAAATTTTTGTGTAGTATGAGATTTAATTTTCTCTTTATCTTTTTTGCTCAAAAGCAGTTTTAGCATGTTCTTATGCTCTTTGGACTGTATATAAGATTCATTTTTTTCCAGTCAGATTTAATAAGCATCAGAGACTTTGTCAGGTGACATGATGGCTTCGAATTTGAAACAGTTTGCATCGATTTCATCCTCTTTCATTTCTAGAAAGGGCAAAATCATTTTATGGATTTTCTTTCCTATTTCACAATCAATGTGCAGCTGAGTGACACTAGAATAAAAACATTTAGCAATCAAACAAAAAATATTCCGTTGTTTCAAAAGCCCTAAGTTGTCTCATTGGGAATAAATTAAATCATCTAAACAGGCTCTGTTTAAACTATCACTTAAACTAGAAACTATAAATTTTAAATCTTCTAATTCAGTTTCATACCGAGAGACAGGAATATTTAAAGATTCGAGAATAGAATTTCTCTTGCTTATCATTCTCTCCCATTCATTGATTTGCTCTGTGATGGGTTTTGGAGTGAAGCAACTATCAAAAGTATATCCCCTTTCCTCCAAAACATTATTATTGATCGTGAAGCGTTTTCCCTCGTACTCTAAAACACCATGCTTTGCAACAAAGCACTTGCCATTTGTTGGTATGAGAACCTCGTCATCCTCCGAGTCAGTTGACCAAACTTCCACTCTTCCAAACTTGTCGTCATTTTCCTGCACAATCAAAGCAGATTTAGCATTATCAACATTCTTCCTTTTCTTGAGCTCCCCTGTCTTCCGAAGATAGTAGGCTTCATATTTTTCTTCTCGTTCATCCTTCTTCTCATTGATCCTTTTCGATATACACTCTTTGTTCAAATGATTCTTTCCATAACAGTAATTACAGTCATATCTAGAATCTTCTATCAACTTGCTATTTTTCTTCACTTCTTTCTTTTAAGAGTTGTTAACACTTTCACCCTTTGTCTTCTCAAAGTGTAACTTCCTTGCTAGTTTTTGTTTTTGTTTCATCCAAAGTTCTTTTTGGCGAAATTCCTAGGGTTTGACACCATCAGTGCATAATCCTCCTTTGAG
Organism: Lactuca serriola; assembly: GCF_051521515.1. NCBI lineage: Eukaryota > Viridiplantae > Streptophyta > Magnoliopsida > Asterales > Asteraceae > Lactuca > Lactuca serriola. The sequence goes on along the minus strand of NC_136412.1, from coordinate 187,338,429 downwards.
AGTTCACAATCTGAAAGGTCCGTCTCCAAACCTTCTTCTTCTACAACTTGCTTATTCATTACGACTAATGCCAAAGAACCCATCCTAGAAATTGTTGAGAGAAAAAATTTGAGACACACTTGAACTAACGTTAGAACAAGTATATTGCTGAATAGTTAATCTCAAAGGATCTAAAAGCTCAACAATAATATTTAGAGTTATATGGTTAGATAGTTAATTACGGAAAAGTAAAGAAATGGAAATGACAACAATTGTTATATCAAGTATACACATAAGTTGATTCATAACGAGGAACGCATTGAAGACAAGTTAATAAGTGAGATCATACTTAGTGATTAAGTCACAAAAGACTTGCTCCAAAGAGAGATTGTAATCGGTTATGTGAGAGTTAGAAGTGTGTGTAAGAGAGATAGAAAAGATAACTTCATAGATGTGTATTCAGAATAATAGATGCGTTATGAATACAAGAGAATGAGCTCTATTTGTAGAGACTCAAGGAGTTACATTAGATTCACTCTCTAAGAGTAGCCATGCAAGGAATACTGGGCAATAAAGTGGATTACAATAAGACAAAATGAACTAAGTAACAAAAAGTGATAACGGTAGGTAGAGACTGCGGATGCGGTTGCTGATGAAGGAGCTTGACTACAGGTGCTTGTAGACTGCAGTAGCTAAAGTTCAAGAGGGTCACTTTTTATGATTCAACAATTTCCCCTAGTGAGCTCTTTAACTTTTGTTCAGCTATCAAGTTTAAGAAACTTGATTAGGATCCACCAAAACTTCCTGATGTTTTCCAACCAGATGATTCTCCTTAAAATCTCGAACTTAACTTCTGTAGTAGTGTGCTTCGATTTTTCAACTGCGGTACGCCAGATATCAAGTTGCTTCCTGGTGAGGCAATGCATAGCAGTCATAGGAATGAAGTATTTGACATTATCGATCTTCCTTTTGAAAATGACTCCGAGTTCAGGGAAGTTGGTTGCACCTAAGGATCTTTCTTCATAGCCTTCGGTAGGCATTGGTTCAGGGTCGAGTGGTGGCAGATCAAATTTATTGGCAATGGTGGGGTAGATGTCTGCGTCGATTTTAGCAAAATCACAGACCGTTTCCTTCAAAAAGGTATTAGCCCTTTCAAGTGCAATCTTTATCTTCGGGTGTTTCTCCGACTTGTTCTGGAACACCTTTGCAATGAGAAAGACTTCTTCTGGATTCATAAAGGGGAAGTCAGCTTGGGTGCGGATATAGTCATGTTCCCTTTTAGTGAGGGTATACTAGATGAAGTCAACCTCCATGAACTTCCGAATCTTGTAGTTCTTGACTGCGGATGGTCTATCATTAGACCATATTTTCTCAATGGGAGAGGCATGCTTAGCATAAAAAAGACAAAGTCTCTCAAATTCCATTAGCAGTCTTTTGAGGTCTGGAAGGCTGCGGTCAAATTGCTCAAATACTGTGAAGTATTTTGCATTCGGAGAGATTGGGACATCCCAGTAGCCATCCGAAGGGGGTTCATCCATAATAGTATAAAAACCACATTCTCTCCAGCAGTCTACGGTGAGGATTGATCCAAGATTTTATCAAGCATTCATCCATAATAGTATAAAAACCACATTCTCTCCATATGAGCTCTGCTAGTTTAGCTGCCTTCCAATCTTTTTTCCTTCGGGTGGTGGAAGGAGAGTCATTTGAGCTTGGAGAGGACCCGTGCTCCACCAGATTTTTGAAGTGAGGGGGAGTCTCTGGTTTCTCAGGAGCGATCTCCTCTTGCGGTGGAGTGTTATAAGGTGGAGTATGATGAGATGGTTGCGGTGAGGATTATGGTGTAGAATTTTTTCTGTAATGATGGGGGGACTTTGATGTTGTGAGATGGAGTGATTAGAGTGATGGGCTTCTTCTTCACTTCCACCTCTTGAGGAAAGCAACCCAGGAGCTTCCTCAAGCCATTTTCAAAGGCCATCAACTTTGGCAAAAACTTTTTGAAATTGAGCTTTGAGGGCATCTGCCAATTGTTGATTGTTAGGGATGGTGGAGTTGAAGAGCAGCCGGTGAATTTCCTTGGTGAGTTGAAGGATTTTGGGGTCATGGAAATTTATGGACAAAGATCACTGCAGGCGATTGATTGTACCTTGAAGGACTGAGATAGTGGACTCATAGGCAGTGTGAATCTCAGCGATCAGCTTTTGAGATTGAGAGGCTTGATCCGCAATGGCTGCTTGAAGGTCTTTCTTATTTGCGGTTAACTCAGAGATGAGGCGTTTCGTAGCAGCCATGAAGTCCTTATGATCTGCTTGTCAATTGTTTTCAAGGGACTGGATTCCCATTTCTACTTTGAGGGAGATACGCTCAGCAGTCAATCTCTCACGAGTTTCCAAGCACTCTATCCGTTCGAACAATGACTGCGGTCTGGGGGTGTCTTCTAGTTGTGGTTCAGTTTGCTTTACCGCATCAAGGATTTGATCAACCTTAGCTTGTAAGCTCAAAAATTCTTTCCGTGTGACAGCATTCCCTTCTTTTCCTTTTTCTCTTTGGGCTTTGAAATTAAATGGTGAGAGCCACTGGATTCTTCTTCTTCATCAAACATCATAAGATCATCATCAGAGGGAGAGGGTTTGTTTACCTCTTGTAGATCAACATCATCAAGACCAAAGGTGGGAGCAGAGCTCACTTCTATTGCGGTTCCTTCATCTTGTGATTCTTGGACAGTGGGAGTGGGAGGAACTTTGGAAGCATTTTGATCAGCAGTTGCTTCTTGAGCCTTGTGGAGAGTTTCGACCATCTAAGACATCCAATATTGAACTTTCAATGTGGTGGATATGGTATTGGCATTGTTAATTGCATCTACCCAATACTTAGCCACAACTTGGATTTCTTGTTCCTTCTGCTGCTGTTGCTTGATTTGTTGATCTTTGCGTGCTTGGAATGCCCTACGGAAAGCGACATATTTCTGAATGTCGGCTTCAGATACCGGATTGTAGTTCAAGCAAGAGTCATTCGAGTCTTCACCGTCAAATCCTTTGTATCTCACCGAAGTGTCCTTTGGGTCCACGGATCCTTGGACATTTTGCTCATCGTGCCTAAACCACCTGGTACAGATGTAAGAAGAGTAGGATTTCCTGAGCTTCCTCAGTCTCCTTGACCGTAGTCAAGTTTGGCCTCGGCTCAGTTCCGGCATGGGCGGAAGAAGTGCCCTGTGGTTGGGAAGGTTTTTGAAGTGTATGGGTTACATTCAAGAGGATGGAGTTCAACTCCTCAGGTGAAAAGAAATGCAGTCGGGAAGCCCTGGAGACCTTAGGGCGAGAACCAGTATTATCCTCTTGGGATAGAACTGGGGGGAAGTCTCCACAAAGTGATGAAGCAGACTCACTTTCTGAACTTGAGAGGTGTTCGACGATGGTGCTGAATGGGTATGCGGCCACCCCAAGGACTACCGGAGCCTTTTAAGAGGCTGAGGTGTCATTCTGGTCGTGCATATGGCTAGTGGGATTGGTTTTTCTTTTCTTAATGATGGCAATTGGTTGCAATTCCTCATCAAAGTCACTTTCATGTATGGTGGGGTTGGTTTGGTTTTACGTTTCTTGGAGGGTGCGGTTGTTTCGGGAGCATCCTTCTTGGGAGTTCTTTGTTTCTTCTTGGAGGCCAATATCTTTCTTCTTTGAGAAAGATTGGAGAGAGTAGTGGAAGAAGGGACTGCGGTGCCTTCAGGGTTAATGATTGCGGATGGATTCTGAAGAGGCGGGGTAGGAAGGTGTGGGGAAATACCTTCCGTAGCCTCAATATGATCTGAGACATCAGCAGTCTTAAGAACAAGAGTGGAAAGAATGTGAGTAGGAAGTCTTCGAAATGGTCCAAAAATAGGTTGATCAGATGAGGGATTGTACCTTTTGAGATCCTTGGTGACAAAGAAGTTGATGTCACTGCCCATGTTGATCCCTACATCCGCACGAAGGTCTAAAATGCAGAGGGACTAGAACCTTGAAAAAGTGAGTTCGATTGTGTTCTCCCTTGGGCTCTCCTTGGGAATGTATTGAAGAAAGTCGTCCCATAGGATCTTCCCGTAGTTCACATCATGAACTGTGAAGATACTCCACACCAGCTCTAGAAGTTTGATTCCCATGTTATCCGTGCCTCTGCTTCTGCTGGATAGACTGCGGATGACGAAATGGCAAACGAATTGTCAGACCGCAGGCAGTTGGTTTTTCTTGAATTCCCCAATTCCTTTAATCTTCTTCTGATATCCCATTTGGTAAAGTGCAGAAGTAATGTCCGTCATGGATGGGGTGAAAATCTTGATGGAGGGATGAACATGGAGGTTAAAGGCATAAAGAAACTTTTCTTTGGACAGAATGACGAAAGAATCGTTAACCAGGATAAGATGAACTTCTTGTGGGTTTTCGAGTGGGCGATAGGCTGAGAAGGCACATTTAAAAAGGGTTGAGATTGGGACAACGTCTGTGAAAGCATTGAAGGGGCCAAACAGGAGGTGATTCTTTAGAAACTTGATCATCAGCTTGATCGGAGCATTATAAGATGAATGATCTTCGAACACTGCTCTGAAGTTGCTTGAAGCAATTGTGGGAGATTCTGAACCAGTAAGGTTCACTGATCCAGATACCTTGGATTGTTTCTTCAATATACTGGATTTCACCATTTAGGAGCTTGAGAGAATGAGTAGAAAACAGAGTGCTTGAAGGAATTTCTGAGGGAAGATTCAATGTTCAGAGAGCGTAAAGTGATTTTGGGGAAGAAGGGTTTATATAGGGATGAATTTGAACAGTAACTGTTTTTTACCTTAGGTAAAAAGAAAGGATACGGTAAAAGGTCATTTGGGGGAAATCTTTTGAATTGGAAATTAAATCTCAGCCACATAATATGAAATAGTTTAAAAGTTTTTGAGATTTACCAAAAAAAGGGTTTGCATTTAATGAAAAATCAGACGTACATCATCACGTCAGGTGATCGTGTGGTGAGGGGAAAAGAATTTGTAACGGATTGGACATGTTGGGTATGAGGAAAACACAAATTAAGGATGTGTTTATGGAAAAACGTTCTTTTTGTCATCATACCTAAAATAGGTCTGACACAAGGTTTATAAAAAAAAGAAGGAATGAGACAGTTTCTTAAGGAATGTTTTTATTTAATGTTTTATTTAATGAAGGATCATTAAATAGCACACCATGATTCAAGAATTAATGAACCAGTTGAGAAAGTATCAATGTGATTGCGGATGGGTAGATATATGACTGCAGTAGCTGAAACTGAGGAGAGCAGTTGTACAGTAAGTTAGTAATAACAAACAACAAGGACTGGTGAAGGATAAATATAATATATGGTTGCAGTACATAGACTGCGGTACATAGGATAACCAAAACCATTTATTATAAGTAACTTTCAGCTAGGACCGCAATAGAGACCAAGGATGGTCTGCGGTACCTATCAATTCAAGAAGAATTGAGGGTCTACATTCATCATTCCTAACATTTGTAAGAAAGTGTTGAGCTTTGTAGAGTTAAGTGCCTTTGTGAAGACATCAGCAATCTCTTCATGAGTATGGACAAAGATGAGTTCAATGTTACCTTTTAGGATGTGGTCTTTGATGAAGTGATACCGTAGTTCAAAATGCTTGGTCTTGGAGTGCTAAATTGGATTATGAGAAATCGTTATAACACTTTCAGAGTCACAGTAAATTGGTATCCGCAACATTCTGTTTCCGTAGTCCATAAGTTGTGTCTTCATCCATAGAACTTATGAACAACAACTGGTTGCAGCCACATATTCAGCTTTTGCGGTAGACAATGATACATAACTTTGTTTCCTTGATGACCAGCTGACAAGTCTTCCACCCAAAAATTGACATCCACCTGAGGTGCTTTTTGAATCTAGTTTGCATCCGGCATGATCCGCATCTGTGAATGCCTGAAGGCTGAAGTCATTGCCTGCGGGGTACCATAATCCAAGAGACTTGCTTCCTTTCAGATACCATAGAATTTGTTTGGCTGCGGTCATATGTGACACTTTTGGGTCAGCCTGATACCTTGCACATACACCAGTTGTAAAGACAATGTTTGGCCGGCTTGCGGTGAGGTACATTAGAGAGCCTATGATACCTCTATAAGTCTTGTGATCCATAGATTCGCCTGAGGGATCATCAGAGATCTTATATCCGAAGGCCGTGGGGACCTTAGCTGAAGAACAGTTGTCCATAGAATATTTCTTCAAAAGTTCAGTGGTGTATTTCTCTTGATGAATGAATGTCCCTTGCGGAATTTGTTTCACTTGAAGTCCTAGAAAGAAGCTAATCTCTCTATTCATGCTCATTTTGAACTTGTTGGTCATGAGCTTAGCAAATTCATCCACCATTCCTTGATCAGTCGATCCGAAGATGATATCATCCACATATATTCGTACAAGTATAAGGTGGTCACCATTTGCTTTTCTAAATAATGTGGGATCACTTACTCCTCTTTTGTATCCGGACGAGACAAGAAATTCAGAGAGAGTCTCGTACCATGCTCTAGGGGCTTGCTTCAGACCGTAGATTGCTTTTTCAAGTTTGTAGCAGTGGTCAGGGAATTCAATACTTTCAATGCCCGGAGGTTGCTGAAGATAAACCTCTTCTTTTAATTCCCCATTGAGAAATGCACTCTTAACGTCCATTTGGTGTACCTTGACGGTTTTGTGGGCTGCGTATGCTAAGAAGATTTGGATGGCTTCCATTCGTGCCACCGGAGCATACGTTTCATCATAGTCAACACCTTCAAGTTGACTGTAGCCTTTTGCAACTAGCCTTGCCTTGTTTTTGACTACCGCACAAGATTCATCCAGCTTGTTTTTGAATACCCATCTAGTACCAAAAATGGTGTGACCGTGTGGCTTCGGGTTGAGCTTCCACACATTGTTTCTTTTGAATTCTTCTAGCTCTTCTTGCATTGCAGATATCCAATCAGGTTCTAGTAATGCTTCTTTGATCGTTCAGTGCTCAACTGAGGACATAAATGTTGCGTAGTGACAATGATCAGATAATTCCTTGGAAGATCGAGTCTGGATACCTGCGGATGGGTTGCCATTGATTTGAACTGGTGGGTTGTCCTTTGTCCATACGTGAAGATGGGGTTGCGGATGATCAACAGCTGTAGTAGAGGGAATATCTTCAATATCAGAAGAATCTGCGGTTGGAGATGGTAGTTTCCCCTGGACTTGAGAACATCCTGCGGAATCATCTTGGTTTGTTGGAACAAGAATGGAATTTTATTGAGCAGTTTGGAGAGGTTCCCCCTTGATTTCTGATGGGAGTTCCAATGGAACCTGAGAAGGTTCCCCATGGATTGCAGATGGGAGAGTGATTATCCTTGCATTGGTTCTTGTGTCAATGTTCTCTATGAGTTCATCATCCGAATCTGAAGATACGTGTGATGGTAATGATTCTCTGCGGATAGGAACTTGAGTAGCATCAAGTATTGGAACCTCGATGGGTGTTGCTTGATCTGGAGTATAGCTTTCCCCTTAAACCGGAGAGGTGAAACTATTGAGAGATGCTACTACGAATAGAGATGGACCAGAAACATCAGCGTGTTGTTTTTGAGCGGCCGGTGACACACGAACTTCGGATAGTTTCGCCATTTCAACAGGGTCGAAAAGATCGTCATAATTGACTTTAACTAGATTTAAAGGACCAGAAGAGGCAGGAATATCGCTTTCCATGATTGCGGTGGTTTCAGTGGATGGAGGGGTGTTACGGATGTGATAGCCATCAAATTTCACATCAAAGCTTTCAATGATTAGCCTTGTGCGTCTAATGAGAACTCGATAAGCAACCTTGTTCATGGAGTATCCAAGAAAGATGCTTTCATCAGACTTTGGTGCAAATTTGTTAAGCTAATCTCGATTGTTGATCACAAAACATCTACACCCAAAGATATGAAAGAAGCAAACATTTGGTTTGTGGTTGTTAACGCCCTCATATGGTGTTTTATTGAGACGTTTGCACACAATGCTTCAGTTTTGTACAAAGCATGATTTTGCTACTGCTTTAACCCAGAAGTATAGAGGAAGGTGTGTGAAGTTAAGCATGGATCAGGCTGCTTCTAATAGTGTGCGGATTCTTCTCTCTACTACTCCATTTTGTTGTGGTGTATAAGGAGCTGAAAAGTTGTGAGTGATGCCTTTGGACACCAAGAAACTGTTGAGAGGATGATTAGTAAACTCGGTTCCTTTTTCATTGCGGATACGTCTTACTGGCAACTTGATCTAAAGTTCTATTTCCTTGATGAAGTTGATGAGAATTTGTGGTGTTTCTGACTTGAGTCCGAGGAAGAAAACCCATGTGAAGCGTGTGAAATCATCTACTATAATCAGTATGTACTTTTTGTGATGGAGACTGGCTACGGTTGATGGACTGCAGAGATCAATGTGCAGGAGATCAAGTGGTTCAGAAATTGAAGAGTAAATCACCATGGGGTGACTTGCTTTGGTTTGCTTACCAGATTCACATGCAGGACAGAGAGTATCATTGCTGAACTTGAGAATAGGGAGTCCTCTGACTAATTCTCCAGTGACCAAAGTGTTGAAGTATCTGAAGTTGAGATAAGCTAGCTTGCGGTGCCATAGCCAGCTGACTTCGAATATAACTTTGGAAAGGAAACATAACTGCGGTTTGCCTATGATCAGAAAGACATCCAGAGGATACATAGTACCCTCGGATCGATACTTGATCAAACATGTGCTCCTATCACTTGTCATTACATAACAAAATTGATCATCAAATTCAACTTGATGGCCTGCCTTACATAGTTGGCCAACACTGATGAGATTGTGTGTAAGGCTTTCTACATAAGCAATCTTTTGAATAGTGAAGTTCACCGTAGTTAGTACACCGTAACCTCGGATGATTCCATTCGATTGTTGCCGAATGTAACATTTCCACCGTTGCAAATTGGCTTGAAATCCCGAAAGTATTCTAACCTTCTGGTCATGTGCAAGGATTAGGCACTGTCAATTAACCATTCATCTTCTTGTTCCTCCTTGCACAAAGCCTGAGAATTACACGGTTAGTTTAGGCATCCAAAATAGTTTGGAGCCTGGGACAACATATGCATTTCTGAATGATGCATGGACTGGTTTCGTGTCAATTTTTAATCCAAGTCCTGGGTGTTTGTGTAGTTTTGGAGTTTTTTGTGTTTTTGAAAAGTTACGAGGTTTCTGATTCCAACTAGATTTGACATAGGATGAATCTTTTTGGCAACTACACTAACATTCACAGGTTGAGATTTTGTCTTTTGGTCTGACACCACGTTTGGTCAGCGGTCTAAAGGATGAGTTGTTGGGCTTGTGACCAGTCCGAGGTTGAAAAGATCTAACATGAGTGTAGTTCGGTTTCTGAAAAGTTTGTTTTGAAAATGGTTTAGCAGGTGTAGATCTTTGTGTCCTTTTTGTTGGATTTGGTAGAATACCCTTCCACTTGTTAAAATTTTGATGTGACTTTAAAAGTGTTGGAGTGGGTAAGATACCTTTCCATTTTGGATCATCTGAGGAATAGATTTGAAAACCATTGTTTCAAAAAGACTTTATACCTTTTTGGGCTGTGTCAGATGAATTAGGAATGACTGTTGAAACTATACATTCTTTTTTGTATGTTTTCTTGATGGTAGATTTTTTTGAAAAATGGTGAGAGAAAACAAATTTTTCTGGACTTTTGGACTTTTGAAATCTGACATGCTTCTTGTTTTTTGAAAAAATTTGTCTATTTGTGGCTCGGGAGGGAATTTCCTCTTTGAAAGCCCTTTTAGCAAAGGATTTTGGTGAACCGCAATCTCTGTTGTTTAACTGCGGTTTCCAAGAACCCTTTGAAATTTTGTGAAAATGTTGGCTTGAGTCATCCAAACTTTGAAGATTTAGGGATTTGAGAGCATTGACCCACTTCACAGTTTTCTATGGGTAATTCATGATGAATTGTTTGAAGAGTGGCAGAACTTTTGTTTGAAGACTGCGGTAGGGATGATATGACTACCGCAGAGTAAGTCTTAGTTGGGACTTTTGTGGGACTTTTGACCTTTTGACTACAGTGTGAGACACTGCGGTCAGAGGATAGTGATGGAAAGTCTTTCGAGACTTCGGTGCCCTCAATGACAATTCCTTCATCAACTACGGATGAGGTTTGAGAAGTCGGGTAAGTGGTGCCACATATAGGAAATTGATCACATGTGTGACTCAAAACCTCAGGCACAATTTCCTCAATGACACAATTATTGCTTAGATTATGCAGTCTAACGAAGTGAGTTTTGATATCTTCGGGAAAGGTCTTGTCATTGACTGGGAAATGAAATTCTCAACCTGGAGGGGCATACAATCTGTCTTTGTTGAACCGGGGAGAGGAATCCATTGTGGTAGGATATCCATTTGACCAACGCAAATTTTATGTGTTGTCCACGGTTCCATTATTTACCAAATTTTCAATAGCTTCACTTTCATTGAACAATTTTTCAATCAAGAGATTTAAGCATACAATTTCACTCTGAGCTAAATCTCTCTGGTTCAAAGCTATCTTTAATTGTGTTTCATCGACATTCTTGCATCTTTTCTAATTCTATGTCCTTTTCTAACATAGCCATTTTGAGTCTTTTGTTATCCAGTCCTCCTCTCACATGGAACATCTCCTGGGATGCAATGTTCTTCTCATCTAAGGCCTTGTTATAGTATGTAAGGAGAGCAGCACATGTGTCATTAAGATCATCTATGTAAGGTTGACAGTCATGCATGCTATAGTTTAGAGGATGGATCATGAGTTTTACTTGTTCGACGATGCTTAGAGTTCCATCCTTTGCCATGTAGCAGTAGTTGCTTTCCAGCTTCATAGAACCATCATCATCAGCAGTTCCTAACATACAGATCTTGCCTTTCCCTTTGATGTTGCTGATGCTTTCTTCTTCATCTACGGATGGCCAAACTGATGGGTTTTGAGCATTCTAACACTTCCTAAGTGTACATGCAACCCTAATAACCTTGGATCTATGTTTGTCTAATTATCATGCAAAGTTGAATTCCAAGGTTATATTCGAATCTAGCATACATGGGAACAATTTTTAACTTGAATGAAAGATAGAATAACTTACCTTGTTGTTACTTATGTTCCTTGAAACCTTGTGAGCCTAGCACCCCACGTGTGATGCCTCAAATGCTTCACACAACACCAAATGCTCTTTGAAAGACTTTTGAGAGAATACACACTTCTTAAAATCGGCCTAGCCCTCTTGTTTCATATGTGTAGCCGATTTTGGTGGAGAATAGGACTCTTATATAGTGTTGACACATCTATGGTTACACCATGTAAACCCTAATGTGTCATGACTCTTCATTTCCATGACCCATGGGTTTGTAACTCCCATGGAGCTTCCATGGAGCATCCTATGGGTGGAACCCAACTTGATAATCCATGGACCCTCTTAGCCCACTATACAAGATATGGATGATTTACATAATCAACCCATATATTTAATTAGTTATCTTTTGATCACTTAATTAATTCTAAATTAATTCTTGATCAAACTAATCACATAATATCATTAATATATTAGAACTTCTAATATATTAATAATCTCCAAGTGTTATTTCTCTCATTTAGTCAATCCAATTGCATGGTGCCATGTAGCCCAAATGGACCATGCCGGGTCGGGTCAAGTACTTACCAGAAATAGTTATGGACTTAGACACTTTATCCAACAGTCTCCCACTTGGATAAGTCTAATAACTATAACTCTAGTACTTCAGGAACCGACCGGAAATCGTAGCTCTTTCAAAGTCTCTCAGAACTAAGAAAATGACGATACGCCATTTAAGATAAGTGATCATATAATCCTCTGTTCTAGATATCAGCCGGACAAATACATGGAACAATGTCTTACTTATAGTCCAACAATTTGTTTCCCGATTTCCGATTTGTTTGACAAAGAACTTAATTGAACACATCAACTTAGTTGGCCCGGTACATAGGTAAAAAAAAAATCATCAAGGGGCCCAGATATCAGCTTCTAATCCAAGAAGGAACAGATAAACTTCGACTCACATGTTTGTTCTACCACTCATTGAATTACACACAAAAACACGTTTTATGACATCGAGTTACCAATGCATTTTCGTACAATCAATGCATAACCAACTCGTAAGTAACAAATCATATCTCTAGGTTTGAAGACTTATGTCACACCCCAAAACCGAGAACGGCGGAAACATTCTGGCGGAGGACGTCATGTATGCATCACAACAAATGTAAAGTAGTAAACAAGCAACAACATCATCCATTGCATTAATAGTATAATTTTAGTTACAGGTGTTTTCTTTCATAGTACAAGACAACATGATAACTGATCAAAACAAAAGACGAATCTTGACTGCTCTGTCTTCTCTAAACCTTGCATCGGCACCTGTCTATTTGTAACCTGAGAATACAAGTTATTTTGAAAGTGTAGGTCAGCATTTAAGCTGGTGAGTTCATAAGTATTTAATGTCATTGCTTTGATTAGTTGTTATGAAAGACTGATGAATGATTGATGAAACATTTAGTATAAGTATGAAAACTCTAGAAAATCCCATATTTCCTACTAGTATAAAAGTAGTCTTCTACCAAGACCCGAATGTTTTGAAAGTAGTCTTTTACTAAGACCTGACTGTTTTGAAAGTACGCATCTCTTGAAAATGTGACGGTTTTTCCTTGTTTAACTATTATTATAAAACTCTAAAAGTAATAATATAATAACTTATGTTGTATCCTTTGGTACTAAGATACACACGGCGTGGAAACTCGCCGTAAACTGATCAACCGTAGACATCCGTAGATGTGCATTTACCTCTGTTGCTAACAGCTGGGTTTAGGAATAGTTAGTCCCTTAAGTAAAGATACACACGACGTGGAAACTCGCCGTAAACTGATCAACCGTAGACATTCGTAGATATGTCATCATCCTCTGTAGCTAACAGTGGCTATAGGAATGGTTAGTCCCTCAAGGTATCCTTTGGTGCTAGGATATAAAGTCCAATTCATCTCGTCAATTATGTGATTGTATCACAAGGTAAAGATAAGAAGGTGATCTATATAACCGTATCTACACATATCATATGTAGTAGTAACTCGTCATATATGATCTATGTAAATGTATTCATGTAAGCGAAATCTCTGTAAGAGTATCCTTTCATATAGCATGTAGTCTAGACTCATGAATGAACTGACTCTGGTGTAATTTCTTGTAATAGGTATAATGTTTTGTATACTCTAAACTATTCCTATAATAGTTTACTAGAATGTAATTGATGAGTGTCCAAGTAGGTTTTGTGACAACCCCAACTCTATTGTCGTTACAAATCTCGTCTTCACTAACGGAATGCGCCACTATATGTTATTTTCTGTAATATTTGGCATCGTCAATAAGCAAATATCTAGTTATTTATATGTCTTGATATTATCATAAGTAATTATAACTTGTATGTGTTAACCCCGTGTTAACCCCGTTTAACCAAATAGAGTTATATTACTTTTCAACCACTTCACCCGGGTAAAAAGTTTTAACCACGTTAAACTTTAGCATCGGGTGGCCGTGTATCGAGTGCAATACCCGAGACATATATAAGCAAATGGACACCACTTTTAAGCTCTTTTACCACTCATTCACTCTCTCTCACTACTTTCTCTCTCTAGACCCGAACCCGACTCCAAAACCGCAAATTCCGGCTTCCAAACGTAAGGGTTTCTTCCCTATCTTGTTCTAATCATAGTCCATAGCATTTAGAGGCCAAAAATCATAGAATTTAGAGGACTAAGTGGAGTTTACGGCCTATGAATCCCCTTAGGCCGTAAACACCCAAAACTTGGCAAAATAACTCATTTTTCCTTCCTTTAAGCTTATGTACTAATTAAGGGATTTACCTAGGGGAGTTTGGACATTAAAACATAAGAGTTTGAAGCCTAAAAAGGATTTTACGGCCCAAGCTTATTCTTAGGCCGTAAACACCCAAAAATCTTTGTTAAAAGTCCCAAAAACTCATCTAGGGCATGGGGTAAATTTGCTATGACCTTTGGAAATATTTAAGGCCATTAAATAACACAATTTGGGGACAAAAAGAGGAGTTTACGGCCAAGACTATTCTTGGGCCGTAAACACCTAAGAAATATTCCAAAATGCCCCTAAAACTCCACATAAGGCCTTCATAAATTTATCTAAGATGTAGGAGAGTGTTTTGGACCATTTAACACGACATTTTGAAGAACAAAATGGAGTTTACGACCCAAGCACAAGCCTGGACCGTAAACTCCCCAAAATGTCACAAAATGAGGGTTTAAACCCTCCAATTTAGTTCAATACACTTACTAGGAATTTAGGGAAGTGAATAAAGGCCTTAACTTGCAATTTAGGAGGACCACATGAGTTTACGGCCAAGCCTAGGGGGCTTACGGCCGTAAAATCCCAAGGATTGGCCTTTGGGCCGTAAACTCCAAGGGAGTGAGCTCATGGACTCCCCCGTAAACCTTTCTTGGCCTTGTGCCACTCCCAGGAACCCCTTCTAGGCCCTAAAACCCCGAATTGATGCTAGAATGCCTAAATACTTTAATGAAAAGCATAAAATGATTAATTTCTTGTAAAATGCAATTCATATGACATTAGGGTCCTAAAAAGTTGCACAAGTCATTACTTGGTACCAAACGCTCAACCGACACTTTTACCCGATTTACCCGATTCACCCGATTTACGCGATTTCAGGTGAGTTCATACCCCTTTAATGAACCTTTCAAATGTTTTATATGTTTTAGGGGGGGATACAAGTTGATTATAAATGTTTATGGAAAGTTATACAAGACGATTTTTCTACAGTACGAAAATTAATCACATGTGATTCACTATCCGTAGTTCAAATCACATGTGATTTATCACTATGCCTTATAAACAAATTTTTCGTTTCAAAACTATTTTGGACAAACAAGCAAGTTTTTAAATGTTTCTTTTGAACAATACTTTTATTAAACAAATCTTCTTATAAAATGTAACCATACTAATATATTTATATAAGTAAGACTTGGAGGACTTAGGACCGATAGCTCGCCTTATTTCCTGTTCTTGTTTGATTGTGGGCTTAGGGTAGTGGTTATCCGTCCGACTGTCGTTGATTTCTTAGTTATATAACTTGTATATTATTATGGGACACAAATATTTCTCATTTCACTAGATGCCAAAATCACTAACATGACAAGAACCATACACACTAAGTTAACTATAATAGGTGTAGTTAATGCTACTACTGCTACTACTCACTATAGTCACTACTCTCTACACTATAATACCCACTATTACCAGACAATAAACTAGTAAGAGAATACACTATGATCCATACTAAAAGACTACTACACTATAATAAAAGAGAAAGCACTAAACAGACGATAATACACTAACCCACTACGAGATATTCTATTCGCTACCCACTACGCCCGGAGTTTTCCGACAGGAAGACGACACTACAGGTATAGATCTATACGGGGCAGACGCTATATCATCCTGACTGTTAACCTCAGTCCGCGCCGTACAGGCCCAGGGATGCCACTACTTCACTACACTGTGCATGACCGGGAAGGTCATGGGGTCCGCTATTACTCACGCTATTGGTAACATACAAGAAATACACTATAATCTCACTAAAATACTAAACTAAAGGTTAAGTTAATATCCCGAAGTAACCAAGTATCTAACACTAAAGGAAGTTGGTACCACTATTATTGACTTCATGAATAATTTATCCTATTGCGTTTCTTATTTGAGAGTCACTATTATACTTTTACGACAAATGGTTTTCAAAGATGATAATGACATGTTTCTTCAAGATTTTCGCTTACAATCTATTTCTGGAAAATATAGGATTTTCTAAGTTTTACTACTACATATGACTGTAAATGGCCGCTTTTCACACTATCGGTTCTAATGCTTTTTATACAAAAACTCACACTAAACTCTTATGAACTCACCAGCTTTATGCTGATATTCGTTTTCAAAATAACTTGTATCCTCAGGTCAAAGATAGACAGGTATAGATGCAACATTTTTGGAGAAGGTGGAGCATACAAGACCCATCTCTTATTTTTGATTTACTTTTGGTGTTTGTTGAACAATACAAAACACGCTTGTAATTAAATTCACTATGTAAATGCAATGGTTGTATGCTTCTTGTTTACTAATATACAATTGTGATGATACTGTACATGACGTCCTCCACCCCGAAACGTATTCCGCCGTTATCGGTTTTGGGGTGTGACAGGTTTATACACCCTTGTTACCCAAGAGTATCGGAACTAAATTAACTGATGGAACATTTATGACTATATATGTACACATGATATATAACTAATATTTAAACGACCTTCAGAAGAAGTACCCGATATCCCACCAGACCACATCCAAATCGAGAAAGAGGAAACAGGGTGGATAGCCTTCCTAAGTATTTTAAACATTTCTTATATAACTATACATATAGAGGCATGCATTTTATGATATAAAAGCATAAAAGAAGTTTTGTAAAACCTTTGAAAAGTTTAATAAGAATTTATGACTTGATGTCAGTTTATAAATCGATTCGAAAACCGTTTGACAAGACAATTTAAAATGTGAGAAAACCTTTGTTTGAAGCACAACTATAACAGATTCAAAAAGGAAACACACAGTTTGTACACAGTTTCTAAAAGTGTTTCAACATGTAAAAACGTTTGTGAAAACTATTTGAAGTATCTATGAAAATATTCGTTTATTCTTGTATATGAATGTATCTCCTTGCAATAGTATTTCTAGTATATAAAACTTCGTGATGTTCTCACAAAACTATACTTATTATAGTTTTGTAAAAGTGTGTCTGGTTTGTATAATAATCCCTAGTGAAATGCTCACTTGTTATGAAAGGTATAATTTTTGTAGTGCCTAAGATGGACACATATATATACAGTATAAGCAGTGTGTTTGATTTATACAATAATAACAACACTTTTCATTTCAAAAGATATGATGTTATCGTGATACATTTTGCATATGAAAGGTTCCTTATAATAGTTATAAATCACATGTGATTCCGTTGATAAAAGGTGTATAATGAAACTTTATATAACATACGATAATCATCGTGTGTTTTACTTGTATTCCCCCCCTTAAAAGCATATAAAAACATTTATAAAACATTTAAAAGTGTGGATTATAGGGGTATGAACTCACTTGATTGATTGAAGAAAGCGTGACGAAAACCGAGCAGAACTTCCACTCGAGGAAGCGGATCTCTCGAGATTCTCGGGAAGTCTCAGGAGTCTCAGGAGTGTAAAAATTTCTTCCCACCTTGGATATGAAAACCGGGCCTTTGGGATGACTCCTAGGGTTGAAACGCAGAGCTTCGGCGCGAGAAAGGAAGGAAATTAGCAAATTTGGCCAGCACCCTCGCATCTCTATTTATAGGGGTCTGAGAGGTCTCGTTACGCGGGGCATACGAGAGTACGCGCTGCGTACTCATGCGTCATGCATGAGCGCATCCTCGGTCGAAACATCGGAGCGACGTGGACGAACCGGAGCCTAGCATCCGAGTACGCTGGGCGTACCGGGGATCAGACCGCTGACTCGTTCTTTGGATAATACCGGATTTTAATTAAATTTATATTTTACTTAATTATTAAACTTCAAAAATTCATATTTTCCTCATACGAACTCCGTTTTCGACGTTCTTTATATCCACGCGAAGGTGGGACTACGATCTACAACTTTCGTTTAGACTCTATCGGCTAGTTTTGACTTTATTTTTAATATTATATTTTTAATAGGTCGGGACAGGAAAAGTCCGTTAAAGTTCCATAACTTCTTCATCCGACGTCCGTTTTCGTCAGACTTTTTACCGTTGCGCGAGTATTGTTGAGATCTTCGATTCTCATTTAGATTGTGTCGGCTAAAAGTCTCTCGATCTCTATTTCGAGTTTTTAGCTGTCTACTGTTATATCTGTAACTTAGATAAATCACAACTTCCTCATACGAAGTCAGAATTGGATGTTCTTTTTATGTATGTTTATGGCTTAATGATATCTAAAACTTTTATTTAGATACCTAAGGCTAAAAACTATTGTATTGAAACTTCGTATTTTACGTCTATTAGTATTGCTGGTTTTGCCGACAATCTTCGGTTGGTCATAACTTCTTCGTTAAAACTCGGATTTTTGGGTTCTTTAATTGTATGAAAACCTTGATACGATTCCTACTACTTTATTTAACCCAAATAAGATTTTTGGAAAGTTAAATTTTGACCTAAATTTGACTTGCGTTCCATCATATTGCCTCGAAATATCGGGTTGTCACAACTTATATGATATTACCATCTCAAGATCACTCGAGATAAATTCCATGAAGTGATTCCAGTGAGCGTGGGTTGAGTCCAATGCTCAGAACTTATGAGCACTCATGATTGTTGTAACCATGTCCGACACCTTAGACCTCAGCCACCAATCATCATAGTCTTGATTCATACCTACTTCCGACATCTGACCGACTGTGGAGGTTTGAATAATATGATATACCAAAGATAATTATTCTGGAAGTCAAAATATGCAAAAGAAATATAGTAAACGATTGACAAGAGATAGCAACACATTACTCATAAATAAAACACCTTTTATTCATCATCTAATGTCAATTACACTTTACAAATTTCGAGGTTATCTAACTACTAAATCTAATATCATCCTTCCGCCCTATGCTATGAGCATGCTGGACATGCTTAACCCGAGTCAGTCCCTTCGTGAGGGGATCTGCTGGATTCTCATCCGATGATACCCTCTTTGCCACGAGGAGTCCTTCTTCTATTCGATGTCTAATAAATTGGTATTTTCTGTCGATGTGTCTGGATCTTCTGTGATCCCTTGGTTCCTTGGCTAAGGCAACAACGCTTTCACTATCACAGAAAATTTCCATTGACTCTTTAATAGCTAGTACAACTCCAAGGTCTCCAATGAAGTTCTTTAGCCATATCGCCTCCTGTGCTACCTCGCTAGCTGCAATATACTCTGATTCACAGGTTGAATCAGCCACAGTTTCTTGCTTGGAACTCTTCCAATAAATTGCTCCTCTATTTAGGGTAAAGACCCAGCCTGACTGAGAGCGGAAATTATCCCTATCAGTCTGAAAGCTAGCATCACTATACCCTACAACTCTCAAGTCATCACTCCCACCAAGGGTAAGGACCCAGTCCTTAGTCCTCCGTAGGTACTTGCCAGGGTTCCCCTGATACCTGCTAACCATGCTCAGGGTAAAGGCTACATCAGGTCGAGTACACATCATAGCATACATGATCGATCCTACAGCCGAAGCATAAGGTATTCTACTCATTTATGCTATCTCAGCCTCAGTGCTAGGGCTTTGTGTCTTACTCAATCTGGCGTTACTCTGGATGGGTAACTCTGCTTTCTTGGAGTCCTGCATGCTGAATCTCTTCAGCACCTTATCCAAGTAGGTGCTCTGACTAAGTCCAATTAGTCTTTTACTCCGGTCTCTCAAGATCCTTATCCCTAGAATATAGGCAGCTTCTCCTAGGTCCTTCATAGAGAAACACTTCCTAAGCGAGGACATAACTTCCTGCAGTGTTGGGATGTCATTTCCTATGAGTAGTATGTCATCAACATACAATACCAAAAAGCTAACTATACTCCCACTAGCCTTAACATATACACAAGATTCATCTTCACTCCTAGAAAAGCCAAATTCCTTGCTTTTCTCATCAAAGCAAAGATTCTATCTACGAGGTGCTTGCTTTAACCCATAAATGGATTTTTCAAGCTTACAAACTCTATTAGGGTACTCCATACTGACAAAACCTTCTGGCAGACTCATGTAGACATTCTCACCCAACTTTCCATTAAGGAAAGTGGTTTTGACATCCATTTGCCATATTTCATAGTCAAGAAATGCAGCTATGGCTAACAGAACCCTAATAGACTTAATCTTAGCCATTGGAGAAAAGGTCTCATCATAATCCACTCCCGGAGTTTGTGAGAAACCCTTTGCAACCAGTCGTGCCTTATAAGTGTGTACTTTACCATCCAGGTCGGTCTTCTTCTTGAAGATCCATTTGCACCCTATTGTCTTACGACTTGGTACATTCTCAACCAAGTTTCAAACTTGATTGTCATACATGGACTGTATCTCGCTGTCCATTGCCTCTTTCCACTTGGCTGACTCAGGGCCTGCCATGGCTTCCGCGTAACTATTAGGTTCATCCAGACCTGTCAGTGTCTCATCACTGATAAGTGTATCACCTTCTGCAGTAATATGGAATCCATAGTAATGCTCAGGTGCATTCGTAACCCTTGTGGAATGCCTCAGAGGTACAAACTTGTCAATTGGCTCAACAGGAGTTTCCTCCTCAAGTTGAGTGCTAGGGTTCGAAGTTCCTTCACCGCTTGACTCTTGAATTTCTTTAAGATCAACTTGCCTCCCACTGTTTCCTTGGCTTATGAACTCTCTCTCTCTAAAGAAAGCCCTCCTAGCTACAAAGACCACATTTTCACTAGGTCTGTAGAAGAGGTAAGCAAAGGATTGCTGTGGGTAGCCGATGAAAATACACCTTTCGCTTTGAGGTTCGAGCTTATCATGAGTCTCGCGATTCACAAAAGCCTCGCAACCCCAAATCTTGATGTGGTCTAGTTTGGGTACTTTACCAGTCCACATCTCATGAGGAGTTTTGGAAAATTTCTTTGTAGGGACTAGATTAAGGATATGGGCGGCAGTCTCTAAGGCATACCCCCAAAATGAGATTGGTAGCGAAGCTCGACTCATCATAGAATGAACCATATCCAACAAGGTTCGACTACGCCTCTCAGCCACACCATTCAACTGCGGTGTCCTGGGAGGTGTCAATTGTGAGACAATCCCACATTCCCTAAGATAGTCAAGGAACTCTGAACTAAGATACTCACCACCTCGATCGGATCGAAGCATCTTAGTGTTCCTGCCCAATTGATTCTCGACTACCTGTTTAAATTCCTTAAACTTTTTGAAAGTCTCTGACTTATGCTTGATTAACTAGACATATCCATATCTACTGTAATCATCAGTAAAAGTTAAATAATAATGATTAGCATCCCTTGTGGCATGTTTGAAGGGCCCACACACATCCGTGTGTACAAGATCCAACAAAACCTTCACCCCTCTCACAAGAACCTGTGAAGGGTGACATTGTCATTTTTCCAGCTAAGCATGATTCGCAACTATCATCTGACTTTAGGTCAAATAACTCCAAGACTCCATCCTTTTGGAGTTGGCCTATGCGTTTCTTGCTTATATGTCCAAGACGACAATGCCATAATGATGCTTTATCCAAGTTATTATTAACAGAATCAATACACAATACATTATTTCCTAGGTTATCAACCACAAATACTATTTCATACACGCCATCACAAGGTAATGCTTTAAAATAAAGAACATTATTAAAGAAAGCCTTAATCGAACCAACTTCATTATCAAATGAAAAGGTGAAACCTTGTTTATACAATGCATGAAAGGAAATAATATTTCTTGCCATTTCTGGCGAATAACAACACTTATTCAAATCTAAACTAAACCCACTACTTAGCGATAAAGTATAAACTCCAATCTTGGTGACAGGTAAAGCTTTCCTATTCCCCATGATTAAGTTTATTCTTCCTTGCTCCACATTCTCACTTCTTCTTAGTATCTGCAAATCAGAACAGATATGAATACCACAACCGGTATCAAGGACCCAAGAGTTAGAATAGGGTGAGTTATTAGATAAGATAGTGTAAATACATGCATGGTTGGGTTTAACTTTCCCATCCTTCACATCTTGCTGGTATTTTGGGCAGTTTCACTTCCAATTTGGTTTTTCATGGCAATATAAGCATTCATCCTCTTTTGGGTCAAAAGAAGGAGTGACGAAACCTTTCTTGTTTCCACTTAAAAAAGAGCCATCAAGGGTCCTAGCCTTGGTACCCTTCGAAGAGCTCTTTCTTTTCTTCCCTCGACTTTTCCCGATTGCCAAAACCGGAGCGGAGTTTGGAGTAGGAGTGTTAACAACCGACTTCCCCTTAAGACCTGTTTCTGCGGTCTTCAGAAGACCCTGAAATTTGCTGAGTGTGACCTCTTCCTTATTCATGTGATATGTCATGCGGAATTGATCATAGCACGATGGTAAGGAGTGCAAAATGATATCTATTGCAACATCCTCAAGGAAGTTCACATTAAGCTTCAGCAACCGATCCACATACCTTTGCATCTTCTGCATGTGGCTCGTGACGGATTCCCCGTCCTTCATCATGGTTGTTATCATGGAGCAGATGATTTCATACCTTTATTGTCGTGCAGTATGATGGTATCTTTCCATCAGATCTTGGTGCATTTCAAAAGGGTAGAAGTCCTCATAGGAATTTTGGAGTTCCGCTGTCATTGTGGCCATCATGATGCATGCCACTTTGGTAGCATCCCTTTCATGTGCCTGAAAGTCAGCGATCTCCTGGGGAGTTGCAGTGGTCTCATCAATCTCCTTAAGCTCCTTGTCGAGGACATATTCTTTGTCCTCGTAGCGGGTAATCATCCTGATGTTTCTGATCCACTCATTGAAGTTGGATCCATCAAAAGTGACTTTCCCACACAAGTTCATAAGGGTAAAGGAGCCATTAGGATTAGAGCCAGAAGCAGCATTATTTGAAGACATCTGAAGGAAGAGGACAATATTAGTTTAGATATTAAGAGAGTCCTTAATAAAACATCCAAATGTAATATTAAGGCTAGGATCCAATCACAATATATTATAACTTAGAAGAGGTATGCCGTAATCCAAGCTATAACATATTTGAAAGGTAAGTGAATGACGATTCTGAAGGGCCATGTAAACGGTTTGGGCTAGGCTTAGCATGTGATGTGTTTTGTTTTGTGTCTGTAATTTCACTTTATGTTAATTTGAACTTTGTTGTGTTTACTACCGTAAACACGTTTACAGCCGTAAACGTGTTTACGGCCGCAAACTCCGTTTGCGGTCCAGTTGAGTATAAATAGTGTAGGAGCTGGTCTTTTGTATGGTTGGTTGCTCTAGAAGTTTACTGCCAGTTTTGAGTTGTACCTGACGATTTCTTGTGTTTAATCGTGTGCAAGCTCAATTCATTCATCTTACTGTGTTTCTCTTGATTCATGTTTGTTTGATTATCAGTTTTCGATCCGGAATCGGACCTAACAATTGGTATCAGAGCAGTAAACTGGTATCAAACTCATCCGATCGAGATTTTGTGTGTTCAAGCTGTTGTTCTCATCGATTGGTTGTAGGATTTTGCGCTCTGGGTTGTGAAGAAACATCTTATGTCTGAAAAGTATGAGTTTTAAAGGTTGATTGAGAGTTTACTGCCAACTGTAAACTCTGTTTACTGTCCATTCAGAAACCGTAATCACTAAATACTCATACACCGTAAACAAGTTGAAGAGCAGTAAACACCTTAGACCGTAAACACCAATCAGTAAACACCATACCATAAACACCAAACAGTAAACCCAAAAAGCGTAAACCCATAAAACAATAAACCCAAAACCGTAAAAATCTAAACCATAAATCCCATATCATAAACTCTGTTTACGGTCACATTCATTTCAACTAACCTCAACCGTAAACTCTTTTGGAACTGTTAAATCAGTTTCAAATGGATTCTCAAACTCATTTTCAAGAACTTGATGCTGTTATGGGCACTACTACACGCATTCCGAGATTGATGTATGTTGAAGGTTTTCCCGAGTGGAAATACAGAATCGAGAAGTACATCGGAATGAAAGATTTCAAGATCTGGAGAAGCATAGTTAGAGGTCCTGTCAGAGCGACTATGACTGTCGGAGGTCAATTGATTGACAAAGCTATTGAGAACTATACTGATGAAGAATTTGAACTAGTTGAAGAACAGGAAAGAGCATTAGCCACCTTAACCATGGCATTATCTCCTGATATTGCTCAAGGTTTTCGTGAATACACTTCGGCTAAAGCTCTATGGGAAGCTCTTATTGAGGTCTACGAGGGCAATGAAGATATTAAAGAAAGTAGGCAGGACATGCTAAGACAGAAGTTTAACATGTTTAACTACATTCCAGGAGAAACCCTCGAGGCTCAACTGCAAAGGTTCACCGCTCTCACAACTGACATGAACATTTCAGGGATCTGTTTGTCCAACTCAGAAATCAACAAGAAACTTCTGAATGCACTTCCTCGTTCATGGGATATGAATGTTGCTGTAATTAAGAAAACCAAGGACTTGGTTCGTCTTACTCTTGCAGAGGTCATGGCAATCATCAAAGCTTGTGACATTGATGACAAACAAAGAGAAATCAACCATATGAATTCATATTCTACTGCAAACCTTGGTGTTTCATCCAACAATACAACACTATCATCCTTCATGACTTCCTTAGGTCAACCTTTCGTAGTTCAACAACCTCAAACTCAAACCCTCAATGCTGCAACATCCATCCCTCAACATCAACCTTCAAGTGTGCCATCTCAACAAACTGTTCCTGCTCCCAATGTGTCAGCCAAAGTCTCCTCTTCAAACACCAAAGAATTTGATGAAAATCTTGCTCTAGCCACTGGGCTAGTTAATTGCTACAATGCCTTTGTAGCCGGAGATCTTCCACCTCAGCTATCCTTTGCTGACTTGGACCAGATACATCCCGAAGATGTGGAGGAAATGGACATTACTTGGCAGATTGTCATGGCTGTCTTCAGATCCAAACAATTCTCCAAGAAAACAGGGAAAAACAACTGGGCTATGAATGCTGACAAAAAGGTGGGATTTAACAAAAGTATGCTGAGATGTTTTAACTGCCACGAGCCGGGTCACTTTGCTCGTGACTGCCCGAGGCCAGATCGCAAAATCAACAACAACCGACAGATGGTTGCAGTAGGAAAAAATCGTGCAGGAGCTACAACCAATGGAGAAACAGCTATGGTTGTTCAATCATTTGATTGGGGGGATCAAATTCAAGCTTTAAACATCACAGGGTCAGAAAATGCTCATCTAGCTCAAATTGATGATGCTGCTTCAAAGAACAATGATACTGATTCCGAGGCAGAAATGATGGAGCTGCAGTTTGCCCTAATGGTTTCCACCTCCTCTGAGCCCAAGAAAAGCGAGGTAAATCTACCGTCTTGTTCTTTTGCTTGCAAAGAATATGTTACACTACTTCAAAATGAAATTCAAACTTTACGTAGGCAAGTAGCGGACCTTAAATATGAGGGTTATCAACTTAGGAGGGGACAAAAACCACTTAAGGCCCAACTAGAAGCCAAAACAAAAGATTTTAGAAAAATTCAATTAGAATTCAGTGAAAAGTGTGAAATTTATGATTATACTAAGAGACAACTTGATGTTGTGACCAAAGAACTTGATGAGTTAAAAATTAAAAGTGGAAAAACAGATGTGGGTTTCAAAAACTATTCTGCTTCTAGTAAAACAGTTGAGTCTTTGTATGAAACCTAATTGAAATTTAAAGAAAATCAAAACAAGGGTTTAGGGTATGATTGTGTTCCTCCTCCTTTTAATCATAACTACACATCAATCCCTTTGACATAGAACGAAACTGACAGGGAGCCACAACTTCGATATGGCAAACCTGCTAGTTTTGTTTCAAGAGGTTTTATTAACATTGAAAGTACTAATGTTTCTACTTCCTCTGCAGATACACCCTTAGATCAGGCCAAGTGTGAAGCTGGAGAATCTGTTTCTGTTTTTAATTTTGATTTTTCTATTGTGAACAAATTTGAGTGTGTTTCTGATGATAAGACTGAAAAAGCTCCTTGTCTTGGCTCATCATTGGATAATGTTGAATTTATTTTTTTCAATATGTTTGATGAATTGTTTGGTAATTCTGATGCTTGTGATTCTCATGAGGAATCATCAACTCCACAAGTCAAATCAAATGAGGCACCTTCACTTATTTCTCAATCTAATTCTCATGCATGTTCTTCTAAGAAGAGTAAGAGTGTCTATAAAGAAAATAAATCTGAAAAATGCAATACAAATTCAAATAATAAACATATTTGTTTTAATTGTGGAGTTGGTGGTCACATAGCTAGAAACTATCAAAATAGGATCTTTGTAAACTATCTGTCACCAAGAGAGGAGAATGAGTCTCGAGGAAGGTCTTTAATTAGAAAATCCTCAAGAACTCGCTCTCAAAGTAAGGATCAGAAAGATAGTAAGAACAGAAAAGGGGCTGTTTTTCAATCAAATAAAAGGTTTTTACTAACAAAACTCGAAACAGGTTGTCAAAACCGAACAAGGCTCAGCCAAGATTGGTTTCGTCAAAAAGCAATTCTAGATCTTCTACTAATTTTGGTAGAAAATCCAGAAGGTCTATGCAAACTCCTGTGAAGTCTATTTCAAAATCATCAGAGACTGTTGTAAAACCTAAACTTCAATGGAAGCCCAAATCACTCTCTAGTTCATCGTTACCTCCCTCTAAAGCGATTAGAAATGAAGATCCTAATTTGCAAATTTTAAAGTCTAAATCAGAAAAGGTGAAAAGGAAACCTAGGATAGTGATGACCTGGGTTCCTAAGCCTAAATGATTCCGCTCATTTTGCAGGGACAATTGCGGAGGAATATCGTCCGTCCTTGGTATGTCGATAGCGGCTGTTCCCGGCATATGACTGGAGACATCTCCCAGCTGAGCGAAATTCAATCTTTTAATGGAAGTTATGTTTCCTTTGCGGGCAGAGACGGTGGAATGATCACACAGCGCGGAACTGTTACAAATGGAGTGTTGAGCTTTGAAAATGTCAACTTTGAACCCGAATTAAAGCTTCTGCCTCCTTACTAGCGATTTTTGGCTCACATGTTCATTAGTTGTGTGTCAGGAAGGATATCGGGAGCGGATGAGATCTCAATCAAGAACACAGGGGCTATTGTTTCTCTTGCAGCTGGCAACAAGTTCAACTTTTCAAAGTACATCTTTGATGAATTTCTTGTGAACATTGGTACACTAACTCGGGGGTACATAGATGCTTTTCTGATGTATCCCCAATTTATTCAGACCTTCATTGATGATCAGTTTCCTGACATGGTTAAACCTGGCGATAGGATGGACACAAAGTCTTTGGGTCCTCACACCATTGGGCTCATCAAACAAAACAGAAAGGGTAAAGTGGTATTTCAAGGTCTTCATCCCTTGGTGAAGTTCGGACAATTTACAGAGATCAATGAGTCTTCTGAGTCGCACGGAACGTCTGAGAAGACTTTGTCTGAGCCAACTTCATCAGAAAGAGTATCCTCTGTAGGCATCATCATTGTTTCAGATCACGAGGATGATGAACCCCAGTCCTCGAAACTCAAGTCAATGATGAACAGGAATTGAAGTCTGTTCAGGTTCAATGTACTTACAATGAGGACTTGAGAAAAGATGACAAAGAAAATGAGAATGTTGATGTCACGGATTTTGACAGAGATGATATCCCATTAAACCTTGATAACAATGATGATGTATTTTTGTCTGATGTAAACCTCGACAACTTGCTTAATGATGTCATTGAAGTAGCTCATGTAACTGCTAAGACAAGGGTAGAAGAAGAAATTTTTATGACTGCTCCTTCCACTTCCAATCCAGAGGCATAAATAGCAATTCCTATGGTGACAGTGTCAGGAATTCCTCCTCTGGATACTGGGATACCTACATCTACGCCAATGGAAGAAGATCATACCACCATTCAAGCCATTCCTCCTCCGACAAAATGACGAAGGCTCGTTTTGAGATTTGCAAATCGATGTTCAACGATACAAAGTGCTACAGCTCCTCCAACAATCATGCCAGTTATTATCTCAGCCAAACCCATAAATGAAGATCCCAACACTGTATTCGATGCTGGTGGTTCCTCATTTCAAGCGGATCTCTCACCTCCAAGGCCAAACAAAGACGATGCCTCAGTCAAGCTAGCTCATTTGTTAGCTGAGGAACAATTCTCGACGCTGCTTTCTCGTGGCAAGGGAATTCTCATTGGAGGTGATAACACAAGAGATTACTCCCCTTCACTCCAAAGCCAGATTGATGCCATCAAACAGAAGAATGTTGAGCTTGACCAGAGGAGCATTGAGCTGGTAATCAAAATCGCAGACCTCCAATCTGAGAATATCGAGCTCAACATTCAAATGGCTGAACTTAAAGAAGAAAAGGCTCGAAAGACTAAGCAGGTTTCTGATCTTCAGACGCAATATGGTAGTCTGGCTGCAAATCTCCTGGAGTTACAAAAGAAGCTTGAAGACAGGTTTGGTGATAATTTCAAGACAACTGTTGATGAACCTCATGTCGATTCCCCCGCTCCAGATGCTCCAAATGCTGATGCTCCCATAGATGATGCTCCCATTTCCTCTCAACCAATCCGATCTTCCATCGTTGTTGATCGTTTTGACATGGATCCTGAACAGGCTTACAGAGCTGCAAAGGCAAAAGGAGCTAAACAAAAGAAAGATGCTGATAAGTCTACTGACAAGAATAAATGGCTCTTTAAAAGAAGTGTGGATCATAAATCTCCTTGGGATAGACCTCAAGTAACCTTCACTGACCTAAGCACTCAAACCTTCAGAGACATATATGGTGATAGGTCAGGAATTATCTCATGGGGATTTCATGATACACTAGATATGTTCATGGTTCGAAGGAAGAGTGGAAATAAAGAACCGTACAAGGATGCTCATGATTTAAACTCCTTTACTAAGGTTGATCTCATTTAGCTATCTAAAGCTCCTTTCTCGAATCCGTCAAAGAATTCCAAGGCCAATCAATTCAAATCATTTTTGGAAGATCAAGTCGCTAAAGGATTTCCATCAATGAAAACTGCAGAGTCCTTTGTTGCAATTCATAAGCATGTATTGGATAAAGAAACCAGCGAGCCTATCCGGGCAGTAATGTGGCCAGCAACTGCTCAAGTAAAACACATCCCTGTTCCTCAAAATTGTCCTGATCGATCTCTACACTCTATGCTTTATTGGGTGTATGATGAAACATCAGATGCTGTTGTCATCAAGCTCAAGGAAGATTGTATTCGCTTGTATGACAAATAGGATCTACTTAAATTTGGTGAACGAGACATTCATCAGCTCACAAGTTGTCAAATTGTTGTTGCCAATGAGCTGTTTGAGTCTGCTGCAAAGGAATATACAAGGATGGTGGCTACAATTATTGACAAGAGAATATGGAATGGAGCTATGGGGTGGTCCGATGTGCTGGTTGTCAACAAAGACTAAATCCAAGCCTGCTCCAAACCAAGGGGGAGATTGAAGGGCAATGTAAATGGTTTGGGCTAGGCTTAGCATGTGATGTGTTTTGTTTTGTGTCTGTAATTTCACTTTATGTTAATTTGAACTTTGTTGTGTTTACTACCGTAAACGTGTTTACGGCCGCAAACTTCGTTTGCGGTCCAACTGAGTATAAATAGTGTAGGAGCTGGTGTTTTGTATGGTTGGTTGCTCTAGAAGTTTACTGCCAGTCTTGAGTTGTACCTGACGATTTCTTCTGTTTAATCATGTGCAAGCTCAATTCATTCATCTTACTGTGTTTCTCTTGATTCATGCTTGTTTGATTATCAGTTTTAAATCCGGAATCAGACCTAACAGATTCACCAATTTCCACCACGAAAATCGAAATATTAAATATTAGGTTTTTCATTGGTTCTTAGAAATTCCTAGATTCTTTTGAGATTCAATGAACTTTTCAAAGGCATGTTTCAATCTCGAGTGTGCCCGCCAAGTTTTGTGACTTGGATACCGAGGATCACAAAACGAGGTGTGAAGTAACCATGCAAATCACTTGGTACCATTAAAGTTTATCACTCAATCGATGTGCCGGTAAACCACACATGCTCCACCGATACTATGATAAACCTTAAGTCACCCTTTACCTACCTTGTTAAGTCCAAGTTAGTGTTCCGGTTAACCACACACGCTCCACCAACGACATAAACAAAGTGTAAAGTGTAATTTCATGGATTACCACCTTATTCACATTTTTCCTAATGTAACTAAGATTGGGGATTTAATAAAACATTTAGTTACTTTATAATATTCATCATACTTTTAATAAGAATTTATAAGTCCTTGTCCTACCCGTTCGGCTAACGACCCTCCACCAGTCAAGCAAGCGGTGGGTGAGACTGGACAACCATTAAGTTGCCATTTTATAGGCAACAACCTTATACCCACCTTATAGACCAGCTTCGTGAATGAGGCGTACTAGCGGTAAGACGATTTTGATCTTATACATACATATATATATATATATATATATATATATATATATATATATATATATATATATATATATTAGTATTAACTTATAATATTATAAGTATAAGGGTGGAATTTTAACTTTTAAAATTCTAAGGGTTGGAACTAAAGTTTTAACATGACTTTACTTGTTCCAAAACTTGAGGGCAAGTTTTGTAAACTTTCAAAACTTTTCATTTCTTGTAACTTATGAGTTTATTAGGGTATTAAAAATGATGACTCTTCATTTTTATAACCCATGTGTTCTTTTAATGGTTTTAAAGCAAACTGACTTTTGGTTTTCCATAACTTGAGGACAAGTTATGGACTCCATTAAAACACATAATGATCAAGAATTAATCTACCACATAGGTTACAAACAATTCCTATGATCATCTAAACATCATAAGATCAAGAACATGAACATGAACACTTTCATGAATCAAAATTACACTTAAAACTTTGTAATTTTAATAACTTGTTGTTGTAAATGGAATAGCAAGGACATTACATCATCTAATAACAGGTTTTGAAGTACCAAAACAGTTTAGGGTAATGTTTCTAGTCCATTTCCAGCAACTAAAGTCGAAAATCTGCATTCTGAGGCTCATACTCGCTGAGTGCAGGAACCTACTCGGCGAGTAGGATGAAGATACACATGAACTCGGTGAGTCCCCCCATGGACTCGGCGATTTCATCAAGCAGATTGCACAAAATCGACTTTTTTCAACTATTTAGCACAAATAAAAAAACAAACAAGCCTAGGCTCTTATACCACCGATGGGTTTTGAGCATTCTAACACTTCCTAAGTGTACATGCAACCCTAATAACCTTGGATCTATGTTTGTCTAATTATCATGCAAAGTTGAATTCCAAGGTTATATTCCTATCTAGCATACATGGGGAACAATTTTTAACTTGAATGAAAGATAGAATAACTTACCTTGTTATTGCTTATGTTCCTTGAAACCTTGTGTAACATCCCAAAATTCAAGACCAAAAATTTCTTTTTAATAAAACATTACTTTAACCAAAGACATCATTCCAAAACATAATCTGAGTATAAGTTTTCAAAACACATGTTTATTATCAGAGTAAACATTCCCAGGCTGACTAATCTATGGAGTGTGCCATGCGATCACCCCGAGCTCCTCCCTCCGCTACCGGAAGTACCTGAAAACAAAACTGAAAACCGTAAGCACGAAGATTAGTGAGTTCCCCACCTTACCACATACCATGCAAAACCATATACTGCACATACTGGGCCACGCCCGCTATCCTGGGCCTCACCCTCTACTTCGGGCCTCGCCCGCTACAATGGCCCCGCCGCTCCAGGCCCCGCCTGGCTTCGAGCCCCGCTCGGATACAGATCTGTTTCACTTAGGCCTCGCCTGTCATAGGGCCTCGCCCACTAAAATATAATAGCACATAAACATATCACATAACATTACATGAACTAAACATATAGTAACTTGGGCCTCGCCCCTGCTCTGCTGCTACCCGTGTCCTGCTACTGATGAGTCATGGAACCTCGTCCATACTCCTGTTGATAGTGAGATACAGGCCCAGCCCACCCTCACTCCTTTCCTAACTTGGGCCTCGCCCCTGCTCTGCTGCTACTGAGATGTGGAACACCATCCAACACTCTGCTATTGGTGAGATACGGGACCTCACCCATACTCACCTCCCTACCAAGCACATACAAGTATCACACAGACAACAAGTATAAATTATCACATAGACCGCTCCTTGGGCACCCGCCCTATATCATTGGACCTCGTCCGAATATCATACTAGCATATTGTGCCTAGGGCTAACCCCTGGGTCTTCTACTCATAACTACATTGGCCGGCATTGTGGCCGTAGACCCATTCATACAAAGGGAAACTCACCTGATACTGCTGAACTGCTGCTGCTAACCCCTTTGACCGCTACCTGACCACTGACTCCGAACTGCTGCTCCGCTAGCCCCCCGAGCTACCAATATCAACATAACACTTAGTCTAACTGACCTTCAAAGGTCAACCAAGCCAACTCTGGTCAAAGTCAACCTTCCAGGTCAACCCTACTCGTCGAGTCACCCTACTGACTTGCCGAGTTCATAAGTCCAGAGTCCTTCCACTCGCGACTCTACTCGCCGAGTCAGCCCCTGACTCGCCGAGTCTATTGATTCCCGATTCCTGTCCTGACCAACTCACTGAGTCCTGGCTCGACTCGCTGACTCGAGACTTAACTCGAAGGGTTTGGGACCACGCGACCTGACTCGCCGAGTCTAAGAACAGACTCGCCGAGCACACGACAATCTCCATCCAACTCGCCGAGTTGTTTATCCAACTCGCCGAGTTCATACCTATCTTCATCCGACTCGACGAGCTGTTCATCCCACTCATCGAGTTCCGCCTCATCTTCAAGCTACTCGCCGAGTCCACTCGAAGGACTCGCCGAGTCCAATAAGATCCACTTACATGCAGAGGACTTCCGAGTCATGCATGGACACCAAACTGTAGATCTACCCTTCCCAAGCCTATTCCCCACGTAAAGTTGCAAACTTTACGTGTAGAGAGGGAGATCTAGGCAAAATGCACCAATAACTAGGGTTTAAGACCAAGAGGCTCCAAAATCCACCCAATGGCTGATACTTTACGGGATTCTAAGCCAACACAAGCATGGATCTGAGGTAGCAACCTCAGATCTGGACCTCAAGCTTGAAATTGATCTTAGGCATGGCTTAAAAGCCCCAAAACTCATAACCAAGGAAGATCTAAAGGAGGGAAACGAATTGATACCTTCCAATGCTCTGAAATGTTCCCCAAACTTCAGATCCAAAGCCACTCCTTGATGCTTCAAAGATTCCCACTTCTTCTTCTTCTTCTAAATCACTCAAAAATGGCCAAAAGCATGAATCATCACAATGGGGGCTTAGGGTGCGGCATTCTGGGTGTGAGAGACAGTAAAGGAGCCCTAGGAAGAAGATTGAGACGTTTAAATAGGCTCCAAGCCCCGGATTTAGGGTTTTCCTCGCACAGACCAGACTCGCCGAGTCCACTTGGCCGACTCGCCGAGTTGGTCACTTACTCCTCGACCCGGACCCTGCTCCGACTCACCGAGTCCTTCCTTGGACTCGCCGAGTCCCTCTTAAATTTAGGGTTTCCTTTACTTTCTTGGCTTTCAAAATCTTGGGTGTTACAACTCTCCCCCAGTTAAACTGAACTTCGTCCTCGAAGTTTACCATGGCCCACCGCCTGCGATCTGCCTCCAATACCCAACACCAGCCGCCTACCTGCGCTGGTCTTCCACCTGGTCATTCTGGCTAACATCAACCTCGTGGGTAAACCTCGGGTCGAACCTGACCCTGAACAACTTAGAAACATAACTTACTCAACCGATAATCCTTCTGGTACTCACCGAGTACTGCACTGAACCCGCAGAGGTTCTCCACTACTTTCCTTGCGCAATTTCCTTGCCTTCCCAAGGCGAAGCCTCATAACCGACTTTTCCTCTGACACTGTGAAGGTCCTATCCTTCACTAACTCCATCACCCCCCCCCCCCCGCTATTCCCAGAACGGGTCATCCCCGTCAGTACTCACTGACACTCCTTTCTGCCAACACTTGGTGTCGAGCACCCCTCGACTCAACTAACAGAATTCCACCATACGCTGCATACTCGCACTGCCACCGACTGGCAATTCTGCTATTCCTCGTCTGACTCCCTGAAGAACTGAGACCACCCTGGTCCCTACGAACCTATCAATGACTGGATTACCGGCTCCCGCCGGTAGCTAGTCCCAACACCAACACTGGTCGCTCTCAGCGACTTCCAAAGAAACCTCAACCACCTATAGCTGCTCAATCAATCCTGCCATTCAGGCACTGCAAACCTGGGATCCCCGATCCCACCTGCATTGCTAAAACTCACGGGCCTCACCCACGGGTCCCACCCGCCTCTATCCTTCTAGCCTCACTAGTCTAGTCACTCTCGCTCGGGCCTCGCCCACGAGTCTCACCCAACCATACTATTGAGCAACCCTGCTCCCAGGTCTCACCTGCACTGCTAATCTCATATGGGCCTCGCCCACGGGTCTCACCCAACTATATCCTGGAGTGGCCTCTCCCAAGGTCTCACCTCTCTAGAGCTATACAGGCAACTCCCTATCATTCACATCCACTACTCAATCTTGATCCCTACCAGATCACTAGGAGATAAGGGCCTCGCCCCAACTCCACTAACGGAGCTACTAAGGAATGCTACGGCTTACCCGTAGTCTTACATCACCAACCATTGCCGACTGCTAGTGAATGCTACGGCTGCCCCGTAGTCTTACAACACTTCCAACCACTGACTGCTAATACGAAGGCACCCACGTGCCATCAGCTTCTCAAGATCCTTATTCCGACTCCCGTGAGTCCTTCAGGCGATCCACAACCTGAATTCTCAACCATAACTAACCATTACCATCACACGCACTAGCCGATGTGGAGTTTCTCAAACTCCCAACCCTGAAATCCTCACTCCATCAAACGCTGAACTACTTCTTTTCCCTCTCCGAGGACACGTACTCATTCTGGGTCTGCGTGCTCCTCTCTGGGCACACCCGGAGGATTCTCCCCCACTTCGATCCTGCTTACCCCTTGCTGCTCAATACTCAAGGAGATCCCGATGTTTTCTACCATTCCATAACCCATCTACTCAGGAACCCAAGCCCGCCATAGCTAGGGATTTAGCCAATCTATCACAATCACTGCACCACTCCGAACTAGCGAAACGTACCAAATCCCTCCCAAGCATGCTACAGTTACTGCATCCTTCGAAACCTTCTTCAATAGAGCACATCCCCTAACTACCATACAAACATCCAAGGTATGCAGATGGCATATAACTCTATCACAATCAACCAATCAAAATAAAATACTTTTACCGCTAATGATGCAGAACCATAACAATGTAATGATGCACAAATAAAAGAACTGAAAATGGGAAAATTGCATACCTACAACGTCCGGCGTTGCTCGCGTCTCCAAGGTCGTCATCTGAAAAGCCCTGCTCCCTGCCGCAGGTGCCTCTACCCGGCCCTGACGGCCATCTGCGATCCTCAAAGTTGCAGGGGCAGGTGCCATCACCCGTCCTGCCGAAGACAAACTGGGGCACTAAGCCTTCTTGTGGCCCTGGTGGTTGCAATGAAACATATCATGTCTGATCCCTGCACGGCGGTAACAGTACAATCCCTGCTGAAATGACCAGTCCGACCGCACTTGAAGTAGCCAGACTCACCGCCACTACCACTCCTGCACGCACCCCCGTGCGCCCTGCCACACTTTCCGCACCGACTGCGGTCCTGATGATCCCTCGATCTCGAATCCGATCCCTTGGGCCTTTTGCCCGAACCCGTAGCTACCTTAACCTCATCCGGCTTCCTCTTCCGGATCTGCTCCAAATCAATTTCCCTCTCTCGAGCCCGAGAAATCATATCTTCCAGCGTCTTACAGCTGGACCTGCTCACGAACTCCCTGATGTCATCCCTCAACATCTCATGGTACCGAGCCTTCTTCATCTCCTCATCCGCTACATACTGCGGTACAAGAAGAGCCCTCTCCCTGAACTTGGCGGTGATCTCCGCCACAGTCTCAGTAGTCTGCGTCAAATCCTGAAACTCTCGTGCCAGCTGCTGCACTTCAATAATCGGCGAAAACTCCGCCCTGAACCTGGCCGAGAAATCGCTCCAAGTCATCGCGTCCAACGCGGCATCATCCCCCAAAGCATGACCAATCTCCTCCCACCAATCCCTCGCTCTGTCCTTCAGAAGACAGGAGGCGAGTCTAACCTTGTCCCCCTCGGGACACTTGCTCGTACGAAAAGCGTTGGCTACATCCGCCAACCATCTGCTGCTAGCAATGGGATCCCGAGCCCCATGATAATCTGGTGCCCCGCAAGCTCTGAACTCTCGAAACGTCAAGGTATGCGCTCCCATCAATGCCATCATCTCAGTACGGAAGGCTCCCAGCCTCTCCTCCAAGATCTCCAGTATACCCTCCTTGACCGTGCCAAAGATCACAGGAGTCTGAGCTAAAATACTGCGCGCAACCTCAGCTGATATCAACTCTCTCATCCGCTCCTCGAGCTGCTCGGTCCCTGAACCCGACCCTGATCCCTCTTCGGTGCCTGATCCGCCCGCTAGTCTCTCTCGCAATGTCACCATGCTGAAAATATACCACAACCACTATCAGAATACTCATCACCGATACGAGACCAAACATGCCCTACCAGGTTCCCGGTCTTGTCTCTGCCCTTCCCGAATCAAGTACGGATCCTCTGCTTTCAGTAGTACGGGCCCATACTACCTTCCACATCTATCCGTACTTTCCTCAGGAATTGCTTTGACTCCACCAGGTCCCTTATCCACTACTACTGCTCCCAGCACTATCTCATCCTAGGCTTACCCTAGGGAAACCTCTGACTCAACTCAAACCAGTCCTCAGCTGCTGAAGGTCTCCTTGTGATGCCAATTAGCCATCACCTAGATACCATCACATGTGACGAGGCTCAGATAATCCTTCAAGTAAAAGACTCGTCCCTACAACGGTTGGACTTAGACAAGAGCTGCGCAATAGGGCCAAATCCAGCACTCTGAGATTATTCAACCCTGATCACATGTGACGTAACGCATCTATCTAATGGCTAACTCCCATCACTCAAAATCCCACAATGCACAAAGCAAGCAGCATTCGGACAAGGGGAAAGTCTAACCACAACATACTCAAGCAATCATATCCACATAGCAAGAATCTGAACTAGCATGCAACACAAACTCATAAACTCAGGCATAACCTAAATAGGCTATCCTACTACTGTCTAATCAGCACTATCATGCAGCTCAAAAGCACAAATAACAGGCATATAAGGCATCATCCCTAGATCCTTAGTCCTATTCTATCATGCTGTTCCATCAACTGATAATCATAACATAAACTTGTATGGGTATTTCGGGGTACTTACTTGAGCTCGGTTGATTGCATGCACCACACCTCTTTTCTCTTTTCAAAGTTCTTTTCTTCCTGAATTCTTTTGCTTTTCTAAAACTGGTTTCTTCCTCGAAACTCTCTTTTTACAAAACTATCTTTTCACTTTTGAAAACTTTTTATCCGACCCCTCAGTTTGAGTTCAAGCACACTCGAGAGTATGCCCGAATCCCTCAAACCAAGGCTCTGATACCAACTTGAAACATCCCAAAATTCAAGACCAAAAATTTCTTTTTAATAAAACATTACTTTGACCAAAGACATCATTCCAAAACATAATCTGAGTATAAGTTTTCAAAAAACATGTTTATTATCAGAGTAAACATTCCCAGGCTGACTAATCTATGGTGTGTGCCATGCGATCACCCTGAGCTCCTCCCTCCGCTACCGGAAGTACCTGAAAACAAAACTGAAAACTGTAAGCACGAAGCTTAGTGAGTTCCCCACCTTACCACATACCATGCAAAACCATATACTGCACATACTGGGCCACGCCCGCTATCCTGGGCCTCGCCCTCTACTTCGGGCCTCGCCCGCTACAACGGCGCCACCGCTCCAGGCCCCGCCTGGCTTCGAGCCCCGCTCGAATACAGATCTATTTCACTTAGGCCTTGCCTGTCACAGGGCCTCGCCCACTAAAATATAATAGCACATAAACATATCACATAACATTACATGAACTAAACATATACTAACAACTCTTGCTCTAAGGCCTCGCCTATCTCTGGGCCCCGCCCGTGTCCTGCTACTGATGAGTCATGGAACCTCGTCCATACTCCTGCTGATAGTGAGATACAGGCCCAGCCCACCCTCACTCCTTTCCTAACTTGGGCCTCGCCCCTGCTCTGCTGCTACTGAGATGTGGAACACCATCCACACTCTGCTATTGGTGAGATACGGGACCTCGCCCATACTCACCTCCCTACCAGGCACATACAAGTATCACACAGACAACAAGTATAAACTATCACATAGACCGCTCCTTGGGCACCCACCCTATATCATTGGACCTCGTCCGAATATCATACTAGCATACTGTGCCTAGGGCTAACCCCCGGGTCTTCTACTCATAACTACATGGGCCAGCATTGTGGCCGTAGACCCATTCATACAAAGGGAAACTCACCTGATACTGCTGAACTACTACTGCTAACCCCTTTGACGGCTACCTGACCACTTACTCTGAACTACTGCTCCACTAGCCCCTTGAGCTACCAATATCAACATAACACTTATTCTAACTGACCTTCAAAGGTCAACCAAGCCAACTCTGGTCAAAGTCAACCTTCCAGGTCAACCCTACTCGTCGAGTCACCCTACTGACTCGCCGAGTTCATAAGTCCAAAGTACTTCCACTCGCGACTCTACTCGCCGAGTCAGCCCCTGACTCGCCGAGTCTACTGATTCCCGATTCCTGTCCTGACCAACTCACTGAGTCCTGGCTCGACTCGCTGACTCGAGACTTAACTCGAAGGGTTTGGGACCACGCAACCTGACTCGCCGAGTCTCCGAGCACACGACAATCTTCATCCAACTCGCCGATTTGTTCATCCAACTCGCCGAGTTCATACCTATCTTCATCCGACTCGACGACCTGTTCATCCCACTCGTCGAGTTCCTCCTCATCTTCAAGCTACTCGCCGATTCCACTCGAAGGACTCGCCGAGTCCAATAAGATCCACTTACATGCAGAGGACTTCCGAGTCATGCATGGACTCCAAACTGTAGATCTACCCTTCCCAAGCCTATTCCCCACGTAAAGTTGCAAACTTTACGTGTAGAGAGGGAGATCTAGGCAAAATGCACCAATAACTAGGGTTTAAGACCAAGAGGCTCCAAAATCCACCCAATGGCTGATACTTTACGGGATTCTAAACCAACACAAGCATGGATCTGAGGTAGCAACCTTAGATCTGGACCTCAAGCTTGAAATTGATCTTAGGCATGGCTTAAAAGCCCCAAAACTCATAACCAAGGAAGATCTAAAGGAGGGAAACGAATTGATACCTTCCAATGCTCTGAAATGTTCCCCAAACTTCAGATCCAAAGCCACTCCTTGATGCTTCAAAGATTCCTACTTCTTCTTCTTCTTCTAAATCACTCAAAAATGGCCAAAAGCATGAATCATCACAATGGGGGCTTAGGGTGCGGCGTTCTGGGTGTGAGAGACAGTAAAGGAGCCCTAGGAAGAAGATTGAGACGTTTAAATAGGCTCCAAGCCTCGAATTTAGGGTTTTCCTCGCACAGACCAGACTCGCCGAGTCCACTTGGCCGACTCGCCGAGTTGGTCACTTACTCCTCGACCCGGACCCCGCTCCGACTCGCCGAGTCCTTCCTTGGACTCGCCGAGTCCCTCTTAAATTTAGGGTTTCCTTTACTTTCTTGGCTTTCAAAATCTTGGGTGTTACACCTTGTGAGCCTAGCACCCCAAGTGTGATGCCTCAAATGCTTCACACAACACCAAATGCTCTTGGAAAGACTTTTGAGTGAATAGACACTTCTTAAAATCGGCCTAGCCCTCTTGTTTCATATCTGTAGCCGATTTTGGTGGAGAATAGGACTCTTATATAGTGCTAACACATCTAGGGTTACACCATGTAAACCCTAATGTGTCATGACTCTTCATTTCCATGACCCATGGGTTTTTAACTCCCATGGAGCATCCATGGAGCATCCTATGGGTGGAACCCAACTTGATAATCCATGGAGCCTCTTAGCCCACTATACAAGATATGAATGATTTACATAATCAACCCATATATTTAATTAGTTATCTTTTGATCACTTGATTAATTCTTGATCAAACTAATCAAATAATATTATTAATATATTAGAACTTAGAATATATTAATAATCTCCAAGTGTTATTTCTCTCATTTAGTCTATCCAATTGCATGGTGCCATGCAATCCAAATGGACCATGCCGGGTCAGGTCAAGTACTTACCAGAAATAGTTATGGACTTAGACACCATATCCAACACAAAATTGATGGTCTCTTTTAGCATGAGCCACATAAGCCCTAGCCTTTTTCTTTTCTTCCAGTGCTTCAGCCATTCTAAGGTAGAATGCTCTATCTTTCACTAAGTTGGCTTTGCAATCCTTTGCAAAATGATTCTCTTTGTTGCATTTGTGGCATATTACAACATCAGTCTTGTCTTCTGAGGGAGTACTGGAGTCAGTGGTTTGAGTAGGTTGTGGTGCTACCTTTGGTTGAGTATTTTGAGATTATAGTGGTGGATGTGAACTTTTAGGATAATGAGAGTGATTGTTTTGTAGGTTGAAGTTACAATTGGAAGGTGGTTTGTTGAATTGTTGATTTTTGCAAAATGAGTGACGTGGTAGTCGGTTGAATTGTTTGCTAACTAGAGCAATAGCCTTTTGAAATTCTTCTTCATCATCATACTCTAAATCAGCTTCATATGACTGTGGTGGTGTGTCATACGAGGGAGAGTAAGATTGATTATGTGGAGCTTGTGCTATGAGAGCAAGAGGTCCTCCGAAGTCAGTCTTTGAGTACGGTGGATTCTTGTGCTTGCAGTTCTCCATAGAGCTTGTAGAGTGACAAAGAATGAATCTTTCTATCGCCTTGGACTATCATCTTAGCTGTAGTCCATTGTCTTCCCAAACCATTAAGAAACTGAAGATTTGTTTCATGGTTATTGTGGATGGTGCCCGCATTGGATAACTTGGTGAGTATCAGGTTGAACCTTTTGAAGGATTCTTCCAAACTTTCGCTAGTATGATCTTTGAAGTTGTTGAACTCATTGAGTGTGGTTGTAAGATTCTTGTCTTGTGCTTGTTCTGAGCCTTCGTACAGTTTCTTGAGAACTTCCCATATCTCTTTTGCTGATTACCGATTTATGATAATATCGTAGTTGTCAGGAGCAACTCCACAAGAGATTTCATAAAAAGCAACAGCATCATTTTCCATTTTATCAAGATCATCCTTGGTGGGACGGTTCATGACTGGTTGACCTCCTCCTAGTCTGGTTGTAGCTTCGTCAGTTTGGACTGGTGTAAGGACTAGGACATGTGGTCCTTCTTCTACGGATCGCCATACATCTCTACCAAGTCTCCTTAAGTATCTTTCCATTCTTTGTGACCAGTGATGATATTCATTTGCTACCAGTATTGTGGCTCAATTAGAACCACCAACACTATTGGAAACATTCAAAGATAACGATTGTGCCATATTTTTGAAGTTTTTTTTAAGAAATGGGCTTCAGTGGTATAGAAGGCCCTTTGAAAATCAGAGTTCCGTTTTCAAAAAGCAACCACTATGGCTCTGATACAAATTGTTGAGAGAAAAACTTTGAGACACACTTGAACAAACGTTAGACCAAGTATATTGCGGAATAGTTAATCTCGAAGGATCTAAAAGCTCAACAATAATATTTAGAGTTAGATGGTTAGAGAGTTAGTTGCGGAAAAGTAAAGAAATGGAAATGACAACAATTCTTATATCAAGTAAACACATAAGTTGATTCATAACGAGGAATGCATTCAAGCCAAGTTAATAAGTGAGATCAAACTTAGTGATTAAGTCACAAAAGACTTTTTCTGAAGAGAGATCGTAATCGGTTATGTGAGAGTAAGAAGTGTGAGTAAGGGAGATAGAAAAGATAACTTCAGAGATATGTATTCATAATAATAGATGTGTTATGAATACAAGAGAATGAGCTTTATTTATAGAGACTCAAGGAGTTACATTAGATTCACTCTCTAAGAGTAGCCATGAAAGGCATAATGGGCAATAGAGAGGATTACAGTAAGACAAAATGAACTAAGTAACAAAGAGTGACTGCGGTAGGTAGAGACTCCGGATGCGGTTGCTGATGAAGGAGCTTGACTGCAGGTGATTGTAGACTACGGGTGTTGAAGTTCAAGAGGGACACTTTTTATGATTCAACAGAAACAATCTTCGCTTTTTTTGTAACTTCACCCTCGTGAGACCTAGGAATTCCCATAATCTTCACTAAATAGTAGGTTTTCAATTGCTCATTATTTTTGACCGTTGACACCACAACTTTCCATTCTGCCTTCAAACCATTCATGAATGTGACCTTTTTTCAATCAGTTCACGTCCAATCTTAATTTTCACCATTCTGCTTAAAAGATGATTGTACCGGTTGAACGTTTGATCGAGATTCTTCTCAGGTTTCTGGACAAAGTGTCCAAACTCCGAGAGAAGCAGCATCTTAATGGAATGCTCAAGATCAGCATCACCAGAATAAAGTTCTTTTAGCCTGTCCCAAATCTCTTTTGCTGTCCCATAGGCACTCACGAGACGA
Organism: Lactuca serriola; assembly: GCF_051521515.1. Taxonomy (NCBI): domain Eukaryota; kingdom Viridiplantae; phylum Streptophyta; class Magnoliopsida; order Asterales; family Asteraceae; genus Lactuca; species Lactuca serriola. Next base: position 187,295,835 of record NC_136412.1, on the reverse strand, counting down.
AAGGTGTCTGGAGGCAAAGCGAATTTGATGATCCTCATCGCATTTACATTGCTTATCAACTTGTCTTTTTCGTCTTGGCGTACATCTTTAACTCCGAGAAGAAGTTTGATATAATCCCCTTGAGTTTTAATAACTCTTCTTGTGCCAGAATGAACAAACATCTGAACAGTCATGGCTTCCCATATCAGGTAACCATGATATTCAAGTCCTTGAACGTAATCCTCGAAGTGTAGCGCCCACACCTCATATTCATGTGGAAAAAGAATTGGGATTCTAGCTGTAGAACCAATATTGCTAGATAGGTTGAATGAAGGATAATGGGAATCTTCCTAATGCATGATTTCTATTCAATAAAAAATTGTAATGAACCAGATGTGTAAACTGAAATCGAGTTTAGGGTAACATCAAGATCTACATCCAGTGTCAACATTTGTTAAAAACGATGAAGAAAGCGGAGAATAGATCCATTAAAAGCGGAAACCCTAATAGCTCTTTAACGGAAGAGATGCGTTTAGATTACACAGTCTCCTGCTCTGATACCACGTGTTGAACATAAAACTTATAAGATCGATAGATTCAAACAAGTAAAAAAATCAAACACCAAGAAGGGAGGACAAAGTTGTGTCAAATGATTAAAAATACTGCCTTAGAATAGCTCGATTAAGAACTGCTACTATGATGGAAAAGTAGGGTTACATGATCATTAACAAAACACGGTGCATGCATGCAATATAAATAACTAAATGCTAATCATTAAAGACATCGGGTGGACAGGCCCAACCCTTTACATAAAATGGACTTGTACACAAAATACACAATTGACGCAATCCATTAAACCCAACAACAACTGTCACAAAACCCCATTCTTATATGTCTTGACACATGTAGATAAACGTGAGAGTAGAGATAAACTAAATGAATGGGAAAAGCCTCTTACAAGCATTGTAGAATACATAAAACCATTCAAAAGTGAAGCATGCTTTGTCTTCTTCAAAATCACGAAAATGCAAGACAAAAGATGAAAAAAGTTTGTCCCATACCCTACCTCATGGCTAGTTATATATATATATATATATATATATATATATATATATATATATATATATATATACACACACACACATACACACACACACACACACATATATATATATATATATATATATATTGTCACACCCCCAGCCGAGCGGCGGAACTTGTCGGATTCTGCGACTTTGTTCATGGATCACATGTAAACTGAATATATAGCACAATTGTTGAGAGAAAAACTTAAGAAACACACTTGAACAAATGTTAGAATAAGTTTCTATTGCGGAAATTAAAGTTAATCTCAAATGATCATAAAGCTCAACAATAATATAAGTTAGAGTTAGATAGTTAGATGATTAGTTGCGGAAAGATAAGGAAATGTAAAAGACATCAGGTATTATATGAAGTATACACTTAAGTTGATTCATAACAAGGAATGCAATCAGACCGAGTTAGTGAGTGAGATCAAACTTAGTGATTAAGTCTAGAAAAGACTTGCTCTTGAAGAGAGATTACAAGGAGTTACGATGATATGATAAGATGGTAGAGAGAAAGAAGGGTGATAAGATTCAAGATGTGTAAGAGAGGTGTATTCACTGAGAAATGGAGAACTCTATTTATAGAGTCTCGAAAATTACATACAACCTAATATGTTAAGAATTGCCACGCAGGGCCCTATGGATAAAAGATAGTACTTATACTAAGAATAGATAAAAGACTGAATCCAAGAACTGATGACGATGACTGCGGTTGCTGATCTGAATTATGGTTGTTGATTCTTAATTGCGGTAAGAGATTGACTGCGGTTCCTGAAGTAACCTCACATTTCTTTTAAGTTTAAGAGGGTCAATTTAATGTTTCACTAATTTACCTAAGTGACCTCTTCAACTTTTCTTTCAAGTGTTGAGCTTGAGGAACTTGATAAGAATCCACCAGAACTTCATGACTTTCTTAAGCCATGCAATCCTAAATTCATATTTCAAACTTCACTTCAGCAGTCGTATGTTTGGATTTGTTGACTGCAGCCTGAATAATCTCCAACTGCTTCCGGGTCATACGATTCATCGCATTCATCAGGATGAAGTATTTAGTTTCATCAATTAATCGTTTGAAGATGAATCCAAGAACTGGGAAGTTTGTTGCTCCAAGGGATCTTTCTTGAAATCTTTCAGTCAGGACCAGAGCTGGTTCAAGAGGAGGAAGGTTGAATTTCTGAGCAAGCGTCGGGTGGATATCAACGTCGATCTTTGCGAAGTCACACACAGTATCCATGAGAAAGGTACATGCCCTTTCATAAGCGATCTTTATCCTTGGGTATTTTTCAGACTTATTCTGAAATACCTTTGCAATCAGGAAGATTTCTTCCGGGTTCATGCAAAGGAAGTCAGCTTGGGTTCGGACATAGTCTAAGCTTCTTCTGGGAATAGTGTACTGGATGAATTCTGCCTTCATGAACTTTCGAGGCTTGTAATTATTGACTGCGGAGGGTATATCATTTGACCATATTTTCTCTATAGAACACCCATGTTTGGCATGAAATCCGTTGAGTCTCTCAAACTCTAAGGGTAACCTCTTAACATCGGGGATACTGCGGTCAAAGGGTTCAAACACAGTGGAGTATTTTGCGTTGGGGGAGATATGAATGTCCCAATAACCGTCAGTAGGAGGTTCTGCGTATATAAGGTAGGGCTTGTAATCGTCATCATGTAATCTTCTGTGCAGATTGACCCATGAGTTGATGAGGGATTCATCCATTGTAATATCAACTCCATTTTCCCTCAAGATCAACTCAGCAAATTTAGCTGATCTCCAGTCAACTTTCTTCTATTTTGTTATGGGAGAGTCGTTGAGTGATCTGATGGTATGTGGGAAGCTAAGTTCTTGAAATGAGGGGGAGTTTTGGGTCGCTCAGGAGAATGATGAGGCTCTTGAATAGGTGTTTGTTGCGGTGAAAGTTGATGAGTTGGGCTCTTTTGAGGAGAAGGTTGCGGTGAAAGTTTATGAGTTGGGCTCTTTTGCGGAGAAAGTTGCGGTGAAGGTTGAGGAGTAGGAACTTTTTCATTTATGACTAGAGAGCTTCTTTGTTGGTGTGGATGGGAATGCGGAGAGGAGATTTGATCCGAGCTTTGGTCTTCACTTCCCCCTTTTAAGGGAGGAGCAGTTGGTACTTCCTCAAGCCATTATCGAAGACTGTCAATTTTGCCACAAACTTCATCAAACTGAGCTTGTAGAGCATCCACAAGTTGTTGGTTGTTTGGGATTGTGGGGTTAAAGAGAAAACGGTGAATCTCCTTGGTGAGTTGCAGGATTTTGGGACCGTGAAAGTTGGAGGATAGTGACCTCCGAAGATTGTTGATTGTTGACTATAGAACAGATATTGCGGATTCATACACATTGTGCGTTTCTTCAAAAACTTTTTAAGACTGAGCAGTCTGGTCGTTAATGATGGTCTAAAGATCTGATTTGATGGAGGATACTTCAGAAATGAGTTTTTCAGCAGTGGAGATGAAATGTTGATGATCAGCTTTGCAGTTGTTGTCTAGGGCCTGGATCCCCATTTCCACTTTAAGGGAGATGCGTTTTGCAACAAGACGCTCTCTGGCTTCTAGTCTTTCAATGCGGTCGATGAGAGGCTGTGGGCCAGGTGATTCCTTAGATTGCGGTTGGGAAGATTTGACTGCAGCCAGAATCTGATCTACTTTGTTTTGTAGAGACATAAATTTTTTTCGGGAGACTGCTTGCTTCTTTTTCTTCTTTTTCTCCTTTGGCTTTGACGTCGAGTGCTGAGATCCGCTAGACTATGCTTCTTCATTGAAAAACATCATAACATCTTCTCACTGCTCTGGTTGATTGACCTCATTTGGATATAAGTCATCGAATCCAAAACTTGGTGCTGAACTGACTTCGATTGCAGTTCCGTCCTCTTGAGAGTTATTATCAGTAGTGGTAGGAGGGGGCTTGGATGAACCTGCATTAATTGGATTGGCCTGAGCTTTGCGGATACTCCCAGCCATTTCTTCTATCCAGTCCTGTACCTTTTGAATAATGGCTATCATATGGGCGTTGCTGATGGCGTTGGCCTAGTATTTGGCTACGGTGTCAATTTCCTGCTGCTTCTGTTGAAGTTGCTTTGTTTGTTGATCATTTCTTGCTTGAAATGCACTACGAAAAGTGGCATACTTCTGAATATCGGATCCTGAGACTAGATTGTAATGCCTCCAAGAATCATTTGATTGATCACTATCAAATCCTTAAAAACGCACTAAGGTGTCCCTCGGGTTTACAGATCCTTGCACATTTGTGCTTACTGTGCCTAAACCACCTAGATTTGATGTAAGTAGAGTAGGATTTCCGGAGCTTCCTTGGTCTCCTTGACCCGTGGTCATGTTTGGCCTTGGCTCCGTTCTGGCATGAGCTAAAGAATCACCCTGCGGTTGGGTAGGTGTTTGGAGTGTTTGGATTACAAAGTCGAAAATGGAGCGCAACTCCGATTCTTGAAAGAAATGTACTCTGGAAGCCCTGGAGATCTTAGGGCAAGAGGAACCAATTAGATCCTCTTGGGATCTAAGTGGGGGTGAGTCTCCACGTTGAGATGAAACGAGCACAGTTTTTCTGTTCGAGTGGCTGGAGAGGGTAGTAGCAAATGGGTCTGCGGGAACCCCAAGGACTACAGGAGCCTTTTGAGAGACTTTGGTATTGGTCCGGTCATGCATTTGGCTAGAGGGTTTGGTTTTCCTCTTCTTCAGAATGGCAATGGGAGCAAAATCGAGATCAGAATCATCAGAAGACTCAGAGTTATCATCTGATGAGACAACCTGTTGGAGTTGTCGCTTCTTTGAGGGTTCTGCTGCCTTGGGAGTTTTGACTTTCTTGGACGCTTTGTGTTTCCTGCGGTTTTCACCGGTTGTAGTTGTTCTTTCTTTGATGTGGGGGCCTTTCTTGGGGGAAACTAGCTGTTTGAGCCCTGAGGCATTGGATAGAGTAGTAGAAGATGGAACTGCGGATCGTTCTGGTTGATTAGGTGCGGTTGAGGCTAATATGTTTTGACCGGGGAGAGGCGGGGTAGAAAGGTATAGGGAAATACCTTCCGTAGCCACAAGTGATCCGTGACTATTTGGGTCTCAAGTCTAACCGTAGTCAGGATGCGGATGGGTAAACGTCTGATAGGTCCAAAAATAGATTGATCTTTAGAAGGAGTGTACCTTTTGAGATCACGGGTGACGAAAAAGTTGATTTCGTTTCCCATACTAACTTGGCGTCTGAATGAAGGTCTGAGATGTAGAGAGCCCAAAAACCTTGCAAAGGTAAGCTCGGTTGGCTTTTCCTTTGGGTTCTCTTTAGGAATGTACTGAAGAAAATCATCCCAAAGAATTTGACCATAGTTAATGTCACACCCCAAAACCAGAACGGCGGAAACGTTCTGGGATGGATGACATCATGTCAAGTATCACAACATATGTAGTATAGTAAATCAAAGTACAACAACCATTGCATTATTAGTAATAGTTTTACATGGTTTACATTACATAGAACATCAAAGTAATACAAGTAATAGTATAAGTGCATCTTGGTACTAAGCTATCTTCTTCAAAACCTCTTGAGGTGTACCTGTCTAATGCTGACCTGAGAATACAAGTTATTTGAAAAGCGAGTATCAACATTTTTTTAGAAATGCTGGTGAGTTCATAAGCATTTAGTGACATTTTATACAAATAACTTTATATAAGTAGTAGTTTTCAAGTATACAGTGAAATAGAGTCCTTTCCATAAAATCCTATATTTTCTAATTAAATAGCAGTCTTCTACCAAGACTGGTCAGAGTTATGTGGTAAAGAGTAGTTTTCCCTTAAACACTTTCATTATCAAAATACGGGATTTGCTTTTTAAGAAAGTCGGAGAATATTAGAGAAAATAACATATGCCCCAGCAATGAGGACTGCTGACTAAGGCAAAAAGAATCATAGACTCCATGAGAGTACCGAATGAACGGTACGCCTGGCTCAGTCTAACAAAAGAGACACAGACCCTAGATAGTATCAAATGAAAAATACGTCTAGCAGGGTCTAAAAACAGTGAATACAGACCCTAGCCAGTCTCAAATGAAAGATACAGCTAGTAAGGTCCAATACAGTGGAGACAGACCCTAGACAGTAAAATGAAAGATACAGCTAGTAAGGTCCAATACAGTGGAGACAGACCCTAGACAGTATCAAATGAAAGATACATTTATTTTATCATGACGATACGACATAAGATATAAATAAATAAATAGAACATTTATTTATTTGCTGACCTTAAATTGACGGGACTTTTATAAAATGGAATATTCCGTTAACAAAAATGTGGTAATATAACGGAATAAGTTTTGGGTTGTCAGATCATCCCCCCGTTAGAGGAAATTTCATCCCGAAATTCAGGTTTAGGCTAGGAAGTAGGTATGAATAACCGAGTAGAGGCAGGAGGGTACTTCCTATTCGGTTTGTCCTCGCACTCCCAAGTGATCTCTTGCCTGAGTCTGTCATTCCAACAAACCTTCACCTATGGGATGCGGATTCCGTCTCGTGCAGTTAGTGATTTCCTACAGGTATGTCTACGAAGTTAGGATTCTTAATGGTGTCTATCAAGATGAGTGGGATACGAAGAGTGACGTCGGGCAAACACTTATCAAGTCTAAGGAGTGGATCGATCTGGTGTGAAAATTGTGGAATATCTGAAAGTAGTAGTGGTCTGATGAGGTTTGGACCAATCTCCGTGAGGATTCTTGGATGGTCCTAAGCTCTCAGAATGGTAGAGCTTTTCAGTACTCAGAACATTGTATACTTCTATGGCAAGATCATCACTGGCATGACCGACATTCCGAAGTTCCTAACGTTCTCTCTCATACTGGTAGTGTAGTCCTTCAGGTTGGTTCTTAGGAAGCTCGGGTTGTCCTTGGTTTCGCGTTTTCGGTCAATTGGCTTTTAGAGACTTTCTAGATCATCGGATAGATTGTGCGTCTACGGGTATCTGTTTGCTGCAGAGTGTCTATCTCAATCTCGTGCAAAATGAACCTGCACTTCTGATTCTTGAGATATTTCCAACGGAAACCCTCAGGGTCGGGGAGATAGGGTTTCACCGGACGAGTGTTTGGACTATCTCGGGAGGTGGTTCTACTAGTTCTGCACGAGATAGTATTCGTGGAACACCTAGTAGTCCAATGAATCTCTAAGACGTTGGTTTATTTCAGTGCGGAAAGCGGTTGCTCTTGTATAACCCATCGACTAACACCTAGACTGGTGTCAAGTCTATTATCTCTTCGGGATCTGGGTTATAAGGCTTAACGTAACTACTTTCGCACTTTGATCAAGTATTCTTGGCTGCGAAGGTTATCCTGTGGTTCTCGGTATTCTAGAGTTCGCTTCGGAGAATGCAGTCTATCGTCTATAGGGTGATGGTGACTTCTTCCAGGCGAGAGGGCGAAGGGTCCTAGGCACTACTCGTCTGTAACGGGGTGGATGAAGTGCCTGAGTAGTGCAAACATCTTTGGCAACTACTCTTCCGAAGGTTCAGAGTTCTCTCGGTCTAGGACAAATCTAGTGGGCATGGGGTTCCATCACTCGGATCTTTAATCTTCTCATCCACTCTTCTCAGGGTTTAGCTCATCGCAGCTTTCGGATTTCTGGGATATCCGCTGTGATGCTTAATTCGGGGGATTAAGCGTGAATGAATGGTCGTAGTCAATGTCCTTGACTCTTACGACTCAGATTTCTTTACCAACCGAGGGTGTTCAGCTACTATGTTGGCTTAACCGGGATGACAACAAATTTCGGATTTGTGGTCATTATAGTAGCTCAACCCGCAAGGGTTCGCTTGACTCTAGTTCCTATCGAACCTGATTGCGAGGTGCGAAGGGTCTTTCTAGGGGATCTACGGAGTATATTTCGGGTGGTTATCGTCTTTTGGAATACCTGTAGTGTCTTTCGCTTCGGTTTCTATCTGTCTAAGGAGGGTTGGTTAACAGCGCGCGGTACCCCTCTCCTGGGTACTTCGAAAGGTTTAAAATAAAAGTGACGACTGATGGATCACGTGAGCTTTTATTATTCTTATTTTGTTTAGGTTCGGAAGAACCTTTATTTTCCGAAAGGGATATGGAGAAAGTTCTTTTTACACAGCACTAAGGATTTACACATGGTCGAACGAAGTCAAATCATGATCGATAGAGCCGTCGAAGTTAGCACACTTCGACATGATATGAAATGAGGGTCAATAGAGTCATGTGCCGATCAGGCACAAAAGTTCTAGGCGTCTCGGGTTTTGTCCCGTGTATCACTTCCACGGATACTTGGACCGATAGAGTCGATGCGGAACTATAGAGGGTCCTGAGTGTTTCTGAATAGAGTACCTTTTCATAAATGGATTCTCACGAGGCATTTCTATAATCACCTCACATATACTAGTCATGCATAATTAAGATGGGGACGACTGTTGACTGAGCGACTCCGCCTTAAATCCACAACCAAACGAGGAACAGGAAATGAGGCGACCTTTACTCACTCTAGGCCTATCCATCTCAATTATACATGGCCGTAACGTATATATGTTCAGCCATTATAGTTTTACCTGATGAAATTTTAAATGTTATAACAGTGTTGCGACTTTCGCCTTAATGGGGAAGTAATTACATTTAGAATTAGCCTTTTAATGTTCTCGGTTAGTTATCTGAGATCGAGAGACGTACCAAAATCTACCAGGTTCCTTGATGCTTCTCCCTAAGCATTAGAGTTAGACTCCTCCTACGTCCTTGTCTTTTCCTTCGGTTGGGGAGTCCCTTTTGAAGTGTCCAATCTCACCACATAGGTGGCAAACTGTACTGGTCGCCACATTGGTGGTTGATGTAATGAACTCAACCGGGGTTCTGCAGACGTGAGCAGTATGCCCCTTCATGTGGCACCTAGCACAATAGAGCTCCCGGCATACAGCATGATGATGCTAGCTACACTTGCTGCAGTGGGGAAGGTTTCCTAGGTATGGTCTCCTAGGGGTAGGGATGGAAGGGTCGGCAGGGATATTGACTGCCTCAGCTCGTTGCCTTTCGGAAGGTCCTTGAGCCGAGGTACTTCCTTCCTCGTTCTTGAACTTTCTCTTCGGTGGAGTTGGTTGGGGTTCTTGGGTGGCTTGGTATGCAGAGGTTGGATGATATTGTCCAGTACTAGGATCATAATTTCTGATGGGGCTCTTGCTAACATTGGCGTTGTTAGCATTCAGTTGAACCATGACAGCTGCTATGGCTGCTGAAACTGCAGCCTGGAAAGTAGCTTCATCGAATAGGAGAGTCGGTTTCTTGTCGGCGTATGGGTTACGCTTCCTCGGAGGCATGGTTTTCCTACACGGAAAGAGGAACACAAGCTGATGAGAGACGAAGGTTAACCCTGGACGTATCAATCCTTACTATGTTAGGCCTAAATTTTTCCCGTGCCTCAGATATTGGTTGTCTGAGTGTCGACCTACATCCCTATGATGTAGTCCTGGTGTACAAGGTAGGAGTGTGAGTATCGGAAAAAGCCATAAGATGCGAGTCGTTCCTACTAAGTTACCTTTATACTGGGATAGGTTTCACTCTCCGGCCTGGAAAGATCTGAGAACAGTTCGGAACAAATACAGCGGAAAGAAAGGCTCATGAAGAATTATGGCCAAGCAACCTCAACAGAGGTGTGGGGATCTGCTCTAAACGTGTTACTGGCAACGGGAACAAGGCGATTCATCTAACACATAGCGTGAGTAGTGTAACCACTAAGTCACTAAATTGTATTATCTTATGGGTGTATTAGCGTGACGAACACGAGGTAAAGACACTTTTCGGGTTCCATGTACTAGCTCCCTCTGTCTTTCTCGTATCCCAGACCGGGATCGGCGTTGGCTTCCTTCGGGTAGTTACCTAGGGTTCTCTTCTCTTATAGACATATTGAATTTCTACTCCGCCTTACTTCCAAATTCGGCTCTAGGCGTCACCACTTCATGATGAATGACTGGAAATCTCGGATGCTTAGGCGAATTTCTTCACCGATGTCCCTAAAAGATATAGGCACTTGGTGAATTCAATAGTCTCGACCTAGTTTATTCGTTTCCGAGCTGGAAATCGTCTCAATGAACTTCTTCGGGGCCGGAATCAACTCTTCCGCCAAGCACTGAAGTGGATAGGGTTTTTTACAGGGTTCGTGCGAGAACGGAAATGTATAAAGAATCCTAAGAGATTATTAACATTTCACTGTGTGATCCATATCGAGTCCTGCTACAATTACATAGGGTATACTACTCGGTATCCACATCCAAACAAAGAAAAGGATGTAGAGCGAAACCACACATTCTTAGCCTATGGGATCCTTATTATATTTAACCTTGGGAGTATACTCTCTATAATTGTAGGTATATCAATAAGGATCCTTTTAGTTCTTCACACAAGGTTAGTTATGGATCCTAAAATACCCCTATGGTATTTTAATTTCTTGTTGGTTTCTTATCTTCTGAATATGATTCTAGGATTAGTGTAAGTTTTTTAGTATTCCAAAATACTCCTATAGTATTTTAAACGTTATGTTTGGCTCTAGCATTCCTAGTTTGTAAGTTTCAGACCTGTTGCAACACCAATACTACCACTCCCAAGCACACGTTCATCGCATCTCGAATAAATGTAGTTGATCAGGTTACATTTATTCCAGCTTACGATTACATAACTGCCCAGGTTTGACTGTAGTGTTCAACATCCGAAGACTTTTATTCTTGTTCTTCTTGTGATACTTGTGTTCGAGTGTTTAGATTCTGGATGTTCTTATACTTTGGTAAAATATGGTTATATTTTAAAGTATAATTCTTGGTCAGAGTGTTTTATCCCTATGCGTTTATAGGTTGTATATCATTTATGAATTGATATACTTAGCTCACTATAAACAATGATCTGATACCAATCTGTCACACCCCAAAACCGGAACGGCGAAAACGTTCTAGGGTGGATGACGTCATGTCAAGTATCACAACATATGTAGTATAGTAAATCAAAGTACAACAACCATTGCATTAATAGTAATAGTTTTACATGGTTTACATCACATAGAACATCAAAGTAATACAAGTAATAGTATAAATGCATCTTGGTACTAAGCTATCTTCATCAAAAGCTTCTGAGGTGTACCTGTCTAATGCTGACCTGAGAATAAAAGTTATTTGAAAAGCGAGTATCAGCATTTTTTTACAAATGCTGGTGAGTTCATAAGCATTTAGTGACATTTTATACAAATAACTTTATATAAGTAGTAGTTTTCAAGTATACAGTGAAATAGATTCCTTTCCAGAAAATCCTATATTTTCTAATTAAAAAGCAGTCTTCTACTAAGACTGGTCAAAGTTATGTGGTAAAAAGCAGTTTTCCCTTAAACACTTTCATTATCAAAATACGGGATTTGCTTTTTAATAAAGTCGGAGAATATTAGGGAAAATAACATATGCCCCAGCAGTGAGGACTGCTGACTAAGGCAAAAAGAATCATAGACTCCAGGAGAGTATCGAATGAACGGTACGCCTGGCTCAGTCTAACAACAGAGACACAGACCCAAGACAGTATCAAATGAAAGATACATCTAGCAGGGTGTAAAAACAGTGAATACAGACCGTAGCCAGTATCAAATGAAAGATACAGCTAGTAAGGTCCAATACAGTGGAGACAGACCCTAGACAGTATCAAATGAAAGATACAGCTAGTAAGGTCCAATACAGTGGAGACAGACCCTAGATAGTATCAAATGAAAGATATAGCTAGTAAAGTCCAATACGGTGAACACAGTGTATACAGTGAATACTATGCATTAAACTTGTTACCTTAAAGCCATGAATTATAAGGTAACCCCGAGATACTCGTATCCATACTGATAGACACTAGAGAATCTTAACGCCCTGCAAGCATCGGTATAAATATGATATTTGTCACCCCTTGGCTTGGTAGGCCATGGACTGTAGCTAGCAGTCAGGGTGCGGGGGTGTCAATCTCGTATAGATCTATAAACACAATGTCCGCTCTCACTACAAGAGACTCTGGTTACCAAATCGACAACGGAGAAGGCCGTGTACTGAGGATGTATCTTGTATAGTGAGATCTAATGTAAAATACTGAACTAGTGATAGAGACTCATAACTGAATTGACTAATGTAAACCCATATGACTATGCTTGTATACATAATATATAATTAATGATCAAACGACCTTCGGACGGACATCCGATCCCACCAGACCACATCTCAAAGAAGAAAAGGAAATAGGGCGAACAAGCCTTCCTAAGTCCTTCAAACATTATTTATATGCATCTATACAAGCACAAGCATACATCTAACAAACAGGAACATTTAACGAAGTTTAAGTGTTTAACGAAGTCGAAGTGTTTCACAAGGTATAAGTGTTAACAAGTAGGAGCGTATCGTGAAGTAGAAGCATATCATGAAGTATAAGCGTATATAAGTAGGAGCGTATTACGAAGTAAAAGAGTTACAAGTATGAGTGAAGTATAACCGTTAACAAGTATAAGTGAAGTAAAAGTGATAACAAGTAATACTGAAGTATAAGCATAACAAGTATAAGTGAAGTAAAAGTGATAACAAGGATATGCGTATCACGAAGTGAATGCGTTTTCAAGTGGGAGTTTAAACTAAGTAGAAGTGAAGCAGCGGTATCTAACAAGTAAGAGTATAAAACATGGAAGAAAACCTTGATGAGAACCTTGGAAAAACCTTTATGCTTAATAAAATCACAACTTGGTATTCTTTTGTAAAATAAGTTTGAAAACCTTTACAAATCTTTTGGGAACCTTTCATAAACAAGTTTTAAAATGAAACCTTGATAAAACACTATAAGTAAAAGCTGAACAAGTAACGACGTTTTAGAAAACCATTTACAGTGTCATTCTCGGTAAAACAGATAACAGTGTGGTAAATCCTTGTGCATGCAGGTTATCAATCACATATGATTGATATGATAACTGGCATGTTTAACTTGTATTCCCCCCCCCCTATAAAACATGTAAAAACATTTAAAAGGTTCATTCAGGGGTATGAACTCACCTGATGTAAGTGGATCCGACGAAGGTTCCGGTTGGGTGCTCGGTGTCAAGTAAAGACTTGAACACACTTAGTGACCTATTAACATATGATAACATATGTTTACATACAATTAGTACATAATATACTAATTAAACAAATATACGCATCCTAAAGTGCGGAAAACACTTTGGTTAAGTTTTGGGGTGTCCCGGGTAACATCTAAGGGTGTGGATGGCTTGGATAAAGAGTTTACTCTCCTAAAACTCACTTTATATGAGTTCACAGTTGGGAGGCCATATTCCCCATGAGTTTACGGTCGTAAACTCATGGGAGGAGTGTTTTGGGATGATTTCAAGTCCCATGTGCTTCTAGAATTGGTTTTAAGGGATTTTCCAAGGCTATAGGGGTGTTTAAGGATCCAAGAGTTTACTCTCTTGGAGTTTACGGTCCAAATGACCACTCCTTGGGATTTTATGGCCGTATGCACCATGGCTTACGCCGTGAACTCTCATGCACCCTCCAAACTTTTGATTTTAAAGCCCTTGGTTCAATTCTAGTAATTTATAATAAAGGTATAAGAACATTTAGGGAACTTAAACTATCATTTGGCTTGGTTTAGGGGAGTTTACGGCCTGAGCACATGTTTGGGCCGTGAACTCTATTTCACCCTTCAAATGTTTGTGTTTAATTATTCCAAACTCGAACTGGAAATTCCCTAAGTCATATCTCAAGCCTAAACATGATTTGGAAGTGTTTTTGGGGCATTTAGCATGGTTAGAGGGTGTTTACGGCCTAAGCATGTGCTTGGGATGTAAACCCTCTTTTATCCCCTAAAATTTATTGTTTTGAGGCTCAAACACTTCTAGGCTTAATCCTAATTTAGTTTCCAACCTTAAGGGGGAGTTTTAGGGCAAGTTTGGCATCATTTTAGGGGTTTACAGCCCTAGAGTGTTCTTGGGCCATAAACTCCTTACTCCTTGCCTTCTTGGACGATTTTTGAGCTATAATGACATGCAATGGGTTGTAAAACAAGATAGGGTGCAAGAACTTACGATTTGGAGGCAGAAACTCGTGGATTTGAGGCAAAATCGGGCTCGCGAGAGAGAGTAGAGAGAGGAAATGGGTTTGGGGTGGTAAAAAGCTTCAATGGAGTGTCCAACTCCCTATATATACCTTGGGTGTTGCACCTGGTATACGACTACCCGATACTAAAGCTTACCGAGGTTTAAACTTTTTACCCGGGTTAAATGGTCGTAATAAAATTTAACTTTTTCCAATTAAATGGAAATGTAAGTTACTTGTCTTTATTTATTTTATCACGACGATACGACATAAGATATAAATAAATAAATAAAACATTTATTTATTTGCTAACCTTAAATTGACAGGACTTTTATAAAATGGAATATTCCGTTAACGGAAGCGGGGTAATATAACGGAATAACTTTTGGGTTGTCACTGTTAACATCTTGGCCTGAGAAGATGCTCCATATAAGCTCAAGTAGTTTGAGGCCCATGCTGCCGATGCCTCCGGTGCGTCCTGAAAGGCTGCGGATCACATAGTGGCATACAAACTGCCATACCGCAGGCAGTTGGTTCTTCTTGAATTCTCTTATTCCCTTGATCTGCTTCTGGTATCCCATTTGATACAGTGTGGAGGTGATATTTGAAACACTGGGTGAGAAGAACTTTGTCGAGGGATGTACTAGTAAGTTGATTGAAGCAAGAAACCTGTCTTTGGTCAAGATAACCAAAGAATCATCTAATAAGTTCAGATGAACTTCTTCAAGGTTGTTGAGGGGACGATGTGCAGAAAAAGTGCACTTTAACAATGTGGAGATGGGAACCACGTCAGTGAAAGCACCGAAAGGTCCAAACAGATGATGATTGGAGATGAACTTGATCATGAGATGTATCGAGTCATTGTATGAAGAGTGATCATCGATGATTGCACTAAAATTGCTAGATGCAATGATAGGCGACTAGTTCCGAGTAGCAGAATCAGAACTGGTGGGTTGAACAGAGGCTGATGCTTTCGATTTTTTCGTGGAGATTCTAGATTTCACCATTTTGAAAAAGGTTGAAGAACTTGCAAAAAAAAAGCTTGAGTTGCAAGGGGGAAGAAGATGAAGTTGTTCGTCTTGAGGGATCAGAGAGCATAAAGCTTTCTTAGAGAAGAAAAAGGTTTTTATAGTGACAGATTCCAAAAGTTATTGTTTTTACCCTAAAAAGTGATTAAGAGTAAAAAAATGTTTTTTTTTAAATTATCAGCCACAAATTCGTTTTAACGAAAGGTTATGTTTTTTTTGTTTATTTCAAAAAGAGCATTTAATGAAGTGTCAGACTCGACACCCTATGTCTGCTGAACTTGTGGTGAGGGGTGATAAACCGTTGAATAAAAGTGTAATTTGTAACAGATTTGACGTTTTGGGGTAAATGGAAAAGACAAATTAAGGAAAAGATTTTCTAAAAAGATTTCTTTTATTGGAAACGGGTTTATTTTGGCATCACACCGAAAATAGGTCTGACAAAAGGTTTATTTGAAAAGAGAAGCTGAAACAATCATATGCGACAAAATGAATATTGTTGAGAATGTTTTTATTATTTAATGAAGGATCATTAAATAGCACACAATGTTTCAAGATTTTATGAAGCAGTTGAAAGTTCAATTACTTAGATTGCGGATTGAGACCCTATTGCGGTTTGGGACCTCATTGCGGATGGGTGTTCAGAAAATTGCAGTAGGAGAAACTGAGAAGGCAATTGAACACAATCAGAAATTACAATCAATAAGGACCCTTGAAATATAAGTATGATATATGGTTACGGTGTATACAGTATATTACGATACAAAGGATGTACTTTAGTATACAAGATATACCATAACTATGTAAGATAGATATATTTAGTTAGGATCGCAATGGTGACCAAGAGTGGTATGCGGTGCCTATCAATTCAAGAAGAATTGTGGGTCCGGATTCATCATTCCTAACATTTTTAAGAAAATGTTGAGTTTTGTAGAGTCAAGTGCCTTAGTGAATACATCAGCAATCTTGTCATGAGTATGGACAAAAATTAGTTCAATGTTACCTTTAAGGATGTGTTCTTTAATGAACTGGTACCGTAGCTCAACATGCTTTGTTTTGGAGTGGTGGATACAATTATGAGAAATCGCTATGGCACTCTCTGAGTCACAATAAATCGGTATCTGCAGCATCCTGTATACGTATGTGGTCTTTAATGAAGTGGTACCGTAGCTCAACATGCTTTGTTTTGGAGTGATGGATACAATTATGAGAAATCGCTATGGCACTCTCTGAGTCACAGTAAATCGGTATCTGTAGCATCCTGTATACGTAGTCCATAAGCTGTGTTTTCATCCACAAGACTTATGAGCAACAGTTGGCTACTGCCACATATTCAACTTATGCGGTAGACAATGAGACACAACTTTGTTTCCTTGATGACCAGCTAACGAGTCTTCCACCGAGAAATTGACATCCACCGGAAGTGCTTTTTTTGTCCAATCTATATCCAACATAATCTGTATCAGTGAATGCTTGTAGGATGAAGTTGTTCCCTGCGGGATACCAGAGGCCTAGAGATTTGCTTCCCTTTAAGTATCTAAGAATCTACTTGGCTGTGGTCATGTGAGATACTTTAGGATCGACTTGGTATCTTACGCATACTTCTGTTGCAAAGACAATGTCTGGTCAGCTTGCGGTGAGGTACATCAACAAGCCAATTATTCCTCTATAAGTCTTGTGATCTACTGATTCTCTAGAAGGATCAGCAGAGTTCTTATATCCGAAGGCCATGGGTGACCTTGGTCGAAGAACAGTTGTACATTGAGTATTTCTTTAGAAGTTCAGTGGTGTAATTCTCCTAATGGATGAATATCCCTTGAGGGACTTGTTTCACTTAGAGTCCTACAAAGAAATTAATCTCTCTATTCATGCTCATTTGGAACTTGTTGGTCAGGAGCTTAGCAAATTCATCCACCATCCCCTAATCAGTTGATCCGAAGATGATATCATCCACATATATTTGTACTAGCATAAGGTGATTTCCATTTGCCTTTCTAAACAAGGTGGGATCAATCACTCCTCTTTTGTATCCAGACGAGACAAGAAATTATGAAAGAGTCTCGTACCACGCTCTTGGGGCTTGCTTTAGACCATAGACCGCTTTTTCAAGCATGTAGCAGTAATCTGGGAATTCAAACACTCAAAGCTTGGAGGTTGTTGAAAATAAACCTCTTCTTTCAATTCACCATTCAGGAAGGCAGTTTTTACATCCATTTGATGTACCTTGATATTTTTGTGAGCAGCATACGCTAAGAAGACGTGTATGGCTTCCATTCTGGCTACTGGGGCATATGTTTCATCATAATCAATACCTTCAAGTTGACTATACCCCTTTGCGATTAGTCTCACTTTGTTTCGGACTACCGCACCGGATTCATCTAGTTTGTTCTTGTATACCCACCTGGTACCAACAATGGTGTGACCTTTTGGCTTTGGAACAAGTTGCCAGACTTTGTTCCTTTTAAACTCTTCCAGTTCTTCTTGCATTGCTGCTATTCAATCAGGCTCCATTAATGCTTCTTTGATTATTTTGGGTTCGATCGCAGACATGAATGTTGCATAGTGATAGTGATCAGATAAGTCTTGTGAAGATCGAGTTTGGATGCTTGCTGATGGGTTTCCGATGATTTGACATGTTGGGTGATCCTTCGTCCATACATGTAGACAGGGTTGGAGATGGCCAGCGGCTGCGATGGAAGGGATATCTACAATATCTGAATATTATGCGGTTAGGGACGGCAGTTCCACCCTAGACATGTGAACAGCCCACTGAAATGTCTTGAATTGGAAAGGTGGGATTTGAGTTTTCTTGGACAAATGATGGAGGTTCCCCCTGGATTTCGGACGATAGTTCGCCTTGAACTTGAGAAGGTTCCCCCTGGATTGTTGGAAGTGTGATAATCCTTGGGTTAGTTCTTGTGTCAATATTCTCTACATGGTCATCATCTGAGTCAGAAGAAACATTCGATGGTAAGGATTCTCTCCGGATAGGAACTGGAACTGCATCATCAAGTACTGGAACCTCGATGGTTGTCACTTGATCCAGATTAGATCTTTCCCCCTCAACCGATGAGGTGGATGTATTGATTGATACTACATTGGATAGAGATGGACTAGATACGTCAGCATGTTGTTGTTGAGCTTTCGGGGACACAAGGACTTCGGGTAACTTGGCTGTTTCTACGGGGTCGAAGAGATTATCATAGTTCACTTCAACTATGTTTAGTGGACCCGAAGAGGCATGAATATCACTTTCTAGGATTTCTTTGGTTTCGGTTGATGGAGCGGTGTTGCGGACGTAATAGTCATTGAATTTGACATCGAAGCATTCAACTACTAGCCTTGTGCGTCTAATGAGAACCCTATAAGCTACCTTTTTTGTTGAGTAGCCAAGAAAAATGCCTTCGTCAGACTTCGGTGCGAACTTTCTTAAGATGATCTCTATTGTTGATCACAAAACATCTACACCTAAATATGTGATAGAATCGGACATTTGGTTTGTGGTTGTTAAGGGCCTCATACAGAGTTATACTAAGACGCTTGCAAACAATGCTTCGGTTTTGAACAAAGCAAGTTGGGGTCACTGCTTCGGCCCAGAAGTAGAGATTAAGGTGTGAGAAGTTAAGCATAGATCTGACTGCTTCTACCAGAGTTCGGTTTCTTTGCTCTACTACTCCATTTTGCTGCGGAGTGTAGGGAGCTGAGAAACTGTGAGTGATACCCTTGGAAACCAAGAAACTGTTTAAGAGCTGTTTGGAAAACTCGGTTCCATTATTACTTCAGATGCGGCGTACTGGTAACTTGATCTGAAGTTCAATTTCATTGATAACATTGATCAGTATTTGCCGAGTTTCGGATTTGAGTCTTAATAAGAAGACCCAAGTGAAACGAGTGAAGTTATCAACTATAACCAGTATGTATTTCTTATGATGAAGACTGGCTACGGTAGATGGACCGTACAGATCAATGTGCAATAGTTCCGGTGGTTCAAAAATGGAAGAATCAATTATCATTGGGTGACTTGCTTTAGATTGCTTGCCACATTCACATGCAAGACAGAGTGTATCATTGCTGAACCTGAGAATTGGAAGACCTCGGACGAGTTCTCCGGTGACCAGATTGTTGATGTATCTGAAGTTAAGATGAGCTAGCTTGCGGTGCCATAGCCAGCTGACTTTAGATACTGGTTTGGATAGAAAGCATAGTTGTGGTTTCCTAATGATCAGAGAGACGTCCAGGGGATACATGGTCCCTTCGGACTTGGATTTGATCAAACAAGTGCTTCTATCGCTGGTCATTACATAGCAGTACTCATTGTCAAATTCAACCTTGTGGCCTGCTTTACATAGTTGGTCTACACTAATGAGATTGTTTTTAAGTTTTCTACATAAGCAACCTTTTGAATAGAGAAGTTTCCCGTAGTAAGAACACCATAACCTCGGATTGTCCCATTCGCATTGTTCCCGAATGTGACGTTTCCACCGTTGCAAATTGGCCTGAAATCCCAAAGGTATTCTAACCTTTCGGTCATGTGCAAGGAGCAGCCATTGTCGATTAACCATTCTTCTTCTTGTTCCTCCTTGCACAACGCCTGAGAATGACACGGTTAGTTTAGGCATCCAAACTAGTTTGGAGCCTGGGATAAAAGATGAGTTTCTCTTTGATGCATGAACCGAAGTTGCAGGGACAGATTTCGTGTCAACTTTTAGGCCTAGTCCTGGGTATTTGTGAGTTTTTGGAGTGTTGCGAGATTTAGAAAAGTTATGAGGTATTTGAAAAGAACCATATGTGACATGAGATGAACCTTTTTGACAATTACACTTGCATGCAGAAATTTTGTCATTTATCCTGACATTTTATTTGGTCAGCGGTCTAAATGACGAGGAAGGCTTGGGACCAGTCGGGAGTGTTGAGATCTGACAGTAATGGTGTTGGTATTTGAAAAATTATGTTTTGCAGAAGTGAGAGCACGGAAGGATTTCTTGGAAAGTGATTTCTAAAAACTTTGATGTGATATTAAAAGTGTTGGAGTTGGTCAAATCCCCTTCCATTTTGGGTCATCTAAGGAATAGATTTGAAAACCATTGCTTCGAAAAGACTGTACTCTCTTTTGGTTTGTATCAGATGTATTTGAGATGGCTGCTGAAACTATACATTCCTTTTTGTATGTTTTCTTGATCGGAGAGTTTTTTGAAAAGTAATGTGAGAAAATAAACTTTTCTAGACTCATACATTTAGGAAATCTGACATGTTTTTTGTTTTTTGAAAAGGTTTCTCGACTTTTACCTCAAGTTCGAATTTCCTCTTTGAAAGCTATTTTAGCCTCGGTTTTTGGAGAACCACAGTCATTGGTGTTCAACTGCGGTTTCCTGGAAACTTTTGAAATTTTTTGAAAACGAGGACTAGATTCATCCGAACTAGAAGATTCAGGGTTTTGGGAGCATTGACCTACTTCAAAGATTTCTATGGGTAATTCATGATGAATTGGCTGAAGAGTCACACTGCTCTTGACTAAGGGTTGCGGTAAGGATGATTTGACTACTGTAGAATATTACTGAGTTGTGACTTCTATAGGATTTCTGTGGGACTTTTGTGATTCATGACTGCAGTGAGAGACAGTCTGAGGGCAGAGATGGAATGTCCTTTGGGACTTTGGGACTCTCTATGACAATTTCCTCATCAACAACTGATGAAGTCTGAGAATTGGGATCTTGACCACTTGAGTGACTCGGAAGTTCAGGCAAAATTTCCTCAATGACATAGTTATTACTTAGATTATGAAGTCTACTGAAGTGAGTTCTGATGTCTTCGGGAAAGGTTTTGTCATTGACTGGGAGATGGAACTCTCGTTCAGGAGGGACATAAAGTCAGTCTTCGTTAAACCTGGGTGAGGAATCCTTTGCGGTAGGATATCCATTAGACCAACCCCAGTTATAGGTGTTATCTACGGCTCCATTGTTTACCAAATTTTGAATAGCTTCACTTTCATTGAACAACTTTTCTATTAATAAATTTAATCATACAATCTCACTCTAAGCTAAATCTCTTTGGTTCAATGCTATTTCTAGTTGTGTTTCACTAAACATTGTTGCATCTTTTTCTAACTCTAAGTCCTTTTCTAACATAGCTACTTTGAGTCTTTTTTTATCCATTCGTCCTCTTACATGAAACATCTCTTGTGACGCTATGTTCTTCTCATCTAGAGCTTTGTTATAGTCTGTAAGGACGACATCACATGTGTCATTACGATTGTCTATGAAGGGTTGAAAGTCATGCATGCTATAGTTTGGAGTTTGAATCATGATTTTTACATGTTCGACGATGCTTAGAATTCCATCTTTTGCCATGTAGCAGTAGTTCTTTTCCAGCTTTGTAGACCCATCATCATCTGCAGTTGCTAGCATGCAAATCTTGCCTTTTGCTTTGATTTTGCTGATGTCTTCATCTTCATCTTCGGATGACCAAACTTGATGGTCTCTTTTTACATGGGCTACGTATGTCATTGCCCTTCCTTTTTCCTCCAATTCTTGATCCATTCTAAGGTAGAAGGTTATATCTTTCACTCTGTTAGCCTTGCAGTCATTTGCAAAATGATTATCCTTGTTGTACTTGTGACAAATTACAACATCACTTCTATCTTCTGAAGAGGGACCAGAATCAGTTGGATTGATGGGTTTGGGTGCCTCTTTGGGTTGAGTAGTCTGAGGTTGCGGTTGTGGATGAGAACAGTTGGGATATCGAGAGTGGTTGTTCTGCGAGTTGAAGTTGCGGTTGAATGGAGGTTTGTTGAACTGTTCATTCTTACGAAAAAGAGGAGGTGGTAGCTGGTTGAACTATTGGCTAACAAGAGCAATAGCCTTCTGAAATTCTTCATCATCATACTCTAAGTTAGCTTCGTATGGCTGTGGAGAATTGTCATACGAGGGAGAGTAAGATTGAGTATGTGGTACTTGTGCTATAAGAGCAAGTGGTCCTCCGAAGTCAGCACAATCCTTCAGTACAGTGGATTCTTGTGCATGCAATTCCTCGTAGAGCTTGTTGAGAGATAAAGAATAAATCTTTCTATCTCCTTGGACTATCATCTTAACAGTAGTCCAGTGTCTTCCCAAACCATTGAGAAACTGAAGAGTTGTTTCATGGTTACTGCGGATGATGCCAGCATTAGATAACTTAGTGACTATCAGGTTGAATCTTTTGAAGGAGTCTTCCAAACTTTCATCAGTATGAGCTTTGAAATTGTTGAACTCATTGAGTGCAGTTGTGAGCTTCTTATCTTGAGCTTGTTCTGAACCCTCATACAAATTTTTGAGAACATCCCAGATCTTTTTTGCTGATTTGCAATTTATGATAATGTCGAAGTTGTCAGGAGCAACTCCACAAGAGATTTCATAAAATGCAACAACATCATTTTCCATTTTATCGAGATTATCTTTGGTGGGACGATTCAGGGTTGGTTGACCTCCTCCTAGTCTTGTTGTGGCACCGTCGGTTTGAACTGGTATAAGAATAGGGACATGTGGCCCTTCTTCTACAGATCGCCATACATCTCTACCAAGTCTCCTTAAGTATCTTTCCATTCTCTGAGACCAGTGATGATATTCATTTGCCACCAGTATTGGGGCTCTATTAGAAGCACCAACACTATTGGAAACATTTAGAGATAATTCTTGTGTCATATTTCCTTGTTTTTTTTTTTAAAAAAGATTTTTTTTTTAGAAATTTTTAAGAAATGAGCTCCAATGGTATAGAAGGCCTTTTGAAAATCAGAGTTTTGCTTTCAAAAAGCAACCACTTTGGCTCTGATACCAATTTCCACTTTGGCTCTGATACCAATTTTTGAGAGAAAAACTTAAAAAACACACTTGAACAAACGTTAGAACAAGTTTATATTGAGGAAATTAAAGTTAATCTCAAAGGATCATAAAGCTCAACAATAATATAAGTTAGAGTTTGATAGTTAGATGATTAGTTGCGAAAAGATAAGGAAATGTAAAAGACAACAAGTATTATATCAAGTATACACTTAAGTTGATTCATAACAAGGAATGCAATCAGACCAAGTTAGTGAGTGAGATCAAACTTAGTGATTAAGTCTAGAAAAGACTTGCTCTTGAAGAAGGATTACAAGGAGTTACGATTATATTTAAGTTATAAAATAGTAGAGAGAAAGAAGGGTAATAATATTCAAGATGCATAAGAGAGGTGTATTCATTGAGAAATGGAGAACTCTATTTATAGAGTCTCGAAGATTACATACAGCCTAATCTGTTAAGAGTTGCCATGCAGGGCACTAAGGACAAAAAGATAGTAGTTATACAAAGAACAAATAAAAGATTGAATCTAACAACTGATGACGATGACTGTAGTTGCTGATCTGAACTGCGGTTGTTGATTCTTAATTGCGGGGAGAGATTGCGGTTCCTAAAGTAACTTCGGATTTCTTTTAAGTTTAAGAGGGTTACTTTAATGTTTCAACAACAAGTACGACAATAAACAAAACAAAAATTGTGTTACATATTGAAGTTTGAATACAAGGTTCTTTCAGACAATAGTATTCTACATGAATTACCTTAAATAGGTAGGCAGATATAACAATTGCTAGTAAACTTGGTTTCCTAAAATCCATGACTATTTCTGTCACACCCCAAAAACCGAAGGCGGAAACATTTACGGGGTTGACTCCACGTTGAGTATCAAATCCAATGCACATAGTAAGTAAAGTAAACAACCATTACATTACATATATTAAAAGTTTACATATGTTTTCAAAAGTAAAGTTGTACATTGTTATACATATGTATATATAAACAACAGCAAGACGTGTCTTGAACGCGCTCCATCTTCGCCAAAAGGAGTCATCGGGTACCTGTCTAATACGGACCTGAGAATACAAGCAGTTTGAAAATTAGCATAACGCTGGTGAGTTCATAAGCGGTTTTGTTTTGTGAAAAATGTACAAGTTCCTTTCCGTTTCTGTAAAAATTACACACCAAGAAAATCCCATATTTTCTTAAAAGTTAGTTTTTGAATCCCAAAATGTAATGTAAGATGTACACTGAAAACATGTTTACCCTTGTGAAATGTAAAGTTTACTTATCTGGTTTGTTACATGTTTCTGGTTATGTATAAATGTTTCCCCAGGAAAATCCCATATTTTCCTAAATGTTGGTTACCAAATGTGAAAGATGTATACTGAAAACCCGGTTATCCTTGTGAAATGCATTAGTTTTAACACATATATAAAACTAATATATATATATATATATATATATATATATATATATATATATATATATATATATATATATATACAAAGTAAAAAAATTACTTAATTCATTATTACTATTAAGTAAATCTCTGTTATCCTAATTGCGAGTTCCAAAACCATACAAAAGACTAGATATGGCAATAAGTAGTCCACATCACCTTATGACTTTCGTCACCGTTGAACCATTTCGGTTCGGCTGTAGCTAGCAGCCAGGTGTGGGGTAGTCAGCCCCGTATAGATCTATACACTCAAGTCATGCTCCATATCTAAGAGATTCTGGTTACGGTTGCGGTCCTCCACTCGCGTATCTCTGTGGAGTGTTCACCAAGGATGTGTCTCCAATTATATAGGATTAACAAATTTACTAGTAATAATACGATTATCCTCCACTCGCGTATCTCTGTGGAGTGTTACCGAGGACAAAACAGTGTACTAACTTTCATGCTCAAAGTTCAAACGTCATGCTTTTAACTGATAAAATATGGAAAACCATTTGTGAAATATATAAAACATAACAGTTTATAACCCATTTCACAAATAAAATGTTTACGTGTTCTGCATCATCAAACAGCTATCAGTTATAATAATAAGTGTTAAAAGCATATGAGATATGAAACACACACATGTAAAACAAGTTTTGAGTACAAGTAATCCCTTGTACTTTGCTTGTATTCCCCTCCCCCTGAAAACAGTAAAAACAGTGAAAAAGGGTAGGGGTATGAACTTACCAGATGAGAAAACGAGTTGGTTTGAATGCTAGGCGTTAGTTCGGGGCTTGATAACGCGTGAGGTTCCTATGTAATATGAAATGATATACAATTGTATCTAATTAGACTTTGAACCACTAATTAGACATGAATATGCACTCCAAGACGTGAAAACACTCCAATTCAAGTGTTAGGAGTGATTCGGGTAGCATCTAAGGGTGTGTAGGGCCTAAATATGGAGTTTACTCTTCAAGAGTAAACTCCTTGAGGATTTTATGGACCATTGACCATATTCACATGATTTTACGGCCGTAAACTCATGGATGGTGGGTTCTTGGATGCCAAAAGGTCAAACAATGCACACGGGAAGTTCTAGGGTCGATTCCATGGCTTAGGGAGTGATCGGGACTTGAAATGCCCTTGGGAAATGAGTTTAAGGTCTAAGGAGATGTTCTTGGGGAGTTTACTACCTTAAACTCATGATTTTACAACCGTAAACTCATGTTTTTCCATGAATTAAGGGCTTTGATGGTTGTAATTCAATCACATGTGATTCTAGGTCCAAAACCAAGCTTTTCAAGGGATTAAAGGCACCTTAACACCCTTTGTTGGGTGTTTATGGTCTAAGGAGGTGGGCTTATGGTCCAAGAATGTTCTTGGGCCGTAAACACAAGTTTGTTGCTTTTGAGGATGTTTTGGTGCATTTCTTGAAGGGGTACAAGGTTCTATGCACTCATGGAAGTCCATTGGAGGTGTTTAGGGGAAAACTAACACCCAACAAGGTGTTTAAGGTCTATGAATAAGGGTTTATGGTCCAAGCATGTTCTTGGACCATAAACTCATGTCCATGCCTCATTTGGTGAGATTTTGGGGTCCTAAGCTCGTGCATCCAAGTTTCTAAGTCGAATCTAGGCCCTAGAAGTGGTTTGAAGGGGTTTTGAGGCTTCAAAACCCTCATATGAGGTGTTCACGGTCTAAGGAGGCTCCAAAACCATAAACACTTTTTTATGGTCCCATTCCTCATAAAAATTCCGAATTTGAAAGTCTAAGATGCTAATTCATGAGTTAGGGAAGTTACCTTAGAGATTTGGAGCTTGTTTTGGATGATTTTGGCTAAGTTTCGGATTTTAGAGAGAGAGTAGTGAGAGAAAGTTTTAGAGAGAGACAAAAAGCCTCAAAATGATGTCACTCAATCCCTTATATAGGGGTTGAGTTTGTGGCTCGGAGGAATTCTACCCGATACTGCCGTTAGACGGTGCTTTTGGTCGCACCCGATAAAGTTGCCGTAACTCGTTATGGTCGAAACTAAAAATTTACTAATATTAAATTTAGTAAATTTTCTTGAGTATTTATTATGTTTGAACATCCATTAAGTCATAATAAATAACCCAAATATTATGAGTTAATTTAATAACGAAAACGGAAATAATTCGAAAACGACGAATTTATTAACGGAACGAATTTAATACGACGGTTTTATTTGACGGGAACGATTTTTGTGACGGAATAAATTACAGGTTGTCACAATTTCGAGGGTCAAGACAAGGTTGGTAAGAGTCACAGGTGTTCTACTAAAAGCATTGATACTTTTAAAAATTTTAATAAGTATTTTCTTTGTAAGTAAAACAATACTTAAAACTGTGTTTTAAATAGTCTTTGAATTAACTTTGAAAACCAAAAGGTGTCTTTGCATATGTAAATCCATACTTAAAATTGTTTTGAGAGAAACCAAGTCGATGGTTTGTATTAAGAGAGAGAGAGAGAGAGATTCATGTTAATGTTTATATTGAGTCCTATAACCTAGCTATGTGATTGAATGTACCCCTTACAATGCTTCATTTTAAGTTGTAGTAATGATAGTAGTTACTTATCACGCTCTTCATTTGATCGGTAAAGGTTGTAACTAGCAACCACAGGTGGGGATGTCAACACCGTATAGACCTATACATACGTATCTCCCTCGAAGGATTAACGGTTATAGTAGTGTGGGTATGCTAAGTGTTTAGACTTAGCTAATAAATAGTGTCTCATTATAAAGCCCTTAACTAAGGTATGTGAATAGATCTCAGCCCTAACTTATATATTGAATAAGTCAGTAGGCATAATGATTTGTAGAAAATTTATAAAAGTCGAGTTAGTTTGGTATATACGTGAAAGTGTAATGTCCTCGCTTTTAGAGAGAGGTATGTTCCATAGTAGTGATCATAAGTACATGTATATGTTCTAAGTTATAATCTTTATAACTCATATACATATGTATTTAAACATTCATATATCTATATATATATATATATACATATATATATATACATGCATGCAATAAGTATGGTCTTTGAAATACTACAAAGTGGTAAAGTTTTGACATTCTTTTTTATGGCATACATGGTCATATAAAATCATAACTTATGTATTAACTAGCATATGTTTTAACAACTAGTTGTTTGTCTTAACAACATAACATATGTATATATCAAGGTTGAAAACTAGTTTATGTGTACATAACATGTATTTCTCAACATAACATTTCATAAACTAGATATAGTTTTCAAATAAAATGATTACATTCTATGTAGTATGTTTTATGTTTTTGCATAAACCAAGTAAATGAGCACATGTACCCCCCCCCCCCCCCGGAAGAATATAAAAACTATAAAAAGGGGTCATCACAGTCACCTTAGTTACAAGAATTTGGTTTAGAATTTGATTTCCAGGAAGGAACACGAAATGAAGAAAAAAATTACAATGACTTCTAACCATTTTGTACTTGATTCAAACCCACAACACAATCCCAAAAACTTAAACCTTGAACTAGGAAAGAAACACAAAAGAAATTACAACATGAAGTAGCAAGGTGGTAGCCAAATGGTGGCTATTCGGTGGCACGAGACTGCTCACGTAGCCTATCGACCACTTCTTCTTCTTTTCGTCTGTAGCAGCGATGAAGGGGAGGAGGGGAAGTTGGCAGCAGGTGACAAAAGGTTTAGGGGTGGTCTTTCATCATTAAAATAGGGGGAATAGGTGGTTATGGTGGGGAACTTTGATGGTGGAATGGTGGTCGTCGGTGGTTGCTCTAAACCGGAAAAGAGAGAGAGAGAGAGAGAGAGAGAGAGAGAGAGAAGGGAGTTTGATAGATGTTGTGGTTGATATTTTTTTTAAAAATGCGAAGCCAAGGGCTTCCTTTTATAGCCCAAGGAAGCCTCATATTTCCATGCAAGGCCATGCCTCCATAAAAAGTTAAAGATTTCAACACACCCATACTTGTACTCTTGTTTAAGAGTGCACTCAAGCAAGGAGAGAGGGGGTATATTGAACGTGGGGAGGACGGAAAGGCCAAGGTTGGTTGATTTTGATCATGTCTCACGCATGCTAGCAACTACAATGATGACGTCACACTCACAAAAGTCCTAAAAGTGCTTTTAGATTTGAATGTGAAAATCCCAAGGTCTAATATTTTTTCAAAAGTGTCGTATGATAGAGTAGAGTGCAAGGATTTTGAAACCTGGACGGATTAATTTTTTGAGTTGTAGAATTCTGGGAAATTGTGTTTAAATATTTGCGTCTAATTGACTCGAAAAGTCAGATTTTTCGACTTTTGCAAATGTTTTTACTATAAATATTTTGAGTATGAAATTAAATATTAGACCATAGTATGAGTCCAGAAACGCTCTCATAATTTCCATCGTTAACGGATAGAAATGGTTTACTAGTTTTAAGAAAATCAGTATTATATTGGTTTGGTTTTTATAACAGTCGTATCTATTGCATACGAACTCCGTTTTGGACGTTCTTTATATTTTCAGAAACAGGCGAACATGTACTATGAGACTAGAGTGTTTTCTTTGCTCACAACTGCCAACTACAAATTTTCAGTTTTTCAGACATATTAACTAGGATTATAGTTTGAGATGTTTGATTCGTTTGAAATTTTCCACAATTGGAAGTAAGATACCATATGGTATATTATAATAGTTGTAATGACGCTATATGTCACACCCCGAAACCGATGGAGGAAACGTTCCGGGGCGGAGGACGTCATGTAATATCACAACCAATGTACATAGTATACATAGTAAACACAAAACAATACATTACATAGAATCATCACATTTGTTTGAAAGTAAGGTAATACATGTTTTATTGATACATTAGATTAAACAAAAGTAAAGACGTGAATTCCATATGCTCCGTCATCTGCAAAAGAACGCGGGATACCTGTCTAAGGAGAACCTGAGAATACAAGCAGTTTTAAAAATCAGCATAAAGCTGGTGAGTTCATAAGCAGTTTGTTTATGAAAAAGAACAAGTTTCCTTTGCTTTTCTGAAAAAGATTGTTAACGAAGAAAATCCCATATTTTCTATCACGTTTGTCGATTTCTATAAAATAAGTCATGATTATTACTAGTATGTTAAGAAAACATAAGTTAAAATTTGTTGAATTCCATTCGGTATCATAGTAAGTAGTTTAATACGTGAAACAATAGATTGAAAACCCTGGAATACCATCCAGTACACTAGTAGGTAGTTTTATTACATAACACTATAGATTAGAGAAATACAACCCGTGAACAAAATTTATATTTAATATGTATTGTGAGTCGTATAACCATGCTAATCTGACCTGAGACCTCCTTAACGTTCTTCAGGCGTCGGACGATATGCAGAATTTGTCACCCCAGGCGTGCCCGCCTTACTGTAGCTAGCAGTTAAGGTGTGGGATTGTCAGTCCCGAATAGATCTATTCACAAATTCCACGCTCTCCCTCCAGGAGACTCTGGTTATACTTTCGGGGAGGATTTACTGATAACCTAAAGGGTTTAATGAAGATGAATCTCACAAGCTAGTATTACATTATTCATGGTGTACTCGGTCGTTATCAAATATCGTAATCGTTTTGAAATATAATAGAGTATAAACAATAGAATACAAAGAAATTATATGGCATGATATTCTAAATTAAACTTAGATAAACTGAATCAGACATAGTTTATCTATTGACTCTGCATGAAATCTGAACTCGTAAAACAATAAATGAAGATCCCAAATTATTCCCATAATAATTTGACTGTTTTGATTGTTTCCTACACTGTAATCGAAATCTATGTAGTTATGTTCAGAAAACATCCCTTATGCTCCGCATAATACAAAAGGGGTAAAGATATCCAAAAGATTGCCAGATATTTATAGGATTACATCAGCTTTATGTTTCAAAAACATTTATAATTTGCTTGTATTCCCCCCAGAAAACATTGAAAAACTTGGTGAAAGGCGTAGGGGTATGAACTCACCAGTCGAGGAATGTGTCGGTTTAGGATGCTAAGTGTCAGTTCGGGGCTTGAAAACGCGCGAGGTCCCTATGTAATATGAAAAGATACACAATTTGTATCTAATTAGGTTTTGAACTACTAATTAAACATGAATAATACTTCTATACGTGAAAACACTTCTATTCAAGTGTTTGGAGTGATCCGGGTAGCATCTAAGGGTGTGTATGACCTAAACATGGAGTTTGCTCTTCAAGAGTAAACTCCTATTGGAGATTACGGCCCTAAGACCATATCCCCATGAGTTGACGGCTGTAAACTCATGGTGAGTATGTTCTTGGGTGCTTAATGGTCTTAAAACTCTTGTGGGGTGATGCTAGGCTTAGTTTTCAGGCATTGGAAGGGGGCTTGATCATCATTTGGACCATTTGAGGGGTTTATGGCAGTAAACTAGGAGTTTACGGCCGTAAACTCTTATGTACCCATTCTTATTGTGTTTTGGTGGTCCTAGGTCAATCACAAGTGTTTCAAGTCCAAAGTACAAGCTATAGAAGGAAGTTAGGGCACCATTTGACCACCACAAATGAGTTTACGGACCAGGAACCATTCCTTGGGGGGTTTATGGCCGTGAACTCCTACGGAGATGGTTTTCTTGATGAATATGGCCCTAACACAATGGTGGTTGGTTCTAGACTTTATTCCAAGCTTAGGAGGTGTTTAAGGGGCATCTTAACACCTTAAAAGGTGTTTGCGGCCTAAGAAAGGGCGTTTACGGTCCAAGCATGTTCATGGGCCGTAAACTCATGCTTACCCCTCAAATGATAAGTTTTTGGTGTTCTAAGTCTAGTCTTGAAAGGCCCTAAGTCATATCTAAGCTCTAAAGGTTGTTTAGAAGGGTTTTAAGGCTCAAAAACCCCATTTGTGTGTGTTTGCGGCCTAGGGCTGTTCCAAGGCTGTAAACACATGTTCTTGGTCCTATTTCATGAATCAAACACAATATTGAAAGCTAACGATGTTATACTACGAGCTAGGATTGATTCCTTACTGATTTGGAGCTTGAATTGGATGATTTTGGATCAAAGGTTTGGATTGATGAGAGAGAGTAGAGAGAGTGAAAAAAGGCTTCAAATGAGGTCCCTTCAACCTTAAATAAGGTTTGAGTTTCACGCTCGGTGGAAATCTACCCGATACTGACGTTAGACGAGGCTTTTGGTCGTACCCGATTTAGTTGTTGTAACCCGACGTGGTCGAAACTAAAAATTTTCTAATTAATAATTTGGGATATTTTCATGTGTTTCTAACGGGTTTGGATACTCACGAGGTCATAATAAAAGTCTTAAATTAAATGACCTAATCCAAAATGTTAACGGGAAAATTGAAAGACAAACGGGTTTTACTGACGGGAATGGGTTACAGCGACGGAACAATTTACGGGTTGTCACACTATATATTTTTCAGAATATGCATTAAAGCTCAATAGATCAGATTACAAAGAGGTTCACAATGAACTGACTGTCTACAGTGTTAGACCTAAATTTTGAGATGTCACACACAAATACACACACACAGATATATATATATATATATATATATATATATATATATATATATATATATATATTATCTGTATATAAAAGGCTATCTGAAATATAAAGTAATCCCATTGTGTGTGAGTGTATATATATATATATATATATATATATATATATATATATATATATATATATTCTTTTATATAAAACTACCTTTTATATAAATAAACTCTAACTAGTCTATTAAGATATAAATATAACTTATAAATAATCATATTTTATGATATATTTCATAAGTTGTTATTTCTCCAATAATTATTATTTCTATAAACAATAAATTCCCAATTAGCAAAATATTATTTCCATAATATAATAATTTTCTAATTAAATACAAGTTTTGATATATTTTTTAATAATCAAATTATACTAATAAATAATCAAGTGATGGTAACGTGCTATAAGGTGTGACCCTATAGTATCATATGTTATTAGCAATATCATTCCATAATGACTCTAAGGCATGCTAGATCTTTTATTGTGCTCCAGGTAGTATAAATATGAGTATCATCCATGTAAGATGTGTGCCTTTTATCAATCAAGAATCACATCTGCCATTATCTCATTATCTCATTCTTTTTTTTCACTCTCTTTACTTTATTTTAATATTACACTGAATACTTTGTTTTGTTTTTCATCATTCAAGGTTTGACTGGTTTTATCCAGACTTATCTGAATTTCTGTTATCAGCCACCGTTGTTTCTCATTAAAGGTTTAAAAAATTAAAGTTTTTCCTTATATATTTGTGCGATATCAATCATTGTCACATGGATTGACATAGAATTTCACATTTTTCCTAACTAACAAGATTAGGGGGTTTTCTTGTGGTCTAGTACTTTTATGTTATGCTTTTAAGGTGAATTACATCTTATCAAAACCCTTTCAGCTTTTCTCATAATAGCAACATACTATGATACCATGAACAAAACTAGGTATAATCGAAAATCACATCAATTGGAATACATGCCTTGGTGTTATAATCATATATAACACTCTTTGATCATCAAGTCTTCTTTAGAGAGCTAGCATGAATATTGAAGATTCCTTTAATAGATCATATCCAAAAACCTAGAATGCGAGAAACAAAAAGAAACAGGAGAGAGGAGGGAATTTTTTCATATTTTTCTTTCTTGAGATGTTAGGCTGAAAATATGATGCCTAGGGTCTCTATTTTTCGTCGGTGGATCACCAAGGGAAACCCTAATTTGAATAATAAAATATTCCAATTTTATCTTATTCAAATTGGTTCAACCCTTTCACCTTTCTGGAACCCTTATGGAACCTCATAGAAACCGTCCAAACCAGGAGGTTTCTAGAACAATGTCTCTAGTACGTGTCTCCATTAAAAATCTTTTAAATGTAAAAACCAAATGTAATTCATATTCGAGTATTTTCATTGTGTTTGTTATGTGTTCATACCTATCGCAATAGTATGGAGAAAAAGATAATTTAAATTATTTTACAGGGTATAATAATGTAACATCCCAAAAGTCAAGACCAAAAAAAAATTATTTTTAATTAAGTAATTATAAAACCAATAGTCCAAAAAACTTCCATAGTGTCATCCCATGTCAAAACAAATATGTAAATAATCAAAACGTGTCATGATAAAACAACATCAGAGTATAACTCCCAAATATCTCATGTGCAGAAATCATGGTGTGATGTGCTGCAATCATGTCGGATCATTTCCTTTTGAAGAAGAAGTGCCTGAAACCAAACCTGAAAACTGTAAGCATAAATCTTAGTGGGTTCCCTCATCATACCTCATAATCACATACTGACAGGCATATTTGGGTGCCCGACTTACCCTATCAAGCATATATGGGTGCTCGACCTACCTTGTCAGGCATATCTAGGTGCCTGACCTATCCTCCGATATATTTCAACCGGTTACGGGGACTACTTCACCAGCTACCAGTACCACGTAATAACATTGCATAAACATACTGTCAGGCATATATTGGTGCCTGACCTACCCTCCGGTTTATTTCAACCAGTTACGGAGACTATTTCACCCCTACCACTACCGTATAATAAAATAAAATAAACATACTCAATAGATAGTAACATACCAAATAATTATCACAAATACAATCATCTTTACTATAAACAACTACTAGTGGGTCGGCATTGGTGCCTGTGACCCACTAATACAGGGAAGGTAACTCACCTCGAATGCTAGAAGTAGCTGACAATCCTCGACTCTGAATGTCAACCCAACTCAAGCTCCTAAACACAAAATATATCATTAATTACCCTTTCATACTCATAACCCCTTACGGGTCAACTTGGTCAAAGTCTGAAGGGTCTGATAAATGGTTTGGGCTAGGCTTTCTATGTGATTTGTTTGTTTATGAGTCTGTAATTGTACTTTTGAGTTATTTAGAGTTGTTTACTGTTTTGTCATGTTCACGACCGTAAACACGTTTACGGCCGTAAACGTGTTTACGGCCGCAAACTCCGTTTCTTGTCTAGACGAGTATATAAGGGCTAGGAGTTGGTCATTTGTATGGTTGGATGCCAGTCAGTTTACGGCTAGTGTTTGAGTTGTACCAGATGGTTATTTGATATAAACGTCTGGAAGCTCAATTCTTATTCATCTTATTATTATTCTCGATTTGTGATTGTTTGATTACTAGTATTAGATCCAGATCCGGACCTAACAATTGGTATCAGAGCAGAAACTGGTATCAAAAAGTCATTCGATCGAGATTTTGAGTGTTTAAGTTGCCATTCTCATTGTTCGAGCATTAGTTTCTACATTCTAGGCTTTGAAGGGACGGATTTCATCTTATAATCGTGTTTTCAAGGTTGTTTGTGAGTTTACTGCCCAACCGTAAACATAGCTTACGGCCGTAAAAGGAGGAATCTCATCAACCGTAAACACTTAAACTTCAAGAACCGTAATTAGGATTGAAGAACCGTAAACTCAGAAACCGTGAACTTAAACCGTAAATCCAGTTTACGGTCGCAAATTCGTCAACCGTAAACTCCGTTTACTGTCGTAATCAGCTTAATTTTTAAACCGTAAACCTCATTGGAACTGTTAAATTACTTTAATTTCAAATGGATTCTCGAAATCAAACTTATTTTCAAGAACTTGATGTTGTTATGGGCACTACTACACGTATTCGAAGGTTAATGTCTGCTGGAGGTTTTCCCGAGTGGAAGTACAGAATAGAGAAATACATTAAAATGAAAGATTTCAAGATATGGAAAAGCATTCTTAGAGATCCTGTCAGAGTCACTGTGACAGTTGGAGGTCAATTGATTGACAAAGCTGTTGAAAACTACACTAGTGAGGAATTTGAAATGGTTGAAGAACAGGAAAGAGCATTAGCCACTTTAACCATGGCATTATCTCCTGATATTGCTCAAGGTTTTCGTGACTACACTTCAGTTAAAGCTCTATGGGAAGCTCTTATTGAGGTCTATGAGGGCAATGAAGATATGAAAGAGAGTCGGCAGGACATGCTGAGACAGAAATTCAACATGTTCAACTACATTCCAGGAGAGACTCATGAAGCTCAATTGCAAAGGTTCACTGCTCTCACAACTGACATGAACATTTCAGGAATTTTCTTGACCAAGTCAGAAATCAACAAGAAACTTCTGAATGCTCTTCCTAGATCATGGGATATGAATGTTGCTGTGATTAAGAAAACCAAGGATTTGAATCGCCTCACTCTTGCAGAAATCATGGCGGTCATTAAAGCCTGTGACATTGATGACAAACAGAGAGAAATCAACCATGTGAATTCATACTCTACTGCAAATCTTGGAGTTTCATCCAACAATGCTCTATCATCTTTCATGACTCCCTCAGGTCAAGCTTTTGCAGTTCAAAAACCTCAGATTCAAACCTTTAATGTTGCACCATCCATCCCTCACCATCAAACTTCAAATGCTCCATTTGTCATTCCACAGACCATTTATGCTCCCAATGTGTCAGCTAAAGCCTCTTCTTCAAACACCAAAGAATCTGATGAAAATCTGGCTCTAGCCACTGGGCTAGTTAACTGTTACAATGCCTTTGTAGCTGGAGATCTTCCACCTCAGCTATCATTTGCTGATTTGGACCAGATACATCCTAAAGATGTGGAGGAAATGGACATCACATGGAAAATTGCCATGGCTATTTTCAGAGCCAAACAATTCTCCAAGAAGACCGGGAAAAACAAATGCGCCATGAATGCTGACAAGAAGGTGGGATTCAATAAAAGCATGCTGAGATGTTTCAACTGCCACGAGCCAGGTCATTTTGCTCGTGATTTCACGAATCCAGATCGCGGAATCAACAACAACAGGTAGATGGTTGCAGTGGGAAACAATCGTGCAGGAGCTACAGCTAATGGAGAAACAGCTATGGTTGCTCAATCATTTGACTGGGAGGACCAAATCCAAGCCTTGAATATCTCAGGGCCAAAAAATGCTCACCTAGCTCAAATTGATGATATTGCTTCAAAGAATAATGATGTTGATCCCGAAGCAGAGATGATGGAACTACAGCTTGTCCTAATGGTATCTACCTCTTCCGAGCCCAAGAAAAGCGAGGTAAATCTACCTTCTTGTTCTTTTGCTTGTAAAGAATATGTTAAACTTCTTCGTGATGAAATTCAAGTCTTATGTAGGCAAGTAGAGGACCTTAGATATGAGGGTTATCAACTTAGAAAAGGACAAAAACCCCTTAAGGCCCAATTAGAAGCCAAAATAAAAGACTTTAGAAGAATTCAATTAGAATATAGTGAGAAGTGTGAATTGTATGATTACATTAAGAGAAAAAATGATGAGTTAATTACCAAGTTTGATACATTAAAAGAACAATTTGAAACTGCAAATTTTGATTTTAGAAAATTTGATGTATCAAGCAAGGTAGTTGCTAATATGATAGATCATTGTTTGAAGTTCAAACAAAACCAGCAAAAGGGTTTGGGATATGATAGGGTTCCCCCTCCATATAATCATTCATATCAGTCTCAACCAATAACCCAAGACGAGATAGCCAATAAATCAGTTTTGGTTTATGGCAAACCATCCGGTTTTGTTTCAAGAGGTTTTATCAACGTTGAAAGTACTACTTTCTCTGCAAATCAACCATTAGATCAGGCAAAGTGTGAAGCTAAAGAATTTGTTTATGTTTTTAAATCTGATGTTTCTGTTATGAACAATTTTGATTGTGTTTCTAATGTTAAGACTGAAAATGTTTCTTGTGTTGGCTCATCATCTGATACTGTTGAATTTAATTTTTTCGATGTGTTTGATGAATTGTTTGGTAATTCTGATGCTTGTGATTCTCATGAAGAATCATAAACTCCACAAGTCAAAATAATTGAGGCACCTTCACTTGTTTCTCAACCTATTTCTCATGCATGTTCTTCTGAGAAGAGTAAGAGTGTCTGTAAAGAAAATAAATCTAAAAAATGCAATCAAAGATCAAATAATAAACAGATTTGTTTTAATTGTGGTGTTGGTGGTCATATAGCTAGGAATTGTGAAAATAGGATCTTTGTGAATTACTTGTCACCAAGAGGAGAGAATGAATCTCGGGGAAGATCTTTAATTAGAAATTCATCAAGATCTTGCTCTCAAAATGATGATTGGAAAGGTGATAGAGGCAGAAAAAGGGTTGTTTTACAAAAGAATAAAAAGGTTTTTACTAAAAAAACTCACAGTCATTTGCCAAAACCGAATAAGGCTACGCCAAGATCGGTCTCATCAAAAGGCAGCTCTGGATCTTCCACCTCCTCTGGTGGAAAATCCAGAGACTCAAGGCAAACCTTTAAGAAACCAATTTCAAAACCAACTGATAATTTTGTAAAACCTAAATACCAATGGAAGCCCAAATCCCTTTCTAATTCATCATTGAAATCCTCTGAAGAAAGTACGAATGAAGATCCAAATTTGAAAATACTGAAAAATGATTCAAAGAAGCCAAAAGGGAAGCCCAGATAGTGATGACCTGGTTTCCTAAGTGTAAATGATTCCACTCATTTTGCAGGGACAATTGTAGAGGAATGTCGTTCGTCCTTGGTACGTCGATAGCGGCTGCTCCTGGCATATGACTGGAGACATCTCCCAACTGAGCAAAATTCAATCTTTTAATGGGGGTTATGTTTCCTTTGCGAGCGGAGATGTTGGAAAGATCACACAACGCGGAACTGTTACGAATGGAGTGTTGAGCTTTGAAAATGTCAACTACGCTCCCGAGTTAAAGCACAGGTTGTTAAGCATTTCCCAAATATGAGACAAAGGCTACTCTACCCATTTTACTGATAATGAGTG
This sequence comes from Lactuca serriola, assembly GCF_051521515.1. Taxonomy (NCBI): domain Eukaryota; kingdom Viridiplantae; phylum Streptophyta; class Magnoliopsida; order Asterales; family Asteraceae; genus Lactuca; species Lactuca serriola. The sequence continues at coordinate 187,257,549 of NC_136412.1, read as the reverse complement.
TATGATTCTCAAGCCAGACATTGTCATCCCAGAAGAATGGATTCTATTCAAATCTAAACAGGATGGTAATGCTTACATTATTGATATGAACAGTAACCCACCTGAAGAAGTCACTTGTCTATTCCCAAAGGTCTGCTAACACAACGCAATGTTGTGGCATCGATCACTCGGTCATGCTAATGTGAAAAACCTGAATCGTCTTGCGAAAAATGAGATGGTCCGAGACCTCCCTGGCAGAGACTTTATCACATTTGAAAAGTGTGCTTCTTGTGCTCAATGCAAACATCATCAGAAACCACATCTACCCAAGCAAATCAACTCAATTAGTCAAGTGCTCCAACTATTTCATATGGACTTAGTTGGTCCGGTCAACGTCCTGAGCATCAACAGAAGCTCGTATTGTCTAGTTGTGATTGATGATTTCTCTCGGTTTACGTGGGTCTTCCTCTTATCCAACAAAGCGGGGGTTGCTGATCTGATAAAGAAGTTCATTGTGATGATTGAGAAGCAAACCAATAAACAAGTGAAGGCGCTTCGTACCGACAATGGAACGGAGTTCAAGAATGCAGTTCTTGACCATTTTTGCGCAGAAAAGGGAATAGTGCGTCAATATAGCTCCGCTCACACGCCTCAACAAAATGGTGTTGCTGAAAGGAGAAACAGAACATTGAAATATGCCGCAAGGACAATGCTTTGTGACTCCAAACTACCTGTTTTCTTTTGGGCCGAGGCGATTAACACTACTTGCTACGTGCAGAATCATGTTCTAATCAACAAAGCAAAGATGAAGACACCGTATGAGATTCTCTATGGACACAAGCCTTCTTTCAGCCATTTCTGTGTATTTGGCTGCCCTTGCACCCTTCTTCACTTAGTATCCAACCCTAAATTCAATGCCAAAGCTAATGACTATTACTTCGTGGGGTATGCTGCGCGCACCGCGTATAGGGTTTACAACAAAAGAACTAAGCAGATCGTTGAATCCTATGACGTGCGCTGGCTGGAGGAGAATGAAACAGACGCTCGAGTGGGTCCCGACTGGTTATTTGATTACACATCGCTATTTAGATCTTTCAATGTGTCTTTAGATAATTCAAGTGGATCTCCTTCTAGTTTGAAGAATGTTTTTGAAGACGAAGATGAAGATGAAGAGGTTGTATACAGACCTCCAACGGTTGAAGGGGAGTCCTCTGCTCCATTGAGGGGGAGTCTTCTGCGCAACCAACTAGTCCAGCGTCTAAGGTTCTGACTGGAACTCCTAATGTTGAAGCTAGACCTCTTACACCTGTTGAGAGAGAGTTCATGTCTAGAGATGCTTCCGCTGTCAATCCAACATTTATGGAACTCCTCTTTCCTGGAGAAATTGCAAATGAGTTCGTAGCAGAGTCATCTAATAGGATTCAATCAGCAGATGATGGAGGTTTCAACATTCACACTCTTCATGTTTCCGTCAATGATATCAACCAAGACATACCTTCCAGAATTCAACGCGATCATCCGATCGAAAATGTCATTGGCCAGCTGGGTGATGGAGTTAAAACCAGAAGTCAGAGTGGAGACGTAAATGAATGTCTTTACTCTTGCTTTATATCTCAAATAGAGCCCAAAAATGTTGAAATGGCTTTAAATGAACCCAGATGGGTAGATGCGATGCATGAAGAGCTAAATCAGTTTGAAAAACTCGGGGTTTGGAAATTGGTTGAGTTACCAAAAGGCAAACGGTCTCTTGACACGCGTTAGGTCTATCGTAATAAGCAATATGATTCTGGTGTAATCGTACGAAATAAAGCAAGGTTGGTGGTTCGCTGGTTTCGACAAGTTAAGGGTCTTGATTATACTGAGGTGTATGCTCCCATGGCTCGTATGGAAGCTATTCAAATCTTTCTCACATATGCTTCTTACAAGAATTTCACGGTCTACCAAATGGACGTAAATATTGCCTTCCTGTATGGCAACGTGAAGGAAGAAATTTACGTTGACCAACCCCATGGGTTTGTTAACTCAAAATTTCATAAGCATGTCTACAAGTTGGACAAGGCATTGTATGGGTTACATCAAGCTCCTCGAGGGTGGTATGCGACTCTAACAAAGCACTTGCTCGAGCACGGCAACTCTCGCGACACTATTGATCAAACTTTATTCATCAAGCATGTGGGTGATGATTAGATACTGGTTCAGATCTATGTTGACGACATCATCTTCAGGTCCACATGTCCAAAGCTTTGCAAAGAATTTGAAGGCGTGATGAAGAAGCGATTTGAGATGAGTTCTATAGGTGAAATGACCATGTTTTTGGGGCTTCAGGTCATACAGAATTCAACCGGAATCCTGCTACACCAAGCAAAGTATGTTGAAGATATTCTTGAGAGGTTTGGATTTTCAGACGCAAAGCCTGCATCGACTCCCATGGCTAAAAGACCCCTGGTGACTCCATATATTGATGGCGAATCCGTAGATCAAACTCCCAATAGATCGATGATTGGTTCCTTGATGTATCTCACTGCAAGTCGTCCCAACATCATGTTTGTAGTGTGTCAATGAGCTCGCTATCAGGCTAATCCTAAACTTTCACATCTTATTGTTGTCAAAAGGATTTTTCAGTATATCAAAGGAAGCCCAAAACTGGGTCTTTGGTATCCAAAAAATTCTGAATTTGATTTATATGTTTTTGCTGACAGTAATTATGGAGGCTGTGAGCTTGACAGGAAATCAACATCAGGAGGGTGTCAGTTCCTTGGTGATAGACTAGTGTCGTGACAATGCAAGAAACAGCATACGTTATCTACTTCTACAGTAGAAACGGAATACGTTGCTGAATCGGCGTGTTGCTCTCAAGTTATCTGGATCCAACCTCAGCTGTTGGACTACGGTTTGAACTATCTAGAAACCCCAATTCACTGTGATAATGAGGTTGCTATTCAAATCACTAAAAATCATGTCCAACATTCCAAAACCAAGCACATTGACATCAAAATTCATTTCATCAGAGTTTGTTATGAGCGTTCGCTTATCCGGCTCAAACAGGTTCCCACTGCTAATAATGTGGCAGATCTGTTCACAAAGCCATTTAACAAAGCTCGATTCGATGTGCTTGTAGGATTTTTGAAAATGATTCATTTTGAGGATTAATTTTTGTTTTAGGATAGTTTAAATTTGCGCATTTACTTTCGTTTCTCTTCTATGCACAAATTTAGGGGGAGAAATAAAAAAAAAACAATCAAAACTAAAAAATTAGAAAATTTAGAAAATCCAAAAACATTAGAAAATCAGAAAATCCAAAAATATGTTTGTTATGAAATGTGGTTGAGGGAGATGTTTGGGAAGTGATAGTATCAAGTGATAACAGGCAATCTGAGTCTACGTAACGTACCCAAAGTTGAAGGGTCTTTGCTCTGGTTTGATGTGTCGGTAGACACGGAAGATTCTAAATGGACTTGACTAGGCAGAGTTGAACTTAAGAAATTCTTAGACTTGACAAATCTTGACCTAGTTAGATACGTTTAGCCTGACAAAACGACGCTCGGATAGGTTGAGCAGGGAGATATATATATATATGGGAATCCACTCATCAAATTAAATGAACTCGTACTTGCAACCGTGGTTTAACTTTTCCTCGATGTGCGGATTCTATCCTTAATTCCGGTTGGATGGGGCGACTGGTAAATTCCAATAAATTAGGTCTGTAGAAAATCGTTTTCTTTCTTTCTGTCTGTTAGTCATATGTTGTCTCCTTTGCGTGACTTCCAATCTGACTTGGTACACAACATATGCAACTCTATTTCTTTGCATGTAATATATATGAAATTCCTCTTATCTGTTAGCCATATGTTGTCTCCTTTGCGTGACTTCCAATTCGACCTGGTACACAGCATATGCAACCTTCTACTTCTCAACCCCTCTGAAACAATAAGTAATAGCAATCTGAATCTGTTCTCTCTCTGAATGATTGTTTGCTCACCCAGTGTAAGGAGTACTCTGGAAGTTCTTGATGGCTGGGGCATATCAGGAAGCGAGAAAGATGTTCCTGTACAATTAAATATGAACACTCAAAGATTGTCTATAGATCTCGCTACTCAATTTAGGTGGACAACAATATCCCTGGTCGTCGTCAGCCGAATGGTCCTTAAGATATAGTATCTAGGAACTTAGGATCAAATATAGTAAATAGGAACTTAAGTTCTTTGTTTTGTAAGAAATAGTATGTCCTAAAATTGTCACAATTTTTCATGTTTAACAGGACCACAATACCGACGATCGACCAGAAAAAGATGTGAATATGAAAGGTACCGACAAGTGGATAAAGGTTGTCTAAAAACTTTGATCCCAAATCATTCTTAAAGTTAGATATCATTTTATTTTTGTTAAATTTGTTCATACTTTCTTCTAATTTAAATATTATGGGAGAATTAAAAATTTTAAAAACCAAACAAAAATCAGAAAATTAAAAAAAATCCAAAAATAGTGTTATTTATGCATTATTTCTTGTTTAAAAAAATCAAAAATCCAAAAATATTTTTGTTTTTGTGCTAAGTTTTCTTTTAGTTTTGTTTTGTCTTGAAAAGTGATTTCAGGTGTAGATAAGACTCATGAAGTTTGTGTCGAAGATTTCTGAGCCAAGTCTTCATCTATGAGCATCGAAGAATTCGCATTCGAAGGAGTAAGAAATGAAGATTATTCTTTTGACATTCAATCCTTCAACCCCAGAAGCAAGGTGAAGCTGAAATTGAAGAATATGTGACGGATTGCATTGAAGCCTCCTCAATTAATCTGCTGCTATCTTAAACCTGCTGAAGTGATCGAGAAGATTTGTTCTCTCTGATGTTCTCTCTGAAGATTCGCAAGCTAAAAGCGCTATCTTTCAAGAATCAGTACGTTAAGCCTCCTCAGCCGACGTGCGTTCAAAGCCAAACTCTGAAGAAATGCCCAACTGCTCAAGATGAAGTCATTCATAGAAGATTCATATATTCATCCTGATGTTGTGAAGAATTTGAAGATAATAGCTGAAGCCAAGCTTCCAATGAAGATTAACAAGAAAAGCCAGCTACATTTTAGGGGGAGCTTGTTGGGTCATTTAAGAAAAGAAAAGAAAGCTATAAACCAAGGGGGAGATTGTTGGGTCAATATTTTGGTTTATCCTTTGCTTTTTTAGGAAATTGATTTGTTATGTAATATTGTATATGTGTTTACGGTCAGGAAGTGAGTTTATGACCGTAAACAGAGTTTACGCCAGTAAACTCAGTTTGCGGCCCAGTCCAGTATATATAGGGGTCAGGGGTGAGAGGAAAAAGAGTGATGAACACTAGAGGAGCTTAAGTGTGTGCATTTGAAGGTGTTCTAGAGAGAGAGAGAGAAGAACAAGTTTATGTTAGTGTGTGTGTGTGTGTGTGTCTGAATCTTGTAGCCGGATCTTCATTCATATCAATACATACAAGATTCATCATCTTCTTCTTCTCCTTCTCTTCTATTTGATCTGACATCATACGTTTGATTGGGATTCCACACCATCAAACGGATCTGATTGATACACAGGCATTTTTGGGGACTTACAATTTCTTATGCGTATTATTTTGTTTAAAATTTCTTTTATTTTTTTTTTTGAGGTTATCTTTATTTTTCTTTATTTTTTTATTATTCTTAAGTGTCAAATTTTTCTTAAATTTTTGGAAATTAGGATAATTTTTATTTTTTTTCTTTTACTTTAAATAATCCTCAAAAAGTTTTATTTTTGAAATTCTATTTGGGAATTGGACTGATAATCTAACTGTGTAAGGGAAGTCGAAAAGTCAAGTAGTATATAAGGAAGAGTTTACTCTTGTAAACTCTTTTACCGCCTCCTCTCTTCAGAACCGTAAACTGCCCCTCCCCCTCTCTTAAATCCTCGAAAATCGCGTGTTATTTTTCTTGAAATCAGTTAGTCCACATTGAAGGTAAGTCAAATCCGACCCTGAAATTGTATTTTGTTGTTCGAATCGACTGCAAATCGAAGGAGTAATTTGAGTTTACAGTTCATCGGAGTTTATGGTTTCGGGATATTCATGGACCATAAACTCCTCTTGTAACCTTACGATCGTAAATGGCCTTTGACCTTACGACCGTTAACTCGATTTTGCCATACGGCCATAAACCCTGTTTACGGTCGGTTGACCATGTTTGACCGTAAACTGTCTTTGACTTTGTTTGACCATAAACTCTTGTTGATTTATTATTAATGCTCTTATTTAGCCAATATCAATTTGCAAAATTAAGAAAACGTTGAGCTTTTTATTTTTAAATACTTTGTTTTCATACTTGGCTCGTTTAATGCAGATAAATGGCGTATGTTAAAGCTGCTGAGATGCATAAGCTTGCCATCGTATTGGATGATCCACCGGTGGCCCACAGAGACTTTATGTCAATGATGTACCGACTACGAGAATGCTGCCTGGCTCACGCTATCACGGTGAATCCTGTTATCTATGAGAACCTTATTCAAGAATTCTAGAGATCAGCCAATGTGATAGAGATGAATAAAGAGCTGATTATTGAAGCAGTAGTGCAAAATTGCAAGATCAGAATTTCAGAGCAGTATATCAGATACACCTTGTTAATCATTGATGAACCTGATTATCCAACTGAAGCTGAAGCTGAAGAAATACCACGAATCCTTGAGAGGATGGGATACGAGGGTTCTTATCCTCCAACTTTGAAGAAGCTTCTACCTCCCTACTGGTGTTTCTTGGCTCATGTGTTCATCAGCTGCATGTCAGGAAGGCTATCAGGAGCAGATGAGATCTCTATTATAAATACAGGAGCAATCGTTTCTTTGGCCGCCGGCAACAAGTTCAATTTCTCGAAGTATGTCTTTGATGAATTCCTGGTGAACATTGGCACCATGACTCGGGAAAATAGAGACACGTTTTTTATGTATCCCAGATTTATTCAAGTTTTCATTGACGATCAATTCCCCGATATGGTCAAAGAGGGTGATAAGATTGACACAAAATCCTTGGGCCCTCACACTGTTGGCCTTATCAAACAGAATCGAAAGGGCAAGGTCGAGTTTCAAGGTCTGCATCCTCTGGTGAAGTTCGGACAATTTGCAGAGATTAATGAATCTTTTGAATCTCATGGAACTTATGAGAAAACTCTATTTGAGCCGACTTCATCCGAAAGAGTGTCTTCTAAATTCATCATCACTGGCTCAGATCACGAAGATAATGAGACTCCAGATCCAAAAGCTCAGGTCGATGGCGAACACGAATTACAATCTGTGCAAGTACAGAGTAATTACAGCAAGGGAACAGGAAACGATGATAAAGGGTGTGAGGATGTTGACCTCACGGAATTTGATAAGGATGATATCCCATTGAATTTTGGTAGCAATGATGATTATCTGACCGGAGTAAACCTCGACAACTTGCTCGACAATGTCAATGAATTTGTTCATGTGACAACTGAGACAATGGAAGAAGAAGACATTTTCATAGCTGCACCTCCTGTTTCCAATCCAGAGGCGGAAATAGCAACTCCTATGGTGACAATATCAGGGATTCCTCCCCTTGATACTGTTTTACCTACATCTATGCCAATGGAAGATGATCTCAACGCCACACAAGCCACTCTTCCTCCAAACAAGCGACGCAGACTCGTTCTGATACTAGCAACTCAGAGTACGACGACTCAAAGTGCTACAGCTCCGCCGACAATCACACCTACTATAGTCTCTGCTGAACCTATAAATCATGGTCCTAGCTCTGTGTTTGAGACTGGTGGTTCCTCATTTCAACCAGAATCTTCTCCTCCCAGGCCAGATCATGATGATGCCTCAGCTAAGCTAGTCAGGCTATTGGCAGAAGAACAATTCTCTACGCCACCATCTCGTGGCAAAGGGATTTTCATTGGAGGTGATGACTCTAGAGAAGACACCCCTTCACTCCATGGACTGCAAAGTCAGATTGATGTTCTTAATAGAAAGAATGTTGAACTTGATCAAAGGAATATAGAGCTGGTCATCAAGGTCGCAGACCTTCAATCTGAAAATACAGAGCTCAGTATCCAAGTGGCCGAGCTTCGCGAAGACAATGTTCTGAAGACTAAGCAAATTGCTGACCTTCAGACACAATATGGTCACTTGGCTGCCAACTTCCTGGAGTTTCAAAAGAAACTTGAAGACAAATTCGGTGATGAATTTAAGTCAACTGTTGAAGAACCATATGTCGATCCCCCCATTCCAGACGCACCAAGTGTTGATGCTCCTAGTACCTCTCAACCGATCAGATCTCCCATCATTGTGGATCGCTTTGAAGTGGAACCTGAACAAGATCCAAGGGCAGATGCTTCAAAGAGTTCCAAGAAGAAGAAGAAGAAGAAGAAGGTTGTTACCAAGGATGACAAAGGCAAATGGCTTTTCAAAAGAAGCGTAGATCATAAGGCACCCTGGGATCAGCCACGAATTACTCTTACCGATCTTAGCACTCAAACTTTCTGGGATGTCTATGGAGATAGGTCAGGAATCGTATCGTGGGGATTCCATGACACGCAGAACATGTTTATGGTGAGAAGGAAGAGTGGGAATAAGGAACTATACAAGGATGCTCATGATTTTCACTCTTTTATTAAGGTTGACCTTACTGAGCTATCCAAAGCTCCATTTTCAAATCCATCAGGAAATCCCAAAGCCAGTCAGTTCAAATCTTTCTTGGAAGATCAAGTGGCCAAGGGGTTTCCGTCAATGAAGACTACAGAGTCTGTTGTCAAGGTTCACTCCAAGGTATTTGATACCACGACAAAATAGCCAATTACATCAGTGATGTGGCCTGCTACGGCTCAGGTTAAGCAAGTCCCTGTTCTTCAAAATTATCCTGATGGTTCTCTTGCACCCATGCTTTATTGGGTGTATGATGAAGCCACGGATGCTGCGGTCATCAAGTTAAAGAAAGATTGCATTCGTCTCTATGAGAAAAGGGACTTGCTTCAATTTCTCAAATGGACATACATCATCTTGCTACTAAACAGATTGTGGTGGCTGAATCAATATTTGAGCTCGCTGCGAAAGAATATACGGTGATGGTGGCTCAAATTATTGAGAAGAAGATGTTGAATGGAGCAATGGGGAAATCTGATGTGTTGGTCGTCGACAAGGACTGAATTCATGCTAGCACCAAACCAAGGGGGAGATTGAAGGGTCTGATAAATGATTTGGGCTAGGCTTTCTTTGTGATTTGTTTGGTTATGAGTCTGTAATTGTACTTTTGAGTTATTTAGATTCGTTTACTGTTTTGTCATGTTCACGACTGTAAACATGTTTACGGCCGTAAACGTGTTTATGGCCACAAACTCCGTTTGCTGTCTAGACGAGTATATAAGGGCTAGGAGTTGTTCATTTGTGTCTCACCCCCGAACCGAACGGCGGAAACGTCCGAGGGCTCTTGTGACTTAAATTGAATACCATCACAATGATTATACATGAATCATAACATCATTCATCACCATGCATTGAAATAGTACAACTGATATAGTTTACATCTATTACATTGTTTTAGTCATTACAGTTTCATAACATAAACCGTTCGATAGGAAATCTAAGCAAAACACCATGACATAACTTGGTACTTATTCTTCGGCTTACCTGTTACCTGAGAATACAAGTTATTTTGAAAACGGTCAACATATGAAATGTTGGTGAGTTCATAAGTAATGTTATGGAAAAATGATTTTTGTGAAGATTAAAAACCCAGAAAATCCGATATTTTCTGAAAATAGTATTTGTTTATAAAAAGTGTGAAGATCCATAAATATGCTTGTCGATTTGAAAACATGTATAATTGTTGAACTTTGTATACATCACATAGGTTAAAATGTTGAACTCCCCGGGAAAACCCGATGTTTTCCCAATACGTGAATTACATGACTTGTTTATTGTTATACCGATACGACGATTGTTTTTGATTACCCATGTGACATTGGATTGATTAAGGTTTGTGAGTTGTTACAATCACGCATTACTGAAAATGACTAGTTTATAACTACAAATTACGAACGATCCTTAAGGCGTCGTCCGTACTACTCACTTAATCCAACCACCCTGACTTCTCTTGATTTACGCCACGAATCTGTTTACTCGATTTCTCATAAGCCCAACAACCGAGGAGAAAGGAGGGTACGAAGCCCCCTTTTATTTGCATAAGTTATTCAAGGCTATCGGGAATGCGAAAGGCACTTGGCCCAACTCGCATTTGACTTGTCGACCTCACTAGCAGTACTAATGGACCATTAGGGCCCAATAGCACAATAGAGCTATTGAAAGTCCTTTTACATGAAAATAGGTCATAGAAGGCCCATTAACATGTAAGCGCGTTCCCTTCAAGCGCAAAGATCATGTTATTGGGCTAGCAAGGCCCAACAAGCACGATTTGAAACTTTCAAGCCCAAAGATTGAATGTTGACTCCTCGTAGTTATCGCGTGTTTATTGAAATCCTATGATTTATTGATTTTTGTTTTGTTATTGATTCGAGACCGAATCAATTCGTTTTGTAACGATATTGGGTGTGGAGAGTGTATTTGTTTTTATGTTTCGTCGGTAGTCATGGATCTTGTATTTTGTCTTAATGAACTAATTCGTTTAAAAGTAAGATTTTTACCTTTTCATAACCTTTCTTTTATAAAAATAGCACTTTTAGTCCTTTATATAAAAGAAGTTCATTTTAGTCCTTAAAACATTATTTTGACACTTTTGTATCATAAACTTGTAGAAAATACATTTTTAGCCCAAATTTATTTTGTAAATAGCTCTAGTCCTTCCAGAAGGATGTTTTCTCGGTTAAAACCCTCAATTTCGCAACTTTGACAGTTTTGGCTCAAAATAGAAATTTTTTACATTTTTGATCCTTTTTGAATTTGAAAATCATTTTTGACCATTGGAATAGTTTTGTTACACTTCAAATCCCCTGTTTTACAGAAAGTTGCAATTTCAGCCCCTCAAACTTAGAAATCTCGCATTTTGAAGCTTATTGGGCCGAAAAGCCCAAATTTTGGCCAATTAACTTCAAAATTTACATTTTATGCCCCTCAAAATGTTGTTGTTCAGAAAAATCATTATAGAAACTGTTTGGACCCCTTTGACCCTCCAGAAATTATAATTTGTCGGTTTGGACCCTAAGTTTTGTATTTTTGACATTTTATGCCCAAAAATGAGTTTTATGTTCAAGAGTGTTCATCCTAACCATATAAACTATTTTTCTTGACTTGATTAGTGTATAATAGTTTAAGTTATGTTTATTTCCTTCCTCATGTTTTAGATCTCAGTTTTTACACACTTTTTGGATAACATATTCATCACAAACACATGATATCACACACATACATGCATCAAATCACACATAGCATACATTTACACATAGATCTACACATTTACTTGTATTCTCCCCCCATAAAACTCATAAAAACCAAAAAGAAGGGGGTATGAAACTCACCTTGGGTGTGGTTTCGGTTTTGGAAGGAAAGATGAAGAAGAATTCGATCCTAGCAACCTTTCTTTGAGGATCTCGAACTTGGATGCTTCTAAAGTGAAAGATCATGATTTTGAATGAATTAAGAGGAGATTTTTGATGAAAAGGAGTAGCTAGATTATAGATTTAAGCACCAACTTAACTTGAATGATGATTTTATGGAAGAAATCCCTTGAACACCCCTTAGATCTCGAAAATTTGGAGAGAATGGAGAGAGAGTTTCTTTGAGAGAATTTTGAATGAATTGTGTGTGTGTGTGTTTGGTTTCGTCCGGGAGCAAGAAGAGAGAGGAGAGAAGAGAGGTTCTTGAATTGATTTGCATGAAAACATGAGATGGTGCATGGGAATCCTATGGACAAATATGAGGTGGCATAGGAAAGTCAACTCTCCTTCTTTGGTTGGGCTTGGGCCCAGATTTGGAGAGAAAAAGATGAGGATTGGCCCTTGTACGCTTAAGCCCATTTCATGGTTATGTTAAGCGATGTTTGGCCCCAATTAATTATAAATATGATTTTTATGATCTATAAGGGCTAAATTTGGTTAATTATGGCCCAATATGGTCCATTTAAATAACTTATTTCATTCCAGGCTCAATATGGCCCATAACATTAAAATAAATGAAAGTGGGTCCAATTAGAGTCCATTTAAGAGCTCTAAGCCCATAACATTAAAATAAATGAAGTGTTTGATTGAAATTCTATAGTAACCTGCTAGGCCTAAGAATTGGCGAATTTATGTGGGTGTTGTTGGAATTGCCCATCCTTCGATGGCTTTGACCTTAGCAGGATCCACATGTATTCCTTCCTGACTAACAACATGACCCAAAAAGTTCACGCTACGGAGCCAGAACTCACACTTCGAGAGTTTTGCGTATAGCTTCTCCATTCGCAGGGTTTCCAGGATTTGTCGGAGATGTTGGCCTTGCTCTTCTTCGCTTCGGGAATAGACTAGAATGCCGTCGATGAAAACGATAACAAAGATGTCAAGGAATGGTCGACAGATTCGATTCATTAAGTCCATGAATGCGGCAGGGGCATTTGTTAGACCGAAGGGCATTAGGACAAATTCATAATGTCCGTAACGAGTTCGGAAAGCGGTTTTGGGAATATCCTCTTCCCGGACCTTGAGTTGATGGTACCCGGATCGTAGATCTATCTTAGAGAAGTAACTAGCTCCTTGGAGCTAGTCAAATAGATCATCGATTCGTGGGAGTGGATAGCGATTTTTGACAGTGAGTTTGTTTAGCTCCCTGTAATCGATGCATATCCTAAAAGATCTATCCTTCTTTTTGACAAAGAGGACCGGAGCTCCCCATGGCGGGTAGCTGGGTCGGATGAATCCTTTGCCCAGGAGTTCGCTGAGTTGGCTAGACAATTCCTGCATCTCAGCAAGAGCTAGTTGGTATGGCGATTTAGCGAGGGGAGTTCCTCCTGGAACAAGATCAATTCGGAATTCAACATGTCTCTCTGGGGGTACTCCAGGAAGATCTTCAGGAAATACGTTTGGGAATTCACGTGCTACTGGAATGTCTCGAACGTTAACCTCTTCCTTGGTTTTATCCACTATATGCGCCAGGAACGTCAAATTGCTCTTTCGAAGATGCTTCTATGCCTGGACACACAAGATGAGGCAAAGGTCCGTGCTAGGTTTGTCTCCGTAAATAACTAGGGTTTCGTGATCGGGAAGGTGAAGGCGAACGGCCTTCTCGTGACACATAATTTCATCATGGTGGGGGCTTAACCAGTCCATGTCAACAATCACATCAAAACTCCTAATGGAAACAGGCATTAAGTCTATTCGGAAGACGTGTTGATTTAGAGTTAGGGTACATCCGATGTAGACTTCCCCAGTAGATTCAGTTGTCCCATTGGCCATTTCCACCGTAAAAGTTTCATTGAGCTTCTGGGGTTGTTGTTTTATTAAATGTTTAAACTTATTGCTCACAAAACTTTGCTCCGCTCCGGTGTCAAATAGGATGCATGCATAAGTGTGGTTTAGGGGAAACGTACCGGTAACAACAGTGGGATCCTGAATCGCTTCTCCCTGACCCATGGTCAGCACCCTTCCTGTTCCTCCATTTCCGGGATTGTTGTTGTTGGAATGTTGGGGCAATTTCGATGGAAATTCCTAGTCCTTCCACATCCATAGCAGGTGTGGCTAGGTCCTGCATTGTTGCCGCCAGTGTTGGTGATGTTGTTGTTGCGGTTATTGTTGTTGTTGTTTCCCTGTTGTTGGTTCTGAGGAGGGTAAGTCCTGCAGTACTTTGCCGTGTGCCCCTTCCGATTGCAACTGGTGCACTGCATCTCTCTGCATTCTCCATTGTGATGGAGACCGCACTTATTGCACTTGGGAAGATTACCGGAATAAGGTCTAGGAGCACTTGGAGCAGCTAAGGCTGGAGCATGTGGTGTGGATGGAACTTGAGTGGTTGCAGCATTAACTGCCACTGTTCGTTGCCTCTTGGATTATTCGGAGCCTTGACGTCCCTTCCTCTTTTTGTTCTTCCCCTTCTTGCTATCATTTTCCTTCTTAACTTCAGTCTCCACTGGCTTCTCACCATTCTTGTTGTTGTGGTCATACAGCTTCTTGGCCAATCTCTTGGCACTGTCGAAAGTTTCAGGATTTACAGCTATCACGTTTCCTTGGATCGGGGAGGTTAGTCCCCAGATGAACCGCTCGATCTTCTTACCCTCTGAGGTAATCATGCCAGGGCATAACAGAGACAGTTCGCTAAACCTTGATATGTAGGCATCAATATCAGCGTTCCGGACAGTGAGATTCCACAGCTCTTGTTCTATTTTATGAATTTCACCACGAGGGCAGTATTCGGCCATCAGCATATCTTTCATTTTTGCCCATGGCATGGAATTGGCTACGCGGAGTGTCATGGCTTCCACGTGTCCGTTCCACCAAGTGAGCGCTTGGTCAACAAAAGTGCATGCGGCAAACTTCACCTTCGTCTCCTCAGGACAATCGCATATCTCGAATACTGATTCCACCTTCTCGATCCATCGTTTTAGGGTGATCATCCCTCCAGTGCCGTTAAAGGTTCGTGGTTTGGCGTTGGTGAAGTCTTTGTAAGAACATGTTTTGGTGGGTCCTTGATTCATCTCGTTGTTCGAACTTCCGGCCCCTTGTCCGTTGACTCCTCCATTGTTCCCTTGGTGAATTTGTGCCATTGCTGCAGTGACCGCAACAGATACAGCTGCCTGGAATGCAGCTGAGTCAACTTCGGGTGGGGTCGGTCCAGGGTTTCCGCGAGTGGGTCGTTGAGGCATATTTCTGTCATGGAACAGAAAGATGTTGAGTGTCTGTGGTTTTTTTTGTGAGGTTGTGATCCTATAGACTAGGTGTGTGGCACAACTTAAGTACTTCTACAATCTAGTATACAATCATGGATACATAACACATAGCAGATTATAACGTCACAATAAAACATGTAAAATCTTTCATTACTATTACCCGCACTTTGATACATGAAAATTTTGCTCGAAAGAGCATACATAAGCGGTGCTAGTTTGACAGCATAACGGCTCTATGAGTAGTGTAGTCACTTAAACATAGAGTCGGGGTACATAACATAGATCCTAGTGACATAGTACTAAAAACGAGTATAACTAGTCCCTCGTACGGTAGAACCTATCTGGTAGGTAGTAGAGTAGGTCCTATTGTTGAGGATGACGATGACACTTAATCGTCGACGTGACGCACAAGAAGTTCAGCCAGTTCATCCGCCTCTTGGGTGATTCCCTCTACTTTTCGCTCGGCTCACGTAGCCCTCGCCTTGGCCATGATGAGTTGAAGCTTCAGGCTTATATATAACTGTCTCCTCGAGAGCGCGTAAGTAGTCTGTATCCACCCCTTGAAACATGCGGAAAGTTGACGGGGATTCCAACTGGTGAGGTTCACTACACGCCTCCTCTACGCCCTTTTCTTCATCTGGCTCCTGGTCCAACTCATCATAATCGAGATCAACCATCACGTAATCGTCTTGTTCCTCTTCAGGTCTAATGTCGTGTGCCTTTCCTTGATCTACCTCTAACTCATCCTTGACCCTCCCGTGTGCTACTAGGACTTGGTGAAACTGAATGCCCTGCTGCTCTCCTTCCATGAAGACTGGGAGGAGGTATACGAATAAACTATCATTACTCCTATGACCCTACAACTATTGCACATATTGAGTTGAGGTTCTCTTCTTGGTGATAAAGGGGTGTGTTTTTAGGTTCCCTAGCTATCACGAATTCCTCAGAACATGTGATAGTTGTACCTTGGAGGAAATGTAGTTGATCAGGCTACATCCACTCCTTGATACGACTAAGAACAGTCCTGACTTAACCAAGATACTAGCATTATCTTGTTTGGTTCGGTATTATGTTCTTTTTTTTCCTAATACAAGCAAGGATGTTTTATTGTTATGTTTTACTTGTTTTGTTCAGAGTTCTGTTTGTCCCTCTTTTTGGTTTATAGTTGCATATCAATGTGTGGTTAGATATGCTAGTTCACTATAAACAGAGCTCTGATACCAACCTGTCACACCCCCGAACCGAACAGCGGAAACGTCCGAGGCCTCTTGTGACTTATATTTAATACCATCACAATGATTATACATGAATCATAACATCATTCATCAACATGCATTGAAATAGTACAACTGATATAGTTTACATCTATTGCATTGTTTTAGTCATTCCAATTTCATAACATAAACCGTTCGATAGGAAATCTAAGCAAAACACCATGACATAACTTGGTACTTATTCTTCGGCTTACCTGTTACCTGAGAATACAAGTTATTTTGAAAACAGTCAACATATGAAATGTTGGTGAGTTCATAAGTAATGTTATGGAATAATGATTTTTGTGAAGATTGAAAACCCAGAAAATCCGATATTTTCTAAAAAGAGTATTTGTTTATAAAAAGTGTGAAGATCCATAAATATGCTTGTCGATTTGAAAACATGTATAATTGTTGAACTTTGTATACATCACATAGGTTAAAATGTTGAACTCCCCGGGAAAACCCGATGTTTTCCCAATACGTGAATTACATGACTTGTTTATTGTTATACCGATACGACGATTGTTTTTGATTACCCATGTGACATTGGATTGATTAAGGTTTGTGAGTTGTTACAATCACGCATTACTGAAAATGACTAGTTTATAACTACAAATTACGAACGATCCTTAAGGCGTCGTCCGTACTACTCACTTAATCCAACCACCCTGACTTCTCTTGATTTACGCCACGAATCTGTTTACTCGATTTCTCATAAGCCCAACAACCGAGGAGAAAGGAGGGTACGAAGCCCCCTTTTATTTGCATAAGTTATTCAAGGCTATCGGGAATGCGAAAGGCACTTGGCCCAACTCGCATTTGACTTGTCGACCTCACTAGCAGTACTAATGGACCATTAGGGCCCAATAGCATAATAGAGCTATTGAAAGTCCTTTTACATGAAAATAGGTCATAGAAGGCCCATTAACATGTAAGCGCGTTCCCTTCAAGCGCAAAGATCATGTTATTGGGCTAGCAAGGCCCAACAAGCACGATTTGAAACTTTCAAGCCCAAAGATTGAATGTTGACTCCTCGTAGTTATCGCGTGTTTATTGAAATCCTATGATTTATTGATTTTTGTTTTGTTATTGATTCGAGACCGAATCAATTCGTTTTGTAACGATATTGGGTGTGGAGAGTGTATTTGTTTTTATGTTTCGTCGGTAGTCATGGATCTTGTATTTTGTCTTAATGAACTAATTCGTTTAAAAGTAAGATTTTTACCTTTTCATAACCTTTCTTTTATAAAAATAGCACTTTTAGTCCTTTATATAAAAGAAGTTCATTTTAGTCCTTAAAACATTATTTTGACACTTTTGTATCATAAACTTGTAGAAAATACATTTTTAGCCCAAATTTATTTTGTAAATAGCTCTAGTCCTTCCTGAAGGATGTTTTCTCGGTTAAAACCCTCAATTTCGCAACTTTGACAGTTTTGGCTCAAAATAGAAATTTTTTACATTTTTGATCCTTTTTGAATTTGAAAATCATTTTTGACCATTGGAATAGTTTTGTTACACTTCAAATCCCCTGTTTTACAGAAAGTTGCAATTTCAGCCCCTCAAACTTAGAAATCTCGCATTTTGAAGCTTATTGGGCCGAAAAGCCCAAATTTTGGCCAATTAACTTCAAAATTTACATTTTATGCCCCTCAAAATGTTGTTGTTCAGAAAAATCATTATAGAAACTGTTTGGACCCCTTTGACCCTCCAGAAATTATAATTTGTCGGTTTGGACCCTAAGTTTTGTATTTTTGACATTTTATGCCCAAAAATGAGTTTTATGTTCAAGAGTGTTCATCCTAACCATATAAACTATTTTTCTTGACTTGATTAGTGTATAATAGTTTAAGTTATGTTTATTTCCTTCCTCATGTTTTAGATCTCAGTTTTTACACACTTTTTGGATAACATATTCATCACAAACACATGATATCACACACATACATGCATCAAATCACACATAGCATACATTTACACATAGATCTACACATTTACTTGTATTCTCCCCCCATAAAACTCATAAAAACCAAAAAGAAGGGGGTATGAAACTCACCTTGGGTGTGGTTTCGGTTTTGGAAGGAAAGATGAAGAAGAATTCGATCCTAGCAACCTTTCTTTGAGGATCTCGAACTTGGATGCTTCTAAAGTGAAAGATCATGATTTTGAATGAATTAAGAGGAGATTTTTGATGAAAAGGAGTAGCTAGATTATAGATTTAAGCACCAACTTAACTTGAATGATGATTTTATGGAAGAAATCCCTTGAACACCCCTTAGATCTCGAAAATTTGGAGAGAATGGAGAGAGAGTTTCTTTGAGAGAATTTTGAATGAATTGTGTGTGTGTGTGTTTGGTTTCGTCCGGGAGCAAGAAGAGAGAGGAGAGAAGAGAGGTTCTTGAATTGATTTGCATGAAAACATGAGATGGTGCATGGGAATCCTATGGACAAATATGAGGTGGCATAGGAAAGTCAACTCTCCTTCTTTGGTTGGGCTTGGGCCGAGATTTGGAGAGAAAAGGATGAGGATTGGGCCTTGTATGCTTAAGCCCATTTCATGGTTATGTTAACTGATGTTTGGCCCCAATTAATTATAAATATGATTTTTATGATCTATAAGGGCTAAATTTGGTTAATTATGGCCCAATATGGTCCATTTAAATATCTTATTTCATTATAGGCTCAATATGGCCCATAACATTAAAATAAATGAAAGTGGGTCCAATTAGAGTCCATTTAAGAGCTCTAAGCCCATGATATTCCAATTAGAAGCTTATTGGTCCATTGGGCCCAATAAGGAAGTCCTAGTCCAAAATGGACTTAAACAAGGACTTCTAAAGTTTCCAATTGTTTGTTGACTATTTGTAGTGCTTGTATGAAGTGTTTGATTGAAATTTTGTTGTCATAGAATAAGCATCAAGCATGCTTTCATGTTTTTGACTCATAGTTGTCATAAGTGTTGTAGTTACAAGGCACCAAAAATTTCTAGTTGTGACAATTTGTATCGTTGGATGCCGGTCAGTTTATGGCTAGTGTTTGAGTTGTACCAGACGGTTATTTGATATAAATGTGTGCAAGCTCAATTCTTATTCATCTGATTGTTATTCTCGATTTGTGATTGTTTGGTTACTAGTATTAGATCCAGATCCGGACCTAACAAAGTCAAAGTCAAAGTCAACGCTCCAATTCGACTCGACTCATTGAGTTTGTCCTTCAACTCGCCGAGATCTCAAGAATCATAAAATCATGTAATCGCGTTCCAACTCGTCGAGTTTTCCTCCAACTCGCCGAGTTCTTCCTTATCTCACAGCATCGCGATATCCCGAGTCGACTCGTCAAGTTTCTCCTACAACTCATCGATTCCTTCTTTTTCCAACAGAGTCAGGACACTTCCAATCAACTCCTCGAGTTCCCTTATGGACTCATCGAGCTCTTCAGTCTATCATCCTTCTTAATGCATTAAGCCCCTATTCTTCAAACAAAGGCCCTATCTTGTGGATCCAAGCTGGAAATACATCTTAGAGGGTAAAGTTTCCAACTTTACCCATTAAGAACCTCTCCCCAAGGCATAAACTCAAACCCTAACCCAAAATGGCTTAGATCCAACTCCAAAATCCATTAAAACTTCAAGATAGACCAAGAGGTCATAGATTTGGACTTTACAAACAATTTGGTTGTGTAAAGCTCCTGTCTCTACTCGCATGCATGACCTAATAGGGCTTAAAAGGCCAAAAAGATGGTCTAGTAGTTGCATAGGACTTCCATGGCCATAAAGTTGGCAACTTTATGCCATGAAGTCCCCTCAAGACCCTAGATCTGAAGGATTTTCCCAAGTGGGATGTCTAAATACCAAAAATTAATATTTTTGGACCAAAAAATGAAGCAAAACATCCTAAAACTAGATCTAAGCATGCCATAGACAATGTTGAAGCTTTATACCTCAGATGAACCAGAAATGAAGCTCAAATTTCGGATCTACTCTCCTCCCACATGTTCTTCCTCCTCCTTTAAGCTTCTCCTTCTTCAAACTCACCAAGAAAGGACAAGACTAGCTCATAATTAACAAAAATGGCTTAGGGTTTCGAGATTAGAGGTTTGGGTAGTGGAGGCTGGATATGAGGCCAACACCTTGGGGTTAAGGTATTTAAATAAGGTGCAAAACCCTGGAATTATGGTTTCATTTTTGCCACCCTACTCTTCGAGTTGAGGCTCCCCAACTCGTCGAGTAGGTTTCCAAAAATCCGCGGTCCAATTCATCTCTACTCAACGAGTTTAGGGCCTCCAACTCGTCGATTTTCTATAAAAAAAATGAATAATTATAAATTAAATACATACCAGGAACCAGGCGTTACAAATCTCCCCCGCTTATCTCAGACTTCGTCCCTGAAGTCTGTTGCGGCTGGAAATAGCTCTAGGTAGTGCTCCCTCATCTCATCTTCCGGCTCCCACGACCATTCCGAGCCTTAAGGTCCTGCCATTGTACCTTCACCAAATCTACCCTCTCGTTCCTCAGATCCTTCATATTCTTGTCGAGAATGGCTACTGGTCTCTCGATGTAGTTCAGCTTGTCATCCACTTGAATATCCTCTAAAGGCACAACTGCGGAGTCATCGACTAAGCAATTCCGTAGCTGGGAGACATGAAAAGTGCTAGGAGACATGTAGTTCAGGTTGTCATCCACCTGAATATCCTCTATAGGCCACCTTGCCCACCCGGGCTATAACCCAGAAAGGTCCAATATACCTGGGGCCCAGCTAGCCCCATTTTCTGAAGAGGATGACACCTTTCCAAGGTAACACCTTAAGAAGGACCATATTCCCAACCTGAAACTCCAAGTCCAATCAGCGTTTGTCGGCATAGCTCTTCTACCGACTCTGGGCCGTCTAAAGTCTACTTCGGACCTGTTGGATCTTCTCCGTCGTCTTGAGTACCACCTCGGTACTTCCCATGACCCTCTGACCAGCCTCACCCCATCATATTGGGGTCCTGCACTTTCTCCCATAAAGCATCTCGAAGGGAGGCCGGTTGATACTGGCGTGGTAGCTATTGTTATAGGAAAACTCTACCAAGGGAAGGTAGGTATCCTAGCTACCACTGAAATCTAGGAAGCATGCCCGCAGCATATCCCCAAAGTCGGAATGGTCCGCTCGCTCTGACTATCCGTCTGTGTAACAACCCGAAATTTCATATCACTTCTTGTAACTCAACTTGTAATCCAATTTGATCAACCAAACGTCGTTTCCAAATTCGTTCCCGATTTCGCCATTTTATTAAGTCATTAACTTGTATTGATCTAAAATGACTTAATGGGTGTCTTAATGCCATTAGGAATCATTTTAACACCCCATTATAGCTATCGGAATAATTCTAGAATCGACCATATCGGGTCACGACAATTTGGTCGGGTATGACCAAAAGCCCCACTTAACGCCGGTATCGGGTAGAATCCCGTCATGTCCAATTCCCGAGCACTATATAAGTGATTCAAAGCTTTCATTTGAAACTTCTGGCCATTTCT
Source organism: Lactuca serriola (assembly GCF_051521515.1). Taxonomy (NCBI): domain Eukaryota; kingdom Viridiplantae; phylum Streptophyta; class Magnoliopsida; order Asterales; family Asteraceae; genus Lactuca; species Lactuca serriola. The sequence goes on along the minus strand of NC_136412.1, from coordinate 187,235,986 downwards.
TCCATAAACATTTCCAACCTCTCTCCTCAAACTAGAATTAAAGGTCCAAATCTCAAGTTTAAGGCTTCAAATCTTTGAGGTAACTTCCCTAGCATGCTATACAACCTCTTTAGCGTCCAAATTAGAGTATAATCTATGGATTAGGACCATCATTATGTGTTTACGGCCCTAGAACTTCCCTAGCATGAGGGTTTTTGAGCCATTTAATCTATGGATTAGAATCACATGTGATTGTTTTAAGCAACAAAAACTAATTTTTTATGAGCATAGGAGAGTTTACGGCCATAGAACATGCTTCTAGGCCGTAAACTCCTAAAAGTATGTTAAATGGTGCTCTAAATTCATAACAAGGCTTGGAAAATTAACTAGAATCACATGTGATTGTTCTTTGTACCTAAAATGAATTGTTTTTGACCATAATAGAGTTTACGGCCGTAAACTCCAAGTTTAAGGCCATAAACTTCCTTTTAAATGGTATAAATCCAAACAAATTGTTCCAAGGCATTTTAGTAAGTCATTCCAACAATCCCCATGTCCATTCAAGCCATTAAACTCTCAAAATCACACCAACATGAGTTTACGGCCGTAAACTCATGTGTGTGTGTGTTGTGGCTGTAAACTCCCTAATATGTTTACTTTTGGAGAGTAAACACAAGTCCCAAGTCCTTAGTGCCATATTACATCCGAAGATGTCACCTGGGTCGCTCCAAACGCTCGTATTGAGGTGTTTAACCACGTTGGAGTGTAATGTTCCGTATAATTAGTGATTGTAAATCTAATTAGTATTATATGGACATTATTACATTTTACATAGGGACATCGCGAGTAAACAATCCCTGAACCAACGTCTAGTATCCAAAAAAAAACGACGCATTTCCGAGTCCGGTGAGTTCATACCCCTACCCCTTTTTCACTGTTTTTAGGGCGGAACACAAGCAAAGTACAAGGGTTTTCTTGTACTCAAAACTTATTTTCGTGTGTGTGTGTTTCACATTTCATATGATTTTAATACTGATATACACAACTGATAACCAGTAGAACATGCAGCTCACGTAAATATTTATTTGTGAAATGGGTTTTATAAACTGTTATGTTTAATATATTTCACAAATGGTTTTCCACATTTTATTAGTTAAAAGCATGACATTAGTACACATGAACAATATAATTTGTACACTGTATTGTCCTCGGTAACATTCCACATAGATACGCGAATGGAGGATTATCATATTATTACTCATAAATTTGTTATTCCTGTATGATTGGAGACACGTCCTCGGCGAACACTCCACAGAGATACGCAGGTGGAGGACTACACCCGTAACCAGAATCCCTGGGATTTAGAGAGTGTGACTTGAGTGTATTGATCTATACGGGGCTGACTACCCCACACCTGGCTGCTAGCTATAGCCGAACCGAAATGGTTCAAGGGTGACGAAAGTCATAAAGTTGTGGACTACTTATTGCCACAGGTTCAGTCCTTAGTATGGTTATGGAACTCGCAATTAGGATAACAGAGATTTACTTATAGTAATAATGAATAACTTATACATCTTTTACGTTGATAACCAACATTCAGGAAAGTATGGGACTTTCCTGGGAAACCTTGTACATAACCAGGTCTAACAGGAATACATCTTTTACATTGAAAACCAATATTTAGGAAAGCATGGGGCCATCCTGGGGATCATATACTTAACTAGAAAAGTGTAACAAAACAGATAACATTACATCTTTTACAAATGATAACTCACAATCACGAAAGTATGGGACTTTCCTGGGGATACATTGGAACTCAAATAGAACAGTTTAACAAACCGGATAATCAAACCATACATTTTTCACATGAGTAATGTGTTTTCAGTGTACAAACTTACTATATTTTGTAATTGTGAAACAACAATCAACTTTTAAGAAAATGTGGGATTTTCTTGGCGTGTGTTACATTTTTCAGAAACAGAAAGGAAGTATGAACATTTTCACCAAACAAAATTACTTATGAACTCACCAGCGTTATGCTGATTTTCAAAACTGCTTGTGTTCTCAGGTCAGCGTTAGAACAGGTACTTGAAGATCCTTTTGCCAGAAGACAGAGTTTTCAGAAGACTCGTTTCATTTTGTTCATATTTATATACTATGTATCACAACTGTGCAACTTTACTTTTGAAAACAATTGTAAAACTTTTATATGTAATGTAATGGTTGTTCTACTTTACTTACTATGTACATTGGATTTGATACTCAACGTGGAGTCAACCCCGGAAATGTTTCCGCCTTCGGTTTTCGGGGTGTGACAGATTGGTATCAGAGCCCTTGTTTATAGTGAATAAAGTATACCAAACCTTACATGGTATAAAACTATAAACACTAAAGGGCCTAAGTGCTCTGAAATAAAAGTATCTTCAAACTATAAGTATTTTCAAAAGTATAAAAGTATGCCGAATCGTTGAGATCCGTAACTATAAGTAGAACAAAACATAAGTAAATGGGTGTTGTGTACTGCGGTTAAACATGGGCAGTTATGTAGTCGTTTCTAGGATCAATATAGCCTGGCCAACTATATTCATTCGAGACACGGCCAACATGTGCTCGGGAGTGACTGTGGTATGCGGCATGCCTAAAACTTACCCTAAACACCACAAACATCGAGCTTGTGTCGTAGCGAATCATGAAATACTATGGGAGTATTTCTCGAATCAATTCTTTGAAGAAATCCTCGTTCACGTATAGACCCCCGATCGTTCCGTTAGCAATAGTTTACCTGCTTCAATAACTTTTTCCTGTTTTATCGCTTATTTGGAATAAATATCTATCATAACTCTGGATTCAATTCAGAGGACTTATCATCCTCTCTTTCTTGATCTTATTAGATCAAGATGCCTCCCTGAAAGAGACCCAACTCAAATACCAACAACCCTCCGCCACCACCTCCTCCTGAAATTGATCCCGTGTTATTTCAGACAGTTGTTACCGCCGCGGTGGCAGCTGCCATGTCCCAATTGAACACCGGTGGTTCCGGTGGTTCAGGAGGTGGTACTCAAGATCAAGAAGGCAATCAGGGACATCGAGGTTCCTATAAGGATTTCATGAAGGCAAAACCGACATCCTTTGATGGCACTGGAGGTGTCATTTCCCTATCCCGATGGTTCGAGAAAATCGAATCCATCTTCGAAATATGTGCCTGTGCTGAGTCTGATATGGTCAAATTTGCACCCTGTACCTTCAGTAATAAAGCCTTGACTTAGTGGAATAGCCGAGTCAAATCCTTAACCCTACCCGTAGCCAATGCCATGGGCTGGAACGCCATGAAAGAACTCCTCCTTGCCGAATATTGTCCCCGTGGTGAAATGCAGAAGCTAGAGCACGAGCTCTGGAACCTGATGATGAAAGGTTCCGACATTGCTGCATACACTTCTCGATTCGATGATCTTTCCCTTCTCTGCCCTGGTTTGGTCACTCCTGAAAGCAAAAAGATCGAGAGGTTTATTTGGGGGCTAACCAATCCGAAAAAAGGTCACGTCTTAGCTGCTCGCCCGGACACATATGATAGTGCTAAGACTTTATCCCAAGCCATAATCGACCATAGTGATGATGTCACGGAAGCCACCACTGCCCCTGAGTCGACTAAAAGCAGTGGTGAGAAAAGAAAATTCTGGAAGAAGAAGAAGGGTCAATCTTCCCAAGGCTCCTCCAAAAGACAACAAACAATAGCAGTTAATGCTGCTACTACCCCCGTTGTTGTTGCTTCTGTTGTGGGATCCACAGCTCCAACTCCTACCAGCTGGTATGTTGGTAATCTCCCCCTCTGTGAAAAGTGCAAGTATCACCACAACCCTGGCCCCTGCCGAGAACTATCCTGTACCAATTGTGGTAAGAAGGGGCACACGGTCCGATTTTGCAAGGCTCCAACTCAATCGGCCAATCAATCCTCTGGAACAGGCGTCGGTCAAGCCTGTTACAACTGTGGTGAAGCTGGACATTTTAAAAGAAACTGCCCCAAAAAGTATACTGCTGATAACACAGGAAGGGTCCTCGCCATGGGACGGGAGGAAGCGGTCGCTGATCCCACTGTTGTCTCGGGTACGTTCCTTCTCGACAACTCGTATGCTAATATTCTTTTCGATTCGGGTGCTGAGAGGAGTTTTATTAGTCATGCATTCAAACATAACCTAAAACATAATTCCCAACCTTTAACCGAAATATTTACCGTTGAGATGGCGAACGGAGAGAAGGAAAGTGCTAGTGAGGTATTCGTAGGTTGTACCCTTACCCTGAACGACCATTCGTTTCCTATCGATCTTATGCCAGTATCCATAAACAGCTTTGATGTCATCATTGGCATGGATTGGTTGAGTCCCAATCATGCAGATATCCTTTGTTTCAAAAATGCCATCCGTCTCAACCTTCCTTCGGGTCAAACTCTAGTAATCTATGGCGATAAACTCGATTCTAACCTTCGTATCATTTCCTGCATCAAAGCTCAGAAACTCCTGCGAAAGGAGTGTATCGCATTCTTGGCCCATGTAATCAACGAGAAACAGGAAGTTAAAGACATCGCGAGCATCCCTGAAGTCTGTAACTTTCCTGATGTGTTTCCCGAAGAGCTTCCAGGAATCCCTCCCGAGCGTCAGGTCAAGTTCCGTATTGACCTAATTCCTGGAGCTATTCCCGTAGCGAAGTCTCTGTATCGCTTAGCTCCAGCAGAGATGCAGGAGTTATCCAGTCAACTTAACGAGTTGCTTAGTAAAGGATTCATTAGACCGAGTTCCTCGCCCTGGGGAGCTCCGATTCTGTTTGTCAAGAAGAAAGATGGATCCTTTCGTATGTGTATCGATTATCGCGAGCTGAACAAATTGACTGTTAAAAATCGATATCCTCTTCCGCGAATAGATGACCTCTTCGATCAACTCCAGGGTGCCAGTTACTTCTCCAAGATAGACCTTCGATCGGGGTACCATCAGCTACGAGTTCATGAAAGTGATGTGTCCAAAACAGCTTTCAGGACTCGATATGGACACTACGAGTTCGTAGTGATGCCCTTTGGTCTAACCAACGCACCGGCAGTGTTCATGGACTTGATGAATCGGGTGTGTCGTCCTTATCTGGACAAGTTTGTTATTGTGTTCATTGATGACATACTTGTCTACTCCAGAAGCGAAGAAGATGACAACCAACACTTGAGGCTAGTGTTGGAGACCCTGCGATCCGAGAAGTTGTACACGAAATTTTCCAAATGCGAGTTCTGGATTCGGAAGGTAACTTTCCTCGGTCATGTGGTAAGCGAGGAGGGTATTCATGTAGATCCTTCCAAGATAAAGGCGATAGAGAATTGGTCAGCACCGAAGACACCCACAGAAATCCGGCAATTTTTGGGTCTCGTGGCTATTATCAGAGATTCATCCAGAACTTTTCCAGAATCGCCAAACCTCTAACCACTCTAACACATAAACGTGTACCCTTTTGTTGGAGTGATAAGCAAGAAACCGCATTCCAGACGCTGAAAAGAGCCTTGTGCAGCGCGCCTATTCTGTCCCTACCCGAGGGGACAGAGGATTTCGTTGTCTTCTGCGATGCGTCTAATCAAGGCTTAGGCTGTGTGCTTATGCAAAGGGGAAAAGTAATTGCCTATGCTTCTAGACAGTTGAAAGCACACGAGTTCAACTATACCACGCACGACTTGGAGCTAGGAGCAGTGGTCTTTGCGTTAAAGATTTGGAGACATTATCTCTACGGAACCAAGTGCATAATCTTCACTGATCACAAGAGCCTGCAACACATCTTCGATCAGAAAGACTTGAACATGAGGCAAAGACGATGGGTAGAACTACTCAATGATTATGAGTGTGAAATCCGTTACCATCCCGGCAAGGCCAATGTGGTAGCAGATGCCCTTAGTCGAAAGGAGAGTGCAGGCCGCAAGGTGAAGAACCAGACGATGACCATCCATTCCAATTTACCCATACAAATCCGAGAAGCTCAATTAGAAGCACTCAAACCCGAGAATGCGTCGACCGAAACCTTAAGAGGAATGGAAAAGAAACTTGAGATCAGAGGTGACGGAGTCCATTGTTTCATGGATCGGATCTGGATTCCCAAGTTCGGAGGATTCAGGGAGATAGTCATGGAGGAAGCGCACAGAACCAGATACTCTGTTCACCCGGGATCTGACAAGATGTACTTAGATCTCAAGAAACAATACTGGTGGCCAAGCATGAAGGTTGAGATAGCTACGTTCGTGGGCAAATGTCTGACTTGCGCCAAGGTAAAAGTTGAGCACCAGAAAACCTCGAATCTGGTCCAGCAACCTGAGATACCTGAATGGAAGTAGGAGATGATCACCATGGATTTCATCACCAAACTACCCAAGTGCTCGAGTGGGTATGATACCATTTGGGTGATTATCGATCGTTTGACAAAGTCAGCTCACTTCGTCCCAATCAAAGAATCATACAAGATGGAAAGACTCGCACGGATTTACGTCCAAGAGGTAGTTCGACTGCACGGTGTACCTGCGTCCATTATCTCTGATCGAGATAGCAGGTTTACCTCCCGATTTTGGCAGTCTCTCCAGAAAGCTCTTGGAACCAAACTAGATATGAGCACGGCGTATCATCCTCAGACAGATGGACAGAGTGAGAGAACAATCCAGACTCTGGAAGACATGCTTAGGGCATGTGTCATTGACTTTGGAAAGTCGTGGGACACACATCTACCTTTGATCGAATTCTCGTACAACAACAGTTATCACACCAGCATTAGGGCTTCCCCGTTCGAAGCCCTATACGGTCGTAAGTGCAGATCCCCTCTGTGCTGGGCTGAGGTGGGGGATACACAGCTAGCCAAGAGTCGATTCCCCGACAGTGCTCTCACTGGTCCTGAGATCATCCGTGAAACCACCGAGAAGATCATCCAAATACGAGAACGACTGAAAGCTTCACGTGATCGCCAGAAGAGTTACGCTGATAATTGTCGGAAACCACTGGAATTCCAGGTTGGAGATCGTGTTCTGTTGAAGGTCTCACCCTGGAAAGGCACTGTATGCTTTGGTAAGCATGGGAAACTTAATCCGAGGTACATTGGACCTTTTGAGATCCTTGCCAGGATTGGTCCGGTAGCCTATAAACTTCGTTTACCTCACGAGCTCAGTAACATCTATCCTGTCTTCCATGTTTCAAATCTCAAGAAGTGTCTATCTGATGAAACCCTAGTGATTCTGTTAGACGAGATCGAGATCGATGAAAACCTCAACTTCGTGGAGGAACCGATCGAAATCATGGATCGAGAAGTCAAACGTACAAAACAAAGTCGCATCCCGTTAGTGAAGGTTTGCTAGAATGCCAAGCAGGGACCGGAGTTCACTTGGGAACGAGAAGACTCGATGAAACAGAAATATCCACAACTCTTTCTAAATCCATGATTTGTATTTGTCTTGTATCTTGTCTTGAATTTTGGGACGAAATTCCCTCTAACGGGGGGATAATGTAACAACCCGAAATTTCATATCACTTCTTGTAACTCAACTTGTAATCCAATTTGATCAACCAAATGTCGTTTCCAAATTCGTTCCCGATTTCGCCATTTTATTAAGTCATTAACTTGTATTGATCTAAAATTCGTTCCCGAATCCACTCCAAAACTGGAGTCACTATTGTCATCCTCAGGCAGATGTCTCCGATCGGGGCCGTGAATGCCTTGCGGCTAAGTGCATTGGCCACAAGTTCCCCGGGTGGTAGAGGATCTCACAATCATAATCCTTCACTACATCCAACCACCGTCATTGCCTCATGTTCAAATTTGGTTGCTCCATCAAGTACCTCAAGCTCTTGTGATCCATGTAAATGGTACGATGGACCCCATAAAGGTAGTGTCGCCAAATCTTGAGGGAGAAAACAAATGCCCCCAACTCCAGGTTCTGGTTCGGGTAATTCGCCTCGTGAGGCTTCAACTACCTCAAGGCGTAAGCGATGACATGCCCTCTCTGCATCAAATAGATATGTCACAATACACTACGAAATCCTCAATGCCCTCTGGCAGGGCTAAGATCGACGCCTCACACAACCTCTGCCTCAAAGTCTTGAATGCTGCTTGTTGCTCATGCCCCCAGCGGAATGTCACCGACTTCTTGGTCACTCGGGTCAGTGGAACAACAATCTTGGAGAAATCCTAGATGAATCTCTAATAGTAACCTGCCAGACAAAGAAAACTATGAATCTCGGATGGAGACCTCAGAACTTCCTATCTCATCATGACCTCTATCTTGGCCGGATCAACCAGTATATCGTTTTGGTTAACAAGGTGTCCTAGAAACTGCACCTCGTGCAACCAAAACTCACACTTGGAGAACTTTGCGAAAAGTGTCTCCCTCCTCAATGTCTCCAGCACCCCCCTCAGGTGCTCCTCGTGCTGCTCATGCGTCTTGGAGTATACCAATATGTCATCAATAAAGACTATCATAGACCGATCCAACATCGGTCTACATATACGATTCATGAGGTCCATGAACACGGAAGGAGCATTGGTGAGCCCAAATGGTATCACCACGAACTCATAGTGGCCATAGCGAGTCCGAAAAGCAGTTATGTACATCCTCATCTATAAATCTCATCTGGTGACAGCCTGAATGCAAATCGATCTTGGAAAACCAAGATGCACCCTGTAGCTGGTCAAATAGATCATCAATCCTCGAGAGGGGATAACGGTTCTTCACCTTTACCTTATTCAACTCCCAGTAGTCTATACACATCCGATGAGACTCGTCCTTCTTCTTCACGAATAGAATCGGGGCTCCCTATGGTGAACTGCTCGGTCTAATAAATCCCTTGTCTAACAGCTCATGCAGCTATGTAGACAACTCCTGCATCTCGGGAGGAGCCAACCGATACGGTACCTTAGCTATCAGAGTCGCACCAGGAACCAGGTCAATCCTAAACTCTACATGCCTCTCCGAAGGTATCCCAGGCAAATCCTCTGGGAAAACGTCCGGATACTCCCGCACAACTGGCACATCATCCATGACCGCCTTACCCTTCTTTCGGGTATCCAAAACATAGGTGAAAAAACCTGCACATCCTTGATGAAGGTAGCGTCCGACTCTCGCTGCAGAACACATAACCAGTCCACTCTACAGTCTCTCACCCTGAATCACCAGCTCTCCCTTACTTGGGGTCCTGACCCAAACCAACTGCTGCTCACAGTCGATCACCGCCCCATTAGGGTTCAACCAACCCATGCTTATGATGACCTTGTTCCCACTCAATGGAATGGGAACCAAATCCATGAGATAACGCTCGTCATACATCCTCAGGACACAATCTCTATAAACCTCTGATGCTCGAATAGATCGATTGTCCAAAATCTTGACCTCCAAAGGACAATCCAACATACTCGTAGACTCGGCAAACCACTTGTTGAGTGCAAGAGATACGAATTATCGGGTAGCCCCGAGTCGAAAATACCATCACTAGGATACCATTCACATGGAACGATCCCGCCACCACATCTGTTGCAACACGTGCCTCCTCGGCTATCAACTGGAAGGCTCGGCTCCTTACCACAGGAGCATTTGACTTACCCTGGCGGCCATCTGTGATTTGCAAGGTCGCTGGAGCTGGCGCCGCTAATGGCGCTCCTGATACCAATCACAAGCAGTTGGTCTTTTTATGGCCCCGCTGATTGCAATGGAAGCATATCAGGTCTGATGTTTGAATGGTGGGGGTAGGGGTAGTACAATCCTTGCTAAAGTTCCCAGTCTTGCCGCACTTATAGTAGCTCGATCCCCTAGCTCTACAAACTCCATCGTGGCTTGCCGTATTTCCCACAGCGGCTCCGGCCCTTCGACCCCGAGTCGAATCCCTTGGGTTTCTTTGACAAAACCCCAGTCGTCTGCCCAGCCTCTGCCTTCCTCTTCGGAATGTGATCTATATCAATCTCCCTCTCCCGTGCCCTAGCTATCATATCATCCAAACTCGGGCACGCCAAATAACTGACATAATTCCGAATGTCAGCCCTCAACATATCATGATACCGAGTTTTCTTCATATCCTCATCACCCGCGTACTGGGGCACCAACAAGGCCCTCTCCCTAAACTTGGCGGTAATCTCTGCCACCATCTCCGTAGTCTGTCTCATATCCAAAAACTCCCTGGCCATCTACTGAATCTCCACAACTGGCGCAAACTTCTCCCGAAACATGGACACAAAATCCGACCATGTCATGTCCTCAATGGCTGGGGCTCCCAAAGTATCATCGACTGCCTCCCACACGTCTCTAGCCCGCTCTCTAAAACAACCCATAATGAATCTGGCCATCGACCCCTCAGGGTAGAAGCTCGTCAACTGTGCAGACTCAATGTCTGTAATCCATCATATAGCCATTATGGGGTCCTTATCCCCACAGAAGTCTTATGCTTCACATCCCTTGAAATCCTTGAAAGAGAGCGTGCGAGTCCCTGACTGACCAGTTGCCATGTTACTCCTGAATTCCCTAAGGCAATCCTCCATCTGCTTAATGATACCCTCCTTGACCGACCCGAAAATCACCGAGGTCACCTCAAGGATGCCTCTCGTAATCTTGGATGCAATGAACTCGCATAACCCATCATCGACTGGCTCGGAAAGCATACCCAAACCTGACCTAGGCCCTGAACCTCCCGCTCTGTGACGTGTCATCACCATTCTGAAACAAACCACACAATCCTCAGAGTCATACATAATATCGAGAGATCTAACACACACTACAAGTTCCCTGGTTTAATCTTAGTTCTCCTTGAACCGAGTACGGATCCTCTGCTTTCAATAGTGTGGGCCCAAACTACCTTCCACATCAATCCGTACTTTCCTCAAGGATTGCATTGACTTCATCAAGTCCCTTTTCACTATTACTGCTCTCCATACTAATCTTATCCTAGGCTTTACCTAGGGTAATCTCCGACCCACTATCCGTCATCGGTTGCATAAGAAGTCCCTGCTATCTCTCCCTAACTAGCTCGCGAATACCATTATATATTACTAAGACCAGATAATTCTTCGAATGAGAGATCTCTCCCTATAACGATTAGACTCACACGAGAGTTGTGAAATAGGGTTAAACCTAACCTTCTAAAATTATTTAGTCCTCGTAATATGTTACTTAACATATTCGTTTACTAGTTAGTTAAAGATAATTAGAACTCCTAAAAGCACAAAGCAAGCAGTATTCGAGCATTGAGTAACCAAAACCAAGATATCCTAATCAGGCCATCATATCACTGACTAATCAGTACTAGCATGCAGTTTAATAAGCACATACAACAGGCATATAAGGCATCTTCCTAGATCCTTATCCCTAATCTAACATGCAATTATCATACACATACAGTAGGCATATAAGGAATCCTTCCTAGATCCTTAGCCCTATTCTAGCATGCAATTCTCATAATCATATCACATATCATAGCAAACATGTATGGTATCTTGGGGAAACTTACTTGAGCTCCGCTGATTGCACGCATCACACTCCTTGTTCTTTCTCAAAAAACCCTTAATTTTAAATTTTAGAAAATTTATTTTTCTTGTAAAAACCTTTCAAACCCTTGATTTGAGTTCAGACATACCCGAGAGTGTGCCCGAATCCCTCAAACCAAGGCTCTGATACCAACTTGTAACATCCCAAAATTCAAGACCAAAAAAAATATTTTTTTAATTAAGTAAGTATAAAACCAGTAGTCTAAAAAAACATCCATAATGTCACCCCATTTCAAAACAAATATGTCAATAATCAAAACATGTCATGAAAAAACAACATCAAAGTATAACTCCCGAAGATCTCATGTGCGGAAATCATGGTGTAAGACGCTGAAATCATGCCAGCTCCTTTCCTTTTGAAGAAAAAGTACCTGAAACCAAAATTGAAAACCGTAAGCACAAAGCTTAGTGTGTTCCCCCATCATACCACATAATCACATACTACCAGGCATATTTGGGTGCCCAACCTACCCTGTCAAGCATATTTGGGTGCTCGACCTACCCTGTCTGGCATATCTGGGTGCCCGACCTAACCTACGATATGTTTCAACCGGTTACGGGGACTATTTAACCCCTACCACTTCCACATAATAACATAGCATAAACATATTTTTAGGCATATCTGGGTGCCCGACCTACCCTCCGGTTTATTTCAACCGGTTACGAGGACTATTTCACCCCTACCACTACCACATAATAGCATAGCATAAACATACTCAACAGATAGTGGCATACCAGATAATTATTACAAAGACGATAATCTTTACTATAAACAACTACTAGTGGGTTGGCATTGGTGCCTTCGACCCACTCATACAGGGAAGGTAACTCACCTTGAATACTAGAAGTAGTTGAAAATCCTCAGCTCCGAATGTCAACCCAACTCAAGCTGCTAAACATAAAATATTTCCTTAATTACCCTTTCATACTCATTACCCCTTGCGGGTCGACTTGGTCAATTTAAAAGTCAAAGTCAACGCTCTGAGTCGACTCGACTCGTCGAGTTTGTCCTTCAACTCGCCGAGTTCTCAAGAGTCATAAAATCATGGAATCACTATCCAACTCGTTGATTTTTCCTCAAACTCTCTGAGTTCCTCCTTATCTCGCAGAATTGCGATATCCCAAGTCGACACGTCAAGTTTCTCTTACAACTCGTCGAGTCCTTCTTTTTCCAACAGATTCGGGACACTTCCAATCAAATTGTCGAGTTCCCTTATGGACTCGTTGAGTTCTTCAGTCTGTCATCCTTCTTAATGCATTAAGTCCATACTCTTCAAACCAATGCACTATCTTTTGGATCCAAGATGGAAATACGTCTAGGAGGGTAAAGTTTCCAACTTTACCCATTAAGAACCTCTCCCCAAGGCATAAACTCAAACCCTAACCCAAAATGGCTTAGATCTAACTCCAAAAGCCATTAAAACTTCAAGATAGACCATGAGGTCATAGATATGCACTTTAGGGACAATTTGGTCACATAAGCTCCCATCTTTACTCGCATGCATGACCTACTAGGTCTTAAAAGGCCAAAAAAATGGTCTAGAAGTTGCATGGGACTTCCATGGCCATAAAGTTGGTACCTTTATGCCATGAAGTCCCCTCAAGATCCTAGATCTGAAGGGTTTGCCCAAGTGGGATGTCCAAATCCCAATCACCAATATCTTTGGACAAAAACATGAAGCAAAACATCCTAAAACTAGATCTAAGCATGCTATAGACAAGGTTTAAGCTTTATACCTTAGATGAACCAGAAATGAAGCTCAACTTCTGGATCTACTCTCCTCCCATACGTTGTTGCTCCTCCTTCAATATTTTCTTTCTTCAAACTCACCAAGAAAGCACAATATTAGCTCACAATTACCAAAAATGGCTTATGGTTTCGAGATTAGAGTTTTGGGCAGTGGAGGCTGGAGATGAGTCCAACACCTTGGTATATGCCAATGTTGAAACATCAAGTCTTAAACAATCAACAAGACTAAAAACCAAACCCATGATATATGCCAATGTTTCCATAGTAGAAATGAAGTGTGTGAACCACATATATTCACTAAACGAGAGTGGACAATAATGATGGAATACGAATTAGCAACCCTATTACGAAATCAAATATGAGAATTAGTTCCAAAGTCATGTGATGTAAATCAATTTTCATGAAAGTGACTATACAAGGTTAAACACAGACCAATCTATAAATAGGTATAAAGCATGCATGATGACATGTGGATTCTAATACCAGTATGATCTTGACTATAAAGACGCCTCCTCTCGTTTAGCTAATTTAACCACAAGTTGTGTACCATTAGCTATGATAATGGGAATATAATAAGAATGAGGGTGAGTGGAACCACCTTGTATGATTTTTTTTCAAAATATTCCTCATCATGTGTTCATCCTATGGGTGTCCCTGAAATATATTCTAAAAACATCATTAATTATGATGCTAGAGCCTAATCAAAACCTAATTTGCGGTTTCTATCACCTTTTTACTCATTATGTCAACTGGATTTTCTTCTAATTTTCCTACCCGTCTCTTGTATAGCATGAGATTATTGCCTCAATAATTCTAAGCAATGCTCACGACAAGTAGATCAACATCATCTCCATCCTCAAACGGGTCTAAAAAGGTAACACCAATTGGTTATTTATTTGTCTCTTATTTATTGTGGGTGTCATCTACCATTATATGGATTGAATAAAATAATATGATCTTCAAGAATAAGAGAAAACCATATGAAACATTGGTCATTTCTATTATCAATGATGTTCGTTGAAGACTCTTGAGCCTTAATTCAAGCCCTCCCCAAATGTTTCTATGGCCAAGATTCTTTAGAGGTTCCTAATGTAGAATACACATATCTTCACAAAACACCCCCCTTGACTCTTATCTAAAGGTTTGTTTCTTCCGTTATCTTTATGGGTGGTCTATATTTTTTTGTTTTTATGTTTTTATGACTATGTATTGGGGATTAAAGCTTGTTCCTTTCTCATTTTTTTTTTTAATGTTCTAGTTTCCATAAACGGGAAGTCCCTAGCCTATAATTGTTTTTATTTTTTCAATTAATAAAATATTAATGGAGGTGCCACCCTCCTTTACCAAAAAAACTGATGCATCATCAAAATAATCCATTGATTTTGTTAAGGAATTTTGGAATGCTGGAATGCAATCCAATTGTTAATTGATGGATGTAAATGTCAAATTTTTTCTAGATATAGGTAGGATACTAGAAGAACTAATGATATAACTTTTGTTGTTGAAGTGCTAAGTTGATACATGTAGAATCCAAGAAAACATTACCTTGTTGCATTCATATAATGCTAAGATATGTGAAAACAATACTTATCTTTGTCATTATGTATACGATGGAGTCTAAGTGAAAAATTTTAGGGTATTTTGATGATGACTATGCATGTGACATGGACGCCTATCGATCAACAACATATTACATCTTCACTTTTGGGTCTAGCATCATATCTTGGTGTAACAAATGACAATCTATGGTGTCCCTATCTAGATTTGAATTGGAATACCAAGCTATACTTATAACAAATCAAGAAAATTTATGGCTAGTATAGTTGTTAAAGGACTTGAAACAAGAAGTAAGTTATAGTGGATCACCGTTTTATGACAATCTTTCATCTATCTAACTTATCGAAAACCCTAAATTCCATACTCGAGGAAAATAAGTATTTGAGATTTGGTGTTCGTAAATCTAAACACCTTGTTTAGTTGGGGCCGATCGTCGACCATTAGAGTTGTTGGTGGCATATCTGGACACGCCATGATCAGGCAGTGACAGTGTTAGAGGAACCAAGGAGAGAAAAAGGGGTTTTAGGTAAAACCTAACGAAGAAAAATCATTGAAAACTCTGATACCATGTTGAATGATATATCTCATTAACCCTACTAAATGATTAGACAAAGAATATATATATATATATATATATATATATATATATATATATATATATATATATATATATATATATATAGATGGTCTACACTAGACTATACAAGTGCGCTAAGAGTAAAAGTTGGCTATGGAGTAACAATTTTCTTATATATGTAGAACCTCAGGGTAATTTTGGTTTTTCCTGAAAATTATAGTTGTCTTGTAATACGTATCAACCAAACGTGATCATTTTGGTGAACATCTCATATACTATTATACGTGTCATCTTTTTGAACCTTTTTGTTTATGTGCAACTTTGCATCCGTCGAGGGCCTATGATCAATACGTACATAAGGTGGCATGTTTGCTAGGCCCAGGACTAAGAACTTAAGGCAGACATGCACGAAAAGATCAGTTTCAGACTAGACCCGAAAAAAGACCGAGACCGAATCTTTTTAAAACGAGACCTGCCCGAAAAATAAACTGGATCGTTCTGAGACCGGCCCAATAAAGACCAGACTGTTCCAAAACGGATACCAGACCGGTTCGACGCCGGTCCCGATAAAGATCGGACTGTTCCAAAACCGATACCAGACCGGTTCAACACCGACCTGAGACAAGTTTAAAAATTGTTGCCAAAGTTTATAAACATCTCATTTTTTGTTGAATTAGATAAATTTTAGTCACATTATCTAACTTTTTTCATTTTTTTTTCTTTTATTAAAGTGAAGTGTATCATCTTTAATAAATCTTAATTCATCATTTTTGTGCTAATCACATGTTTGTTAATGGAAAAACTTGAAATTAAAAAAAAAAAAACAAAAAACCAAAACCAAAACCGAACCGAAAAACACACAAGGAAAGACCGTGAGACGGTTCTAAAAGAAGACCGGACCTCCAAGATCAACCACTAAAGGCCGGACCGTTTCAATACGGACTCAAGACCGGTTTAAAGCCACCAATATGCATCTCTAACTCTAACTTAAAGAGTACAACAGCCCTCATAAATGGGGTCAAGCAAATTGGGGCCTATGGAGTTCAATAAGGCAGTCATACAACTTTTCCACATGGAGACACCCTAATTAATGAGTAGGGCTTTAGCCATTAATCCATTGTTGGGACTTGGAAGTGAAAGATGCGGAAGCCATAACTGATCGAATCAATGAGTTTAGGAGTTTGATTAACTACTTTGATACCATTGGTTAGGTCCAATATGGACAATACATGTTAGTTTGTAAAGAATTACTACATTGCTTGTGGAATGTAAATAAAAACTTTATAAGCATATTTTGATGTGTTCCATTGTAGGTCATACTTATTAATCAGATTTATAATAACTATCACTACTACGAAATAAGAACTGTTAATTCTTGCAATTGAATTCCAATCACTTTAAGTAAATATAGATTTTAAGCTTTCTTGAAATGGGTGTTGATCACATGTTTGTTCATGATTTGGTAAATTTAGTTTTCATCTTATTTTCTTCTTTGATTCGACTTAAACTGCATTTTTTTAGTTTGATGACTAGAAGATGATTGTGGTGGTGTAGGAGGATGGGGTTTAGATTTTTTTAATTATTAAATGTGTGTTTGATATTACTTGTAAAAACTTTAAAATACATTAGAGCATTGTAAATATAATTGTTTATTGTAATAGCTTTAGACATGCACATTTCGTATTATTAATTATATACTGTGCATTTTAATTCCAATAAAAGAAGTTCAAATAATTTTTTCTAAACAAAATGACTCCTACAAATACATCCACACAACATTTACAATTTGGAACATTACACAAAAGCGAATTACAAATTTTGCTTTTTTCAAGGATATATATATATATATATATATATATATATATATATATATATATATATATATATATATATATATATATATATATATATATATATATATATATATATATGTTTACTATATTATTAAACATATTGCCTCTTTCTTGAAAATTAAGAGATACAAATATATAAATACAATGTACAACTAGCTAAAACATACTTCTTTTTAAAACAACAATTCTATCAAACTAATGTACTTTCCATTTTTATTCCCTTAATCTCGGCCACTCTGTTAATTTTCCTCACATTTAAGGTTCACATACTTATACATATATGTTCTTCACCAAAAAGCCTAAATCCCTCATCCACGGCTCTTTCTGTAAAATTCAAAACATCTAAATCCATTTAACACTTCTGCCGCCATGCTCCGCCATTTGTATTGCCTCATTATTGATATATTGTAATCACTCATATATTTCTTCGTCTATCTCTCTATTTCTAAACACATTTCATCGCAAGTGATGGCGATTAGATCTCGAGTTCAAACCTTCTCTCACCATAGATTTCTCTCGATATGTGTATCATCCTTTTTTTTTCTTTTCATTTTCCATTATGATGTTTTTTGGTTATCACTTCTTTGTGTTTTGTTTCAAACAAAAGAGGGAAATAGGTAATCAACTATTTTAAGCGCATGATCGCTTTCTACAGTTGTTACGATCCCGTGACCAACTACGAGTTCATCTCTCTGCTCTATGTTGGGGCAATTCCTAGTTAAAAGTATTTCACTTCTCTGTTTATGATATCTTAACCATATAATTTCCTTTTGAAAGTGCATCTACAACCCTCTATTGATATTTCACTTCTCTGGCTAAAAGTATTTCACCACTAAAGCCACATGCTTCCAGTAAAAAGTGCAAAATTAATGATATTAGGGCTTTTCAATGAACACGAACGATATTGGGGTTTCCTATTTTTAGGGTTTTTCAATCATTAATCCTGTCCCTAATTACCTAGAAATGAAATCTAACAAAGACCTACCTTGAAGTAAGATTTGACATCGATTCTCTCCATTTTGATTTTATTTTTCGAGCATTTAATCCTTTTTATAAAACTCAATCTTTTACGTTTTGAATGTTGTTCAAGAAACAGGGATGGAGGTGAGTCAAAGGAGTTGTTGTTCAAGAAACATCGATTCTCTCCATGTTGTTCCGATACTTATGCAGAGGCTATGGTGGAATGCAATTTCATGTGACTTTGTGATTAAAAGGAAGTACTAATATTTTTAATCTTCTTAGGCTAAAAAAGGAGTTGTTGTAGCAATAACTCAATTTGCAGTAAAGTTGTTGCTACAAACAAGGCTGCTAAATGGAAGGCTAAGGGGCTTAGAGATGTGCTTCACTAAACTCATTTAATGGGGAGGGGGGATTCTAATAATTACCCTTGTTAGTCAATGTTTTGTAGTCATTTTTAACTTGCAAATGTTGGTTGGTTAGCCTCTATTGTAATTACAACATGTTACGTAAGTTGTATAATATGTTTATCTCTCAAAAGATGTAAATATTTTCTATACTTGATATTTTTTACCTTCATATGATGTAATAAGTTGTTGGTTAGTGTTTGTTGTAATTACAATATGTTTTTCACTTGGATATGGAAGTTTCTATAGTTTATACTTTCAAATTTTCTTTAAATCCTTATAATTTGTATTGTTATTGTAATCGATGATCGTTAATAGAAGGAAAATTGTGAAACTTGCGGGAGAGAATTGAGCTTCCTTTTATTTTGTAGAGTAAAGAAGCGATCACTCTTCTTAACACCAAGTGTTGTGGGACGTACATCATCTTTATAGATGAGATAAATCATCAGCGTTATGTATATATTATGTATATCCAGCAATGTGGGATGGTCATTGATGTGTGTAAAACAACTTAGTTTTAAACCTATTTTTAATTATAAAAGGAACACACAAAGGCAGTGGACCTATCAATTGTAGTATAGCTAAATAAGTAGGGTATCGAACACAGGGAACGGTAAATTAAAACTAAAAACTAATTTTATCTAAATTAATTAATAAATAGGGGTTTTCTCTAGTTTTTCAAGACTAGAAACTTACTAACTATCACTTAATCTAAAAGCTAGAAAAGCAAAGAATTAACTAGATTCAATAATAGGCAGGACTTCTGTTTAGTTCAACTCAATTGATCCTATGGTTGATATTATGGTAATTATGCAATGGATTAATTCTTCTATTGGTTACCGATTCAAGTGATTAGATTCACATTCGTTGCACTAACCCTTAGAGAACAAACTAACTCAAACAGTGATCAGTTGTCTAATCTAATTTAATTCACTAGATTATTTATTCGGGTTAACATAGACTTGTAATAGCTAACTAATTTGGTCCTTTAGTTAACTTCTTGTTGATGGTCATCACACAAGCTCATACATGAATTTACCTATTTTTCTTATTAATTCGAGTTTCATGTTCATTAATCCTAGTCATATGATGAAGTGGTCACATAAACATATGAGGTTGACAATTAAAAGATGTTCATACTATTTTATTGTCTTCCTATTAATAGAAAAATAGTTATCATTCACACACAAGGTTCTTTAACAAGCTAAAATCAACAAAATCACCAACATTGAATTAATCCTACCATAAATCAAACCATAGTATCAATATTGTATCCCCAAACAAAAGTTTAAGAGTTTTAGCTCATGATTGAGGTAATTAACAGCAACAAAACGAATTCTATTTGTCTAGCCATAATGGAAAACAAAAGATGAAGTAGAATGATGAGAATTTGCCTCAAATCTCCTTCGGAATTGGATTCTAGGTTGTATCTTCGTTCTCTAGGGTTCTTTTGGCTCTTCAATCGCAGCTAATCTCTCCATAAGGGTTCTAGAATGTCGAATGTCGATCTGAGAAGTTATCTTTATAGATGCGAAACGACTCTTCGAGTCCATTGCCGACTCGCCGAGTCCATCTCTTAATTCCCGTACACGATAAGTTCTGGAGTCTTTATCTTCTCGAATCTTCGATCAGACTCGCCGAGTAGTCGTCCCTACTCGC
The DNA here is from genome assembly GCF_051521515.1 of Lactuca serriola. Taxonomy (NCBI): domain Eukaryota; kingdom Viridiplantae; phylum Streptophyta; class Magnoliopsida; order Asterales; family Asteraceae; genus Lactuca; species Lactuca serriola. The sequence continues at coordinate 187,215,724 of NC_136412.1, read as the reverse complement.
CGAGTAGGTGTTGTTTTTGGTGGTTTTCTTCTTTGTTCAATTCCCGAGCTCCCAACCGCTTCTCCTGCTTCCTTTTGCTTCCGAGCTTCACTTTTGGACTGAAAACACAATTCAAGCATTATTAAGTACCTTTTGTCCATGATATGCGATAAATTAGCTAATAAATGATAAAAATCTATACTTATTATGAGGCTAAATATGCAAATATCAAAATACCCCACACTTGACTTTTGCTTGCCTCCAAGCAAAACTGAATTTTAGCACATTAGAATCACATATGACAACTCCAATCTAACCCAGGCATTATGTCAAGACCGCAACGCATGCATTTGTGTCTAAAAATTTTCCTAATAACCCCCTACTCCAAATACTCACAATCCTCATAAACATTCGCCCGCTTATCCCGAAAAATGCTCATTTTATGCATCCCTCCGAATCCATCCGCAAAAAACCTCCTACCCTCAAGGTATTTTTGGTTGAGAAACCCAAGCATACATAATCTAGAATTAAAATTTATGATACCACATTGGTGCGCTTTGGAATTCTTCACTTCTTTGGCATTTAATCTTTGATTTCCTTGAATTCACCACCTTGTTGTTTGATTTTTGGTATCTTCAATTTTTGAACTCTTGGAATTTTGATTTTTTGATCTTCACTTTAGTTGCTCCAAAATTCTTCAAACTTTTCTTCCAATTCTCTCTTTTTTTTTAACATGTACCTCACTTTTTCACTCAAAACCCTACATGCTTAAGCAGGGGCGCTCAACTTCAACCTTTATTGGCTAACGATAATAATTTTCCTGGATACATCTCTGGTACACGATGCTAAACATATTGCATCCTTCGGGCTAAGCAAGGTCGTGTTTTTGTCCCATAATTTCACTAGAATAAGGAAGCCACAAATGTACTAGAACGTATATAGGCTCAACTAAACATTTGGGTTTTCATGTAATCGTCAACACAACTCTAACATGGAATCCTAATTACTTTTTACCAAAATTTCCTAAATTAATCCCTAAGTCACATTTTTGGTATGCAGCAATTTTAAAAATTAACCTAAATTAGGACATTAGGATTCTACATTTACGAAGACGACATCAACCCCCTACCCCACACTTAATTTATGCAATGTCCTCATTGCATGTTATGCATGAAATATGAAAACATGAAATATAGAGAGAATTAGAACCAAGTCCCCTGGGGTAGCAGTCGCTAGGTCGATATCTCTATTCTTCAACTCCATCTTCAATTGACTTTAGACATGGAAACAACTTATCCACGTCTAGGGAATCAAATCACATGTGGGCAGCTCCAAATATGCAGGAAAAATAGTGTAAAATCTTCAGGAATTGATTCGGAAGAACAAGTGGTCAAGTAGTATGTTCAGCAGCATCGAATCAGCAGTCTTCTTGGTGTAACAATAAGTGACTCGTCGAGTTATGAAAATGACTCGTCGAGTATAGTCGCGGAAAGCCTTGAAATTGTGAAAATATAAAGCGACTCACCGAGTCCGTTAATTGCACTCGGTGAGTCAACCGCTGGGTGGAAAAATGAACATTCTGCACTTGCTCCAGCTTTTGATGAATCTCAAGAACTTCTCATAACTTCTAGACTTATTCACTCATGTCCCTTAGGACCGGACTCGACACCTTAACTCTAAACTCTGCCCTTTCTTGACTCTTTTCCTCTCTTTTTCCTTCCTTTCTCTCTCAAACTCTAGACCCTTTATGCAAGCATTCCTAATCCAAAATCTGAAAGTACTCAAGGCAAATAAAACATTAAGCATACAAATAAAAGTCTTAACTAAAAATTCAAACACACCAAACAAAACAAAAATAAATTGAAAATTGTTCCATTAAACAAAAAAAAACTAATCATCTTCTTCCTCATCATGGCCATGAGCTCCCCCGCTTCCACTGGCTCCACTCCGTCTTGCATTAATGATCTCCTCCCAAGAGGGTATGTAGGGGAAGTTACCCCCATCAATGTGCGGAATAAGGAAATGGTCAAAAAGCCACACATGGGATTCATTGCTAAAATTGATTCCCCTCGCCATTTGGTCTTGTAACCGCCTCATCTCAACATTGTACCAATCCATTGGTACTTCATCATTGTCCACCGGAATCATCGGCGGTTCCTCCTCCACATCCCGCTCACGTCTCGATCTAACCCTACTTCATGGTTCCTCGGGACCAACCACCGGATCATCATGCGGGATAGCATAATGACCACCGCCATAATCTTCAATAATTCGTGCCCTCCGAAAAAGAATAGAATTAAAGGGAGTGGTAGGAATCATCGTCATCAAGTTCCATGCACCGCGGGTCATCAACCCAAATGAGTTGGCTAGCCGGGTCACGAACATGCCACCATTAATTTTGGAGGTTTTGCGATCCTTGACCGCACCCTCTGACAAATAAGATGTCAAACACCACGGAATGTTGCAAAAGGTATCGGGCGTGATAATACTCCAAAGGTAAAATACGTCAAGGTTAGAAATCTTGTCGTCGTCCTTTCGTTGATTGATGGTGGTGGAGATAAGGCGGTGAATGAGACGGTGTGTGGGTGACCTAATACTTCCTTCTTGGGCCGACAACGGAATGTATAATTTGTTGGCGATTGTGTTCCACCAACCCGTACTCGTAACATCATCGGGGAACACCTTATGAGAATGTTCCAAGAAGGCGTGAAAAATAGCAGTAGTAACCAATGGTCCGGTCGTAAACGCCCAATCGGCATGCCAAATCAATGACCGAACATTGATGGAACTCGCCCCCAAGGCAAAAACTAAAACTCGCAGGGTGGTAGCAATCATCTCCTCCTCGGAAAGACACCGTGGAGAAAAATTCCCAGCAAAGTTCTCGATACACCGGTTGTTGAATTCTAAAAACCCGGCTCCATCCATCACAAATCATTGCCTCCCCCTCGTACGTGAATTCCTTCAAAAGGTAAGGCGCCAACTCCTCTTCATATCGGACATTCTTCAACCAATCCTAATCAACCCTATTCGGTACATAAACCTCCTTCTTTCTGACCTCAGCCAGCTTCTTCTTCCATCTTTTCATTGTTGAAGCAGATTCAATTCGAGGGAAATTCAACCAAGGAAAATCTCCTTGGTGTCCACTTGAGCTCTGTCCTCTTGAAAACATTGTCCCTGCAAAACAAAGAACACACAGCCCAGAAAACACAGAAAATCATCAAAACAGATTCCACCTGGGTCTCCGACTCAACTCGTCGAGTCCATGAACGACTCGGCAAGTCATATGAACTGCGCGAGTCAGTCGACGGGTCGATCGAAATTCGACCATAAAACTTGAAATTTTTTTCAAGGGTTTTGTGCCTGGATGTTTCTAAGATGTATTAAAGCAAGAATAACCATCCAAATAAACATAATTAATACTAAATCAAAACCCTAAAAATTCACTAAACTTCAAAATCAGGTATTCTATGAAATTGACAACCTAGATCATCTAAAAATCATAACTTTAACAGGATTATGGAAGAAATTAAGTACCTTTGTTGATGGAATTCAAGAATTTTGAAGAAAAGATATAGAACTTGATGAATGCTTGAGAGAGAACACAAGGGAGGCGCACGTCGAGTAATAGGGGAAAATGATCTCTTTAGAGTTAAAAACCCTAGTTTTACCGGTTGTAAAACTCATTTTAAATTAATTTTTTTCTGTAAATAAAATCGACTCGTCGAGTTAGGGTCAGACTCGCCGAGTCTGGTCGCGAATTCAAACTCATCTGGAATCGGAAGAGACTCGTCGAGTCAGGGTCAGACTCGTCGAGTCACTTGCAAACAACTCAGAAAATCATATCATTTTGTCATTAAAAATTCATTCCACCCCACACTTAGTCCATACGCACTCTCAAGAAGTCATGTTTGATGATTTAGAAGACGATAATAAAATCCTAAAAACGAAAATCAAACCAAAACAAGAAAGATAAAAGAAAGCAAACTCTAATAACGGGTTGCCTCCCGCCAAGCGCTTCTTTTTAAGGAGTCGTTAGCTGGACTCCTTCCTGTAACACCATAAATATCAAAACCATTTTTCGCATTTTATAAAAGCATAATTCATTTAATATTCATAAAAACATCAATGTTTGAAACTCAATCCATGACATATAAAAATCCCAAGATCTCATAACATAAAAATCCCGTGTGTGTACTGATCAAGTCGGCGCCTTCCCACGGTCATCACTAGTACCTGAAACAAATAACACCAAACACTGTAAGCACAAAGCTTAGTAAGTTCCCCAAAATACCACACATAGCACATATTAGCCACTCGAGGCTATAACTCTGTGGGTTCGTGGACCCTACTCTGTGAACCCTCTGGTTCTAACTCTGTGAACCTTCCGGTTCCAACTCTATAAACATGCACAGCATAAATCACATAGAAATAATGCAGTACAACACATAACATACATATAGCATACAAATACTCTGTCACATAACTCTGATTACCTACTCAAGGTAAAGTATAGTGAGAAGACTCACCTCGGGTATCTCGGTAAATATCTGTCTCGGAACAAATGTGATCTAGCCTCCTCCTAATCACACAATGTAACACACCCATAAATACACTGAACTCAACCCTAAAGGTCAGCATGGTCAACGGTCAACTTTGACCGGACTCGGCGAGTGCACTAGAGCGACTCGGCGAGTCTATACGTGTTCACTGACTCCTTTGGATCCTCTCTTGACACGTCGAGTACTTCCCTAACTCGGCGAGTTCCACATGGCATGAATCGCGGGGCCACCACGACTCAACTCGCCGAGTCTCAAGAACAACTGGGCGAGTTCTGGCTTGACTCAGCCCTCCCCCCTCCCCCCTTGACTTTCCCTGACTCACTGGGTCATCCCCCAACCCGGAGAGTCTACTCACTAAACAATTTACGTGAAACCCAAACCCTACTCATCGAGTCTCAAGAACAACTCGGCGAGTTCATGCCATGCACAAACTCTATTGACCTCCTGAGGTCAGATCTGTTTCCCCAAACCATAGATCTGGCCTTCCCAAGCATGAATGTCACGTAAAGTTTGAAACTTGATGCTTGTATAACCACAACAAGGCATCAAAAGGATATTTGGTCCCAAAAATGACAACCTAGGTCCAATAACTCCATACTAACCCAAAAAGCTCCAAGGGTTAAGGTCTCTGGACCTCTTTGAGTCCAAATGCAAGGCACAAACTCGAAGAGGGACCATTTGCTCCACATAATCACTCTCCAAAGGGGTTAGAAAACCCTAACTCTAAAGATCAACCCTAAAACTGAAGGAGGTTCGAACTATTACCTCAAAATGAAGTCTCTAGACTCTGGATCTGCCTGAATCTCACCTCCTCCTTGCTCTTGTCACCTTCTTCTTGCTAAACAAAGGATACAAAGATCCAAAAGTTACTTCTTCTCTCTCAAAGCGATTTAGCTCTCTTAGGGTTCTCTCAAGGGACTGGTAGCCGCAATGGGAGGCTATAAGTGCCCTTAAATAGGCTCCAAACCCGGGGAATTAGGGTTTCATTAAACAGCGTGGACTCGCCGAGTCCACTTTTGGACTCGCTGAGTCCAGACGCGAACCCGTGCCCATAACCACGATCATACTCGGCGAGTTTGAGCTCCAACTCACCGAGTCTCCTCACAAATCACCAAAAATACAAGAATAAATAATACCTGGGAATCCGGGGTGTTACAATTCTCCCCCACTAGAACTAGACTTCGCCCTCGAAGTCTCGCTCTGCAAATAACTCCGGATGCTGCTCACGGATCTCACACTCTGGCTCCCAACTCATCTCGGACCCCTTCCGATGTTGCCACTGAACCAAAACCAAGGGTACCTCCTTGTTCCTCAAAACCTTGATTTTCCGATCTCTGATTGCCACCGGTCTCTCAGCATAATTCAGGCTCGCATCCACCTGAATATCCTCTAATGGTACCACTGCCGACTCATCGGCTATACACTTCCACAATTGCGACACGTGGAAAGTGTCGTGAATCTGTCCCAACTCTGCTGGCAACTCCAAACGATAGGCTACCCTACCTACCCTCGCGACCACCCGGAATGGACCAATATATCGGGGCCCCAACTTGCCCCTCTTCCTGAATCGAATCACTCCTTTCCAAGGAGAGACCTTCAGGAGCACAAAGTCGCTGACCTGAAACTCAATCTCAGACCGGCGTCTGTCCGCATAACTCTTCTGACGACTCTGAGCGGTCAACAACCTCTGTCTGACCTGCTGGATCTGCTCTGTCGTCTGAAGCATGATCTCTGTACTGCCCATAATACGCTGTCCGACCTCTCCCCAGCAAATGGGGGTCCGACACCTCCTCCCATACAACAGCTCAAAGGGAGGCATACCAATGCTCGAATGATGGTTGTTGTTGTAGGAAAATTCTGCCAAGGGCAACTACGTGTCCCAACTCCCCCCGAAGTCCAGCACACATGCCCGAAGCATGTCCTCGAGCATCTGAATCGTCCGTTCACTCTGTCCGTCTGTCTGGGGGTGATATGCGGTACTAAAATGCAGCCTAGTACCCAACTCCTCGTGAAACTTCTTCCAGAATCTGGAAGTAAAACGCACATCCTGATCTGAAACAACCGAGATCGGCACTCCATGCCGAGATACCACTTCCCTCACGTACATCTCTGCAGCAAGGAAGTGGGCGCTCTTTGTCAACCTATCCACAATCACCCAAATTGCATCGACTCCCCTAGCAATCCTTGGCAATTTGGTGATAAAATCCATTAAAATATGTTCCCACTTCCATTCGGGAACCTCCAACGGCTGCAACTTACCATGCGGTCTCTGGTGCTCGACCTTAACCCTACGGTAGGTTAAGCACCTCTCCACGAACCACACAACATCCCTCTTCATACAGGGCCACCAATATTCTCTCCTCAGATCTAAATACATCTTAGTGGCCCCAGGATGGATCGAGAATTTCGACCGATGAGCCTCTTCCATCAAAGTGGTAGGCGTCCCTCCCACAAACGGTACCCATATATGCCCCTGAAATGTCATAAGCCCCCGACCATCGGTAATGAACTTTGATACCAATCCAACAACTCGCTCTCTCTTCTGGTTCTCCGATCTCACGGCCTCAGCCTGTGCTCCACGAATGGCATCCAACACCGGAGCCATCACGGTCAACCGCAAACATACATCCCGCAATGGGGCGTTCTCCGCCCTGCAACTCAGGGCGTCGGATACCACATTAGCCTTGACCGGATGGTATAGGATCTCACAATCATAATCCTTGACCATATCCAACCACCTCCTCTGTCGCATATTTAGGTTGGGCTGATCCATCAAATACTTCAGGCTCTTATGGTCCGTGTATATCATACACCGAACTCCATACAGATAGTGACGCCAAATTTTGAGGGCGAACACCACCGCCCCCAAATCTAGATCATGGGTAGGATACCTCGTCTCATGAGGCTTCAGCTGCCTCGATGCGTATGCTATCACATGCCCTCTCTACATCAGCACCGCTCCTAACCCTAAGATCGACGCATCACAGTATACCACAAAGTCCTCCATCCCTTCTGGGAGGGCTAACACCGGGGCTTCGCATAACCTTTACCGAAGCGTCTCAAAGGAGGCCTGCTGCTCGGGGCCCCATGAAAAAGCGACACCCTTCCAGGTCAACCTGGTGAGTGGCACTGCGATCTTAGAGAAATCCCTGATAAATCTCCGATAATACCCTGCCAACCCTAAGAAACTCCTGATCTTGGAGGGTGACCTCGGCACCTCCCAACTCATCACTGCCTCAACTTTGGCCGGGTCGACCAATATCCCTCTCTGGTTAACGAGATGTCCTAGGAACTGGACCTCTCGCAACCAGAAATCAAACTTGGAGAATTTGGCATAAAGCCTCTCCGATCTCAGAACTCCGAGGATCTCCCTCAAATGCTCCTCATGCTGCTCTCTATATCTCGAATTTACCAAAATGTCGTCGATGAATACAATCACCGACCGATCCAACATCGGCCTGCACACTCGGTTCATGAGGTCCATGAACATTGTCGGGGCATTGGTGAGCCCGAAATGCATCACCACAAACTCGTAATGCCCATAACGCGTCCTGAACGCTGTCTTCTGGATGTCCTCATCTCGTACCCTCACCTGATGATATCCAGACCTCAAATCGATCTTGGAGAACCAAGATGCTCCCTGCAACTGATCGAACAAATCGTCGATCCTCGGCAACGGGTAACGGTTCTTGACCGTCAGCTTGTTCAACTCTCGGTAATCAATACACATCCGGTGTGAACCATCCTTCTTCTTGACAAAAAGGATAGGCGCTCCCCACGGTGAGCTGCTCGGCCGAATAAATCCCTTTCCCAGCAACTCCTGAAGCTGCGAGGATAACTCTTGCATCTCTGGAGGTGCAAGGCGATAAGGCACCTTGGCAATAGGTGCGGCCCCCGGAACCAAATCGATACTGAACTCCACCTGCCTCACGGGAGGCACACCTGGCAATTCCTCTGGAAATACATCCGGGAACTCACGCACTATCGAAACCTCCTCAACTAACCTCGGCCTCTCTGAATCAACCCGCATATCCATCACATACGCCACAAAGCCCTTACAGCCCTGCTGTAGACACTGCCTCACCCTAGTGGCCAAACAAAACGCTGACCCAGAACGTGTATCCTCGCCGTACACCGTAAGAACTCCCCCACTAGGGTCTCGTATGGTCACCAGCTGCCGCTCGCAGTCGATGACCGCACCGAATCTGCTCAACCAGTCCATGCCCATAATGACACAGACATCACTCATCGCAATAGGAAGCAAATCAATCAGGAACTCAACACCGAAAATCTCGAATACGCACCCACGGATCACCTCCGTGGCATATATCACCCTCTCGTCAGCTATGAAAACTCTCAGAGGCCGACTCAACGCCTCACGACTAATACTGATATGCTGACTAAAAGCCAAAGATACAAAAGACCGACTCGCACCCGAGTCAAATAACACCAAGGCAGGTATAGAATTCACAAGAAAAGTACCTACGCATAACATAATATAAGCACAAGATCTCAACATCAAAATAAATACACGAAAGAATACATACCAACCACGACATCGAGCGCTACGCGGACCTCCTCCGCGGTCAACTGAAAGGCTCTCCCTCGTGCCATCGGCGTCTCGGCCTTCACTGGCCGACTCTCAGTAGCTCTGATGGCGGCAGGGGCAGATCCCTAAGGTGCTCCCTGAGCTGATCCCCACAACTGCGGACACACTGCCTTCCGGTGTCCGGTCTGGTTGCAGTGGAAACACACTGCAAACCCCTTGGGGCAGTCCTTGGCCATATGCCCCTCCTTGCCACACTTGTAGCAAGATCCAGCTCTACAAACTCCATCATGACCCTTGCCGCACTTCCCACAAGTGCGGCCCTTCTGGCTCCCTGATTTGGGATTAGCGGGCTTGGCCCGCTTGGCTGCCGGCTGGGACTGTGCCGGTCGCCGATCCCTCCCCTGAGACTCCGCCTCCTCCCTAGCCTGAGTCTCTAGCTCAATCTCCCTCTTCCGGGCATTTGCCTGAAGCTCGGAAAATGTCCGGTACGAGGAGTTTGCCACGAACTCCCGAATGTCTCGCCTCAAGATACTCAAATATCGGCTCATACGTGCCTGCTCAGTGGACACGTGCTCAGGGAAGAACACCGCCCTCTCGTGGAACATCCTGGTAATCACCGTAACAGACTCAGTAGCCTGCTTGATGCTCAGAAACTCCTGGGCCAAACGCTCCCTCTCCACCTGGGGAACATACTCATCTCGGAACATGGCAGTGAACCTCTCCCAGGTCACTGCCGCAAGCTCAGCAGGCGTAAAGTGTGCTGTCACAAACTTCCACCAGTCCTTCGCTCCCAAGCGAAGCTGGTTCAGTGCGAACCGAACTCTCAAATGCTCAGGAGATGAGCAAGTGAAGAAACACCCCTCTATGTCCGAAATCCATCTCATAGCCACCACCGGGTCCTAGGTCCATCAAACTCTGGCGGTTTTGTGTTGCTGAACTCTCAGAACAGCAACGCATCACCACCCTATGGCCTCGCGGCAGCAATAGCTGCGGTGGCCGCTGCAACAGCAGCCTCTAAAAGAGCAGCATAACGCTCATCAAAAGTCTCAATCAACGTGGTTTTAATAGACCCGAACATCTCTGGTATCTCTGCCCTGATGGCCGCAGCCACCTCCTCATGGATGATCCGGCGGATCTCCTCATCACTGGCCCCACTGCTCTCAGGCATAAGACGTGTCCTCACCATGATCTACCTCTGAAATACAACATACGATAGATTACAATCCATTCGAGCATACTCACACTCGACAACTCATCCCTCCCTGATCCTTGGCATTCCAAAGATTCTTACTTGGGTTGTACACCGCCCCGATGCTTTCAGTAGTACGGGCCCAATACTACTGTCCGCACCGTATCAGAATACACTCCAAGTCCTCCTCTTCGGATCCCAAGTTCCAAGTACTCTATTATGCGTAATCCACTCTCTAATAGATCTCTCATAATCTCCTCGCTGCTACCTACTCACTCTCAGGCATCTCATAGCAGCTCACCTCTCCCTAGGCTAAGGCATCACAAATCAAGCCACTCTAGTCCTAATAGGAGTACCTAGCCTACTCTAGCATGAGAATACATCATATCAATATCATAACACATAACATGAGGGTATCTTGGGAAATCACCGTTCGGGCGCAGACTGATCGTACACACGACTCTGCTTTGCGTTTTTCCAAAAATCCTTTGCTCTTTTGAAAATACTTCTCAAATCCTCATTTTGAGTTCAAATACGCCCGAAGGTGTACTCGAATCCCTCAAACCAAGGCTCTGATACCAACTTGTAACACCATAAATTTCAAAACAATTTTTCGCATTTTATAAAAGCATAATTCAGTTAATATTCATAAAAACATCAATGTTTGAAACTCAATCCATGACATATAAAAATCCCAAGATCTCATAACATAAAAATCCCGTGTGTGTGCTGATCAAGCCGGCGCCTTCCCACGGTCATCACTAGTACCTGAAACAAATAACACCAAACACTGTAAGCACAAAGCTTAGTGAGTTCCCCAAAATACCACACATAGCAAATATTAGCCACTCGAGGCTATAACTCTGTGGGTCCGTGGACCCTACTCTGTGAACCCTCTGGTTCTAACTCTGTGAACCTTCCGGTTCCAACTCTATAAACATGCACAGCATAAATCACATAGAAATAATGTTGTACAACACATAACATACATATAGCATACAAATACTCTGTCACGTAACTCTGATTACCTACTCAAGGTAAAGTATAGTAAGAAGACTCACCTCGGGTATATCGGTAAATATCTGTCTCGGAACAAATGTGATCTAGCCTCCTCCTAATCACACAATGTAACACACCCATAAATACACTGAACTCAACCCTAAAGGTCAGCATGGTCAACGGTCAACTTTGACCGGACTCGGCGAGTGCACTAGAGCGACTCGGCGAGTCTATACGTGTTCACTGACTCCTTTGGATCCTCTCTTGACACGTCGAGTACTTCCCTAACTCGACGAGTTCCACATGGCATGAATCCCGGGGCCACCACGACTCAACTCGCCGAGTCTCAAGAACAACTCGGCAAGTTCTGGCTTGACTCAGCCCCCCCCCCCTTGACTTTCCCTGACTCACTGGGTCATCCCCCAACCCGGAGAGTCTACTCACTGAACAATTTACGTGAAACCCAAACCCTACTCATCGAGTCTCAAGAACAACTCGGCGAGTTCATGCCATGCACAAACTCTATTGACCTCCTGAGGTCAGATCTGTTTCCCCAAACCATAGATCTGGCCTTCCCAAGCATGAATGTCACGTAAAGTTCGAAACTTGATGCTTGTATAACCACAACAAGGCATCAAAAGGATATTTGGTCCCAAAAATGACAACCTAGGTCCAATAACTCCATACTAACCCAAAAAGCTCCAAGGGTTAAGGTCTCTGGACCTCTTTGAGTCCAAATGCAAGGCACAAACTCGAAGAGGGACCATTTGCTCCACATAATCACTCTCCAAAGGGTTTAGAAAACCCTAACTCTAAAGATCAACCCTAAAACTGAAGGAGGTTCGAACTATTACCTCAAAATGAAGTCTCTGGACTCTGGATCTGCCTGAATCTCACCTCCTCCTTGCTCTTGTCACCTTCTTCTTGCTAAACAAAGGATACAAAGATCCAAAAATTACTTCTTCTCTCTCAAAGCGATTTAGCTCTCTTAGGGTTCTCTCAAGGGACTAGTAGCCGCAATGTTAGGCTATAAGTGCCCTTAAATAGGCTCCAAACCCAGGGAATTAGGGTTTCATTAAACAGCATGGACTCGCCGAGTCCAGACGCGAACCTGTGCCCATAACCGCGATCATACTCGGCGAGTTTGAGCTCCAACTCGCCGAGTCTCCTCACAAATCACCAAAAATACAAGAATAAATAATACCTGGGAATCCGGGGTGTTACACATTGTCACACCCCCAAACCAGAACGGCGGAAACGTTCGGGGGCGGAGGACGTCATATTCAGTATCATAACAATTCATAGAAAGGAAAGTACACACCACCATAATATAAATATATTTGAAAAGTTTACATGATTGTATATGTTACATGTTTGCAAAAGGAATCAAATACAAAATGGTGATCCAAAATATGTTACTAACGCCAGCGCGTTAGTCTTCAGAAGTAGTTGCTACCTGGTCTAGCGGTTTCCTGAGAATACAAGTTATTCCAAAGAAAGAGTGTCAACATTTAAGTTGGTGAGTTCATAAATGGTGTTTTGAGAAGATGTATGCCATTCGAAAGTGTTTGTATGTTTTCCAGAAAATGTAGTATTTCAATTGTAACGAGTTATGATTCGTGTGTTGAAAATGAATGTATTAGATCCAGAAAATCCCATATTTTCCCTAATAGTTGAGATATGATTTGTTGTGTTTTCCAAGAAAAACCCTTATTTTCTTATAAAAGTATGAAATGCATATGAATGTTCGTGATATAAGTTGCAACTAATTGTACCGAGAAAATCCCTTATTTTCCTATTAGTTGTTTGGTTTGTATACAGGAAAAACCCTTATTTTCCTGACATAACTGGCAGTCTCTAAGACCGAAAATCGCAAGCAAACGACGTGCTTGTAAGTTGTGTCATAGTTTTACATAGTAAAGCTATACGAAGATCGCACTTGTTAGATGAAGAATAGTTTTAATAGCTACTCGTTCATAAAAGCATAATACCATAATAATTGTATATCCGATGAGTTTTATAATCATACTAAACATAATATGCCTGTAGCGACGTTCTTCAGGCGTCGTAGCGTTATGACAACTGTCACCCCAAAAGACGGACTGTAGCTAACAGTCAGGGTGCGGGATCATGACTTCCCGTATAGATCTATACACATTTGACACGTTCTCCGAACGGGAGACTCTGGTTATAGACAGGACTTGTAGCGATACCTTTTATCAAAAAGGCAGTGTTTGAAGATGTACACGTCTCATGGATTCTCAACTAAGTCTGTATTAAAGTAGTAGTTTGTATGCAAAGTTTATCCTTTTTCACAACATTTGACAAAGCATAAATCATAAGTTCTTTGGATGTATAAAACGGTTTAGTAAAGAATGTTACCCTTGATATGATGTATTTGTATGTAAACGTATAAATAAAACATATTTCTATTTATAAACATATTGTATCCCAAGAGGGTAAGGTTGTGTTGTGAGGTGTTTTGCATGATAATGACTTCATAAGACAGCCAAAACAACAGTATGTAAAGTATATAAAAAGATCGATGTTTCACACGATTGTTGTCGTGTGTTTACTTGTATTCCCCCCCTAAAAGAGTATAAAAAGCATTTAAAAACGTATTTAAAGGGTGCTTGCAGGGGTATGAACTCACCTGATAGTTTGAAGATAGCAAGATGGAAAACCGGACAGAGTTTCGTCTCGGGAAACGGATTTTCCTCGGGACTCTCGGGAATCTCGGGAGTAAAATCGACCCTCGGGACTTGAGCAAAAAGACCAGAGCTTCGGGTTTGAACAGGCACGGAAAACGAGGCAAGATTGTGAGAGAGAGGAGAGAAATGAGCATTTTTCTCGGAAGCCCTTGCATCCTATTTATAGGAAGGCTGAACCGCCTCGGTACGCGGGGCGTACGCCCGTACGCAGTGCGTACGCGTACGTCATGCATGACCGAAGCCTCGACTGCCTCGGCTTCAGATGGGACGGGTTGCTGGGTACGCGGGTCGGATGGGACGGGTTGCTAGGGAGACGGGTCGAATGGGACGGCGGGTCGGACGGGTCGGGTACTTCGGACGGGTCGGACGGGTCGGATGGCTCGGATAGGGTGACGTGGATGATCAGAGGCCAAGTCTCTCGGGTACACGGGGCGTACAGGGGTACGCAGCGCGTACCCGGATGAGGACGCTGACTCCTCTTCGGATAAGGTCCGAAATTTTGATTTAAATAAATATATAATTTATTTAATAAACTTCAAAAATTCATATCTTATTCATACGAACTCCGTTTTCGATGGTCTTTATATCCACGCGTAGGTGAGACTACGCTCTATAACTTTCGTTTAGACTCCGTCAGCAGATTCTGAAATTATTTATTTATTATTTATATTAAACTCATCGTGTTTAAGGATTTTCTTTGAAAATTCATAACTTCTTTATCTGATGTCGGTTTTTGCCAGACTTTTTACCGCTGAAATACCATTGTCGAGACCTTCGATTCTCGTTTAGTTCATTCCGGCCAAAAGTCGCTCGATCTCCGATTTGAGTTTTTAGCTGTCTACTGCTATACTCGGATCTTGGAAAAATCATAACTTCCTCATACAAAGTCAGATTTGGACGTTCTTTTTGTGTACGCTCACGGTTTAATGTTATCTATAACTTTCATTTAGATACCTAAGGCTAAATGCTATCATATTGAGACTTTGCGTTTTCCGTTTAATCGGTGTTGTCGGTTTTGTCGGAAATCTTAGAATGGTCATAACTTCTTCGTCATAACTCGGATTTTAGTGTTCTTTATATATTTGGAAACCTTAAGACGATATCTACTACATAGTGTACTCAAATCAGAGCTTTTGAATAATTCATTGATCGATGATATTCCTATTACATTCCAAAGAGGTTACAAGACTCGATTTATAATGCCCGGAAATAACGGGTTGTTACATCATCCCCCCGTTAGAGGGAATTTCGTCCCGAAATTAAATACAAGATAAAAGTTTTAGGGGCTGAGGAAGAGATGCGGATACTTCTGTAGCATTTGGTCTTCCCGTTCCCATGTGAATTCGGGTCCTCTCTTAGCATTCCATCGAACTTTTACTATTGGAATGCGACTCTGCTTAGTCCGTTTAACTTCCCTATCCATGATCTCGACGGGTTCTTCCATAAAGTTAAGATTTTCGTTTAACTCGATTTCATCGAGTGGAATTGCAAGTGTTTCGTCGGACAAACACTTTTTCAGGTTCGATACGTGGAATACTGGATGCACTTTGTTAAGCTCGATTGGAAGTTGGAGTTTGTAAGCCACTGGACCAACTCTCGAAATGATTTCGAAGGGTCCAATGTACCTGGGATTTAGCTTTCCACGCTTCCCAAAGCGTATCACGCCCTTCCAGGGTGAGACCTTCAGTAGTACACGGTCGCCAATCTGGAATTCCAAGGGTTTACGTCTCCTGTCGGCATAGCTCTTTTGCCTATCCCTTGAGGACTTCAGTCGTTCTCGTATTTTCACGATCTTTTTGGTAGTTTCTCTGATGATCTCCGGACCAGTGAGGGTGCTATTAGGGACTAGACCTTTTGCCAATTGTGTGTCGCCCACTTCCGTCCAGCACAGGGGTGATCTGCACTTACGGCCGTAAAGGGCTTCGAATGGAGCGGTCTTGATACTAGTATGGTAACTATTGTTATAAGAGAACTCGACCAAAGGCAAGTGAATATCCCATGCCTTGCCAAAGTCGATTACACATGCTCGCAACATGTCTTCCAAGGTTTGGATCGTCCTCTCACTCTGTCCGTCAGTTTGAGGGTGGTATGTTGTACTCATGTCCAACCTTGTTCCCATGGATTTTTGCAATGATTGCCAAAATCTGGAAGTGAACCTGCTGTCTCTATCTGAGATGACGGACATCGGTACTCCATGAAGTCGTACGATCTCCCGGATGTAGGTTCTTGATAGTTTTTCCATCCTATCGGTTTCCTTGATCGGTAAGAAATGGGCGGACTTGGTTAATCTGTCGACGATTACCCAAATAGTATCTTGGCCACTCTGAGTTTTGGGCAGTTTGGTTATGAAGTCCATGGAAATCTGCTCCCATTTCCACTCAGGTATTTCAGGTTGTTGGAGTAGACCTGAGGGTTTCTGGTGTTCTATTTTTATTTTGGCGCAAGTTAAACACTTGCTCACATACGTAGCGATCTCCGTTTTCATGTTTGGCCACCAGTAGAGTTGCTTTAGATCTAGATACATCTTGTCTGACCCTAGGTGTACTGTGTGCCTCACTCATGACTACCTCTCTCAATCCACCAAACTTGGGTGTCCAGATCCGGTTCATGAGGTAGCATGCTCCATCACTCTTGATTTCTAAGTTCTTGTCCATTCCCCTAAGGGCCTCACCTGCCACGTTTTCGGGTTTCAAGGCCTCTATTTGAGCTTCCTTCACTTGCGTTGACAGGTGCGAATGGATCGACATATCTAATGACTTCACTTTTCGGCCAGAGTACTCCTTTCGACTAAGGGCATCGGCTACGACGTTTGCCTTTCCCGGATGATAGCGAATCTCACATTCGTAGTCGTTGAGCAATTCGACCCAACGTCGTTGTCTCATGTTTAATTCCTTCTGGTCAAAGATGTGTTGGAGGCTCTTGTGGTCTGTAAAGACAGTGCACTTGGTACCGTAAAGATAGTGCCTCCAGATTTTAAGAGCGAAGACCACTGCTCCAAGTTCTAAGTCATGAGTGGTGTAATTGACCTCATGCGTTTTCAGTTGTCGTGTGGCATATGAAATCACCTTTCCCCTCTGCATTAGTACACAACCCAGCCCTTGCTTTGAAGCGTCGCAATACACCACAAAATCTTCGGTCCCTTCCGGAAGAGAAAGGATAGGTGCACTGCAAAGGGCTTGTTTCAAGGTTTGAAATGCAACATCTTGCTTTTCTCCCCAGTTGTAGGTGACACCTTTCTGGGTTAAAGCGGTAAGAGGCTTTGCGATGCTGGAGAAATTTTGGATGAACCTTCGGTAATAACCAGCAAGACCTAGAAATTGGCGAATTTCTGTTGGTGTAGTTGGTGCAGACCAGTTTTCGATAGCCTTGATTTTTGAGGGGTCCACGTGGATTCCTTCCTTGCTGACCACGTGACCGAGGAAGTCCACCTTTCTAATCCAAAACTCACATTTTGAGAATTTTGCATATAGTCTCTCAGTCCGTAACGTCTTTAAGACTTGTCTCAGGTGTTGACTATGTTCCTTTTTATTCCTTGAATAAATGAGTATGTCGTCTATGAATACTATCACAAATTTATCCAAGAATGGACGACATACCCGATTCATTAGATCCATGAATATGGCCGGGGCATTGGTTAGTCCGAATGGCATCACTACGAACTCGTAATGTCCGTACCTCGTCCGGAAGGCCGTCTTGGGAACATCACTCTCTAGGACTCGCAGTTGGTGATATCCCGACCTTAGATCGATCTTGGAAAAGTAGTTGGCTCCTTGGAGTTGATCGAATAAGTCGTCGATTCGGGGTAGGGGGTATCGGTTCTTGATGGTAAGTTTGTTGATTTCTCGGTAGTCGATGCACATCCTGAACGATCCATCTTTCTTTTTCACAAACAACACGGGTGCTCCCCAAGGTGAGAAGCTCGGCCTGATGAATCCTTTTCCAAGTAGTTCATTCAGTTGGCTGGACAGCTCCTGCATCTCTGCCGGGGCTAATCGATAGGGCGCTTTGGCTACTGGGGTAGCTCCGGGAATCAGATCGATTCTGAATTCAACTTGTCTTACGGGTGGTATCCCTGGAAGGTCCTTGGGAAACACGTCGGGAAAATCGCATACGTCGGGCACATCCTTGATGTCCCGGACTTCGCGTTTCACGTCTACAACATGCGCTAAAAATGTGTGACACTCCTTGCGTAGGCACTTCTGAGCCTGGATACTTGAGATGATACTAAGAGTGGTACTAGGTTTGTCGCCCAAGACAAGGAAGGTTTCGCCGGTTGGCAGATTAAGGCGAACGGCCTTGTCGTAACATAGGATGTCCGCACGATGTGAACTCAGCCAATCCATGCCAATGATGACATCGAAACTCCTAATCGAGACTGGCATGAGGTTGATTTGAAAGAGATTATCGTTTAGAGTTAGGGTGCAGTTTAAATATATCTCCTTAGTGCCTTCGGTTTTCCCATTGGCCATTTCTACTATGAACGGTTCACTTAATGATTGTGGTATTGGTTTTAGCATGCTTTTAAAGTCGTGACTCACAAAACTCCTTTCCGCTCCACTATTAAACAAAATGCATGCATACGAGTTATCGAGAAGAAACGTACCCGTAACAACAGTAGGGTCCCCAATGGCTTCATCTTGCCCCATTGCGAAAACTCGGCCTCTTCCGCCGGTATTCCTGTTGTTTGTCTTCGGGCAGTCCTTGCGGTAGTGCCCTGTGCTCCCGCACTCAAAGCAAGCGCGGATTACTCTGGTATTAGCAGTGGGGGCGAATTGTTGGGTTTGCTCCTTGGAATAGCGGGCTGTATGACCCTTCTTATTGCATCTGGTGCATTGAAGGTCACGGTAGAGACCGTGGTGGTGGAAGTTGCACTGGTTACATTTTGGTAGCTTTCCATTGTATGAGCTTGTGGGGGCAGAATTGGTAGGTACAGTAATAGCGTGGGTCGCTATCACTTGTTGTTTCTTGGGGTTCTCCTGGAGGGTTTGTCCCCTCCTCTTGTTCCAAGGCTTACTCTGGCCCTGAGCCTCCCTAGGTGGAATTGCGGCTGTTGTGATGGTACTCTGTTTCGCTCCGTGGTCGATGAGTCGTTGTGCCAGGCGTTTAGCGCTGTTGTAGGTGATAGGGTTGGAAGCTAGGACATGCCCTTGAATCTGGGGTGACAACCCCCAAATGTACCTTTCAACCTTCTTTGATTCTGGGTTGACCATGGTAGGGCACAAAGCGGCGAGATCGTTGAACCTAGCTGTGTAGGCGACTAGATCAGACCCAGTCATTTTCAAA
The DNA here is from genome assembly GCF_051521515.1 of Lactuca serriola. Lineage (NCBI taxonomy): Eukaryota > Viridiplantae > Streptophyta > Magnoliopsida > Asterales > Asteraceae > Lactuca > Lactuca serriola. The sequence continues at coordinate 187,196,455 of NC_136412.1, read as the reverse complement.
TTCCAGAGCTCCTGCTCAAGCTTTTGCACTTCACCCCTCGGGCAGTATTCTTCCAGTAGTAGTACCTTCAGTTCTTCCCAACTCATGGCGTTAGCAACAGTGAGCGTCACTGAGTTCACATGGCTTTTCCACCAAGTGAGGGCTCGATCTATGAAGGTGCAAGCAGCGAACTTAACCTTGCTTGTTTCTTGGCACGAGCAGATCTCGAAGACCGTTTCGGTCTTTTTGAACCATTGCATTAGTGTAATGACTCCGCCACTGCCATTAAAAGTCTTTGGCTTCGAGTTGGAGAACTCCTTGTAAGTACACTCCCTTACATGACCCTGGCCGGGGCCACGATTGGGATGATTCGTGCTGCTTCCTGTACCTCCATTTGCATTGGAGTTTATTTGAGAGAGAACTGCTGCTACTGCTGCTGTGATAGCGGCCTGGACCATTGTCGGATCATAAGTTAGTGGTGGAGGTGGTGGTGGGGTTGCGTTGGTACGTGCTGATCTACGAGGAGGCATTGCGCTGCCAAAAGAAAAAAAATGAGATATTATAAGTTTCGGTGGTTGCGAGTTGAATGTTATTGAGTTAACTACCTTAAATAGATTAAGAATTTGGTTTGACCAACACTGGGTTTTGAGCTTGATTTATTAATAACGTTTGAATGGATGCACTTATGAATTGAACGGACTACACATAATTAATACAAGAAAGAGATATGCCCTATATATATTAAACATATAGTTGTGTTACATCCGAGTTTAGACAAAACTTTTTGACCTTTCAAAAGGTCTCCGATTACAGAAAGTTTTAAAGAAAATAATATTCTTATCCGAAGTCCTAATTTATAACAAAATTTGAAATCCTGGCAGGCACTATTTGCGACGTAGGTTGCGCTTGGAGCTTGACTCCGCATCTGATTACTTCGATTCCATTAGGCGCCGATCAAAAGCGGCTTGTTGCTCCCTTAATTCGGCTAGGGCTACAATCATCTGTGCCTGAAATGCCTCAGACTGGAGTTGAGCATAATCTTGTATCTTGTCCAGCCTACGGATGTCAGAAGTGTGAACCTGCACTTCCACGTTGACATCCTGGAGTCGGCTTGCTTGAACTCCAGATTGATAGGACTGATTGGCTAACTTACCCACCATTACTGGGAGTGCTCGATCAGCCGAGCTTCCACCGCGGACATCATAGAAATCCCGACACATGTCGTAGGGAGGGCATATGCCTTGTTGTTGGCTCCAATGATGGAGGTGACTCCCCCAGACGGGAGTGGGTCCTTGGAAGTTCCTCACATGGACAGGAGGTTGAATGGGTGGTGGATCGATCACTTCCGGCTCTGAGTCAGTACCGGAGTCATCACCCACTTCTATGGGTTCCTCATCCTCTTCGGGATCATCTTCGATCCATCCTCCGTTGCCTTGGTTGGGAAAGTAGGGGTCATTGGGGTGGTGAAATCCAGCCATTTGACTATACGAGAAATAGGGTCATAAGAATTGGATAAAGTTGAAACATGCAAAACATGTAAGTTAAATTAGTTTAGATAGCAAATACTCCTATAGTATTTAAATTCTTGTGTTTGATTCTAGTAACGGTTTGGTAAGTTTTAAATTTTGTTGTCCACTGCAGACACCCCTCGGCACACGATAGTCGGCTCTCGGACAAATATAGTTGATCAGGCTATATCCTTCCCAGTTCCGATTACATGTCCCAAGGCGTACCTGCACTGCACAACTTATTTATAATGCTTCTAAAATGGTCCGATGTGAAACTGTTATTAGTACGAAATGAATGCATGCTTACTTTACAAAAACTAAATAAATTTAATTTCAGAAGTATGACTCTTCTCAGAGTGTTTTTGCCCAGATGAGTTTATAGTTGTATACCAAAAATGGTTTTGATATACTTAATTCACTATAAACGGTGCTCTGATACCAATCTATCACACCCCCAAACCAGAACGGCGGAAACGTTCGGGGGCGGAGGACGTCATATTCAGTATCATAACAGTTCATAGAAAGGAAAGTACACACCACCATAATATAAATATATTTGAAAAGTTTACATGATTGTATATGTTACATGTTTGCAAAAGGAATCAAATACAAAATGGTGATCCAAAATATGTTACTAACGCCAGCGCGTTAGTCTTCAGAAGTAGTTGCTACCTGGTCTAGCGGTTTCCTGAGAATACAAGTTATTCCAAAGAAAGAGTGTCAACATTTAAGTTGGTGAGTTCATAAATGGTGTTTTGAGAAGATGTATGCCATTCGAAAGTGTTTGTATGTTTTCCAGAAAATGTAGTATTTCAATTGTAACGAGTTATGATTCGTGTGTTGAAAATGAATGTATTAGATCCAGAAAATCCCATATTTTCCCTAATAGTTGAGATATGATTTGTTGTGTTTTCCAAGAAAAACCCTTATTTTCTTATAAAAGTATGAAATGCATATGAATGTTCGTGATATAAGTTGCAACTAATTGTACCGAGAAAATCCCTTATTTTCCTATTAGTTTTTTGGTTTGTATACAGGAAAAACCCTTATTTTCCTGACATAACTGGCAGTCTCTAAGACCGAAAATCGCAAGCAAACGACGTGCTTGTAAGTTGTGTCATAGTTTTACATAGTAAAGCTATACGAAGATCGCACTTGTTAGATGAAGAATAGTTTTAATAGCTACTCGTTCATAAAAGCATAATACCATAATAATTGTATATCCGATGAGTTTTATAATCATACTAAACATAATATGCCTGTAGCGACGTTCTTCAGGCGTCGTAGCGTTATGACAACTGTCACCCCAAAAGACGGACTGTAGCTAACAGTCAGGGTGCGGGATCATGACTTCCCGTATAGATCTATACACATTTGACACGTTCTCCGAACAGGAGACTCTGGTTATAGACAGGACTTGTAGCGATACCTTTTATCAAAAAGGCAGTGTTTGAAGATGTACACGTCTCATGGATTCTCAACTAAGTCTGTATTAAAGTAGTAGTTTGTATGCAAAGTTTATCCTTTTTCACAACATTTGACAAAGCATAAATCATAAGTTCTTTGGATGTATAAAACGGTTTAGTAAAGAATGTTACCCTTGATATGATGTATTTGTATGTAAACGTATAAATAAAACATATTTCTATTTATAAACATATTGTATCCCAAGAGGGTAAGGTTGTGTTGTGAGGTGTTTTGCATGATAATGACTTCATAAGACAGCCAAAACAACAGTATGTAAAGTATATAAAAAGATCGATGTTTCACACGATTGTTGTCGTGTGTTTACTTGTATTCCCCCCCTAAAAGAGTATAAAAAGCATTTAAAAACGTATTTAAAGGGTGCTTGCAGGGGTATGAACTCACCTGATAGTTTGAAGATAGCAAGATGGAAAACCGGACAGAGTTTCGTCTCGGGAAACGGATTTTCCTCGGGACTCTCGGGAATCTCGGGAGTAAAATCGACCCTCGGGACTTGAGCAAAAAGACCAGAGCTTCGGGTTTGAACGGGCACGGAAAACGAGGCAAGATTGTGAGAGAGAGGAGAGAAATGAGCATTTTTCTCGGAAGCCCTCGCATCCTATTTATAGGAAGGCTGAACCGCCTCGGTACGCGGGGCGTACGCCCGTACGCAGCGCGTACGCGTACGTCATGCATGACCGAAGCCTCGACTGCCTCGGCTTCAGATGGGACGGGTTGCTGGGTACGCGGGTCGGATGGGACGGGTTGCTAGGGAGACGGGTCGAATGGGACGGCGTGTCGGACGGGTCGGGTACTTCGGACGGGTCGGACGGGTCGGATGGCTCGAATAGGGCGACGTGGACGATCAGAGGCCAAGTCTCTCGGGTACGCGGGGCGTACAGGGGTACGCAGCGCGTACCCGGATGAGGACGCTGACTCCTCTTCGGATAAGGTCCGAAATTTTGATTTAAATAAATATATAATTTATTTAATAAACTTCAAAAATTCATATCTTCTTCATACGAACTCCGTTTTCGATGGTCTTTATATCCACGCGTAGGTGAGACTACGCTCTACAACTTTCGTTTAGACTCCGTCAGCAGATTCCGAAATTATTTATTTATTATTTATATTAAACTCATCGTGTTTAAGGATTTTCTTTGAAAATTCATAACTTCTTTATCTGATGTCGGTTTTTGCCAGACTTTTTACCGCTGAAATACCATTGTCGAGACCTTCGATTCTCGTTTAGGTCATTCCGGCCAAAAGTCGCTCGATCTCCGATTTGAGTTTTTAGCTGTCTACTGCTATACTCGGATCTTGGAAAAATCATAACTTCCTCATACAAAGTCAGATTTGGACGTTCTTTTTGTGTACGCTCACGGTTTAATGTTATCTATAACTTTCATTTAGATACCTAAGGCTAAATGCTATCATATTGAGACTTTGCGTTTTCCGTTTAATCGGTGTTGTCGGTTTTGTCGGAAATCTTAGAATGGTCATAACTTTTTCGTCATAACTCGGATTTTAGTGTTCTTTATATATTTGGAAACCTTAAGACGATATCTACTACATAGTGTACTCAAATCAGAGCTTTTGAATAATTCATTTATCGATGATATTCCTATTACATTCCAAAGAGGTTACAAGACTCGATTTATAATGCCCGGAAATAACGGGTTGTTACACACATCCCCTCTACGTTTCTTCATTTTCCTGCATTGGAAACGCATGCCTAATCTTTTGCGGTTTATACTTTGTCTTGTAAGCGTGTATCTTCTTCTTGTAAGCCCGTCTTAATTCTTCTCTCTTTTTCCTTATAGCATCGTCCTCAGCTACATGAATTTCCCTTTTCCTCATCTTTTTCTTCTTTACCCCATTCTCTTGCACCTTCTCTTGCACTCCTCCTTCTTTAAATTTCATTACTTCATAATTGGTCATAATTCGGGCTCGAGGCTTGGTAATGAATGGGTGATCAGCATCATCTTTCCTAATCCTTGCACTTTCCTTTTCTCCAAAGCTTTCCTCCTCTTCAAGTGGATTGTCTTCATCATCTTGCATTATTGTATCAAGGCATGCTACTTGAACGTTTTGAAAATCACCATCCATTCCTCCTTCCGTTGCTTGATCTTCTAAAGAATTAGGGAAAATCTTCATGTCTAGAACATGCAGGGAGCCGGTAACAGCAGATCAAAATCATCCATGTTGCTATGATTTTCGAATGGACTCGTCGAGTCCATGAAAGCGACTCGGCGAGTCGGATCGTATTCCTCACATCCCTCTGTGTTTTCTGAATCAGTTCCTTTCAGCAGCTTTTCTATCTCCTCCAAGTCTTTGTCAACATCATCAATTCCTCCAGAAGATAGCAAGAACTTACTTGGATCTTCTTCTTGCAAGAGTGCAAGTTCTTTTTGTAATATCTCATCATCCAAATTAATGAATGAGACTTCTTCTTTTCTTCCTTCTTCTTGCTTAATCTCTGGTAGAGCTTTAAAAACTGCTGACTCATCTCCTACTCTCAATGTGAGTGTGGACTCGCATACATCTATCAATGCGCATGCGGTATTCAAAAATGATCTCCCCAAAATAATTGGAATTTCGGGGTCTTCTTCCATATCAAGTACCACAAAGTCCACGGGGAATATGAATTTATCGACCTTAATGAGGAGATCTTCACAAATACCTCTTGGACATATAATCTTCTTGTCCGCCAAATGGATCTTCATATTCACAGACCTTGGCTCCGGTAAATTCAGCTTCTTGAAGAAAGAAAAAGGCATTAAATTAATACTTGCACCCGAATCGGTTAACGGTTTAGCAGCAAGTACATTTCCAAATTGACAAGGAATTATGATGCTTCCCGGATTGCCCTTCTTTTCTGGTAGCTCACTCAATACTATCTCCGCGACTTCAACTAAATCTTTTCTAGCAGCAAAGAGACCCTTTAGTAAGTTAAAATACTTGGGTGTTTGAAGCATTGTTTCTACAAATGGAACGTTGACTTGAAGGGCTCTAACATGCTCCATGAAAGCTCTATATGCTCTAATCTTTTCCTCAGGTATGGCTCTGATTGGGAATGGCAAAGGAGGGTTGTAAGGCCTTAAGAAAACAACAGATTTGTCATCAGGGCATGGACTAGTCGAGTCCATTAGAGGGACTCGGCGAGTCTGGTCGGGTTTAGCTGGATCCGATTCTTCCGTCTTTTCTGTATGCACCTTGGATATCTTCTGTGCAGGTGTGAAAATTTCTTCATAGATAGAAGTCACAGCATTCACATTCTCCATTCTCGGATTATTCTCAGTTTTACTTGGAAGTTGGCCCGGTCTTCTCTCGTTCACTTGATGTGCAAGTTGTCCTAGTTGTTTCTCAATGTTGAGAATAGATGCTTGCTGATTCCTTAGCAAATTTCTAGTCTCTTGTATTGTAGCATCATGATCATTGTGTCTTTTTTCGGACACGGCTATAAATCTAGTGAACATTTCTTCTAAATCAGCTTTCTTCTCCATAACCGGTTCTTCCTTTTGATAAAAACCCCTCTCCTTATGCTTGTATTTCTCTTCCTTCGCCTTTTTGTATTCTTCATACGGGAGCCATTCCCTCTTGGGTTTTCACCAATTATCGTCGTATTTATCCCCGCTTGAGTAGAACACTTGCGCCTTCTTGTTTCCATTTTCATCCAAGTCGCAATCCTTCGTGAGATGAGGCCCTCTACAATTCTCACATCCAACTCGAATAGCACGGATTGTTTGATCCATTTTCGTCATCCGTCTATCTAAACTATCGAGCTTAGCCATCACCGCCGCCATGCCATCATTAGCCGATTTCACTAGCCCCCGACTTACTTCATTTCTCGGGTTGTGGTATTCTCTAGAATGCTTAGAGAATTCTTCAATTAATTCCTTGATTACTGGGGGTGCCTTCTTTGTGAGTAGGCCTTGCGAGTCGAGCAATTGCCTTGTGGTGACATTGACTCCATCATAGAAAATGGAGACCTCTTATTGGCTATTAAGGTCATGGTGTGGGCAATTTCTAAGAAGACCTTTATACATTTCCCACGCTTCATAAAGAGACTCTTCGGGTTGTTGCTCGAAGTTGGCAATGGCTTTCTTTAGCTTGGCTATTTTGGAAGGTGGGCAAAAGTGGTCTATGAACTCCTCTTTCATCATAGCCCATGTGGTGACCGACCCGGGAGGAAGTGACCTGAGCCAATCCTTTGCAGCACCCTTGAATGTGACTGGAAGCATGCGAAGTAGCTGGGTCTCGCGTGGTACATTTGGCACATTGAAGTAGTCAGCCACATCATTTACTTCATCCAAGTGCTTGTAGGCATCTTCGTGGTCTTTTCCATAGAAAGGAATCTCCTTGAGTTGAGCGAGGATATGACCCTTTAGTTCGAAAGTAGCGGTAGCGGGAATTGCGGGCTGCACAAGTCCCGGGCCAGTGTCATCGCGCATCCTCTTCTTCCATTCCCCCATGGGGACTTCATCGATATTAGCCATAATGATAGCTAAATCGTCCTCAAAGTCGGATTCGTGCTCGTATGTAGGTTCTTCTTCTTCCTCGGTCTCGTACTCGGTGTCTTCTTTAATTTGGTCTTCGATTGTCAAAGAGGCGTTGGATGCTCCTGATTTGCTGCTCTTCTTCTTGCTGAAAACGGACTTGAGGTTTTTTAGTGGCGAATTCTTTGAAAAAGCGGATTCTCCAACGGCTTTTCCTTTGCTCCTTCTTAGTGCGGATTCCGGGTCTTCGAGAGGAGGGACCAGAGGTGTATCAGATCCTTGGGTCATGAAACAACTGTAATCAAAACAAAAAAAAATGCGTAAAAAGAACAAAAATAAAATTAAAATTAAAATTGTGAACAACGATGGACTCGCCGAGTTGTCACGAGTGCACTCGGCGAGTACAAGGCAAAAACAGAAAACTTTTTAATTACTTATTAAAACGGATTTTTATTAAAACTTGTCCTAATTACTAGATTACCTATGAATTAACTATGTGTAAGAGAATTCTTACACAAAGGATCGATAAAAATAGAATTTAATGCTAAGTTAGAACCGTTCCCCGACAACGGCGCCAAAAACTTGATGTGTGTAAAACAACTTAGTTTTAAACCTACTTTTAATTATAAAATGAACACACAAAGGCAGTGGACCTATCAATTGTGGTATAGCTAAATAAGTAGGGTATCGAACACAAGGAACGGTAAATTAAAACTAAAAACTAATTTTATCTAAATTAATTAATAAATAAGGGTTTTCTCTAGTTTTTCAAGACTAGAAACTTACTAACTATCACTTAATCTAAAAGCTAGAAAAGCAAAGAATTAACTAGATTCAATAATAGGAAGGACTTCTATTTAGTTCAACTAAATTGATCCTATGGTTGATATTATGGTAATTGTGCAATGGATTAATTCTTCTATTGGTTACCGATTCAAGTGATTAGATTCATATTCGCTGCACTAATCCTTAGAGAACAAACTAACTCAAACAGTGATCAGTTGTCTAATTTAATTTAATTCTCTAGATTATTTATTCGGGTTAACTTAGACTTGTAATAGCTAACTAATTTGGTCCTTTAGTTAACTTCTTGTTGATGGTCATCACACAAGCTCATACATGAATTTACCTATTTTTCTTATTAATTCGAGTTTCATGTTCATTAATCCTAGTCATATGATGAAGTGGTCACATAAACATATGAGGTTGACAATTAAAAGATGTTCATACTATTTTATTGTCTTCCTATTAATAGAAAAATAGTTATCATTCACACACAATGTTCTTTAACAAGCTAAAATCAACAAAATCACCAACATTGAATTAATCCTACCATAAATCAAACCATAGTATCAATATTGTATCCCCAAACAAAAGTTTAAGAGTTTTAGCTCATGATTGAGGTAATTAACAGCAACAAAACAAATTCTATTTGTCTAGCCATAATGGAAAACAAAAGATGAAGTAGAATGATGAGAATTTGCCTCAAATCTCCTTTGGAATTGGATTCTATGTTGTATCTTCGTTCTCTAGGGTTCTTCTGGCTCTTCAATTGCAGCTAATCTCTCCATAAGGGTTCTAGAATGTCGAATGTCGATCTGAGAAGTTATCTTTATAGATGCGAAACGACTCTTCAAGTCCATTGCCGACTCGCCGAGTCCATCTCTTAATTCCCGTACACGATAAGTTCCGGAGTCTTTATCTTCTCGAATCATCGATCGGACTCGCCGAGTAGGTGTTGTTTTTGGTGGTTTTCTTCTTTGTTCAATTCCCGAGCTCCCAACCGCTTCACCTGCTTCCTTTTGCTTCCGAGCTTCACTTTTGGACTGAAAACACAATTCAACATGATATGCGATAAATTAGCTAATAAATGATAAAAATCTATACTTATTATGAGGCTAAATATGCAAATATCAGCCATTATAAACAAATGAATTTTGTTAATCATTTGTAGGTATTTGTTATATATTTATAATATTATTATATATTTATAATATGTCTTTTTATATATTTATATGTATAACCGATCACATATCTTTTAAACTAATTATTTGCCTCAAATTAAATTTGCAATTACATGTCTCTAAATTGAAATAACTTTTATATATACAAACTGGTTTGGACGGGTACCCATCAAGCAACGGTTCCAAAAAAATATGAGAACCGATACCGGAACCGTTAAAGGCGGTTCCAAAACTTGAGGAACCGAAACTGACGTTCCAATGCCTATGTTTGATCTAAAACAACTTTAAAATCTTTCCCTAAAACAATAACAATAAATACTTTTATTTTTAATGGTAAACAATAAATTTATAAAGGAAAAAAAATGAATATATATATATATATATATATATATATATATATATATATATATATATATATATATATATATATATGTGTGTGTGTGTGTGTGTGTGTTTTAGGTTGACATAGGGAACTAAGTATTAAGTATTCAAAAGGAATTTTGATCCCAAATGAAAATATGAATATTCAAATAAAAATAATAAAATTTATTTTCATAATTTTTTTGATTGAGACAACATTGTATTTTTATTTTAAACCCAAAATAATCTATCAAAATGGGTTTGTTTTCAAGTCAAACGTTACCATCTTCCAAAGCAAATTAGATTTTATGCTTAGGGTTTATCTTGTCATTATACGTGTGTTAAAGTTGGACACCGAATCATACATGTTTTTAATAGAAATAAGTGTTAAAAAAAACTATTTGCACCCGATGCTTAGCACGAGTAAACAGTAGTGTGTATATATATATATATATATATATATATATATATATATATATATATATATATATATATATAGGTAAATGTATATAGGTAAATGTTCAAATGAGAACCAATAAAGGTTAAGAACCTAAGAACCACTTATTTTTATATTTTATTGTTTCATTAATGGCAAATAAAACAATATGGGAATAATGGTATTCTTAAGAACAAAAAGCATCTGATACGTTTAAAAAGTCTCAAAAATCTCTCAACCTCTCTCACCAAGTTAAAACTTGAAGAACATAAACCATTTCCACCGGTTGTCACCAACCACTACCACGTACATCCGCCGCCTCCTACCATCGATGATGAGCAACATCCGACTATCGTTGTTAACCAACCCCATGGCCGCCTCTCCTCCCTTCGGATCTGGTTTAGATCTGTTCAGATCTAGTCCAGATCTAGTCCACCACCGTCTTCTGATGACATTGCACCACCAACCTCTGGCTTATCGAATTTGTTACTGGACCGTCGGTGTTAAATCGTCGTCGTTTGCTCCAACACCGTTTACAGTTGCCAACGGTGGTTCCACCACCACATCAGATCTGCACCACCACGTCCTTTTCTTATCAGCGAGACCAAATCTACGATTTCTCTCTGATATCTTCTCCTCCAACGACTTCTTCCGTCTCCGTTTCCTCTGTCAGCTATTAGAAACCGAGATCCCTATGAATTTATCGCTAATGTTTTTATTTAAACTATCAACAATCACAACGGAGTGTAAATCATACCTGAATTTGCGATGATTTCCGTTGACGTCTTCCGACGAGGTGTTCCAATGAATGTTTAGGCTTTCCGGTGAGTTCAACACAACCAGGTGTGCTGTTTTGTCACATGTTCCGGCAAAGATGTATTTCGGCGAGTATTTCATGTAGTTTTCAAGTATTGCCATTAAAAACAAAATGTGATATTTGCAAGATGTGAGAAGTCGGAGTTATTGAATTCTCCACAGTTCACACTAATTACTGCCACAAAGCTGACACAGAGAAGATAATAAAGGTATACTCTTTTTTATTGTTTACTTTTAAATAGCATGACATATTTAAGTAAATATGGATAGTTGGTAATAAAAATAAACAATTAACCTAGCCCTTTAAAGTTTCACAAATATATGAATCGTATATGATAAATGAATTAAATATTCTAGTCTTTTAATCATGCTAAATGAATTAAATATTCTAGTCTTTTAATCATACGAAAAGTCCCATAAGTATATAAATATACAATAAATGGATTTTTAATGTAAGATTTACTATGTGGAATTCAAAGATGAATTATATAGACTTAAAATTTGGTACACAATATTTGATTAAATGTCTTTACGATTTTATAAGTTATTAAGCTCTATTAAACTGTGAATGATAGTCTTAAAGTGGTATTGTGAATTATTTAAATAGGATTCATAAACTATTTTATTAAACTATGAATTAAAGTCTTAAAATATAAGTTATAAGTTAAGAATATGATTATGAATGCATAATTTATGTATATTAAATTATAAATGTATTGTATTAAGTTGTGAATTTTGTATATTAAACTGTGAATTGGCTATATTAAAATATAAATTTACTGTATTAAGTTATGCATTTTTTTTATGAATTTTATGTTTTCTTCTGAAATATAAGTTGAAACAAGCATTATGTGCAATACGATTTTCTATAATTTTGAATAAAAAGTATAGAAAGTTTAAGCTATGATTTTTCTATTTAAATTGTGACCTAACTATATTAAGTTGCGATTTTGTGTATTAAATTGTGAATTTACTATACTAAGAGGTACACTTTTAATTAATTGTATTAAATTGTGAATTTTTTTGTTTAAAATGTGAATTGACTATATTAAATTGTGCATCTTGTGTATTAAATTGTGATTTTTTTGTTATAAACTGTAAATTGACTGCATTAAGCTACAAATTGTCTGGTTAAACTGTGAATTGACTATGTTAAACTGTTGTTTTAATGAACTTTGTGTTAAATTACGAATGATTTATATATGAATGTTTGTATTAATTTCTTGTGAAAATGCTTATTTTTTTGTTGAATAAATATGTAAAAATGCATTAGTTTTTATAATTATTTTGCATTAAACAATGAATAAATTAATTAATTGGTTTATTAAATTGTGAATATAATATTTAAGTTGTCAGTCAATGATTTTATATACAAATTTTACTTGGAAGGAATGATAAATGTGACGGTAGCACATGTGGTTGGTGGTGACGTGTGTAGATGTTCGTGGTGGTGGTCGGAGTGTAACAACAGAAATTTTTAAACAAATTTTTTTTTCATTTCAAAAGGAAGTATTTTCATCCAAAACAAGGCATAAACATTCAATGTGTCATATCATAATACAAATCATATGAATCCCAAGATCATAAATAATCTATCAGTATGTACAGATCACGCCGGCGCCTTCCCACGGTCCTCGCTAGTACCTGAAGCACATACACAACAACTGTAAGCATAATCGCTTACTGAGTTCCCCAAAATACAACTTACGCACATACGCCTTTCCAGGCCCTGACCTTCCGGTCCATGTGTCTCAGGGGACTTCCGTCCCTGCTGGGTAAACCTTCCGGTCCTACCCACGCCAACCCTTCGGTCCACATTACAACGCCTTCCAGCCCATAACATATTCGCCTTCCGGCCCATAACATAACGCCTTCCGGCCCACATTAAACATATCATACATAGCACATATAACAATTAACTTATCACATATAACACATATGTCTCATATCATATCCGACCTTCCGGTTACACAATCAAACCCTTCCGGGTACAGTATAGTGAGAAGACTCACCTCGTGAATATCGATAGCTAGCAAATCCCGAAATCACTTGTGCTCGATCCTCCGAGCTACAATCTCCCTATAACATCATACATCTTTTATTAACACTTTTTATCTCTAAGGTTGACTATCCCTAAGAAGTCAACACAGGTCAACTCTGGTCAACGGTCAACTTTGACCGGACTCGGCGAGTGCACAAGGGCAACTCGGTGAGTCTAGACGTTTTCGCCAACTCTCTAGGATTCCCTTCTTACACGTCGAGTACTCCCCCTGACTCGACGAGTTCCACCTGGAAGAATCGCGGGGCCACCCCGACTCAACTCGCCGAGTCTCAAGAACGACTCGATGAGTCCCAGCTCGACTCAGTCCTCCTGTCAACCCTCTCTAACTCACCCTGACTCACTGAGTCAACCTATGACTCGACTAGACCACTCACTGAGCGAACTAAAGGCAATCTTCAAGCTACTCGCCGAGTCTGCTCATCGGACTCGGCGAGTCCATACCATGCAAATCACTCAAACTCGCTTCTAAGGTCAGATTTGTTCCAACAATTCATAGATCTGGCCTTCCTAGACTAATTCATCACGTAAAGCCCCTAACTTGGTGTCCATAACACACTCCATGGCTCATAAGTAGCATTTTGACCTAAGGCATAAGGATTCCAATCCAAAACCTCCATTGATTCCCAAAAAGCTTGGGCAAAGGGACACTCTGGACCTCCAAGGGTCCAGATCTATGGTCTAAATCGCTTAAGGGACCAAGGGAGCACAAGATCTAGCCACAAAAGGGTTCAATAAACCCTAAATCAATGTAAACATCAACATAGAAGAGGATAGCTCGAAGGTATTACCACAATAGTGATGCTCTGGACTCCAAACCCTCAGAAGATGGCTCCTCTTGCTTTCGCCTTAGCTGATTTTCCCTTTCCTTGCAAGATGACACCTCCAAGATCAATAATGGCCTCCTACTTTGCTCCAAACGCTCACACTCGATTAGGGTTTCACTCAAGGGATTGGTGAGCACAAATGACGGCCATAAGGCCCTTTAAATAGGTCCCAAACCCGAGAAATTAGGGTTTCATTAAACAGCGCGGACTCGCCGAGTCCATATCCTGGACTCGCCGAGTCCAGGCGAATCCCGCGTCCAGAATCGCGACCCTACTCGGCGAGTCTGAGCTCCAACTCGCCGAGTCCCCTCTCAAAACACCAAAATCAAAAACAATAAAGATACCTGGAAATCCGGGCTGTTACACGGAGAGTTTGAGTTGAACTTCTTTAAATATGTTATTAATGTATAAAAAATTGTATTATGTTATGTTGTGAATTTTATGTATTAAACTAAAAATGGACTGTATTAAATTGTATATTTTATATAAATTTTGCGTTAAAATATGAATGAATGTATGCATGAAAATATTAATACGTGTACTAGTGAATTATTATGTTTATTAAACTGTGAATATTGTATTTTAAAATGTGAATATTTATTATACATGATATCTTTTTTAAGAAATCTACAATTTAAAAAAAAAAATTGATTTTTTTCTAGAGATAATTCTATTTTTTTTAATAAAATTGGAGCTACAATGTTTGTTCTATTAACCTGTAAATATGGCCAAAAAATACCAATGAATTTAATATCAGTTCAACAACAGTCGATCAACGGTCCGACAACGGTCGGATGGTGGTCCGATGGTAGGTGGCAAGTAGTTTGTAAATTACGGAATGGAAATTTGGCTAAATACAATATAATTGTTGGATTTGCCCTAAATGCTTTTAATGAAAAATTAAAAAAATAAATAAATAAATAAAAATAGTTCTTAGGGTTCTTAACTTTTTTGGGTTCTCATTTGAACCACTCCATATATATATATATATATATATATATATATATATATATATATATATAAAATTGATTTTTTCTAGAGATAATTCTATTTTTTTAATAAAATTGGAGCTACAATGTTTGTTCTATTAACCTGTGAATATGGCCAAAAAATACCAATGAATTTAATATCAGTTCGACAACAGTCCGATAACAGTCCAGCAACGGTCGGATGGTGGTCCGATGGTAGGTGGCAAGTAGTTTGTAAATTACGGAATGGAAATTTGGCTAAATACAATATAATTGTTGGATTTGCCCTAAATGCTTTTAATGAGAAATTAAAAAAAAAAAAAAAATAGTTCTTAGGGTTCTTAACCTTTTTGGGTTCTCATTTGAACCAATATATATATATATATATATATATATATATATATATATATATATATATATATATATATATATATATATATATACTAGTAGTGTACCCGCGCGATGCGGCAGTACGAATAATCCTTTTCTAAGAATTGTTGAGAGTGGCGATTTGTTACTCTTTGAGGAATGTAATATGTTGGAATATATGTTTTCATTGGTTAGTTTTCAGGACACAATTACTTTTTCTTTCTATATGCCTCAAATATTTTAATTTCGATGAATACTTTCATTTTAATCATGATCTTCTCTCCTTACTTCAAATATTTTAATTCCGATGAATATTTTTTTTTAACCATGATCTTTTCTCCTTACTTTTAATATGAAAGTCACATATGAAAAACATCATATTAAACTCTTAGTCGCTTATGTAATTTGTTCAGTAATTTTTTATTATTATTATTTTAAGAAAAAAATATTAATGTTAAATGTTATATATAAGTAGGTTGTGGTTTTTTGGAAAGTAGTGTATTTTCATTTCGGGTATCCACGCATTACGGCTGACGACGACAGTAATTCGTAAATCAATTTCACTATTACATTATGACTAAATTTAAAACGAATCGGCGACTAATTGAGAGGTACATTAAAACACTAACCTTGTTGTAATTTGTTTCTTTACAACAAATTTTATATTTTTTTTTGGGATAACGATAAATTAATTTCTTTGAACACATTACGAATAGTTATCTTTTAGTGGTTTGTTTCTTTACGTAGTATATTATCTTATCAAAAATACATCATATTAAATAAAACATGCTATGCATTAACAAATAACATTAGAAGATGGTAAGGGGCTTACAACTTATATTGTTAACAAATAACATTATAAATGGTTATGGGGTTTACAATTTATATTTCAATGTTTAGGATGTATATGAAACTATATCTTAAATTTTATTTTATTATATATTATTTGGTTAAGAATTTTTGAGCCTAGGGTGTATATGAAACTATTATCAAACTGTTAAGTTTTTTAGCCTAGTATATTTTATAAAAGATCTTATGGCAACATATATTTCAGCAAATAACATCAGAAGTAGTTATGGGATTTACGGTGTATATTTCAACGTTTAGGGTGTAGATGAAACTATATCTTAAATTTGATTTTATTATTATATTATTTGGTTAAGAATTTTTTTAACATAAAAGTTGTACGTTATTATCAAACTGTTAAGTTTTCTAACTTAGTATATTTTATAAAAGATCTTATCACTACATATAAAATATATAAAGATTAAACATTATTTATATATATATTTTTTTTTGAAAATTAAAACAAAAACCATAAAATAATGTTTTGCTTTTAGTTTTTGTGATAAAGTTAAATTTAACATGTACATAAAAAAAACTTTTAGTATTTTAATCATAGTTGATAAAAATCCATCGTCTGATAAAGGTTTGGTATTTAATGCTAGCTACAAATTCACTTAATAAAAAATTTTAAAATATTAAAAGATATTTTAATATCTTAGAAATCATGTTTTGTTATAAACTTTTTAACAAACTTGATTAATATAATAAATAAATAAATAATAATCCAAAATGAAGAGAGATTGCGATAAATAAGTTGATCATTGCATAAAGCAAGATATTACAACACATTGCTTAAAATTTTGCAAGACATAATTTAAATAATATTCAAATAAAAAATACACTAACAAAAGGAATATGAGGATGGAAGGGTTACAAACCAGAAAAATATACAAGAAGCAGAAAGAGCAATATACATCCAAAATCCTGTAAAACCATTTGCAACAAACAACCACACATTTCCAATACTGAATTAACTTACAAACAACCATACACATTTCCATTAAACTTCTCTTTTCCATGGACGGATAACAGACACATACATTAGACATATACAAAATTGATATATTCATACATAATAAAACATAAAGAAAATAACAATGAACTTTGTAATATATATACCAACTTATAGCACTCTACTTTTCATTTTTCTATATTTAACAAAACTTTTCATTTTTCTATATTTAACAAAACAGAAAATGAATGTCGGATGCTATATTTGATCAGTACAAATTATATAATATTAGGTAAAATCATTTAAAGGACACAGTGCATAAATGACCTAATTACCAAATAAGAAAAAACGATTAGTAAACCAACTCACAATTTGGCGTCGCTCTTGTCTTTTCGCCTATCATATTTTCCCATATTTTAAATCATTGCGACAAAAATCAACAAACAATTCGTTTTCTATTGTTATATATAAGAAATTATAATTTACCAGTTCAAATCTCTTTCATTTTGTGTATGGTTGTTACAAATAGAATACAAAAGGTAGATAACAAAAAAATCTTCAGCGACCAAAACTTTAAGGGTATACACGTCTTTTTACAGCTTCATGAAATTTCCAGGGAACAACTACACAACTACTGATCAGGATGCGCCCCACAAACCTAAGCTAAAAGCCACTTGGTTAGATTGCCAAAACTCTAAACAAGTGTCATTCTTTCATAAGCCATTGTCAATATTAATGCCTAAAAAACAAAACAGATAAAGAAATTGTGAGAAAACCCAAGAAAAATCAATCATGTGAGAACACAAATGAGAAAAAAACGAACTAGAACTTAAAAAAATCTCTGAGGAATCATACCTTTTGGAATACAAATGAGTAACAAAAATAAGAAGCTAAAATTGAATAGATATCTGAACCTAATAGAACAGGTAGAAACTAAACCAAACCAACCTTGGTTGGAGTTTGTGCTATAGACAAACAATTACATACCAACACGATGGTGAGAAAGAAACATGGGAAGAGTGTGGTGAAGATGGTGAGAAAAAAAACAATTACATATCAATTTTTAAGCAAACAAATGAAAACATCATGCATTTGGAAACACTGTTTTTGGTTTTGAAACACATAAACTGCTGATAGACGGGCATAACAGCAGACAACATTATAATAGGATTAAGTTGATGTTTCTTAGTTCTTACCATTTGTTCAAGAGTAACCACCATTTGTCTCATATTCAATTAAATATCTCATCAGTTCTTTGACTTTTCTCCCTCTAAAATGTGCAAAAAAATAACCACCATTAAAACCAACATATGATTGGGGTTTGTTTAAGATAAATACACGATTACATCTTCATTTCATCGATACACCATATAAATTGGCACCAATAAATGAATATAGTAAAAGACCAGATGTAATGAAAACTCACCATTATTAAACAACTCCATAGTCATCATCTATGATGAAGTTCCTCCTCTTCAATACTTCCTTGGTGGCATTGCTTAGTATCACAAAAGCTACCTGAATTCAAATAATTCTTTAGATTATTCAGATAAAAAACAGAAAACGCAACCATTCTTGAAAATGACAATCTTATGATGTCTTTTATGGTTATCGATCTATCCACATACACAAGCCTACTACCATCATTCATGTAAAAGAGCATTCCATGTAAAGATTTGTACCATTTTTTCTCCAAACATAAAGAAATTCCCTTTTAATCTTTTGCATATGAGATCGTAAACCAAGAATTCACAAGGTGGCCGTTTCTTGGAATATAGGATTATTTATGTTTTGATGGTATTCAAAATTAACAACCACTCACACTTTTTACTGATGGTTTTGATTCTTTCATGAAATATTTAAACTACATTTTCTAGTTCTGTAATATTTAGAAAATGGTCAGTCAAACCTACATAACTTAAGTACACTAAAACTAACATTAAGAATCTGGAAGAGATGAACAAATTACTTAATATACAAATATGATATAAATAAAAGTGAATCAATACCTAAGAAGCATCTATAAAACCACTGACCTAAGGTACAACTACAGTAGAAACAAAACAACATCTTAATGTTAGGGAAATTATGAAAAATAAGGGAAGATAAGAGTATACACCTGAAGCTCTTTATGGAAACTTCATCTCTTTTTCTAAGGATTTTTCGTGTTGGGGAAGAATCAATACCTGAAAATAACCAATATCATATCAAAATGTGAGATCCACTACAATGAACTTCATAATCGAGTTTTTATTCGAAATTTCACACACATCCCCAAAACTTCATCGTTCTTAAAGTGATTTATATCTAGAAAATGTCGAACGGATCTACGTAATGAAATAACCAAGAGGCAAGTCAAACAAAAAATCATCAGCGATTGAATGAAAAAGAGGATATGAGAAATTTTAGGTTTGAAATTTGAACAATACTAAGATAAATATTAATTACCTGACGACTGAAGAGAAACCGATCGACAAAAGGAGAAGCTCTGAAAAAAAATAGTGATTTTAGCTAAAATTAAAGTCGGGGAATTGGATTAAAATTGGTCTTCTAATCGATCAGATCTTAATAAGCATCAGAGAGTGAGAGATAATCAAGTATCAGTTAGCATGAAGGGTCTCATATGAAAGAAAGGGAGAGATGATTGTGACACACGTAGGATTACGTGTGACAATGAGTGGTGGTATTGATGGTTTTTTTACCTCGTAGAAACCTTACATCAAGAAAGCCTATGAATAATGAAGATGGTGAAGAAAACGTATAGCTTGAATTTATCAGTTATGAAGACGGAAGGGATGTGGGAGAATCAGATCAAATTTTGGTTTATTTCGTGAATTAAGGCGGAGGACCAGGTAACAAAAGATAAGATGGAAAGATAAACCCAGTCAAAATCATATAAAATCTTGTAAGATTGCATTGCATACTTATAAATATGGCATTTGTTTTTGTACAATTTAATTTAAATAAGGTTAAGTTTAAATTTTAAAATTTAATATTATTTTATTATTGATTACTTGTATTTATAGCTTAATGGTTTGGACGTTTTAAAAAAATAATATTATTATATTCAATCTATTTTTAGAAATAGTAAGATTTCTTTTATAATATATATATATATATATATATATATATATATATATATATATATATATATATACACACTAACAGTGTACCCGCGCAAAGCGGCGGGGCGTGTAAATTCTTTTGGTGATATGTTTCCTCTATAAAAATGTTATGTTACAAAAGAAAGTACATGTCGAAGACAAAATAATTAAATTATGTTGTTATTTGTTACATGATACATCAAATAACCGATAAAAACAAACTAGTCAAGACGACATAAAATATGAAATGTTTAAGTCATTCAAACAAAAATAAAGACTTATAAGAATACACAAAATATGAAAATTTGTAATAACACATGGCTAATTATATATTATTAATCGTGCAACACTTTTTATACACCACATTTGATGTATAAACTTCATCACATTTTAAATTTTCGTTAGTCTTCACTAATACTTTTGTGTCCCTAGCAGAAATAATATTATGTAAAAAAAACTTAAAGTTTGTCTTCTTTATGATTTTATTACTAACTTTGGACTTTTATGCTATAAATTTGGATATTACGGCTAGTTTTTTTTCACTATCGTCGATTAGTTTCAATAGATGATTAGCTTTCTTTCCGCAGACGTCAAATATATTTATTTTAGTGAACACTTTTCTTTTGGCAATGATTATCTCCCTTATTTTTAATATGAATGTCACCCATTGCTCATTTTTTCTTCTAGATTTTGAGCTTCGTAATAACATCCTCAATTCGGAAAATGATACAATAAACATGAAAATGAAAAAGATCAAACATAGATCTTTCCACAAAATTGAACCTCGATGTTTAGAAAATCGAAGTCGGTCAAAAACTAAGTATCTATTTAAAATATTTCAAAATTGCAATAAAGATTGTACATAAATGTATAGTCTAGAATATACCTGAATATGTTGGAAACCATGGTGCTGGGTGGTTAAAGGCATAACCATGAAAACGACAAAAGTGTGTATCGATCAGGCTGACGTTTGGGAATGGTTGGGTTTGATTGAAAGCAACGGTGTAAAAACGATCAAAAAATGTCATGGCCGCGGTGGAAGGAAAGACGTCAGAAAGCGGTGTCATAGAACCGATGGTTGAGGATAGTGGAAGACAGGAGATGAAGTCATTTTCTGTTCCTAGACGGTGGGCTTTATAGCAGGGGAGGGAACAAAGAGGTATATGCGATGTGAGAGATATTTGAATCAACATGCTAAATTTAAGGATATCTAAAAGGGTTCAAAATTTGAATGAATCCGGGATTTGAGGGAACCATATCAAATTGCTGAGAAATATAAGGAGATTTGATGAGAAATATTTGAATTCAAAACGTGGTTAAAATTTAATATTATTTTATTAATGGTTACTTGTACTATCAGTTTCATCATTTGGACGTCTTAAAAAAATATTATTATTATAATCAATCGATTTTTAGAAATAGTTAGATTTCTTTTATAAGATAATATATATATATATATATATATATATATATATATATATATATATATATATATATATATATATATATATATATATATATAATATGGAGTGGTTCAAATGAGAACAAAAAAAGGTTAAGAACCCTAAGAACTATTTTTTTTTTTTAATTTTTCATTAAAAGCATTTAGGGCAAATCCAACAATTATATTGTATTTAGCCAAATTTCCATTCTGTAATTTACAAACTACTTGCCACCTACCATCGGACCACCATCCGACCGTGTGTGTGTATATATATATATATATATATATATATATATATATATATATATATATATATATATATATATATGGGTGGTGTACACTTAGACTATACAAGTGCGCTAAGCTAGAGTAAAAGTTGGCTATGGGGTAACAATTTATTTATATATATATATATATATATATATATATATATATATATATATATATATATATATATATATGGGTGGTGTACACTTAGACTATACAAGTGCGCTAAGCTAGAGTAAAAGTTGGCTATGGGGAAACAATTTTCTTATATATATAGAACTACAGGGTAATTTTGGTTTTTCCTCAAAATTATAGTTGTCTTTAAATACGTATCAACTAAAAGTGATCATTTTATAGTTGTCTTGTAATACGTATCAACCAAAAGTGATCATTTTGGTGAATATCTCGTATACTAATATAGGTTTCATCTTTTGTGAACATTAAAATACTTGTACAAATGCATTAGAACGTTGTAAATATAATAATTTACTATAATACCTTTAGACATGTATATTTCGTATTATTAATTGTATACTGTGCATTTTAATTCCAATAAAAGAAGTTCAGATAATTTTTTCTAAACAAAATGACTCATACATATACATCCACACAACATTTACAATTTCGATTAAATCATGACAAATTACTTCAACCAGTTTGCAAATTACACATTACACAAAAGTGAATTACAAATTTTGCTTTTTTCAAGGGTTAATATTGTTTCAATTTTCAAACCAATGAATAATACAGAATGTTCACTTTGGCCCCTTATAGTATTATCAATGTAAAATATGTACATTAATCTTCATTTGAAAATATTAATAGAAATAAAGATCAAATTTGTAAATATTTTCTCCACTATGGAAATACAAGTACGAACTTGCGTATCACATTTTCACCAAAACACTTAAACTCCTGTACATTACAAACCACCATTAGTTGAGTTAGTAGAAACTAGAAAGTCGTAGCTAAAATGACCAAAAGGATCTTGTGTTTTCTACATATTTACAAAATTAACATTTACCTCGAAGAGATTTCTCATAGTTGTGCAACTGTGACATAAATCCAGAGTTTGGAGAAGCCACACTTCGTTTACTTTTCACAAGTTGTAAAGCTTCGGATACACTCATGCCATGTTTTTTCATCAGATATGCCACAACAATAGTAACACTAGTTCAAAAAAAAATATATCAGTCATTAAATTATTATCACTTTTTATTTTATTTTATCATTTTTTTTGTTTAAATACAATTTATAGTAAGATTAAATATTAACTCTGTTTTGCGGGGGACAAAACCTGCCAACATGTGAATGTTTATGGACCAAACCTGCCAATATACAAAAGTCTTGTGGCCAATGTTTGAAACCCAAAAAGTCTAGTAGCCAAACTTGCCAATATATTAATGTCTAGGGACCAAACCTATCAATATACAAAGTCTTTGTGGCCAAATTCTAAAACCCAAAAGTCTAGGGACCAAATCTGTCAATATATGAAAATCTTGTACCCAAAGTATGAAACATACGTAAGTGTTGTGGGTGATGGAGAGAAACGGGTGGGTGTGGTGAGGTCCTTTGTAATATAATATTATTATAAATTGTAATTAACAAAATAAAAGATAAAATAAATAAAGGGTATAACAGTCATTTTATATATAAAGCACAGGGACCATTTATGTAACTTTGACAAAAAAAAAATATTTGCCTTGCAATGGTAATTACACTAATGAGCAATCACATTTTTATAAATAAATTAATTCTACCATATTGAATCTTTATCACATATATTGGCAAATGAATAATTAAAAAAAAAAAATTAAAAAAAAAATTAGAATGTTAAAAATCACCTTCTGGATCTCCCCACAAAGCAATGGACTAATACACCACCTGTTCTTTTAGCTTCTTCAATGAAACTAAAACACTCATCGAAGAATTGTGCAATATTTACATGTTCTTTATCTGGAACTAAATCAAGAACATAAATATTTACACCATTACTACATATACCAAAAGACTAAACCAAATTTTACTTTTAATAGGCCTTGAGAAAAAAGACGTAAATACCCTTCTCATAAACATCATTAAAAATAATAGTCCTAAAAAGTAGTTTGGCGCACTGGATGAATAAAGAGTAGGACAGGACTGGACAAACTTTCTAGAGCTATTTTTATGATGAAAATGAGAAGGGTATTTACGTCTTTTGCACAAGAGATTGAGAGTGAGTTCCTATCATACCATCAACAATTTTGTAGGTGAAATCATTAGGGAATGTAGGAGGTAGTGAATTGGCAACAGTTAAAATGTGTGTAACATTCGAGCTTTTCAAAAGGCTCTTGTTATTAGCAGCTCCAATAGAACCCAAATAGAGACCCTAAAATTTAAAAGCAAAAAAAAAAGTCCGGGAAATTAGGCATTTTATACATTATCCCCAATTTTTTTTTCTTTCTATTTACTTGAGTGTCTAAATCACTAAATGTTATGTTATAGCACTTAATGGAGAAAAAGAAGCACATTATTTACCTCTTCAATAAGAGCTGGAACATTATCATCTTTAACATACTTAGTGGCATACATTACTCTAAGAAGTGCAGAAATGCGCTCCTTGTAGAGGTTATCAAATTGATCCATTGCATACACCAAAAATGAGTAATCTCCTTCAAGCTTTCTACCGATTTAATCAGAGAATTCAGACTGGGTGTTTCCAAAACTAAACAATTGTTTGGATACGTGAGCTCTTGATAATCCTTGAAATAGATTCAATCGCTATTGCCACAAGAAACTATACACACGAAAGAAAAACCAAAAATGAGAAAAATTAGGGCTAAAACGAGGCATCGAGATTTGAGATTGAATAAAAGGCAGAATCGTTATTGATGTGTGAGAAACGTTTCAAATCGAAGGTTTTAACAGGAAATTGGGGAATTAAAAGGAGAAGATTAGTGACGAAAATTGTCAGATAACTCAAAATTTATAAATACAACACCCATGTGGTTCACATCTAGGGTCGATAAGAAAAGTATCTATATCCATTTAATTATTGTCGAATCAATAACAATTAGGAAGAACAAACGTTCTGATATACTTACGAGGTGATGAAGATCAGCAGCAGTTCGTCCTGCGTGAATGCTCAGGAAAGCGTTTATATATGAAGTGATATTCAAAGTGGAATGGAAAATATGTTTTTTTTTTTTTTTTTTTTTTTTTTTTTTTTTTTTTTTTTTGGAGATGGAGCAAGATTTATGCTATTTCGTTTTCGCCAAAGACCCACACCCAATACTCAAGGGGTAATGTTTTTATATTTAATTTATTAATTTAAACTAGTGAGTAAGCATGTGTGAATCACAATCATTTTTTTTTGTTGTATTTTTTCCCCTATTTCCTCAAATGCTAAACGCATTTAACTGTAACTATTACGTATTCTATGCTTAAACGGATAAAAACACAAATCAACTCAAATCTATTCGAATTTCTCCATTCCTATGGCATGCAACTCATATGAATGAAGTTAGTTGTTAGTGTTTGGTATACGATAATAGAAAAAAAAAAAAAAAATAGTGAAATGGAATGGATCATAGAGATGGAAGGGAATTTTTTTATTGGACATAAGAATGGAATAAAGTGTTGGAAAAATCGAAATAGGGTTATGGAAATCTGGATAATAAAATAGGAATCATGTAATCACTTTTCTTTTTTGATATTTCGACCCTATATGTCTTGGGTATCACGAAATCCAAACTTAGGATAATTCCTGATGCAACAATTCTGATTTTAGGCACAAAATCAGAATCAATTTTAGAAGAAGATGAAGAAGGAAGCGTTTCCCGGTTTTCTGTGTTTCAATTGGCGCCGTTTTCTTTGATTTATCCAGTCAACAGATAACTGAAAACAATTTGTATCTTTCAAAAAAGACAGATTAGTCCTTAAATTTACATCTTTCAAGAATGACATAATAGTGTGCACTCCCACACAATTTGGACCCCCGACTTGACACAGTAGATTAGTGTTCGGTACTAACAATGATTTAGTAAATACAAGTGTGCACTCCCACACCTCCTAACTTTTATTATAACTAAAATATTATTCTTGAAACACTTGTTAAGTCCATTACACTAAACTATATTTGGTGATAAAATCACCAACAACCCTCCCCTATTTTAGTAAAAACATTAAATAAATTTAATTATTATCGTACAACAAGTGAGATGGCAAACGGGCAACAAGCTGCGCCGCTAACAAACTTAAAAACAAAAGAAACGAAACTAAAGCTTAAATGAAAATATCGATACGATTGAATTTTCATGTTAGTATATTACACATTTCAAACATTCGAGAAATCAAGGTATCTTAAATATTGAACCCATCAACTCGTTTGAATATCTGAAGATAGTATACACATTAGTTTTACAATCATCTAAACCAAAATAACTTGACACTAATTATAAAGTCGTGTGTCCCTATCCATTCTTGATCGTATAAAAGCCAAGTCCCAAGCTCTTTGAAGTACGGCTATACTTCACAATCATATAGGTGATTCTTTTATTCATATATCTGTATACATTGTATCAAAAGAACCATTAAGAAATCAAATTGTTCTCTACAGGTTCAAACACACGTACCTTGGGATGTTTTAATGTGTGTTTCAATTCATATAAACAAGCTTTCCTCATTGAGTTCAGCCTCTAACATTGTATTATAGGGGAATTGAGTGTCTCATTCATAAGAATTTATAAAGACTTTAAGCCCATCCCTATAACAGACTTGTGCACTAAGTCTCGCGCCAAACTCTTAGTGAGATGGTCCACCAAATTTTGTTGTGATTTTACAAACTCAATCGAAATCACACCATCCATGATTAGATTTCTAATCATCCCATGTCTAAAATCAATGTGTCTCGATTTACCATTATAAACTTGACTATAAGCTTTACTCAAAGTAGAAACACTATCACATCGGATAGATAATGGCAAAATCGGTTTCCTCTACAATGGAATCTCATAAATCAAATTCTTTAACCATTCTACTTCCTTGCTTGCAGCAACCAATGCAATAAACTCATATTCCATTGTTGGACTTGTTATACAAGATTGCTTTTTAGATGCCCATGATATAGCACCTCCACCAAGAAAGAATACCCAACCAGTTGTAGAAGAGTGATCTTCTCTATTGGATATCCTGTTGGATAAGGTGTCTAAGTCCATAACTATTTCTGTTATGTACTTGACCCCACCCGGCATGGTCCATTTGGGTTGCATGACACCATGCAATTGGATAGACTAAATGAGAGAAATAACACTTGTGGTTATTAATATATTATAAGTTCTAATATATTAATAATATTATTTAATTAGTTTGATCAAGAATTAATTTTAGAATTAATTAAGTGATTAAAAGATAACCAATTAAATATATATGGGTTGATTATGTAAATCATCCATAACTTATATAGTGGGCTAAGAGGCTCCATGGATAATCAAGTTGGGTTAAACCCATTGGATGCTCCATGGAGGCTCCATGAGAGTTACAAACCCATGGGTCATGGAAATGAAGAGTCATGACACATTAGGGTTTACATGGTGTAACCCTAGATGTGTCAACACTATATAAAGCTCATGTGTTCTCCCAAAATCGGACTACTAGTGAAAACAAGAGGGCTTGGCCGATTTTAGTGTGTTATACTTTCTCTCCAAGTTTACTCCATAGCATTTGGTGTTGTGTGAAGCATTTGAGGCATCACACTTGGGGTACTAGGCTCACAAGGTTTCAAGGAACATTTACAACAACAAGGTATGTAGTTCTATCTATTATTTAAGTTAAAATTGTTCCCCATGTATGCTAGATAGGATCATAGCCTTAGAAATCAACTTTGCATGATAATTAGACAAAGATAGATCCAAGGTTATTAGGGTTGCATGTACACTTAGGAAGTGTTAGAATGCTCAAAACCCATCAGTGGTATCAGAGCCTAGGCTTGTTTGTTTGTTATTTGTGCTAAAAAGTTGAAAAAAGTCAAAAAAACTTGTTGTCTGCCTGATGAACTCGCCGAGTCCATGGGGGGACTCGCCGAGTTCATGCGTATCTTCAACCTACTCGCCGAGTAGATTCATGCACTCGCGAGTAGGAGCGACAGAGTGTAGATTTTCGACCATTGCTGCTGAAAATGGACTAGAAACATTACCCTAAACTGTTTTGGTGTTATTAAACTTATTTTAGATGGTGTAATGTTTGTTCTAATCCATTTACAATGGCAAATATCAATTTTTCATGATTATATGTGTTCATATGGTCTTGAAACTTTGATATGAATATTCATGTTCTTGATCTTATGAATTTAGATGATCATAGGAATTACTTGTAACCTACTTGGTAGTTTAATTCTTGATCATAATGTGTTTTAATGGAGTCCATACCTTGTCCTCAAGTTATGGAAAACCAAGAGTCACACTTGAATTAAAACCATTAAAAGAACACAAGAGTTAGAAAAATGAAGAGTCTTCATTTTTATTACTCTATTTAACTCATAAGTTACAAGAAATGAAAAGTTTTGAAAGTTTACAAAACTTGCCCTCAAGTTTTGGAACAAGTAAAGCCTTGATTAAAACTTTAGTTCTAACCCTTAGATTTTTAAAAGTTAAAATTCTACCCTTATACTTATAATATTATAAAGTTATTAATATATATATATATATATATATATATATATATATATATATATATATATATATATGTATAAGATCAAAGTCATCTTACCGCTAGTACGCCTCATTCACGAAGCCGGTCTATAAGGTGGGTATAAGGTTGTTGCCTATAAAATGGCAACTTAATGGCTGTCTACTCTCACCCACCGCTTGCTTGACCGGTGGAGGGTCATTAGCCGAACGGGTAAGACAAGGACTTATAAATTTCTCATTAAAAGTCTAATGATTATTATAAAGTAACTAAATGTTTTATAAATTCCCAATCTTAGTTACTTTAGGAAAATATGAATAAGGTGCTAATCCATGAAATTACACTTTGCACCTTGTTTAAGTCGTTGGTGGAGTGTGTGTGGTTTACCGGCACACTAACTTGGACTTAACAAGGAAGGCAAAGGGTGACTTAAGGTTTTTCATGAGGTCGGAAGGAGCGCGTGTGGTTTACCGGCACTACGATTAAGTGAAAAACATTAAGGGTACCAAGTAATTTGCATGGTTACTTCACACCTTGTTTTGTGATCCTCGGTATCCCAGTCACAAAACATGAAGGGCACACTCGAGATTGAAACATGCCATTGAAAAGTTCAATAAATCTCAAAGAATCTAGGAATTTCTAAAATCCAAATAAAACCTAATAATTTATATTTCGTTTTCATGGTGGAAATTGATGAATCGTCATTCACCTACCTTTTAAATATGTTATAACTTGGATTACGGCATCCCTCTTCTAGGTTATAATATATTGTGATTGGATCCTAGCCTTAATATTACATTTGGGTGTTTTATTAAGGACTATCTCTATATCTAAACTAAACTTATTTTTCTTCTCTTCATATGTCTTCCAATAATTCTACTCCTGGCTCAAACCCTACTGGCTCCTTCTCTCTCATGAATCTTTGTGGGAGAGTCATCTTTGATGGATCCAACTTTACTGATTGGATCAGAAACATCAGGATGGTCACTCGTTACAAGAACAAGGAATATGTTCTTGACAAGGAGCTCAGGGTTCCAGAGCCAACTGCTACTCCTGAGGAGCTTGCTGAATATGAGGTTCATGAAAGAGATGCTACCAAAGTGGCATGCATCATGATGGCCACCATGACAGTCGAGCTCCAAAAGTCCTATGAGGACTACTATCCTTTTGAGATGCACCAGGATTTGATGGACCGCTACCATTAGAGTGCTCGTCAAGAGCGATATGAAATCATCTCCTCTATGATCACAACCCGAATGAAAGATGGTGAACCCATCACAAACCACATGCAGAAAATGCAAAGGTATGTGGATCGTTTGATGAAGTTGAATGTGAACTTCCCTGAGGAGTTAGCAATAGATATTATTTTGCACTCCTTACCTTCGTGTTATGATCAATTCCGCATGAAATACCACATGAATAAGGAGGAAGTTACACCGAGCAAACTTCAGGGACTCCTAAAGACCGCAAAATCAGGTCTTAAAGGTAAGTCGGTTGTGACCACTCCTGCTACTACTCCAAACTCAGCACCTGTCCTGGAAATCAGGAAAGGTAGAGGGAAGAAGAGAAAGAACCCTTCGAAGGGTACCAAGGGTAAGACTCTTGATGGCTCCTCTTCTAGCATAACCAAGAAAGGTTTCGTTACACCTTCTTCTGATCCCAAAGAGGCTGAATGCTTCTACTGCCACGAAAAAGCGCACTGGAAGCGTAACTGTCCAAAGTACCAGCAAGATTTGAAGGATGGGAAAGTTAAACCCAACCATGCAGGTATTTACACTATCTCATCTAATAATTCACTATATTCTAACTCTTGGGTCCTTGATACCGGTTGCGGTATTCATATTTGTTCTGAAATACAGGAACTAAGAAGAAGTGAGAATGTGGAGCATGGAAAGATAAACTTGATCATGGCGATTAGGAAAGTTTCACCTGTCACCAAGATTGGAGTTTATACTTTGTTTCTTAGTAGTGGATTTACTTTAGATTTGAATAAATGTTGTTATTTGCCAGAAATGGAAAGAAATGTTATTTCCTTCCATGCTTTGTATAAACAAGGTTTTACCTTCTCTTTTGATAATGAAACTGGTGGAATAAATGCTTTCTTTAATAATGTGTTTTATTTTAAAGCATTACCTTGTGATGGTGTGTATGAAGCTGTGTCTGTTGTAGATAACTTCGGAAATAATGTAATGTGTATTGATTCTTCCAATAACTTGGATAAAGCATCATTATGGAATTATCGTCTTGGGCATATAAGCAAGAAACGCATATGCCATCTCCAAAAGGATGGAGTCTTGGAGTCATTTGACCTAAAGTCAGATGATAGTTGCGAATCATGCTTGCTTGGAAAAATGACAAAGTCACCCTTCACTAGTTCGTGTGAGAGGGGTGAAGGTTTGTTGGATCTTGTACACACGGATGTGTGTGGACCCTTCAAACATGCCACAAGGGATGCTAATCGTTATTACGTGACTTTTACGGATGATTATAGTAGATATGGATATGTCTACTTAATCAAGCATAAGTCAGAGACTTTCGAAAAATTTAAGGAATTTAAACAGGAAGTCGAGAATCAATTGGGTAGAAACATTAAGATGCACCGATCCGATTGAGGTGGTGAGTATCTTAGTACTGAGTTCCTCGATTATCTAAGGGAATGTGGGATTGTCTCACAATTGACACCTCCCAGGACACCACAGTTGAATGGTGTAGCTGAGAGGCGTAATCGAACCTTGTTGGACATGGTTCGTTCCATGATGAGTCGAGCTACGCTACCAATCTCATTTTGGGGGGTATGCCTTAGAGACTGCCACCCATATCCTTAATCTGGTCCCTACAAAGAAGGTTGCCAAAACACCTCACGAGATGTGGACTGGAAAAGTTCCTAGTCTAGCCCACATCAAGGTTTGGGGTTGCGAGGCTTTCGTGAGACGCGAGACTCATGAAAAGCTCGAACCTCGAAGTGAGAAGTGTATTTTCATTGGATACCCACAAAAATCCTTTAGTTACCTCTTCTACAGACCTAGTGAGAATGTGGTTTTTGTAGCAAGGAGGGCTATCTTTCGAGAGAGAGAGAGAGAGAGAGAGAGAGAGAGAGAGAGAGGTCATAAGCCAAGGAGACAGTGGGAGGCTAATTGACCTTGAAGAACTTCAAGAGTCAATTGATGAAGGAACCTTAAACCCTAGCAGTCAACTTGAGGAGGAACCTCCTATTGATCCAATTATACCTCCAGTTGTACCTCTGAGGCGTTCCACAAGGGTTAGGAATGTACCTGAGCATTACTATGGTTTCCATATTACTGTGGAAGGTGAGACACTTATTAGTGATGAGACACTAGTAGGTCTGCATGAACCTAACACCTATGTGGAAGCCATGGCAGGCCCTGAGTCTGCTAAATGGAAAGAGGCAATGGATAGCGAGATACAATCCATGTATGACAATCAGGTATGGGACTTGGTTGAGAATGTACCAGGTCGTAAGACTGTAGGGTGCAAATGGATCTTCAAGAAGAAGACCGACATGGATGGTAATGTGCACACTTATAAGGCTCGACTGGTGGCAAAGGGCTTCTCTCAAACTCCTGGAGTGGATTATGACGAGACCTTTTCTCTAGTAGCCAAGATTAAGTCTATTAGGGTATTGCTAGCCATAGCTGCATTTCATGACTATGAAATATGGCAAATGGATGTCAAAACTGCTTTCCTTAATGGAAAGTTGGCCGAGGATGTTTACATGAATCAGCCAGAGGGTTTTGTCAGCACTGAGTACCCTAATAGAGTGTGTAAGCTTGAGAAATCCATCTATGGATTAAAGCAAGCGCCTCGCAGATGGAATATTTGCTTTGATGAGAAAGTCAAGGAATTTGGCTTTTCTAGGAGTGAAGATGAATCTTGTGTATATGTTAAAGCTAGTGGGAGTATAGTTAGCTTTTTGGTACTGTATGTGGATGACATACTACTCATAGGAAATGACATCCCAACTCTGCAGGAAGTTAAAACCTGGCTTGGGAAGTGTTTCTCTATGAAGGACCTAGGAGAAGCTGCCTATATTCTAGGGATAAGGATTTTGAGAAACCAGAGTAAAAGACTAATTGGACTTAGTCAGAGTACATACTTGGACAAGGTGTTAAAGAGATTCAGCATGCAAGATTCCAAGAAAGGAGAGTTACTCATCCAGAGTAACACTAGACTAAGTAAGACTCAGAGCCCGAGTACTGAGGTTGAGATAGCATAAATGAGTCGGATACCTTATGCTTCGACAGTAGGCTCGATCATGTATGCTATGACCTGTACTCGTCCTGATGTAGCCTTTGCTTTAAGCATGGTTAGCAGGTATCAGGGGAATCCTGGTAAGGCTCACTAGACAACGGTAAAGAACATTCTCAAGTACCTACGGAGGACTAAGGAATGGGTCCTTACCCTCGGTGGGAGTGATGACTTGAGAGTTGTAGGGTATAGTGATGCTAGCTTCCAGACTGATAGGGATAATTTCTACTCTCAGTCGGGCTGGGTCTTTACCTTAAACGGAGGAGCAATCTCTTGGAAGAGTTCCAAGCAGGAGACAGTGGCTGATTCAACTTGTGAATCACAGTATATAGCGGCAAGCGAAGCGGAAAAAGAGGCTATGTGGCTAAAGAACTTCATTGGAGACCTTGGAGTTGTACCAGCTATATCAAAGCCTATAGAGATTTTCTGTGATAGTGAAAGTGCAGTTGCCTTAGCAAAGGAACCAAGGGATCATGGGAGATCCAGACACATTGACAGAAAATATCATTTCATCAGACATCGTATTGAAGAAGGACTCCTCATGGCAAAGAGGGTATCATCGGATGAGAACCCAGCAGATCCCCTCACGAAGGGACTGGGTAGGGTTAAGCATCTCCAGCATGCTAGGAGCATAGGGCTGAAGGAGGATATTAGTTTTAGTAGTTAGATAATTTTGAAATTTGTAAAATGTAATTGACATTTGATGATGAATAAAAGTTGTGTTTATTTATGAGTAAAGTGTTACTATCTTTTGTCAATCATTTACTATATTTCTTTTGCATGTTTTGACTTCCAGAATATTTATGTTGTTTTACATATTATTCAAAATTATCCACAGTCAGTCATATGTTGGAAGTAGATATGAAGTAAGACTGTCATGAGTTGGTTGTAGAGGTCTAAGATGTTGGACATGGCCTCAACACTCATGAGTGCTCATAAGTTCTGAGTATTGGATCCAACCCACGCTCACTGGTATCACTTCATGTAATTTATCTCGAGTGAACGCGAGACGGTAATATCATATAAGTCTTCAAACGTAGAGATATGACTTGTTAAATATGAGTTAGTTATGCATTGAACGTACGAAACCGCATTGGTAACTCGATGTTATAAAATGTGCGTTTGTGTGTAATTTAACAACTAGTAGAACAAGCATATGAGTCGAAGTTTATTTGTTCCTTCTTGGATTAGAAGCTGATATCTGGGCCCCTCGATGATTTTGTTTTGACCTATGTACCGGGCCCGGTCAGAACTAAGTTGATGTGTTCAATTAAGTTCTTTGTCAAACAAATCAGAAATCGGGAAACAAACTGTTGGGGAATAAGCAAGACTATGTTCCATGTGTTTGTTCGGCTAATATCTAGAATAGAGAATTATATGATCCCTTATCTGAAATGGTGTACCATCATCTTCTCAGTTTCGAGAAACCTTGAAAAGAGCTACGATTGCTGATCGGTTCCTGAAGTCATAGTTGCAGTTATAGTTATTAGACTTATCCAAGTGGGAGACTATTGGATAAGGTGTCTAAGTCCATAACTATTTCTGGTATGTACTTGACCCGATCCGACATGGTCCATTTGGGTTGCATGGCACCATGCAATTAGATAGACCAAATGAGAGAAATAACGCTTGTGGTTATTAATATATTATAAGTTATAATATATTAATAATATTATTTAATTAGTTTGATCAAGAATTAATTTTAGAATTAATTAAGTGATCAAAAGATAACTAATTAAATATATGTGGGTTGATTATGTAAATCATCCATAACTTATATAGTGGGCTAAGAGGCTCCATGGATAATCAAGTTGGGTTAAACCCATTGGATGCTCCATGGAGGCTCCATAGGAGTTACAAACCCATGGGTCATGGAAATGAAGAGTCATGACACATTAGGGTTTACATGGTGTAACCCTAGATGTGTCAACACTATATAAAGCTCATGTGTTCTCCCAAAATCGGACTACTAGTGAAAACAAGAGGGCTTGGCCGATTTTAGTGTGTCATACTTTCTCTCCAAGTTTACTCCATATGATTTGGTGTTGTGTGAAGCATTTGAGGCATCACACTTGGGGTGCTAGGCTCACAAGGTTTCAAGGAACATTTACAACAACAACGTATGTAGTTCTATCTATTATTTAAGTTAAAATTGTTCCCCATGTATGCTAGATAGGATCATAGCCTTGGAAATCAACTTTGCATGATAATTAGACAAACATAGATCCAAGGTTATTAGGGTTGCATGTACACTTAGGAAGTGTTAGAATGCTCAAAACCCATCATATCCAACTTGCATCAGAATATCCTTCCAAGACCGAAGGAAATCCTGAATAACACAAACAATAATCCTTGGTTCCTTTCAAATACTTGAAAACACGATGAACCGCTTGCCAATGTTGAGTACTAGGATTATGAGTAAATCTACTCAATCTTCCCACTGTGAAAGCTATATCTGGATGAGTGCTTGTCATAGGATACATCAAAGAGCCAATAGCTTGCGAGTACTCAAGTTGAGAAACTGATCTGCCTCTATTAGGCATCAACTTCATGCTTGAATCCATAGGGGTGCTAACGGGTGTACAATCACTATAATTGAACCGTTTGAGAATTTTCTCAATGTAATGTGACTGTGTAATAGCAAGTCCCTTGTTCACTCGTTTAATCCTTATTCCAAGGATTACATCCGCCTCCCCCATATCCTTCATGGAAAATTTTGAAGACAATAAATTCTTTGTTACATTAATTTGATTTTGATCAGTGCCAAAAATCAACATATCATCTACATACAAGCAAATGATCACACCAGATCCAGATGAATCAAAACGGTTGTACACACATTTGTCAGATTGGTTTAAAGAAAAACCATTAGACAAAATAATTTCGTCAAACTTCAAATGCCATTATTTTAGAGCTTGTTTAAGTCCATATAATGATTTCACAAGTCTACAAACTTTTTGCTCATTTCCAGGCAGAACAAAACCTTCTGGTTGTTTCATATAAACTTCCTCGTCAAGATCACCATTCAAAAAAGCTGTTTTTACATCCATTTGATGAATAACTAGATTGTGAATAGCTTCCAAAGCAAGCAACAATCTAATGGTAGAAATCCGTGCTACCGGTGCATACGTATCAAAATAATCGATACCGACTTTTTGTCTAAAACCTTGTATGACCAGACGAGCCTTGAATTTATCAATGGTTCCATCTACCTTCATTTTCTTTTTGAAAATCCATTTACATCCCAAAGGCTTAGAACCAGGAGGTAAATCAGATAACACCCAAACATTATTCTCCATAATGGATGACATCTCTTCATCAACCGCTTCTTTCCAAAACGCAACATCTCGAGACTCCATAGCTTCCTTAAAAGTCTTTGGATCAGTCTCAAGATGAGAGGAATATGAGTATTGTTTCTCCACTTTATCCCTCGAACCTTCAACTAAAAAAAGTTGAAAGTCATCGCCAAAATTTTTCGCGACTTGACCTCGTTTACTTTTATGAAGTTGTTGTGTTTCAGGAATTGAAACAACTTCCTTAACATCTGATTTAGGCACCTCTCTTGTGCTTGGAATCAGATCCTTTGGTCTTTGAATTGAAGAATACCGCAGCTGTGACAACCGTCAAATATTGGGCAAGTCAAAGTCAACTAAAGTCAACAAGTCAAACCAGTCAACTCATCTAACCCTTGTATATTAGGGTTTCCATCGTGACTCTTATTGTACCTACTCGCAATCTTAATATAAAGTATCACCTAGAGTTTTCACGTGTTCGGAAATTCTAAACCCTAATCAGGGTAAGTAATGAATCTACTCAATAGGACATTATTCCATACCCCTCAAGAGCATATAACACGCATAACAAGGCTTAACAGAGTGTAAGAACCTTGCGTTGCGAAGCCAAACACTCAAAAAGGTCACAAAAGAAGTCTCTCGCAATCTCTTTCACTCTAACTCTTCCAAAACTCTCTAAGTAGGAGAAATCGCTCCAAGTGTGTGAAATCTCTCCTAAATCTCTCCAAGTATGTGAAATCTGTCCCAAATCTCTCTATGTATGTCAAATCTCTCCAAGTATGTGAAATCTCTCCCAAATCTCCCTTTGTATGTCAAATCTCTCCAAGTATGTGAAATCTCTCCCAAATCTCTCCAAGTATGTGAAATCTCTCCCAAATCTCTCTTTGTATGTCAAATCTCTCCAAGTATGTGAAATCTCTCCCTAATCTCTCTCTAAATGTCAAATCTCTCCAAATATGTGAAATCTCTCTCTGTATGTCAAATCTCTCCCAAATCTCTCTCAAAATCTCTCTCCACCCCTTATAATCACTCTGGTCATCCCGACCCTTAATTTAGTCAAAAACCGCTCGAAAATGGAAGTCTACACGAAAAACAGCCTTAAGGAGCAGAAACCCCTCTTAGGAGCCGAAACTCCTCTTAGGAACCGAACCTCTTGAGAACCGAAACCCTCTCAACCGAAATGGACCGAGCACTTTGTCTATTTCAGTCCCCTGATCATTCCGAACCGAGCCTAACCTTTGGCTCTTCTCTTCTCACTTTCGGTCCGAGAGGACTACACCTTCGGTCTGAGGACCTGACCTTCGGTCCGAGGACTTGACCTTCGGTTCCGAGATGCAAGCCACGACCGAACCCTCGCACCTTCGGTCCTCCCTTATACTCTCGGTTCCTTCCTTCTCCATTCTCCGTTCTCACTCCCTTAGAGCCGAACCTCGCAGGTTCGGTCTAAATTGCCGGTTTTTGACCCAAACTTCGTCTTAAGCCCGTTTTTTGAGATTTTAACGTGGGAATTTCACCCAAACTCATGTTTTAACATAATAAACCCTAAATATTCATATTTTAACTATAGTTTGGGGAAAATCATTGCCTAAGAATAAAATCTATTTGGTGAGATATTTAGGTGGAGTGTTGACTTATCCTTTGGACAAGGACACAAGCAACCTCCCCATACCTTCATAATACAACCCCCAGTCACTATTACAACATACCTAGTTATTCCATAGTACTTTTCCCACCATTTTGCAGCCACACACTTGGTCAAGAGCTGAAAAACCCTCCTCTCTCCTCACATTTCTCTCATTTTCACCAAAGAACAAACTTCATTTTCTCTCACTTTCTCTCTCTAAAAATTTCGATATTCAAGGCTAGTCTCCAAGCTTTCCTTCTACATTTGGTAAGTATATTCCTCCTCTACTTAGGTATTCTACTATCCTTCAT
The DNA here is from genome assembly GCF_051521515.1 of Lactuca serriola. Classification (NCBI taxonomy): domain Eukaryota; kingdom Viridiplantae; phylum Streptophyta; class Magnoliopsida; order Asterales; family Asteraceae; genus Lactuca; species Lactuca serriola. The sequence goes on along the minus strand of NC_136412.1, from coordinate 187,158,436 downwards.
CCAAATCATAGATTGCTTACACAAATATCGTCATATTGTGTTAGATCTTCAAATCTTCAAAGCACCTCCCAAGTGTTCTTGAGTTGAACACTTCTTTTCTCCATCATCCATCTACTAAAATGACTCAAGGTGAGTTCATCCCCCTATCTTTTCATGTTTTTATTAATTTTTAAGGGGGGGGGGGGGAATACAAGTTAAAACACTAAGAACATAACTAAACTCATTTAACAGCCTTCATCAGAAAAGTTTAACTCCATTCAGGGACTATTTTGGTCAACTTAAACATTTTAGTTTTCAAAACTGTATTAGGTGCAAATAGTTCAGGTTCATACCTTTAAAATGACTACTTGCATATCTCCATACGATTTTTCTACGATTTATGGCGATGTTTACAAAACAGCTTATCATTTCAGAAACGAATTTGGACCAGTCTGTGAATATGAACATTTTAACACAAGTTAAAGACTTCCAAAAATAATAATAAAAATCATGAAGAAACTAGATGCATTTTATGAACTCTCAGAATTTACAGATTAAGTTTTCGACTTCGTATGATTTTTCTATGATTTTTCTAAAACAGTGCTGAAAGGCTAAAAGCTAGTCAAGAACTTATAACTTTCATAGCACTTTGTATTATGTTGAGCAAAGTGTATAACAATAAGTTCTAAATATTGAATGTATTATCTTGTTAAGTTTAACATCATAAAGTGAAACTTAGTCATTCATGATAAGGTTTACTCATTCATTTCGAACACATATAATAAACTTCAATAAGCATAGTTTACGGATTTTACTACATGAAAAAGGTTTTACTCTCAAAACAAATGGGTTTTCATATCCTACGTGATAAATTATAATAGTAATAGTTTAAGGATATTGTATAACTAATTTATTTAGAAAAGTTGATTTTACTTCCTCCACGGAAGAGGTTTTAATATCAAACTATGTGTAAACTAGTTAACTTAGGTTGTGAGGCAATTCTCTCCCCGTACGTTTGAGTACGGGATCCAAATTCCTATAAGTTATAACCAGAGTCTCTTATAAAGAGAGCGTGATTATTGTGTATAGATCTATATTGGGTTTGACACCCACACCTTGCTGCTAGCTACAGTGGGACCGACAGGTCTACAGGTGACAAGAGTCATAGTATCTTAACGTCTGAAAAACGTTGTGCAGGTTATTTCTCGTCAGAGTATGGTTATAGCGACTCACATAGGTAGTTAACAATCTTTCAAGTTTACATGGAAACTTTTACATTAAAAAGGGGTTTACTTCTAAATCAAACAAGTTTATGTCGATTTAAACTTACATGAATTACTTTAAGTATGGTAAAATACTTGTACACTTTCGGTCTTAGGATTAAAGACAACTCCTAACACATAAAGTTTACTGGATTTTTCTCAAGTCAAAAAGGGTTTTATGCTGATTTAAAATCACTTTTATAACTTTAAGTATGGAAAATACTTGTCTATTTTCGGTCCTAGGATTTAGCACTACATAACTTTTATAAGGAAAATATTGGATTTTCTTTGGAACATATTTCTATTAACACTACATATCGTCTAGAATTGTTAGACTTCAATCGTTCATTTAAATCAAATTATATGTAATTGATATACGTTGATTGATCATAGAAGGAACCTATGGGTTCTTCTAGAGTTCATTATCGCATAACATAGGAGCATTCATTCCACACTTAACTAAGAAAATATTGGATTTTCTGGAAATCATACTCTATTGCTTTTACAAGGAAAACGGTTTCTTCCTCAAACAAAACTCTTATGAACTCACCAACTTAATTGTTGACACTTTTTCAAAACTACTTGTATTCTCAGGAAATCAGTGAAACAGGAGAACCAACAGCATTTTGAGGATGGGATGATAAATCGTCAAACAATACATTTTGTCATCATAATGTAATTGATTTGAATCATGTAAACATATACTTTGGTGTAACTTTTTCAATTATATTTATGATGATTGTATTTACTTTGAGCACTATTATACTCGTTGTTGTGATACTATACATGAAGTTCTACACCTCCAGACATTTCCGCCATCCTTGGTTTGGGGGTGTGACAGATTGGTATCAGAGCATTGTTTATAGGGAACTAAGTATATCGAACCACATAAGATATACAAACTATAAATGCATTGGGACTAAGGTCTCTGATTTAACATTTTTCAAATAACTATACTTTTAGAAATAAATAGTTTCTTATTAAAAATATACATGCATTCGTACATACTAAGGTCAGCATCATTCTAGAACCAAACAAAAGTAATGATTGTTGAATGGCACAAGTAGGCTTGGGGATGTATAGTCAGGTCTGGGAAGGACATAGCTTGATCAACTATGTCTAACCCAGAAGTGATTAGCATATGCCCGAGAATGGTTGTGGCATTGCAACAAGTCTAAAAACTTACCAATTCTATCTACAAACAAACACCGAAAAGCATAAGTCAAACATTAAAATACTATAGGAGTATTTTGTGATAATATAACCAACTTATGTGAAAACCAAAGACCCATATTAGTAGGTCTTTAACGAAGGAGTGCATATGCCAAGGTTATACATAATTAAAGATATTATAGACTCGGAATCTATGAACTATTGCTCTACTTCCTGTTCCTTGTTTGGTTGTAGATTTAGAGTAGAGTCATTTATTCGAAGGTCTATTCTATCTCAGATTATTTATAACTGGTATGCACTATGTGATTATAGACATGACTGATAAGGATCACCCCTATAAGTAATTAATTATAGAGTTAGACGCCTATTAATTATCTCTTCCACTCCTATTCTCGCACGTATAACATAGCAAGATCCTACTTACCAGGCAACCCCTACTTTCCCAACCAGGGAAATGGTGGTGGGTTATGAGCAGAATCAGAAGCGGAACTGGAGGTAATCAACCCTCCATGCATAGCCAGGGTTCCCGCAAACCGTTTCGGCTACATCAGACCTGTGCCCTGTTGGGCAACCGTGATCGAGGGTTGGAGTCGACGGCAATGACAACAAATCACCATGTGGAGACCAACGAGGGTGCTATGACCTCAACCACGGGGGACCGACTTACAGAGCCCTCCCGGCAAAGACCCGGCGGATCGCGAACATCGGGGATTAAAACAGGGAGACTGCAAACCGAGTTCGAAAACTACGCGCTACTACAAACCCTACCGTCTCACGTACCCGAGACTCAGAAAGAGACTACTATTTCAGAGACCAAATTTATTTTTAAGACCTTATCGCCGCTTAGGCAGAGGCAAAAGAGTAGCAGGGTAGGCACACGACATTCGAAGAGAGAATGGTTGCAGCCAAGCGTCGATTTGCAGAGCTACAAGGTGCATCGACTTTTCCTAAGGCATCGCAAGGGACGGATCGTCGTGAGTAGAGTTCATACCGCTCACAAGACCTTGTAAATTAGTATGCGTTGGTGCTACTCTATTCTAGGTGTAAGCACGACACTGCGATTTAAGCGGTTATACTAATCGAGAGATCTAGTTGCTATCAAAACTTTTCCTTGCATGGTTGTGAGGTAGACCTACATCGAGGTCAAAAATTTTCTCTGAAACCATAAGTATTAGAATCACATTAACAAGATGGGCTTAGGACATACCTAACAGACTCGAAGGTCTATTTAGTCATAATTATATAACTAAGCATACATCAATTAGTCGTAAAAAGGACCTAGCTTGGATCAAATTACAAGGTTTCACTTGGATACAGAACTACTAAAATACATGAGTTTATCATATATAGACTCTCGTTATGAACTGTTTTCAGAACACCATAAACAACTGAAATACGTTACAAATAGAACTAAGATAAACTGAGTTAGAAAACTCGCGACGTATAGCCATTCTAAAAACTCATTATCGTCTCACCTTTAAACATTTTGGTGGAAAGGTTCCTTCTTCGTAGACCTATAGGGTGCGATCATACGAGTACTAATACACCGAATCCCATCAAAACTCCTCATCTAAGTGTGTTTCGACAAACATGATCCTAGGATGAGTAAAGCTTAACGCCTGTACGAAACCTACTTTTACCCACTACCATAACTCCGTCTCAGGAACATTAGCAGACACACTAAGAATAGTACATCAATGGGAAAAAATTTATATATGTGAATATAAATCGTAAGAATGCACTTGAGATAATTATCCCCATTCACGAAGTCGTTTTTCATCGTGAAACAGAGCTATGTCTTCACCAAGAGGCAACCAACCAACTAGCAAGGCGCCAACCCTGCAGATAAACTCTGTTACTTTTCAAGCTGCAGTCACGGCAGCCATGGCAGCCGTCATGGCGCAGCTCAATGCTAACCACGCCTGCAGGCACGGAGATGGTGTCAGAAATACTAACCGCATTAACAATCAAGAACACACCAGCAGGCGTCTTCCAACGAAAATGCCTCAGGCCACAAACCTACGAACAAGAAGCGAAAGTTTTGGAACAAAAAGGAGCGCACCCAATCTCAAAGACTCACTAAAAGACAACAACCCATGGCCACCCCTACGATTACGACAGCAGTCACAACACATGCCTCGACATCAGCCACAACATCTATCGCTCAAGCACCAGACATGCAATATATGGGAACAGTTAGTTGTTGCATATGAAAATATGGTTTATACTTTGCTTTTCTAGGCAATTGGGTTTTCAGTCATTTAATATGTATTTTGTGTGGCTGTGTACGGTTAGACATGTGTGTGCGGCCGCACACCCTGTGTGCGGCTGTACACTCGTGGACAGTTAGTGTTCATATAGATAGATGTTAGGTGGGTGAGGAGTGCATAACCAAGGAGCATGTTTTAGAGAGAAAAAGTATGTGTGAGAGAGAATCTATTGTAAGGAGCATCAATCATATCATCAATACATTAGATTCAAGTTATTCTTCTTCTCCTTCTCTTCTATTTGATTTGACATCATCCAATTGATTGGGATTCCGCACCATCAATTGGATCTGATTGATACAAAAGCAATTTTGGGGACTTACAATTGGTATCATAGTGTGGATTGTATCAATCAATTTTGTCAGATCTGGAGCTTATTTGATCTTATTTTGAAAAGATAATAGTGTTTTTGGATAGATCTTTAAAAATTTAGGGGGAGAAATAAAAACAAAACAAAAATTAGAAAATTTAAAAAACATCCAAAAATATTAGAAAATCAAAAAATCAAAAAAAAAAAAATGTTGGTTATGAAATGTGCTTGAGGAAGATGTTTTGGGAAGTGATATTATGAAGTGATAACATGCAATATATGTCTGCGTAATGTACCCAAAGTTGAAGGGTCTATGCTCTGGTTTGATGCGTCGATAGACACGAAAGCATCTAAATGGAAATGACTAGGCAGAGTTGAACTTAAGGAATTCATAGACTCGACATATCTTAACCTAGTTAGATTCGTTTAGTTTGACAATACGACGCTTGGATAGATTGAGCAGGGAGATATATATGGGAATCTACTCGTCACATTAAACGAACCCATATCTGGAACCGTGGTTTAACTTTTCCTCGATGTGTGGATTCTATCCTTAATTCCGGTATTGATGGGGTGACTGGTAAATTATGATGAATTAGGTCTGTAGAAAATTGTTTTCTCTTTATATTTGTCTGTTAGTCATATGTTACCTCCTCTGCGTGACTCAAAATCTGACCTGGACTGTAACATATGCAACTCTATTTCTCTACATATTATATCTATGAAATTCTTCTTATCTATTAGCCATATGCTGTCTCCTTTGCGTGATTAACAATCCGACCTCGTACACAGCATATGCAACCTTCTACTTCTCAATCCCTATAAAAACTATAAGTGATAATAATCTAAATCTATCTTCTCTCTTAATGATTCTCTGCTCACCCGATGTAAGGAGTACTCTGGAAGTCCTTGATTACCGGGGCATATCAGGAAGCGGGAAACATGTTCCAGTACAATTAAAATTGAATACTCAAAGATTGTCTATAGATCTCGCTGCTCAATTTAGGTGGACAACAATATCCTTGGTCATCGTCAGATGAACAGTCCTTAGGAAGTTTTATCTAGGAACATAGGATCAACTTGTCTTGTCACTTATAGCATGTCCAAAATTTGTTACAATTTTTTGTGTGTAAGTGGACCACAATACCGGCAATCGACCAGACAAAGACGTGAAGATAGAAGGTACCGACAAGCGGATAAAGGCTGTCTAAAAACTTTGATCCCAAATCATTCTTAAAGTTAGATATCATTTTATTTTTGTTAAATTTGTTCATAGTTTCTTCTAATTTAAATATTAGGGGAGAATTAAAAAAAAATCAAACAAAAATCAGAAAAGTTCAAAAATCAAACTAAAAAAAAATAGAAATTTAAAAAAAAATAGTGTTATTTATGTATTATTTTTTTAGAAAATATCAAAAATCCAAAAATATTTTTTTGTGTGCTAATTTTTCTTTTAGTTTTGTTTTCTCTTGAAAAGTGATTTCAGGCGTAGATGAGACTCGTGGAGACTGTATCGAGATTTCTGAGCCGAAGCTTCATCTGTGAGCATCGAAGAATTTTCATTCGAAGGAGCAAGAAATGAAGATTATTCTTTAAACATTCAATCCTTCAACCCTAGAAGCAAGGTCAAGCTGCGCTTGAAGATTATGTGACAGATTGCATTGAAGCCTCCTCAATCAATCTGCTGCTATCTATAAACCTGCTGAAGTGATCCAGGAGATTCGTTCTCTCTGTTCTCTCTGAAGATTCTCAAGCTGACAGCGCCATCTTTCGTGAATCTCTACAAGAAGCCTCCTCACCCAATGTGCGTTCAATGTCAAATTCTGCAGAAAGCCCAACTTCTCAAGATGAAGTCATTCATTGAAGATTCATATGTTCATCTTGATGTTATGAAGATATCAAAGATTAAGCTGAAGCTAAGCTCCCAATGAAGATTGACATGAAAAGCCAGCTATATTTTTAGGGGGAGGTTGTTGGGTCAATTAGAAAAAGAAAGCTTTAAACCATGGGGGAGATTTTTGGGTATGAAAATATGGTTTATACTTTGCTTTTCTAGGCAAATGGGTTTTCAGTCATTTAATATGTATTTTGTGTGGCTGTGTACGGTTAGACATGTGTGTGCGGCCGCACACCCTGTGTGCGTCTGTACACTCATGGAAAGTTAGTGTTCATATAAATAGATGTTAGGTAGGTGAGGGGTGCATAACCAAGGAGCATGTTTTTGAGAGAGAAAGTTAGAGAGAAGAAGTGTGTGTGAGAGATAATCTATTGTAAGGAGCATCAATCATATCATCAATACATTAGATTCAAGTTATTCTTCTTCTCCTTCTCTTCTATTTGATCTGACATCATCCGATTGATTAGGATTCCGCACCATCAATTGGATCTGATTGATACACAAGAAATTTTGGGGACTTACAATTGGTATCAGAGCAAGGTTGTATCAATCAATTTTGTTAGATCTGGAGCTTATTTGATTTTATTTTGAAAAGATAATTGTGTTTTTGGATAGATCTCTGAAAAATAAGGGGGGTTTCTTCTTTGCATTTTTCATAAAAACGAGTTTTTGATCGATTTTTGGAGCAAAAAAGGGTGAAAAACGTCGTTTTTTTCGCGAATCTGTTGAAGGTGTGCGGCCAGGGAGTGTGCGGCTCGGTGTGTGCGGTCGGACGTGTGCAGCCCGGTGTGCGGCCGGTTCGGTTTGTGTGGCTCGCATTGTGTACACTTAAAAAAGTTAAAGGAATTTTTGAGGTTCCCAAGATTCGAAATCGGGACCTCTAACCTATTACCAGTTGATCTAGCAAGGAGTACGGTACTTAACTTCCGTTTTTATCCTTTATACATATAGCAGCAAGCAAAAAATAATCAAAAGGGAAACCGAGGGCTGCAAGATTCGAACCTGGATGCTTTGGTTCAACAAACACAATGACTTTTCCAGCTGATCTAAGTTGCTAGATAGAATAATCCTTCGAAATTTAATTCAAAACAAGTCCTTCTCGGTTTCAACTTTCGAAAATTGGCAATTTTAACCCTAAAAATCAATTTCTTTTATTTTAAAATTCGATTTTCATCCCAAAAATTTTAGTTTTTAAATTTTAACTTTTTACTTAAAATTTTGACGTTGACTTTTAAAAGTTGACCTTTGACTTTAAATTTTGACTTTCTCGTTTGAGTTTAAAATTTTCAAATTTAGCTTTTCGGTTTGACTTTGAAGTTTGACCTTTTAAATTTGACTTTTAGGGTTGACTTTTGAGTTTTTAGTCAAAGGGCATATTTTTTATAAAAATGAGTTGCTCATGCATTCCGGTAAATGAAGTTTCATGTACTCCATCTTGTAAAGCTACGATTAAATTTCTTCACGAACAAATTGATTTGCTAGAAAGGGAAAATGAGGATCTTAAATATGAAGGCTATACTCTAAGGAAAGGTCAAAAACCCTTAAAAGCTCAACTAGAGGCCAAAACTAAGGATTTTCGAAAACTTCAAGAGGAATTTAGCAATAAATGTGAAAATTATGACTATATTAAGAGACAACTTGCTTCTTTGACTGCCGAGCTTGACAAATTGAAAAACAAATTTGAAAATGCAGATTTTAATTTTAGAAAATACGATGTGTCAAGTGAGGTAGTTGCCTCGATGATTGAGAAGCAATTAAAATTCAAAGATAATCAAAACAAGGGTCTAGGGTATCACAGTGTGCCACCTCCCTTTAATGACAACTATAACCCACCCCTTGAGACCAATTAGGAAGAAATGTATGCTTAGTATGGCCAAACCCCTGCTCCAGCTTCAGTTAAGACTGAACAATCAGGGCCAACTGAGGATGTTGAGATGAAAGATACTAATGATTCTACTTCTTATGCAAGTAAAGTAGTAGATGATGAGAACAAAGAGAAAACTATTGAACACACCAATGACTCCTTGAACTCTAAATCTGTTGCTTCGAACTCAGTTGCTTCTGATCAACCTACTATTGAAAAGTACAGGTCACCAAATCAAGTGAAACAACCGACTTGCTGCAAGTGTGTTTGTGGGAACAATCAGAAACGAGGCAAGGATACGCCACCAGGGGTAGGAAGAAACAACTCCACAGTGAAGAAAAAGACTTGTTTTCACTGTGGAACACCTGGACACATTGCCAGAAATTGTCCTAATCGCGCATACGTTCCCTACTATGCACATGGCTGGCAGAAAACACCAAGAGGGAGATACTTCAAAAGAAACCCTTTCAGGTCACGTTCAGACAATGGTGACTGGAACGCGCAGAAGGCCAAAAATCAAACCCACAAGGCCAAGAATCTGAATCCCAAGGGCAAGAAGGGAATGTCGACCAAGAAGCAAAATCCAAGAGATGCTCCCGTGAAGCCAAAATCAAAGTCATCTTGACGATCGACTTCAAATTCAAAATAAAGTGTCGAGGCTCCCATCCGCTCGAAAAAGAAATGGGTTAAACCCAACTACAGATGGGTATCGTAGCTGCAATCTCCCAAATCATCTAATGCTTCTAATATTTCTACATTTTCTGTTTGTGATAAACATGATATGTCATTGGAAAGAGTATCGTGCAAGGATGAAAAAGGTCAACCCAGTTTCAAAATGGATTGGGTTCCAAAGACCAACTAATCCCGCTCTGTGTCGGAGCAGCTATGGAGGCATATCATCAGATAGGGGTGCAAATGAGCCGAGCCTGGTCAGGCTCGGATCGGGCTCGTTTAAGTTATATAAGGCTCGAGCTCGAGCTCGGCTCAATTCAAGCTTCCTTGTACTGAGCTCGACTCGAGCTCGTAAGGAATTATACAAGCTCGGCTCGGGCTCGACTCATTTTTTATCTGACGTGTTTAAATAAGCTTAAGCTCGGCTCGAGCTCGTTAAGAAGCTCGTTTACTAATACCCTAAATCCATAATTTCCCTAATATGTTTTTATTTTAATATATTTAAATAATATTAAATTATATTATATAAAGGCTCGTTTAGGTTCGCGAGCCTAATCAAACTTAATGACATAGGCTTGAGCTCGAGCTCATTTAATAAACGAGCTTAATATTAAGCTCGAGCTCGGATCAGGATCGTTTAAAATCGATTTCGGGTCGAGCTTTTAACGATCCGATCTCGAGTAGCTTGCGAGTAGCTTGGCTCGTTTGCACCCCTATCATCAGACTTCAGTTTGTTGGTAGTGGCTGTTCTAGGCACAAAATAGGAGACATCTCTCAACTATACAACACTCTGAACTTTGTTTGAGAGTATGTGTCCTTTGTGGGAAACAAAGAAAGGAAGGGATCACTCATTGGGGTTTGTGCTTAACGATGTGAAGAATTTTTGGATCTGTTCTGAGATTACGCGTGCTGTTCTCAAACCTTCTAGATGTAAATTCAATCGGTGACTTACGGTTTGAGTTTTCTGCTCTATACTCCTGAGTTTATCTTAAGCTGATTCGCTTTAAAGACTAATTTTTGTTTTAGGATAGTTTAAATTTGCGCATTTACTTTCGTTTCTCTCCTATGTACAAATTTAGGGGGAGAAATAAAAACAAAACAAAAATTAGAAAATCTTCTAAAAAAATCCAAAAACATTAGAAAATCAGAAAAACAAAAGGAAATTATGTTGGTTATGGAATGTGCTTGAGGGAGATGTTTTGGGAAGTAATATTATCAAGTGATAACAGACAATCTAAGTCTGCGTAACGTACCCAAAGTTGAAGGGTCTATGCTCTAGTTTGATGCGTTGGTAGGCACAAAAGATTCTAAATGGACATGACTAGGCAGAGTTGAACTTAGGAAATCTATAGACTTGACAAATCTTGACCTAGTTAGATCCGTTTAGCCTGACAATACGACGCTTGGATAGATTGAGCAGGGAGATATATATGGGAATCTACTTGTCACATTAAATGAACCCGTATCTGGAACCGTGGTTTAACTTTTCCTTAATGTGCAGATTCTGTCCTTAATTCCGGTATTGATGGGGCGACTGGTAAATTCTGATGAATTAGGTATGTAGAAAATTATTTTCTTTCTTTCTTACTGTTAGTCATATGTTGCCTCCTCTGCATGATTGGAAGAGATCCGACCTGTACTGCAACATATGCAAATCTATTTATCTGCATATTATATCTATGAAATTCTTCTTATCTGTTAGCCATATGTTGTCTCCTTTCCGTGATTAACAATCCGACCTGGTACACAGCATATGCAACCTTCTACTTCTCAATCCCTCTAAAACTATAAGTGATAATAATCTGAATCTATCTTCTCTCCTAATGATTGTCTGCTCACCCGATGTAAGGAGTACTCTGGAAGTCTTTGATTACTGGGGCATATCAGGAAGTGGGAAACATGCTCCAGTTCAATTAAAATTGAACACTCAAAGATTGTTTATAGATATCACTGCTCAATTTAGGTGGACAACAATATCCCTGGTCGTCGTCAGCTGAATGGTCCTTAAGATATAGTATCTAGAAACTTAGGATCAAATATAATATCTAGGAACTTAGGATCACATTGTCTTGTCACTTATAGTATGTCCTAATTTTGTCACAATTTTTCGTGTTTAAGTGAACAACAATACCGGCGATCGACCAGACAAAGATGTGAAGATGGAAGGTACCGACAAGCGGATAAAGGTTGTCTAAAAACTTTGATCCCAAATCATTCTTAAAGTTAGATATCATTTTATTTTTGTTAAATTTGTTCATAGTTTTCCTCTATGCACAAATTTTAGGGGGAGAATTAAAAATAATTCAAAAATCAAACAAAAATCAGAAAATTAAAAATCCAAAAATAGTGTTATTTCTTGTTCAGAAAACTCAGAAAATCCAAAAATATTTTTGTTTCTGTTTTTATTTTTCCAGAAAATATAAAAAATCCAAAAATATTTTTTTTGTGTGCTAATTTTTCTTTTAGTTTTGTTTTGTCTTGAAAAGTGGTTTCAGGCGTAGATGAGACCCGTGGAGACTGCATTGAAGATTTTCTGAGCCAAGGCTTCATCCGTGAGCATTGAAGAATTTTCATTCGAAGGAGCAAGAAATGAAGATTATTCTTTCGACATTCAATCCTTCAAGCCTAGAAGAAAGGTCAAGCTGACTTGAAGATTATGTGACAGATTGCATAGAAGCCTCCTCAATCAATCTGCTGCTATCTTGAACCTGCTGAAGTGATCCAGAAGATTTGTTCTCTCTGATGTTCTCTCTGAAGACTCTCAAGCTGAAAACACTATCTTTCAAGAATCAGTTCATTAAGCCTCCTCACCTAATGTGCGCTCAAGGTCAAATTCTGCAGAAATCCCAACTGCTCAAGATGAAGTCATTTATTGAAGATTCATATGTTCATCTTGATGCTGTGATGCAATTTGAAGATTAATGCTGAAGCCAAGTTCCCAATGAAGATTAACAAGAAAAGCCAACTACTTTTAGGGGGAGTTTGTTGGGCCAATTAGAAAAGAAAGCTATAAATCAAGGGGGAGATTGTTGGGTCAAAAAATATGGTTTATTCTTTGCTTTTCTAGGAAAATATATTTTTCTATAATGTAATATGTAATTTTGTGGCTGTGTACCGCTGCACATGTGTGGGCGGCCGCCCACCCTGTGTACGGCCGTACACGCGTGTGCAGCTGTATACTCGTGTACTGCTGGGAGTGCAATAAATAGAGGAGTGCATGTGGGAGTGAAAGTCTAGAGAAGAGAGAGAAAGTTAGAGAGAAGAAGTGTGTGTGAGAGAGAATCTATTGTAAGGAGCATTAATCATATCATCAATACATTAGATTCAAGTTATTCTTCTTCTCCTTCTCTTCTATATTGATCTGACCTCATCCAATTGATTGGGATTCCGCACCATCAATTGGATCTGATTGATACACAAACAATTTTGGGGACTTACAATTGGTATCAGAGCAAGGTTGTATCAATCAATTTTTTCAGATCTGGAGCTTGTTTGATCTTATTTTGAAAAGATAATTGCGTTTCTGGATAGATCTCTGAAAAATAAGGGGAGTTTTCTTCTTTGATACCAATTGTAAGTGCCCAAAATTGTTTGTGTATCAATCAGATCCAATGGATGGTACAGAATCCCAATCAATTGGATGATGTCAGATCAATAGAGAAGAGAAGGAGAAGAAGAATAACTTGAATCTAATGTATTGATGATATGATTGATGCTCTTTACAATAGATTCTCTCTCACACACACTTCTTCTCTATAACTTTCTCTCTCTTCTCTAGCCTTTCACTCCCACATGCACTCCTTTGTTTATAGCACTCTCAGCAGTACACGAGTGTACAACTGCACACGCGTGTACGGTCGTACACAGGGTGTGCGGCCGCAAACACATGTGCAGTTGTACATAGCCACAAAATTACATATTCCATTAAAAAAATATTTTCCTAGAAAAGTAAAGTATAAACCATATTTTTTGACCCAATAAAAGTGTAACAAGTGTAACTACCATCACACAGGAGCTTGTCGGGTTCCAGGTTGTATCAACTGCAGCAAGAAAGGGCATACCGTCCGCTTCTGCAAGACCCCGACCCAACGCATCGCTTTAACCCCCAATACTGGTGTAAGTCTAGTTTGCTCCCTATGTGGTGAAATGGGACACTTCAAGAGAGACTGTCCAACCGAGAAGAATGACAGAAGAGCAGGAGGAGTGTGACAACTGAACCAGCGGAAGCCTATTAGGACTTTTGTAATGTTTCCAACGACAAAAACGTTTAAGTACCATATATTTGTAATGAATTTGGTATGATTGCTAAAATTTCCGTCTTTCTAATAGTAGTTAAAATACTCTCTCTCGTTCGAATCAAATCAAAGACATTCATATATGACCTTAGGATCATTACCTGTAAGCTGTGACGACTTTGTGCATACATCGGGGTTAATTATAATCAAAATACTAAAGACTTAAAGCAAATAATTCCATCCTGACTCCTGTTCCACGTCTAGTAGTGGGATTTGAGTGGAGCCACCCGCTCGACGATTTTAACAATATCAAATTACATGCGACTTACATATACTGCTCGACCATAGAGTGCCCTGCCAGGGATCATGATATCAAGTATCATTGCTAGCTATCAGAACACACTCACTACCAGTGCTAGACGCTATGGTAGGAATCATCTGCAGTAATAATGACATCGAATGAAATGAAACACACTGAAAAGAAACACAAAATACTCTATCACCCTAATGAGCACTTCTTACGAATACAGCTTAACACATGTTTTGCCTAAAATGATATTGTTGTTGTCATTAGATTTCAATTAATATAGTCCTCGCTTTCCTAACTAAACGGCTACGAAAAGACCTTTCACCTAATCTCGAAAAACCTTCGTCTCTCATAAACACAAATCCAACACGAACCTCCGGGCCATCCCTTGCTGCGAAACCCCAAAAACACTCACCAGAGTAGTATTATACCTTCTGAAATGTTATCACAAGTATTTACAGAAGACCCTTCGGGAATGTCATGCATGCAACAGATAAGGTTCAAGCACAGAAGCTTGGGACGAATACGGTTAGTCTACCACTACTACGTGTATAAGCGAGGATAATGTATAATTAAGATTCTAAGGACATTGGATGTGTGCTTCCGCCCTAATTCCTATTCCTTGTCTGGTTGTGGACTTGGGGCAGAGTCACCTATCCAACTTTCTTGCCAACCTTAAGTACATACGACCTATATGCGCAAGTTAATGATAGATGGACCAAGTACGAGTCATGCCACGAACTTCAGGACCAGGTTACCCAGGAGTACAAATGAACAACCTATCATCCGAATAAGTCTAGTCGTGTAAACCGAACCCATATGTTCCCTACCAATCTAATCAAATGAGAAACACTAAAGTAGACCCTATGCAGAGCTTCAAGGAGAAGCTATCACTTATGACTTAGTACAAGTTCGAGAAAGGCTGGAAGCATCTTGAGAACACGACAAAACCTGAATAAGTCTTATCTTCTATATAAAAACACAAGGTTTTTACTAGTGAATCTATGATGGCTAGTGTAAACATTATGGTCATATATCATTAAGATTCTATGGACTTAGAATGTGTGATTCTGCCTCATTTCCTGTTCCTTGTTTGGTTGTGGGCTTAAGGCGGAGTCACCCATCTGAATGCCCTTGCAATCTTAATGATATACGACTAGTTTACATCAAGCGATTATAAAAGAACTGGTAGGACTTATAATGAAAATTTCGTCACAAATTGTTGAAACATTCATAATGCTGTAACTCGCTAACTACATTATAAAATATTCATAGTAGTAATACCAAGTATAAAGCAGGGAGCATAAAGGCACACATTGAATACACTATTATTCCAAAACAATAACTCCTTATAAATTGACTCAGCTCAAGTTACAATAAGAAATTCCAAGGTCGTCATTTAACATCAGGCGGGTTGTTCCCCACCATAATCAATTTCTTGTACCACGAAAAGTTACCCCATATTTCCTCTAAATTCTTGAAGTCCCAGTCGAAACACTAATTTCGGGACGAAATTCTTTCTAATTGGGGGATGATGTGACAACCGTCAATTTTTGGCCAAGTCAAAGTCGACTAAAGTTAACAAGTCAAACCGGTCAACTCATCTAACCCTTGTATATTAGGGTTTCCATCGTGACTCTTATTGTACCTACTCGCAATCTTAATATAAAGTATCACTTAGAGTTTTCACGTGTTCGGAAATTCTAAACCCTAATCAGGGCAAGTGATGAATCTACTCAACAGGACATTATTCCATACACCTCGAGAGCGTATAACACGCATAACAAGGCTTAACAGAGTGTATGAACCTTGCGTTGCGAAGCCAAACACTCAAAAAGGTCACAAAAGAAGTCTCTCATAATCTCTTTCACTCTAACTCTTCGAAAACTCTCTAAGTAGGAGAAATCGCTCCAAGTGTGTGAAATCTCTCCCAAATCTCTCCAAGTATGTGAAATCTCTCCTAAATCTCTCTCTGTATGTCAAACCTCTCCAAGTATGTGAAATCTTTCCTAAATCTCTCTCTGTATGTTAAATCTCTCTGTATGTGAAATCTCTCCCAAATCTCTCTCTGTATGTCAAATCTCTTCAAATATGTGAAATCTCTCCCAAATCTCTCTTTGTATGTCAAATCTTTCCAGCTATGTCAAATCTCTTTCAAAGTCTCTCTCAACTCCTTACAATCACTCGGGGCTTCCCGACCCTTAATTTAGTCGAAAACCGCTCGAAAACGGAAGTCTATGTGAAAAACAGCCTTAAGGAGCCGAAACCCCTCTTAGGAGCCGAAACTCCTCTTAGGAACCGAACCTCTTAGGAGCCGAACCTCTTAGAGCCGAACCACCTGAGAACCGAAACCCTCTCAAACGAAATGGACCGAGCACTCTGTCTATTTCGGACCCCTGATCATTCCGAACCGAGCCTGACCTTTGGCTCTTCTCTTCTCACTTTCGGTCCGAGAGGACTACACCTTCGGTCCGAGGACTTGACTTTCGGTTCCAAGATGCGAGCCACAAGCGAACCCTCGCAACTTCGGTCCTCCCTTCTCCTCTCGGTTCCTTCCTTCTCCACTCTCGGTTCTCACTCCCTTAGAGCCGAACCTCGCAGGTTCGCTCTAAATTGCCGGTTTTTGACCCAAACTTCGTCTTAAGCCCGTTTTTTGAGATTTTAACGCGGGAATTTCACCCAAACTCATGTTTTAACATAATGAACCCTAAATATTCATATTTTAACTATAGTTTGGGGAAAATCATTGCCTAAGAATAAAATCTATTTGGTGAGATATTTAGGTGGAGTGTTGACTTATCCTTTGGACAAGGACATAAGCAACCTCCCCATACCTTCATAATACAACCCCCAGTCACTATTACAACATACCTAGTCATTCCATAGTACTTTTCCCACCATTTTGCAGCCACACACTTGGTCAAGAGCTGAAAAACCCTCCTCTCTCCTCACATTTCTCTCATTTTCACCAAAGAACAAACTTCATTTTCTCTCACTTTCTCTCTCTAAAAATTTCGATATTCAAGGCTAGTCTCCAAGCTTTCCTTCTACATTTGGTAAGTATATTCCTCCTCTACTTAGGTATTCTACTATCCTTCATCCAAATCATAGATTGCTTACACAAATATCATCATATTGTGTTAGATCTTCAAATCTTCAAAGCACCTCCCAAGTGTTCTTGAGTTGAACACTTCTTTTCTCCATCATCCATCTACTAAAATCACTCAAGGTGAGTTCATCCCCCTATCTTTTCATGTTTTTATTAATTTTTAAGGGGGGGGGGGGGGGGGGAATACAAGTTAAAACACTAAGAACATAACTAAACTCATTTAACAGCCTTCATCAGAAAAGTTTAACTCCATTCACGGACTGTTTTGGTCAACTTAAACATTTAATTTTCAAAACTGTATTAGGTGCAAATAGTTCAGGTTCATACCTTTAAAATGACTACTTGAACATCTCCATATGATTTTTCTACGACTTATGGTGATGTTTACAAAATAGCTTATCATTTCAGAAACGAATTCGGACCAGTCTGTGAATATGAACATTTTAACACAAGTTAAAGACTTCCAAAAATCATAATAAAAATCATGAATAAACTAGAAACATTTTATGAACTCTCAGAATTTATGGATTTAGTTTTCAACTTCGTATGATTTTTCTAAAACAGTGCTGAAAGGCTAAAAACTAGTTAACAACTTATAACTTTCATAACACTTTGTATTATGTTCAGCAAAGTGTATAACAATAAGTTCTAAATATTGAATGTATTATCTAGTTAAGTTTAAGATCATAAACTGAAATTTAGTCATTCATGATAAGGTTTACTCATTCATTTTGAACACATATAATAAACTTCAATAAGCATAGTTTACGGATATTACTACATGAAAAAGGTTTTACTCTCAAAACAAATGGGTTTTCATATCCTACGTGATAAATTATAATAGTAATAGTTTAAGGATTTCGTATACTAATTTATTCAGAAAAGTTGATTTTACTTCCTCCACGGAAGAGGTTTTAATATCAAACTATGTGTAAACTAATTAATTTTGGTTGTGAGGCAATTCTCTCCCCGTACGTTCGAGTACGGGATCCAAATTCCTGTAAGTTATAACCAGAGTCTCTTGTAGGGAGAGCGTGATAATTGTGTATAGATCTATATTGGGTTTGACACCCACACCTTGCTGCTAGCTACAGTGGGACCGACAGGTCTACGGGTGACAAGAGTCATAGTATCTTAACGTCTGAAAAACGTTGTGCAGGTTATTTCTCGTCATAGTATGGTTATAGCGACTCACATAGGTAGTTAACAATCTTTCAAGTTTACATGGAAACTTTTACCTTAAAAAGGGGTTTACTTCTAAATCAAACGAGTCTATGTCGATTTAAACTTACATGAAGTACTTTAAGTATGGTAAAATACTTGTACACTTTTGGTCTTACGATTAAAGACAACTCCTAACACATAAAGTTTACGGGATTTTTCTCAAGTCAAAAAGGGTTTAATGCTGTTTTAAAATCACTTTTATAACTTTAAGTATGGAAAATACTTGTCTATTTTTGGTCCTAGGATTTAGGACTACATAACTTTTATAAGGAAAATATTGGGTTTTCTTTGGAACATATTTCTATTAACACTACATCTCGTCTTGAATGGTTAGACTTCAACGGTTCATTTCACCCAAATTATATGTAATTTATATACGCTGACTGATCATAGAAGGAACCTATGGGTTCTTCTAGAGTTCATTATCGCATAACATAGAAGCATTCATTCCACACTTAACTAAGAAAATATTGGATATTCTGGAAATTATACTCTATCGCTTTTACAAGGAAAACGGTTTCTTCCTCAAACAAAACTCTTATGAACTCACCAACTTGATTGTTGACACTTTTTCAAAAGTACTTGTATTCTCAGGAAATTAGTGAAATAGGAGAACCAACAGCATTTTGAGAATGGGACAATAAATCGTCAAACAGTACATTTTGTCATCATAATGTAATTGATTTGAATCATGTAAACATATACTTTGGTGGAACTTTTTCAATTATATTTATGATGGTTGTATTTACTTTGAGCACTATTATACTCATTGTTGTGATACTACACATGAAGTCCTCCACTCCCGGACGTTTCCGCCATCCTTGGTTTGGGGGTGTGACAGCAGCTCATCAAAAATAGCATCTTGCGATTCTATAATGGTATGAACGGAATTTGCCTCATTAGATTCTATAACATAAAACCTATAAGCTTTGGAATGTTTTGCATATCCAATAAATATGCAGTCAATTCCTCTTTCACCCAAAATTTTCTTTTTAGGTTCGGGTAATTTCACAACTGCACGACATCCCCAAATTGGAAAATAACTCAAATTTGGTGCTTTCTTGTGCCAAAGTTCATAAGGAGTAACTTTGTTCCGTTTATTAGGAACCCGATTTAGCACATAATTAGCTGTGAGCATAGCTTCACCCCAATAGCCTTCACTTAAACCCAAAAAAGAAAGCATCGAATTTACCATTTCTTTTAAAACTCAATTTTTCCGTTCAACAATACCATTTTGTTGTGGATTGTAAGGAGCTGTGGTTTCATGAATGATTCCAACTGATTGAAAGTATTCAGAATCCATATACTCTCCTCCCCTATCCGTCCTAAGACATTTTATCGAAATACCCAACTATAATTCGACTTCGATTTTATATACTTTAAACTTTTCCAAAGCCTTATTTTTGGAATGTAACAAGTACACATAACAAAACCGACTTGAATCATCAATAAAAGTAACAATGTACTCTTTATTTCCTAAGGAAGGTGTAGCATGGAAATCACATAGATCACTATGGATAGAAACTTGGAATCTTGCAAGCTGTATTGTGTGATGAATGAGAATTTTCATCTTTGGTAAATTAAAACTAATTCGTTGTTCACATTCGCATGTGAGTCAAGCGAAGGACTACAGGATCAGGTACATTAAGTTGTGCACTAGTAAGGTCCACCACAAAGGTAGATAAGATTATTCGTTATGATTTACTAAAGTTTAGTAAATATGGTTATGCTTACGAGTTTAAGTGTAATTCTGAAACATTGGAAAAGTTTCAATCTATGGCAGAATGAATAAGAAGAATCAAATAAGGCAGAAAGATAAAAGTCTCTCCAATCTGAAGAGACGGGAGAGTACTTGTGTATTTTGTTTTATGATTATCTTAGTGATTATGGAACCATATCACAATTGATCCTTTAAGGACACCTTAGTGTGTTTGTTGCCTGAGGAGAGGAATCGTGAATTGTTGAAATGGTCAAATCAAAAGATAATTCATACTTCGTTCCAAAAACAAATCCTGGAGTTATACTCCAAGATTGTAACTTGAGTGACATAGTTTTTAGAAAGTTCATAACACTTGTCAAATGTAGAGTAAGATGTTTCCTATTCTTGTACATTTGAGATTGGTAAGTTGTGATGTTTTGGATAAAACAAAGACCAGCTAAGACCAATAGTGAGAAGTGTTTAACTTGATAAGAATCCGCACTAGCTCTTGAATATTTGTTTTGTCAAGGAATGGATCTTGACAAAGAGAAGTCTTATATGTCAAGAGGACAGTGGGAGTCTAAAAGATTCTGAAATAGTTTCAAGAGCTAATCAAGAGTTTTGTTAATCGCTAGCCCATGACTTGAGGTTTGTAACCTATCGTGTTGACATACTCTTATTTCTGTGTCTATTCTAGTTAAAAGTTGATTATGCTTGTGAGCTCTATGAGTTCTGAATTGTTTGCATAACAACCCGGAAGCAATGGTGGGCATTGTGCTACCAAGTGGCAAGAAATTAAGATTGAACAAGTTCAGTTTATATGAGTTTGGATTTGTCACTAACCTTGTCTTGTGATTATGGTTATGACAAATTCACATGGATAGGAACACATACACCATAAAAGTCTAAGTGTCATAAGGTTTCTCTTCAATTCATGAAAATGATGGTAAGGAAACTCTTTCACTAAGTAGATTTTGAGTAGATAGAAATTGTGAGAATGACAAAAGGTATAAGTGTGACAACCCGAAATTTCCATTCTGAACAAACCATATCAAGCCAATAGAAGTTAGAACAGTTACAGTGAAATTCCAGACTTTGAGTATAAGTTTGACAGTTTTTCAGGATTTACACTTAAGGAGATATCAAGAGACTGGATGCACTAGGGTTTTGTGCAACACTGTTATTCCAAAGTTCTAGTATATTAGGGTTCAATTCAGGAATAAAAATATTTTCTGCCAAAAATCCCAGGACTATATATAGAAATTTGAACCATATTTATTCATTATTTCCAATTCCAATTAGAGAAAAGCCGAATTCTCTCTCATGGATCTTCAGGTTTTTATACCAAATCGTGAGTACTTTTATCTAGTTATATTATATAGCTTAGATTGTGTTTTATAACATCAAAACCGGAACAAAACCCCAAGATTTGGGAGTTTACAGCCCAAGAACACTTGGAGAGTAAACTCCTTTATAAGGGCCAAAAGTGTGCCCAATGTCCCTAAAAGCCTTGTAAATGAACCTAGAAGCTACCATTATATGTTTAGACCACAAAACAATTAAGAATCAAGGCTAGAAGTGAGTTCACGGCCAAGGAAGTTCTTGGGCCGTGAACTCCATTTTTATGTGCCAAAATGCCCTAAAAGCCTTCCTTAAGCCAAGAGACTAATTTAGAAGTGTACCCTAATGTGTTTATAGCCTAGAAATCATAAGGAAACACAAGGACAAAGGAGTTTACGGCCAAGACAAGTTCTTGGGCCGTAAACCCCTATAAATGGGGCAAATGACACCCTAACTCCTTCCTTATGCCTAGAACCCAGCTTAGATCATATCCTTGAAATGTTAAGGACCTTAAGAACCCATGAAACCATGTTCCCATAGAGTTTACGGCCGTAAGCTCATAAGGATTGGTCCTTAGACCGTAAACTCTATAAAGGGGTGATATTGTGCCCCTAATGCTTCCACATGGCTAGAACTTATCATAGAACAAATCACCAATGAGCTGGGAACCTCAAAACATCAAATGGTACTACTTACCATGAGTTTATGGCCGTAAACTCATGGGGGAGTGGTCCCAAGGCCGTAAACTCAATTACACATGGTCTTTTGACCATAAACTTCCGTATGAGGTCTTGCACTCCTTTGTTGCAACCCATTAGCCTCCTAGCACTTGACCAAAGTGTTTTCCTCGCATTAGGATGTTTATACATGTTTAATTAGTGTTATAATCACTAATTGTTTATATACATATGTCTTCATATGTAATTAGGACCATTGTGTGTGTCTAAAGTCTTCACTTGACACCTAGCAGTCCTACCTCTTCAGTACATCCGTATCACCCACAACAGGTGAGTTCATACCCCTTAATCAATGTTTTACCTATTTTTAAATGTTTAATGGGGGGATAAAAGTAGAACCATGCTAGTTATTATATCAATCACTTGTGATTAATAAACATCATTCAAATGATTGGCTACTCATTAGCCGTTTTACCAAACAGTTTCCTTCAAATGTTTATCGTAAATGCTTATTATGTTTAAAACTCCTTATAAAACTGCACATTTTACTCTGTATGTTTCCATTCAAACTCATTTATAATTGTGTTTCAAACAAATGTTTCCTTATACTTAAACTGTTTTATTAAACCCATGCTTTCAAACCGTTTTATAGATTGACATCAAGTCGATCTTTTCTTAGATAATAATTATGTTCAAAGGTTTTACAAAACTTATTTTATGCTTTTATATTATAAATTGCATGCCTATATATGTATAGTTATATAAGAAATGTTGAAAGGACTTAGGAAGGCTATCGACCCTGTTTCCTTTTCCTCGATTTGGATGTGGTCTGGTGGGATATCGGGTACCCGTCCGAAGGTCGTTTAAATATTAATTATATAACATGTGTACGTATATAGTCGTAAAAGTCCTTCCAATTGATCCAATGCCCTTGGGTAGCAAGGGTATACATCCATGTCCATACGTACCAGTTAGATTACTAGTAAGCTACCATATGGGTAGTTTAGGAAGATACTAGAACTATTACTAGAACGCGATATCATACAATGAGTCAGTTCATTCATGAGTCAATACTTTCTAGAACATTACAGTACATTATTATACTTGCTAGATAGAGAGAGCATACATTACAGCTAGAACATTACAGTACATTACTATACTTTCCAGATAGAGAGAGAACACACATTACAACTAGCACACATAGAACATTTCAATACATTACATATACATAAATACGTTGACATAATTGTGATCCACTGTATCGGAGCATGCCTTCAATGTCATGCCCGAGTTGTAGCAAGAGTCTCTTGGAGGGAGAGCATGAGTTTGCGTATAGATCTATACTGGATTGACTATCCTACACCTTGCTACTAGCTACAGCCGGACCTGCAGGTCTACGGGTGCCAAACGTCATTTCTTTTTACGACTTACCTTTGTCGTTGTTATCCAGTCGATAGTATGGTACAATTAATCACATGATGCCTTAATATAAATGCAGTTTAAGGTAGTTAGTACAACAGTAGTTCTTATAGCACTACACTACATTACTACATTAATTTTCCCTTTACATATATTTAGTGATCTTTTCACTTAAACATTAAATGTAAAAACTATATTTTGTTAATGATAGTTACACTTGGAAAATTACACTTTTACAAGAAACGAACATTCAGAGCAGTTAGGTCTTGGTAGAAGACTACATTCAGAGCAGTTAGGTCTTGGTAGAAGACACCCTTATATAATAGTAGGAATCATAGGGATTTCTAGGGTTTTTGAAACATTTACAGTTGATTTACAAAACATTGTTATACTTACAGTTCATATACATACAAATTCTTACATACAAATTAAGACACTAAAATACTTATGATCTCACCAGCTTTAAAGCTGATACTCTCTTTCAAAATAACTTGTATCCTCAGGTCAAACATAGACATGTACCGATGCAAGGTTTAGAGAAGATGGAGCTCGTTCAAGACTCATCTTTCATTTTGATTTATGCTTTAGTGTTTATCAAAATTTTACAGAACACACTTGTATAATAATTATATTATTAATGCAATGGATGATGTTGTTGCTTGTTTACTACTTTTCATTGTTGTGATACTGTACATGACGTCCTCCGCCTCAGAACGTTTCCGCCGTTCTTGGTTTTAGGGTGTGACAGATTGGTATCAGAGCATTGTTTATAGTGAGTTAAGTATATCAACCCATAAAAGATATACTAACTATAAATATATAAGGGATTAAAAATACTCTGACCAAGAGTTTATTCTTTAAATAATAAAATATTTTATAAAGTATACGTGCCTGCATTCATACTAAAATCAGTGTCACTAGGACAGTACAAAAGAATTACGATTGTTGGGCAACACAGGTGGGCTTAGAGACATATGGTCAAAACAGGGAAGATATAGCCTGATCACCTATATTATCCGAGGGTTGACTAACATGTGCCTAAGTGTAGTTGTGTGGTTGCAACAAATCTAAAATCTTACCAACCATGCCACAATGAGAACAGTAGAACATAACATTAAACTTAAAAATACTATAGGAGTGTTTGGTGTTACTATAAGTACTTTATACTTGAGAACTAAAACGGGATCTTCATTACTAAGTTGATAGTTGCTAAGTGGATACACTAAGGCTATATGTAATTAGGATGTTATAGACTTAGAATCTGTGAAAATTTTACTTTACCCCTATTCTGTGTGAATTTGGAGTTAAGGTCACATATTCGAAGGCCTATCATGTTTCGATTACAGATAACTGGTATGCACTTCACAAATAGCTATGTAACTAATGAAGATTTTCAAAATAATTATCTAGATAGTTCGTCTAATAATTATTTTCTTACCCCAATTCTCGCGTAGATAACATGGCTGGACTCCATCCCCACGGCAACCAGTACCTTCCGAATGAGGTCATTGCTGGATGGTTTGGAGAAGAACCAGAGAATGATCATCCTATCCCTGTGAATGATCACCGTGATGAAGACCTTTTGGACGATGCTAACTCCGAACCCGAGGTTGAGAACCTACCTCAAGCAGCTCCCTTTCCAATTCCTAACCCTCGTCCGACTTTTCATGGCCCGACGCCTGAGTGGGTGGAATGCTTGGAAACATGGAGCCAAGGACAAGATCATCCCATGCCATTTAATGGTGACCGAAGCTTCTATGACCAGATTAATGGGGGCTCAGCAGACAGAATCTTGCCAATCTTTGTCCGCAGAGTGGCCCGAAATGAGATTCAAGGCAAGACAGCCCTACACCAGATTAACGAAGTTGTTGCCGATGTAAGAATGCATACCCTCCGCACCATTTGTCTAGAAGATGCTCATGAGAGATCAGAGAGAAACCATGAAACCCTGCTTCAAGCACCAGCGGAATCACGAGCCAAAGTCATAAAGCTCCGCGTACGCCAGAGGGTGTATGAAAGACACCTACTTGACGTGGAACGTCAACTGGCTGAACTGAGAATTCACCAGAGGGATGACCGTCGCCAGTAGTAGACGCTTTACTTTATTTTCCTTATTAAAAGGAATCGTTTTTTTGTCTATGCCCGATGTGGCATTTTCTATGAAATTATCTTGTACTGTAAGTACTTTTGGTTAGGTCTTTATGCTGTCAAGAACTATCTTCTCTGGATATGATGTAAGACCTTTACAAGGTCATTTTCCCGAATCTTTACGTCGTGAATATCAAAGATATTGACAGCCGGCTAACTTTCGTGTCATTCTTCATCCAAGTACTCTTATCATACTTTCATTTGAGTCAATCTGAAACATGCTTTAGTCAAGTCATTGGACTATAGTAATTTAACTCCAGAGACATTTCCAAGTCTCTTTCAGTGGTTGGATCATGTTATTCACCAACCAACGATACCTCGGCTTGAACGACAAACGTCTTGAGACCATTCTACAAACTCACTTCCAATCCGTACTAGGACTGCATCATAGGGATGTAGGTCAAACCCACGACAACATACTTCTATTCTTTACATAAACAGTCGAACTACATCTAGGTTCAACCATGCTCGCTCACAAATTCATTTTCTTTCCATGAAAAAGAATCATGTCGGCAAAGAAAAATGATCAACCCCTCAACCAAACACCAACTCTTCAGATTGATGCAGCTACCTTTCAAGCTGCAGTCTCGGCTGCCGTGTCATCTATTCTGACCCACCTTAACGCTAACAACGCAAATGTTAGTGGGATTGTTAACAACAATTCCAATCCTGGTAACAATCAAACACCTCAACGAACAACAAACTACCACGACACCCCGAGTTCCGAGACAAAGAGTAACAAACGGAAGTTTTGGGCTAGAAAGAAGGACAAATCACTTCAAAGGACGAACAAGAAACAACCACCAATAACGACCTTCACATCTACGACATCTGTACCTCCTACTACCATCCCTTCGGGTATACCAGTTGTCCCTAACCCAGCCAGACAATATGCTAGAAATCTCCCAAAATGCATCAAATGTAATTATCATCACCATGGACCTTGTCGGGAGATACAATGCTCAAACTGCAACAAAAAGGGGCACACCAAATGTTACTGCAAGAGCCTAACAAGACCGATCAACCAATTGCCCAACACCGGTGTGAACGAGACTTGCTACGATTGTGTCAAGGTGGGTCACTACAAAAGGAACTACCCAGAGGCAGCAAATGCTGGCACAGACGGAAGTATGCTACCTACCACTGCCGCATGAGAGAATACTTCGGACCCACATTAATGTAATTTAGGCGTTTCGTTGTAACAGACTTATAAACTATCCAAAACTAGTGCAACTAGAGTCTTAGCTTTTGCGAGATCCTCTCTGTATAGGGATGCTCGTGCTGCGTATACTTGTCTTTTGTAGTATACCTTATTCACAGCAATGGTCTTGTTGTAAGTCTAAAGTATTGTAACTCTGTTGATGGTTGCACGGTTGGGTTTTGTCTGTAAACGTCTTGTGTTCAAATTTAATGTCTTTTAGTTTTAGTATGATTCTGACGTTATCATACGACTCGATTCAATTTGATCCTCACAAAAACAGCTTCATACGTACATCTCTTTGTCAGTAAATATCTTTTTAGCGAAACTGTCATTTCACAACACCGAAGTACTCATGCGTGGAGTACCTCTTAGTTCTTTTCTTTTCCAAAGAAATCCTCGAAGTACCACTCGTGCAGTACGTCAAGTTTAATCCAAGGATTCATGCGGTTGATCTATCACTGAGGAATGTATACATAAGAGTGATATATAATCAAGGTTCTACATGTTTAGAATTGATGATTGCACTTTAACTTCTTTTTGCTCGAAGGGATGTGAGCTTAAAGAAGAATCTATTATTCGACTACCTTTTCAATCATAATTATTTACGACTCGTATACACGAGATTGTGATTGTGAAACCAGGTATGAATTCTAATATGAACTTCAGGACGGAGAACTGCCCAAGACTACGAGTAATCGCATCGTCATGCGAGCAAACATAGAATCCAGTAAGACACCTGAAAACAGATCGCCCTACCGTCTAAACAACTACAGAGATACAAGAACAGTAACATGCAACTTAGTGAACCACAAAGTAATAGAATAAGAAGACTAGGCTTCTCACCCTAGAGAACTTCGGTCATATTCTTCCAGAGATCGACGGATTGCATCGTATGTACCTCGGCTATCGAGGACTCCATCAAGATTTTTCCAGTAGAAATCGTTATCTCTACCTCGCATAACTGAATTGGTTGAGCAAACGCAAGGAAAGAATTTCTTTCATAAATGGACCTGAGATCCGAATATCACCAGTTCGAGTGTTAAGGAATGATGTCCGGAAGACTATCTTGCAAACTCGATAAGGACACTTCGAGTCCGTAGTGATACCCTTCGGATAGGACCAATACGCCCATAGTATTCACGAGCTAAATGAGTAGGGTACGTCTTTCTTACTTGGATCAGTACGTCATTTCTCCATGTAATGACTTACTTATCTACCCACGTGGTAAGAAGGAGCCCCTGGAAACATTACCTTCAGAGGAACTTTCGCGAAGTTCTCTAAGCACAAGTTTTGAAATTGAAGAGTCAGGTTCCTATGACACACTGTTAGTGATGTGGGAATTTATGAGTACTCTTTCAATTTGTCAAAACCGTTGAGAATTTGTCGACACCAGAGACGCCGACGGACACTCACCAAATTATAGGTCTTACAGACCTACTATCATAGTCCATCCAGGACCCCTCGCAAATCACAGAAAACCGTACGACCTTGACCCAAGAAGGAGTGGCCCTTGACTCGGAAGTTAAACAAGAAAAGGAAACCTTGGAGATTCGAAGTGAGAGACCAAGTTCTTTAGGAAGTCTCACTCTGGGAATGGCTTAATACGCTTCGTAAAGCGTGGAAAGCTAAATCCAATATAGTTAGGACCACCGAGATTCTTACCAGAATCGGTCCTGTACCTCGCAAACTAGACCTACTCCGCGAACTTAGTAACGTACATTCTACTCTTCGCATCTCGATCGTTAAACTGTACCTTTCCATTAGGACTTTAGTAAGTCCACTCGTCGAGATCCACGCCTTCGTATTAGAACCGTAGTGACCCTCAACAGAGAGGTCAAGCAGACGAAGCAATCGATTAGGAAGTTTCCACCTCACGACTCGATCATTTATACCTACTTCCTTATCTAAATTCTAATTTTAGGACGAAATTCCCTTTAACAAGGGGATGATGTGACAACCCGAAATTTCCATTCTGAACAAACCATATCAAGTCAATAGAAGTTAGAACAATTACAGTGAAATTCCAGACTTTGAGTATAACTTTGATAGTTTTTCAGGATTTACACTTAAGGAGATATCAGGAGAGTGGATGCACTAGGGTTTTGTGCAACACTATTATTCCAAAACTCTAGGATATTAGGGTTCAATTCAGGAATAAAAATATTTTCTGCCAAAAATCCCAGGACTATATATAGAAATCTGAACCATATTTATTCATTATTTCCAATTCCAATTAGAGAAAAGTCGAATTCTCTCTCACGGATCTTCAGGTTTTTATCCCAAATCGTGAGTACTTCTATCTAGTTATCTTATATAGCTTAGATTGTGTTTTATAACATCAAAATCGGATCAAAACCCCAAGATTTGGGAGTTTACCGCCCAAGAACACTTGGAGAGTAAACTCCTTTATAAGGGCCAAAAGTGTGCCCAATGTCCCTCAAAGCATTGGAAATGAACCTAGAAGCTACCATTACATGTTTAGACCATAAAACAATTAAGAATCAAGGCTAGAAGTGAGTTCACGGCCAAGGAAGTTCTTGGGCCGTGAACTACATTTTTATGCGCCAAAATGCCCTAAAAGCCTTCCTTAAGCCAAGAGACTAATTTAGAAGTGTACCCTAATGTGTTTATAGCCTAGAAATCATAAGGAAACACAAGGACAAAGGAGTTTACGGCCAAGACAAGTTCTTAAAATGTTTTATCAAACACATGCTTTCAAACCGTTTTATAGATTGACATCAAGTCGATCTTTTCTTAGATAATAATTATGTTCAAAGGTTTTACAAAACTTATTTTATGCTTTTATGTTATAAATTGAATGCCTATATATGTATAGTTATATAAGAAATGTTGAAAGGACTTAGGAAGGCTATCCATTCTGTTTCCTTTTCCTCGATTTGGATGTGGTCTGGTGGGATATCGGGTACCCGTCCGAAGGTCGTTTAAATATTAATTATATATCATGTGTACATATATAGTCATAAAAGTCCTTCCAGTTCATCCAATGCCCTTGGGTAGCAAGGGTATACATCCATGTCCATACATACCAGTTAGATTACTAGTAAACTACCATATGGGTAGTTTAGGAAGATACTAGAACTATTACTAGAACGCGATATCATACAATGAGTCAGTTCATTCATGAGTCAATACTTTCTAGAACATTACAGTACATTACTATACTTGCTAGATAGAGAGAGCATACATTACAGCTAGAATATTACAGTACATTACTATACTTGCTAGATAGAGAGAGAACACACATTACAACTAGAACATGTAGAACATTTCAATACATTACATATACATAAATACGTTGACATAATTGTGATCCACTGTATCGGAGCATACCTTCAATGCCATGGCCCGAGTTGTAGCTAGAGTCTCTTGGAGGGAGAGCGTGAGTTTGCGTATAGATCTATACTGGATTGACTATCCTACACCTTGCTTCTAGCTACAGCCGGACCTGCAGGTCTGCGGTTGCCAAACGTCATTTCTTTTTACAACTTACCTTTGTCGTTGTTATCCAGTCGATAGTATGGTACAATTAATGACATGATGCCTCAATATAAATCCGGTTTAAGGTAGTTAGTACAACAATAGTTCTTATAGCACTACACTACAGTACTACATTAATTTTCCCTTTACATATATTTAGTGATCTTTTCACTTAAACATTAAATGTAAAAACTATATTTTGTTAATGATAGTTACACTTGTAAAATTACACTTTTACAAGAAACGAACATTCAGAGCAGTTAGGTCTTGGTAGAAGACTACATTCAGAGCAGTTAGGTCTTGGTAGAAGACACCCTTATATAATAGTAGGAATCATAAGGATCTCTAGGGTTTTTCAAACATTTACAGTTGATTTACAAAACATTGTTATACTTACAGTTCATATACATTCTCAATACTTACAGTTCATATACATACAAATTCTTACATACAAATTAAGACACTAAAATACTTCTGATCTCACCATCTTTAAAGCTGATACTCTCTTTCAAAATAACTTGTATCCTCAGGTCAAACATAGACAGGTACCGATGCAAGGTTTAGAGAAGATGGAGCTCGTTCAAGACTCATCTTTCATTTTGATTTATGCTTTAGTGTTTATCAAAATTTGACAGAACACACTTGTATAATAATTATATTATTAATGCAATTGATGATGTCGTTGCTTGTTTACTACTTTTCATTGTTGTGATACTGTACATGACGTCCTCCGCCCCAGAACGTTTCCGCCGTTCTTGGTTTTGGGGTGTGACAATAAGCATTATGATTACGACATCCCTCTTCATAATTGTTTAGACACACAAGTGAGATATCTAAGGAAATGTGTATGGTTTTGATAAATTCTTATCAAAGAAATTGTGTATCAGAAATCTGAACTTTGGTAGAAAAGTCAATAAAGTGTTGGTTTCTAAAAGTCCAGCTGATCTCTGGATACATGTCAAAGCTAGTGGGAGCATAAGTGTTATGCTAGTAAGATAATAATCATTATGCTAGTGGGAGCATGATTATTATGATAAGTGTTGCAAGTCAGCAATATTAATTATAGAAAACAAAAGTTTCAATTCGCCTTGAAAAAGTTGTTTTGCTATAACTAAGGGAGATGATTTTATACATCACTCCAATTCTACAAGCTTAGATTGAAAATTTAATCTACTTTATTCAAGAATATATATGAATGTTATGCTGGAATGGTTCAACATAAGGAAATTCTATATATGTTGCGTTCTCAAAATTTGATTATGATTACGACATCCCTCTTCATAGTTTGAATTATGAAAACATGGCAAATAACAAATTTTATAGCATAAATCATGTCCCATATGCTTTGGGTATAGGTTTGATTACATGTGCTATAATATTCATCCATTCTAAATTTTCCAAATTCCTAGGGCATTAAGATGGAAAAAGGAATAGAATTGGAAACGACTAAAATGATTAAGCAAAATTGTCGAGGACAATCTGAGGTTTACCAAAGATTGGTTGCTCATTGACAATTAGAAGTATAGAGTAAGGACCATATTAACATATTTTGAAAAGAGGCAACTGTTGTTCAGAAGTGATGGTCAAAATAGTAATATGGAATTGTCTCCATAGGTGGAAGTTATTCTTTGAATCTGTGTAAGATTAAAGAATTTAATGCTAAGAAGGATGTTCAAATGAATGTACTTTGAATTTGAGACTTCATTTCCATGGAATTGTTTTTCATTGGAATACTTTGTAATGTCTGTTGCCAAGTCTTTGTGACTTCTGTGCATAGTCATTACAAGGGGATCATTGCATATAAGTTTAGAATCTAACAGATTATAGTAAATGACAAGAGTTTGGTATTCTTGCATTTACAACAAGGATTGGAATTGTGAAATGAGCATCATTGGAATATTGTCAATTGATCTATTTCACAAAGAGGGGACCGTATCTAAACATAGTATGCATACTTGGAGTATGGCATATTTGTTGTTTGGAAAAACATAGTGTACATGCTTGGAGCATGGGACAACTAATGTTTTAATTCAAGCATAAATTTGATTAATCGAAACATAAATAATGAGTAATCAATATGGTGCTTAAATAAAAGGTGTTTTTATTTACACTCAAAGTGTTGGGGCCATATAAGATTAGTATTATTCTTGTGTGTCACTTTGCATGTTTTGACTTCCCGAATAATTATGTTATGGTATATATCATATTATTCAAACCATCCACAGTCAGTAATATGTTGGAAGTAGATATGAATCAAGACTGTCATGAATTTGGCTTGTATGATTTGTCTAAAGTGCTTTAGACAATGCAATGGTTGCTACAACATTCATGAGTACTCATAAGGGTTGAGTATTGGATTTAACCCACGCTCACTTGCATCACTTCATGGAATTTATCTCAAGTGATCGTGAGACGGTAATATCATATAAATCTTCAAAGCTAGAGATATGAGTTATTGACTATGAGTTGGTTATTCATTGATTGTACGAAAACGGATTGGTAACTCGATGTTATAAAACGTGCCTTTGTGAATAATTCAACAAGTAGTTAGTACAAGCATATCAGTCGAAGTTTATCTGTTCCTTCTAGAAAGAGAAGCGATATCTGGGCCCCACGATGATTTGGTTTTGACCTATGTACCGGGCCCGGTCAGAACCTAATTGATGTGTTCAATTTAGTTCTATGTCGAAACAAATCAGAGATCGAGAAACAAATGTTGGACAATAAGTAAGACCATGTTCCATGTGTTTGTCCGACTGATATCATGAGAACATAGGATTATATGATCACTTATCTTAAATGGCATATCATCATCATCTCAGTTCCGAGAGAATTTGAAAGAGCTACGATTGATAGTCAGATTTTGAAGTCATATTTGCAAATATAGTTATTAGACTTATCCAAGTGGGTGACTGTTGGATATAGTGTCTGATGGGACATGGACCTCCGGCGAGTTTTCTGGTCTTCTGCTGCGGCGGAGATCTGCTAGTCACAATCAGAGAGACGCGTTAGAGCCGTCCCAGGGACTGTGCCCCGGGAGCGGACTCCAACGGTCAAGTTAGATCATCTGGTAGATCTGAGATGGTCCTCCATAGCTGGAGAGAACCATCTTGGTGCTAGTAGTGGTGTGTAGTGGTTGACGGCGGCGGGTTGCGGCTGAGCCACCCGGGCGGAGTATAGTGGCGGCTGAGCCATGGGGTAGATCTGGGGAAAGGTCCCTCTCCATGGAGGAGGTACTATTCACTATATAGGGGACAATTAGGTCAAGGGGAATTAGGTCAGGCCTTGGGCCAGCCCAATTCAGGCCCAACTAGCAAGGAGTTGGGCAAGGCCGCCTGGAGGCGCCGGGCGGGACTGGCGGGCGCGCACCAGGAGAGGATGGCAAGGGAGTGCCAGGCGAGGGAGCGCCTGGCCGAGCCGGCAGGAGAGTCCCCAGCAGGGCTGGCAAGGGAGTCCCTAGCAAGGCTGGCAAGGGAGTGCCAGGCCGGACCGACGGGAGAGTCCCCAGCGAGGCTGGCAAGGGAACGCCAGGCAGGGCTGGTAGGAGCGCGCCAGGGTAGGTTGGCGCTCTAGATAGTCTAGGCCATGCTAGTGGACCATATCTCATCAAGTCACCCCAGTCTGGTGTTATTGGTACGTGGCCAATGACATCGGACTGGACTAAGTCATATAAACCAATAGGAGAGTCCCCAGCGAGGCTGGCAAGGGAGTCCCCGGCAAGGTTGGCAAGAGCGTGCCAGGCCAGGCTGGTGCGCTAGAGCAGTCTAGGTCATGCTAATGGACCATATATCATCAAGCCCCCCTCCAGTCTGGTGCTATTGGTATGCGGCCAATGACATCGGACTGGAACTAGCCATATAAATTGTGCGTCCTCATGTCCCCCTAGTCTGATGCGATTGGGTTCCTGACAATCGGATCGGATTAGATAAAGCACCAAAGCATTAATTTTGTTAACTTTTTTCAACAAAACCGCAATTTAGTTCGATCTAAATCGAATCAATTCGAACCAATGATGGAAAAAATTTGACCAATATATTTTAAACTGGTCTAAGTAACACACATTTATATGAAATTACATATATATATATATATATATATATATATATATATATATATATATATATATATATATATATATATATAGACCAGTTCCGGCGGATACCCAGCGGGTAGCGGTTCCGAAAAAATGAGAACCGGAACCGGAATCGCTTAAGGCGATTCAATAACTTTAGGAACCGGAACCGGAACCGCTTTAAGCGGTCCCCGTTCCAAAACCGGCAGTTCCGAGGCGGTTCCGGTTCCAAAAGCGTGTACCCGGTTTAGATGCTCATCCCTAGGTGCTGAACCCCGCATGCGGAGCTTGCCGCTATAATGGATTCGAGCTGAGAAGCCAAGCGACTCGAGGCTAGGTTGCTAAACCTCGCATGCGGAGCTTGCCGCTATAATGGAGTCGGGCTGAGAAGCCAAGCGACTCAAGGCAAGGGTGCTGAAACTTGTATGCGGAGCGTGCC
The DNA here is from genome assembly GCF_051521515.1 of Lactuca serriola. Taxonomy (NCBI): domain Eukaryota; kingdom Viridiplantae; phylum Streptophyta; class Magnoliopsida; order Asterales; family Asteraceae; genus Lactuca; species Lactuca serriola. Next base: position 187,123,643 of record NC_136412.1, on the reverse strand, counting down.
GCTATAATGAAGTTGGGCTGAGAAGCCAGGCAACTCGAGGCGAGGGTACTAAACCTCGCACGACTGGGTGTATCACCCTACAATCTATGTGTCTAGCTCGTGTGACCAATCTGGGTTAAAGCGGAATGGTACCTGATGCTTTGCTGCCTCACTAGTCATACTAATAACTGGTGCCTCGGTGTCTTGGCTGTTTGCAGGGAGCTATGTGGCAGTGCTACTTAGAGCTTGATAGTGTAGCTACTGTTAAGAGGTGCGTAGCGAGGCTGTTGTCAGGAACTGGTCAGCTGGGCTGCTGAGGCCCGGGCAACGAGCTGCTAGCGATAGGTGAGCAACACGACTGTTGAGAGCTGGGCAACGAGACTACCAAGGGTTGAACCACGGGGTTGCTCTTTCGATCCGGGATATTAAGGCCACTTCAGGGATACACTATCACAAAGTATTAGCTATTTGTGTACTTCAACTATGCCCTTTTGGAAAGAAAATCACTCCTGCATAGTGTTATACCGACTCTATCCCCCCTCTCTTTTTTCTTTAGAGGAGGGGAAGATGGATGTGTAGCCACTGAAAGGCGAGATACATAGCTGCTGGAGAAAGCTAGGCGACCCAAGTACTAACAAGGACTGGGTAGCACGACTGCTAAGCTGGGTCGCATGGCTGTTGAGGTTCGAGCTGCGCGACCGCTAGGATCCAGGCGGTGCAACTGTTGAGAGCTGAGCAATGAGGCTAGCGGAAGCCGGTCACCATTAATGGTGAGAGCTGAGTCGCGAGACTTCATGGGGTTGGTCAACACGGCTGCTAATAGCCAAATAGCACGCTTACTGAGGGTTATTTCGAAATGCTTCACGAACTGAGTCCCTCCCCCATTTTTTTTGAAAACACAAAGCGTATTTTGAGAAGTATTTGCTGAGCGGGGCTTGCGGCATGCAAATATTAAATTGTTGATTTTTGTCTTGCAAAGTTGGGTCATTTCGTTGTTACAAAGATAACCCAATATGAAAACTAAAGGAGCCCAAATTAAGTGCAACAGCCCAGTGAAGTAATTGGCCAAGTCCAACATAAAACTTATGAAGCCCACTTGTGGAATAATCGCAGCCCATTTGGATCCCAACTCCTCTTTTCTTCTTTTCTTTTCGAATGCGTACACCTAGCCCATTGCTTTCATTATTTTTGAAAAAGGAAACGTGATATCCTCAGCCTTTCCCTACCGCTTTGAAGAGGAGGTGCCAAAAAGAAAGGTTCAACGATGGCCGATGGTGGTTCTTGTCGGGGGCGCTGCCTTGTCAAGCCGACAACTACCGAAGGTCGCCTACATGAGTGGTTCGAAGGTGATGGCTACAACCGGCGGCTGCGATCGGTCCATCCATTCCGATGACGACTAAAGTTTGAGCTGCTTTTGGCCTGTGACGAGCAGTGAAGGAGCGGCAGTGCTGGGCCGCGCCTATAGGAGGATCGATTGGCGATGCTGCTGCTCTATCTGCCGGCGGCGAACAAGATATTCCTGGTAGTCTTCTTGATGGGCAGGGACTGACCAGAGACAGCTCCGGCGATTGCTTGTGTTCTGGTTTCCTTTACCGGCGGTTACTTTGCTGGGTCAATGGCGTTGGAGGTAATCGATGATGCCAGGTAGCTGTTAGAGACAGGAGAATGGTATGTAGGTCGCTGATGGGGTTGCATCTCAGAATGGCTTCGCAGTAGCTGCCATTGGTCTGCTGGAGACGAGTAACGGATGCTGAAGCAACTATCAGCGACCGGTGATGCATTGATGGTGGAGACCAGAACTGTGGTTTCTCGGTGTTGGAGCTATCGGCGTTGTTCTTGGTGGAACTATGGTTTCGCTTCCCCAATGATGAATCGAGAAACAAAGACCGGTGGTTGCCATTGGAAGCTACAGGCTCTGGTTGCTGGCGGAGTGATTATCACCATCTTGGATTGGGTCATCGATGCGTGAATAGCATCCCTTGGCCAGTGGGGCAGGTGGGGTCCAATGCCAACTCCTTTTGTCTTGTTGCTTCTTTTTTAGATGTGTGACCCACCTAAATGCTTGTCTTATAGCATGTCGTGTATACTGCACATCTCTCTTCCCCCCCCCCCCCCCCCCCCCCCCCCCCCCCCCCCTTTTTTTTTTTTTTTTTTTTTTTTTATTATCTAGAACGAGGTATAAGCACCATCCATTTTTTATGGTGCACTGTGTATCCTTCTCCTTTTTTTTTTTTGCATTCATTTGGTAAGACAATGAGCTACAAACTGTAAAATGGTAGTGCTTGTGTAATTTTGAGGTTGCGAATCCCATAATTTTGATGGGTTATGGTAAAAACGGGTATAAGGTTTTCTGGGAAATTTTTGAAATGTACAAACAACAAAACTATTCTTAAAAGCATTCATTTCATAAAATGAAGCTATTTGCAGAAAACCCCAACTAAAAAAGATTTTTGTATGGTTAAAAGTTCATAAAGTTCTTCTCTTCCTCCCAAGCTTCCAGGTAACTTCGGTAAAATTGTTTAGAAAGAAAATATAAACAAAATTAAATTGATTCGCTGAAAATATTTGAACTGAAATGGGGTAAAAGTCTTATGAAAAAACCTCTTATTCTTTCTTCTTCCCAGATTTTATGAACAAACGCTATATTATATATAAAAAGTAACGGATCTGATGAAGTATGCTTCTCGTAAGACTTCCTCTTCTTTTCAGCTTCTTCAAAAAGCCATCAGAACATAAACAAAGAAATTGATTTGAAGAAATTTTTGTTTTGTTTGTCTAAACTTCTAAAGAGAAGACCAAGAACATGAACAAGGGCAGGGTAAGAAACTCGATTTTTTTTAAATGTGCAAACATCCCAGCTTTGTTTACAAACAAATGTTATAGGGGAGTAAAGTTATACACAGATAATCTTGACTAAAAACGATTTTCTAATAATATGAACTTGATAAAAGGATAAACTTGTAAAAATTTCCTTTCTCCCCAACTTAGTGAATGGGTCACTGAAAGGAAAAACGAAACTGATTTGAAATGCCCTTTGTGAGCTCGAAAAATCTTTCAATGAACCAAAACTAGAACAGATCCAATGATCTGGTCTAAGAAACAAAGCAAATCCATAGATCTGAACAAAACCACTAAGTAGATCAGGAGATCTGAGCTAAAAACGAAATAGATCTATGGATCTGAATGAAAACACATCAGATCAAGAGTTCCAAAAGATAGCTAATCAGATCTGAACGGATCTGATCAAATGAGGGATAAGAATGGACAGATCTTAGAAAACCTAATATGGAACTCAACAGATCTGAACAAATCTAGGAAGAACGAGCTTGAAACTGAGGCTTTTGCTACTTGCTTGGGTCCGGGATGGCGCCAAATGATGGGAAAGGTCACTCTCCATGGAAGAGGTACTATTTATTATATAGGGGACAATTAGGTCAATGGGAATTAGGTCAGGCCTTGGGTCAGCCCACCAGAAGAGGATGACAAGGGAGTGCCAGGCGAGGGAGCGCCTGGCCGAGCCGGCAGGAGAGTCCCCAGCAAGGCTGGCAAGGGAGTCCCCAGCAAGGCTGGCAAGGGAGTGCCAGGTCGGGCCAGTGGGAGAGTCCCCACCGAGGCTGGCAAGGGAACGCCAGGCAGGGCTGGCAGGAGCGCGCCAGGCTAGGCTGGCGCTCTAGATCAGTCTAGGCCATGCTAGTGGACCATATCTCATCAGTGTTTAAGTCCATAACTTTATTTGGTATGTACTTGACCCGACCCGGCATGGTCCATTTGGGTTGCATGGCATTGCAATATTTGGATAGACTAGATGAGAGAATAAGGCGCTTATGATTATTAATATATTATAAGTTCTAATATATTAATAATAGTATTATTTAATTAGTATTGATCAAGTATTAATCTAGTATTAATTTGATGATCAAAGTGAGACTAATTAAATATATAGGATTGATTATGACAATCATCAATTCTTTTATGGTGGATTAATGATCCATGGTTTATAGGTTTGGTTATAACCATATGGAGCTCCATGGATAGTCCATGGGAGTTACAAGTCCATGGGTCATGAGAAATGAAGAGTCATGACAATTAGGGTTTACATTTGTAACTCCTAATTATGACACACTATAAAAGAAACCCTATAGCATGCAAAATCAGCACTAGGGTATTCATAAGAGGGCACAACCGATTTTGAGGCTAAGTGACATTCTCTCAAGTTATTCCAAGTTTGTAGTGTTGTGTGAAGCATTTGAGGCACAACATATGGGGTGCTAGGCTCACAAAGTCTTGAAGGAATCCAAGCAACAACAAGGTATGTATTTCTACTAGTTTTATGTTTTATATATTCCCCATGCCATGCTAGTTAGGAAATAACCTTAAAAAAGAAATTTGCATTTACATAGAGAAAACATAGATTCAAGGTTATTAGGGTTGCATGTACACTTAGGAAGTGTTAGAATGCTCAAAACCTATCAATGGTAGGCTACATGTGGTTATGATCTGTAAGATCGGAATTAGGGTAGACAGTATGTTATGCTCATATGATTTGTAAGGACTGATATGTTAGTGACCTGCTACGTCGGTACTCTAGTTACAAGAGAATTCTATGATTGATGATAAGTGTGATAAATATGTTTGATGTTTGTATATACCAGTATATGATAGTTATGCGCACATGGTTATTTGCTTGTTGGTTGGGTTAAGGCAGTCTTGCTTTGTGCTAAATGCCAACATACCCTATGAGCGTTCCGGATAGACTGCAGGCCCACGAGGCGGACCAGTCGTGCCGAAGGCTCGGGATAGATTCAGATAGATTGTAGGCCCAGTAGGGCGGTCCAGTCAGGCTGATGGCCAGTATGCATGTTGATAGATTGATTGTTACTGATATGGCATTGTCAGTGTGAATCCAGTCTCAAATCAAGGAGATTTTTGAAAAGTAAGTTTTAAAAATAGTTTTCAAAATAAAGGATGGAGGATGCAAAGGGTACGATCAGTTGGAGCCTGTAAGTAAATCCTAAAATTGATGGGTTTTAGCCATAAGAACTTTCCTATGTACGCATGCAAAACCCTAATGCTTGGATCTAGGCTTTCTAATTAAACATGCTTTGAATCCAAGACTTCTAATGACTAATTAGGTGTTATAACAATACTAAATCAGATCTAGAATCATACCTTTGAATCTCTTGTTTGATTTTGTTGTCTTGGAGCTCTAGAGTCACAATTGTCACTCCTCTAATGGCTTACAAACACCAAATAGCAAGGAGAATGATTTGGGAGAGAGGAGAGGGGAGGGAATTCGACCAGGGGTTCTCTACTTTAGATGAAGTGTCGATTCCCCTTTGCCATAGGGTCTATTTATACTTGTAGACTCCTTAAGGGTTACATCTTAAACCCTAGTTGGATAATCTTCTCTTAAAGCAATCCAAATCCATTCCTTAGATAGCCTTGGACGATTTTAAGCTATCCCTAGCTTCTAGAATTCGTCCAACCCCTATCCAATATGGATTTACAGTCTAAAGTTTAACTATCAAACAATTGACAGTTTATACCCTCTTATTTAATTAATCTCTTTAAGTCACCAAATTAATACTAATTAATTTATAACTTGTATTAATCAAATAACAATATTATTATTCACTATATTATTCTCATAATATATTAATAATATTTATTCTCTCTTAATAAATCATCCTATCAAGTTGCTATGGTGAAGGCAACCCAAAAGGACCATGCACAACCGAGTTAAAATACTTGCCTAATATAGTTGCAGCCTTAGACACTATTCCAACAGTCTCCCACTTGGATAAGTGTAGTAACTATATGCACAAGTACAATTCAATATGCAATCGTAGCTCTCAAAGACGCTGTCAAACTCTGATCTAATTAATATTGTCCCTTAGATAAGGGATCGTACAGTCCTCTGTTAGATATCATGCTGACAATTCTATGGAATGATTAGTCAAGCATTTAGGTTTCTCGATCTCTGATTTATTCGACATAGAACTTAATCGAACACATCAATTCAGTTCTGACCGGGCCTGGCACATAATTCAAATCAAATCATCGAGCGGCCGAGATATCGCTTTTACCATCTTAGGATAAAAGTTACAGATAAACTTCGACTTATATGCATTTACTTATTCATAAACCAACTCTACACAACAATGCGTTTTATAACACCGAGTTACTGATGCGTTTTCGCATTATCAATGTACAATCAAATAATAAATAACAAACCATATATCTAGGTTTTAAGAATATATGATATTATCGTCTTGCGATCACCCTTTTATATCATATTCCATAAGGTAATTCCAGCAAGCGCGGGTTTGTTTCAATGCTCAAAACCAGTTCATAAGCACTCATGAATGTTGCAGCAACCCTTTGCTATGTCTAACACCATTTAGACAATCTATACACCAATTCATGACAATCTTCATTCATATCTATTTCCAACATATGAACGATTGTGGACAATTTGAATAATTCGATTATTCTTAATAAATTCAATTATTCTGGAAGTCAAAACATGCAAAATGAAACAATAGTTAAGCAATTAACATAAGATAGTACCATTACTCATAAATAAAACTCCTTTATTTAATCATCAAATGTTAATTACATTTATCTATTACACGTTTCCAATACTATCTATCTAATCTATGCTAATATCATCCTTCAAACCAATACTCCTAGCATGCTGCAAGTGCTTAACCCTACTCAGTCCCTTCGTAAGTGGATCTGCTGGGTTATCTTCTGATGATATCCTCTTCTCTACGAGTTGTCCTTCTTCTACATGATGTCTGATAAAATGATATTTTCTGTCGATATGTCGTGATCTACGATGATCCCTCAGTTCCTTGGTCAAGGCAACCGCTCCTTCATTATCACAGAAAATCTCCATGGGCTCCTTTATGGCAGGTACGACTCCAAGATCACTGATGAAGTTCTTCAGCCATATTGCCCCCTTCGACGCTTCGCTCGCTGCAATGTACTCTGATTCGCACGTTGAATCAGCTACGGTTTCTTGCTTGGAACTCTTCCATGTCACTGCTCCTCCATTGAGGGTAAAGACCCAACCCGACTGTGAACGGTAGTTGTCCCTATCGGTCTGAAAACTAGCGTCACTATACCCTCGCACCTTCAAGTCATGACTCCCTCCGAGGACTAAGAACCATTCCTTCGTCCTCCGAAGGTACTTTAGGATATTCTTCACCGCAATCCAATGGGCTCTGCCAGGATTCCCTTGATATCTGCTAACCATGCTCAAAGCGAAGGCTACATCAGGGCGAGTACAAGTCATAGCGTACATGATTGAGCCAACTGCAGAAGCGTATGGTACTCGGCTCATTTCTGCTATTTCAGCTTCGGTACTCGGACTTTGACTCTTACTCAACTTGGCACTACTTTGTATCGGTAATTCTCCCTTCTCTGAGTTTTCCATACTAAAACGTTTTAGTACCTTCTCTAAGTAAGTGTTCTGACTAAGTCCTATTAGTCTCTTACTTCTTTCTCTGACTATCCTTATTCCCAAAATATAAGAAGCCTCTCCGAGGTCCTTCGTAGCGAAGCACTTCCCGAGCCAGGACTTAACTTCCTGCAGAGTCGGGATGTCGTTTCCTATGAGTAATATGTCATCGACATGTAGAACGAGGAAGCTAACTATACTCCCAATGGCTTTGACATATCCACATGATTCATCTTCGCTTCGTACAAATCCAAACTCTTTGACTTTCTCATTGAAGCAAAGATTCCATCTGCGAGACGCTTGCTTAAGTCCATAAATGGACTTTTCAAGCTTACACACTCTATTTGGATGCTTCGGATCCACAAACCCCTCTGGCTGAGCCATGTAAACATCCTCAGCCAACTTCCCATTAAGGAAAGTGGTCTTGACATCCATTTGCCAAATCTCATAATCATGAAATGCGGCAATCGCTAGCATCACTCTAATAGATTTTATCTTCGCAACCGGTGAGAAGGTCTCATCATAGTCAACTCCGGGAGTTTAAGTAAAGCCCTTCGCAACTAATCGCGCTTTATATGTGTGTACGTTTCCATCCACATTGGTCTTCTTCTTGAAGATCCATTTGCACCCAACGGTCTTACGTCCGGGCACATTATCAACCAAATTCCAAACTTGGTTATCATACATGGATTGGATCTCGCTATCCATTGCCTCTTTCCATTTCGCAGACTCCGGGCCTGCCATGGCTTCCTTATAGCTGTTAGTTTCATCAAGGTTTATTAGTGTACCGTCACTAATATACGTGTCCCCTTCGGTAGTAATATGAAAACCATAAAACTGGGGTTGAACTCTAACTCTATCGGAACGTCAAAGAGGTAAGGACTCGTCAATCGGTTCAACCGGAGTTTCCTCCCTCGGGTTGAGCGCCAGCGGTAGAGGTTCCTTCATATATCGACTCTTGAATCTCTTCAAGCTCGATTTGCCTCCCACTGTCTCCTTGGCCTATGAGTTCTCTCTCTCGGAAAACTCCTCTCCTCGCAACAAAGACAACATTGTACTTCGGTCTATAGAAGAGATATCCAAAGGATTTATGTGGGTAGCCGATGACAATACATTGCTCACTCCGAGGTTCGAGCTTGTCGTGAGTATCTCGTCTTACGAAAGCCTCGCAACCCCAAACTTTGATATGTGCCAACGAGGGAGCTTTCCCTATCCACATTTCGTGAGGCGTTTTGGCAACCTTCTTAGTAGGGACTCGATTAAGGATATGGGCTGTAGTCTCTAAGGCATACCCCCAAAAAGAGATTGATAGTGAAGCACGGCTCATCATAGAGCGAACCATATCCAACAAGGTTCGATTACTCCTTTCTGCCACACCATTCAATTGTGGTGTCCTAGGTGGCGTCAATTGTGAAACTATTCCACACTCCTTGAGATAATCGTGGAATTCAAGACTTAGGTACTCTCCTCCTCGATCGGATCGAAGCATGTTGATTTTCCTGCCGAATTGATTCTCCACTTCATTCTTGAACTCTTTGAAGTTTTCAAATGTTTCTGACTTTTGCTTGATTAAATATATATACCCATATCTACTATAATCATCGGTAAAAGTTACGTAGAAGCGGTTCCCATCCTTCGTGGTTGATCTAAACGGTCCACATACATCGGTATGTATTAGGTCCAATAAACCCTCACCCCTCTCGCACGTACTCGTGAAGGGTGATTTAGTCATCTTTCCAAGTAAACAAGACTCGCACGTGTCATCTTCCCTAAGGTCGAATGACTCCAACACTCCATCCTTTTGGAGTTGGGCTATGCGTTTCTTGTTGACATGTCCAAGATGACAATGCCACAAGGATTCTCTATCCATACTATTGGAAGAATCTATGTTCAAAACATCATTTCCTAAGTTATCAACAATCATAATAGTTTCATAAATTCCATTACATGGTATAGCTTCAAAATAAAAGTCACCATTTAGATAAGCCAAAATAGAACCATTCTCATTATTAAAAGAAAATCTAAAACCTTGTCTATATAAACCATGAAATGAAATGATGTTTCTAGCCATTTCTGGCGAATAGCAACAATTGTTCAAATCTAAACATAAATTATTCCTAAGCACTAAAGAATACACTCCAATCTTGGTCACAGGCTACGATCTTCTGTTCCCCATGATTAGATTGATTCTTCCTTGCTTCACATCCCTACTTCTTCTTAGTCCCTGCACATTAGAACAAATGTGATAACCACAACCGGTGTCAAGAACCCAAGAAATAGCATGATTAGAATCGTTAGATTTAATTGTGTATACACCTGCGAAAGACGACTTGATCTTTCCTTCCTTGATGGCTTGCAGGTACTCTGGGCAGCTTCTCTTCCAATGTCCTATCTTATGGCAGTGGTGACACTCTGCCTCCTTAGGGTTAGGGCAGGGCTTAGCAGGATCAACTTTGGTCCCACTAGAAGAGGCACCATCTCGGGCTTTAACCTTGCGATAGTTCTTAGACGAAGCCTTCCTCTTCTTTCCCTTTCCTTGACCAATAGCCAAGATAGGAGCAGCGGGTGGATTGGGAGTTGGTGCAGACTTGTCTTTGAAGTTGCTCTCAGCGACCCTCAATAGACCTTGGAGTTTTCTTAGAGTGACCTCCTCTTTGTTCATGTGGTAGGTCATCCTAAATTGATTGTACATCAGAGGAAAATAGTGAAGCACCATGTCGATTGCCAAGTCTTCCCCAAAGTCAACATTTAACTTGCGAAGGCGGTCGACATACCTTTGCATCTTTTGCAGGTGCACGGTAAGAGATTCTCCATGACCCATCTTAGCGGAAATCATGTTAGTGAAAATCTCATAACGCTCTTGTCTCGCGTTCTGTTGGTATCTCTCCAATAAGTCTTGATGCATTTCGTATGAGTACATGTCCTCATAGGACATTTGGAATTCAGAGTTCATGGTGGCTATCATGATGCCATGTACCTTCGTTGCATCGCGCTCATGAGATTAAAAAGCGGTTATTTCAGCCGGAGTAGCGATTTCAGGGTTGATTTTCTCGAGCTTCTCATCGAGGACATACTCCTTATCCTCATAGCGAGCAATTGTGCGAATGTATCTTATCCATTCGCTAAAGTTCATTCCATCGAAGGTGACCTTTTGGCAAAGGCTCATCAATGTGAAGGAACTAGCAGCAGCGTTGTTTGCGTTCGACATCTTCAATTAGAAAGGACAAAGATAGATTAGAGTATGAATCCCTAATTATCACCCAATAAGAAAAATTAGGGCTAGGATCCAACAACAATATTTACATATTTAGAAAAGGGATGCCGTAATCTAACATGCAAATAAATTGAAGGTAAGTGAATGACGATTCACTAATTCTCCACCATAAAAAACTAACTATATGTCCTAAATGTATTGAGAATTCCTAGGTTCGGATGAGATTCATTGAAACTATTCAATGGCATGTTTAAATCTCGATATGCCCCTCTTGTTTGTGACTGGGATACCGAGGATCACAAAGCGGGTGTGAATTACCATGCAAATTCACATGGTGCTTTCATTGTAACGATCACCTATTCGATGTGCCGGTAAACCACACACGCTCCATCGAACTATGATAAACAATGAATCACCCTTTGCAACCTTTGCTTAGAACCAATTAGTGTGCCAGTAAACCACACACGCTCCACTAACTTCTTAGCAAGGGTGCAAAGTGTAATTTCATGGGATTGCATCAATTCACTTTTCCTAAAGTAACTAAGATTGGGAAATTTTAAAAATATGTAGTTACTTTATATTTCTTATTATACTTTTAATGAGAGGATGAGGTTGCCCTATCCTACCCATTTGGCTAACGACCCTCCATCGATCAAGCAAGCGGTGGGTGTGAGTGTACACCCATTAAGCACCATTTTATAGGCCGCAACCTTATACCCACCTTATAGATCGGCTTCGTGAATGAGGCCTACTAACGGTAAGACTAGCATATTTAGTCATATATATATATATATATATATATATATATATATATATATATATATATATATTATTCTTGTAATATTATATTAGTATATGGTTGTATTTTAAACCTTTTAAAATCTAGGGTTTGAAATTTAAATTGTCTAAATTAAAACTTTTAATCACAAAATATAAATTTCAAAACTTGAGGACAAGTTTTAAACATTTAAAACATGGAGGATCAAATAACAAATAATTTTAATTAACAATTAATTCCCTAATTATCTATATTTGATTTATTCAAGATTTCATGCAAGATAATTACCAAATTAATCAAAACAATTAATTAATTATCATATAAGGAAATTAAATATTTTATTAGTTGATAAATATCTTTAACTAGATCAAGATTATAGTCATATATATCAAAAAATCAGATTAGGGTTGATCTAATATGATTAAGGTAAGTTTGCATAAGATAATCATGAAGAAATCCTGAATCTGACCATTCCTAACGCTTGGACTCGCCGAGTGCACCAAGGGACTCGCCGAGTCAGGCCAACTCGCCGATTCCACTATGGAACTCGCCGAGTCTATGACTCAGAAAAACAAAAATTGAATTTTGCAGTTAAGTTTCAAACAAACAAGCAACAATTTAATAGAAACCATGCTAGGCTCTGATACCACTGATGGGTTTTAGCCATAAGAACTTTCCTTTGTGCGCATGCAAAACCCTAATGCTTGGATCTAGGCTTTCTAATTAAACATGCTTTGAATCCAAGACTTCTAATGACTAATTAGGTGTTATAACAATACTAAATCAGATCTAGAATCATACCTTTGAATCTCTTGTTTGATCTTGTTGTCTTGGAGATCTAGAGTCACAATTGTCACTCCTCTAATGGCTTACAAACACCAAATAGCAAGGAGGATGATTTGGGAGAGAGGAGAGGGGAGGGAATTCGGCCAAGGGTTCTCTACTTTAGATGAAGTGCCGATTCCCATTTTCCATTGGGTCTATTTATACTTGTAGACTCCTTAAGGGTTACAACTTAAACCCTAGTTGGATAATCTTCTCTTAAAGCAATCCAAATCCATTCCTTAGATAGCCTTGGACGATTTTAAGCTATCCCTAGCTTCTAGAATTCGTCCAACCCCTATCCAATATGGATTTATAGTCTAAAGTTTAACTATCAAACAATTGACAGTTTATACCCTCTTATTTAATTAATCTCTTTAAGTCACCAAATTATTACTAATTAATTTATGACTTATTTTAATCAAATAACAATATTATTATTCTTTATATTATTCTCATAATATATTAATAATATTTATTCTCTCTTAATAAATCATCCTATCAAGTTGCTATGGTGAAGGCAACCCAAAAGCACCATGCACAACTGGGTCAAAATACTTGCCTAATATAGTTGCAGCTTTAGACACTATTCCAACAAAAATACCATATAGTTATTTGATATTCTAATATGTTAGAACATCATGCTAGTGCTAGGCTAGGGATCGTCAGGAATCGCGTGGTAGATTTTCCTAATTATATGATACCTATTAGCCTAGGGTTTCTTGTATGTGGAATTGACATCATAACTGTAGAAGTTTAGTGTATGCATCACGACTGTGCATAGTCAAAATCTTATAGCCTAGGAGTGCCTAATTCAACCTTAGGGTAGGATTGGATATTCGAAAGTCTATCGGGTCCAGCGTTATGTGCGGCTAGCACACACTAGCGCTGCAGGGGCTGATGGAAGTTTCATGGAGGTGTGAGTTGTGAAGAGCTGTGAGATCAGTTGTGAGATAGGCGATGTCCCCTAGTAGCGTGGGTTGAGCGCACATTAGGTTGATTATAGTGTTAGGGTATTGTGGTGATACGTGAGACAAGTATGGGTTGTTGTGGAAGGTAGTATGGGCGCGTACTACTAGAAGCACAGGACCCATAGGTGTAGCAAGGAAGTCACAACCCCTAGGGTTTTTGGGTTTTCGTCTCCCGATATTATGTTTTTTATCTAATGTCCTGAGTGTACCTTTCAGTATGGTGGTGAAGAGACGTTTTGCTGCTGGGTCCGGATCACGATCGGGATCGGGATCAGGGTCAGGGTCAGGAGACGAAGGGTCAGAGGTGCCGGTAGCACTAGAGCCCGTGGTTCAGATAGGGACTGAGGAGCTAGATGCTAGGATCCGAGAGATTCTACACGATGAGGTCGCTGCGGCTTTCCAAGCACAACTACCAGAGATGTTTGGATCGATCAAGACCGTGATGGTTGTGTATTTCAATGAGCGATATGCCGCTCTGGCAGAGACAACAGTCGCTACAGCCACTTCGGCTGTAACTGCGGCATGGGTTGGAGGAGGAGCCAGCAGGGCTTTCTAGTATCGGGATTTTGATAATACGAAGCCCCCGACATTTGATGGTATTCAAGATGCGATCAGAGCTATGCGGTGGTTGTCTGACGTAGAGGGTTGTTTCTTCACGTACTCATGTCCTACTGACTAGAAGGTTAGGTGTGCTCTGAACCTGCTTAGGCTCGGGGAAAAGGACTGGTGGAGATTGATGACATGTTCATATTCAGATGATCAGTGGGCTACTATTACTTGGGAGCATTTCCGGGATATGTTTCGCACCCGCTACGTTCCGCATGTGGAACGGGTGCGGCTTGCTCAGGAGTTTTTGACATTGAGATAGGATGGGGAGTCTGTGATGGAGATTACTCGGATGTTCATTGAGAGGGCTATGTTTTTGCCTGGAGTTTGCGTCAGAGCAGTCTCCGATGACTCGTTATCTGAGTATGCTCAAGAAGAATATACGACAGTTTGTGGCTACACAGTGTTGTGATACCCTCCTGGATCTACAGGAAGCCGCGAGGCGGCATGAGTTCGAGATAGAGCTGCTGCTGAAGATGCAGCGTCAGACACCAACACAGTCTCAGCCGGCGCCTAAGCGGTCTTAAACCGCTGATAGTCGATCAGGGAGTCAGCAGAGCCGCACATGTGGAAAGTGTGGCAGGGGTCATTCGGGAGTTTGTCGAGCAGGAGGTGGGTGCCACAAATGTGGCAAGGAGGGGAACTATGCTAGGGTCTGCCATCAGTCTGCCCCTCCAGCAGATATGAGGATTTGTTACCATTGTCATCCGGTTGGTCATGTCAAGACCAACTTTCCGTAGCTCGCCGCCAAGCCGGTGCTGGGTCCCGCACCAACTACCTTAAGGACTGGAGATGGGTGGCCAGTCAATGTGGAGCCTCCAAAGGCTCAGGTTCTGTAACATCCCAAAAATCAGGTAAGGCTATTTAGCCCTTCCCTTTTGTCAAATGGTCAAGATTCGTCCCTTGAGTGAGTTCTTGTAGCACATGAGTACGCTGTGCGTGCCGGAGTGTACGCTGTGCGTACTCATGCCCTTAAATTGGACGCGGACTCGCCTGGGTACGCTGGGCGTACCCAGGGTTACGTTGGGTGTAAAGGGTCCAGATGCAAACCCTAAATTTGTGGCTTGTGCACTATTTAAAGGATGCTAAGGCTCATTATCAGCCTCCATATCAAAGAGTGAAACCCTAAGAGAGAGCCTTCCATCGTCCTTAGCTTGAGTGTGTGTGTGTTTGGAGCTAAAAGTGTCTTGGTGTGTTAGTGAAGAAGAAGGAGAAGAGCTTGTGGAGGCTAGGGCTTGAAGTGCAAGTTTGGATCTGAGATCTAAAGAGAAAGGAGCTTCATCTGGAGGTATAAAGTTCAAAACTTTTCTCTTTATTTGATTTGATGAGTGCATGGACCATTTCTAGGGTTAAAAGTCCAAAAGGTGGAGACTTTATGAGTGTAATGTACTCCATGGACCTAGATCTGTCCCATTTCAGTGATATTTGTGTTATAGATCCATAAAGTTTCCATCTTGGTCATTGTTATGAGGTCATGCTTGAGTTATGAGCTTTCTAGAGTTGGGAAATGGAATGTTATGGGTGTTAGTGACTTGTCCAGCCATCCAAAGGCTTAAAGTCACCAACTTTATGGATTAAGAGGCTTAGAAATGGTCAGATATAGAAGTTGGACGTGGGTCTTAACTGTTTAAGACCTCAAGAGCTTAGAGTCTGAAACTGGGAGTTACGCTGGGCGTAATCCTAGTACGCAGGGGTTGCGCACCCAGTTTCGGTGAGGACGCCGGGTACGCCCAGCGTATATGTTTGGTACGCGCAGCGTAGCCCGGAGAGTTAACTTTTGTTGACTTTTTGGGTTTGGTCAACTTTAGAGTCTTTGAGCCATAGGAGGGGTAAAATGGTCTTTTACCCTTCTGAGAGTGCTAAGAGAGGGGATAGTCTAGCCTTGAGAGATGTACTGATTAGGAGTGTTTATTTCGTATGATTAGGTGGAGGCTAGACCTGACTTTTTACAAAGTTCGAGATTACCGAGTTACCCGAGATGAGTCTTCTCACTATACTTTACCTAGAGTGGTAATTAGAGTTATGTGACAGAGTATTTTGTATGCTTTTGCATGATGTGATTTCTTTGTGATTTATGTTATGTATGTTACAGAGTTAGGACCGGAAGGTCCACAGAGTTAGGGCCAGAGGGCCCATAGAGTTATGGGATTGGAGGGTCCCACTGAGACACATTGACCAAAGGGTCAAATAGAGTTCTAGCCTTGAATGGCTAATATGTGTTGTGTGTGGTATTTTGGGGAACTCATTAAGCTTTTATGCTTACAGTGTTGTGTTATGTGTTTCAGGTACCAGTGAGGATCGCAGGAAGGCGTCGGCTTGATCAGTACACACTCGAGGAGTTTTTATATATTTTGATCTTGGGATGTGATGTTATGGATTATTAAGTGATACAATGATATTTTATAACAATTATGAATGGAAGTGTGTTTTTAAAATGTGAAAAATTATTTCAAAATTTTGGGTGTTACAAGTTGGTATCAGAGCCTTGGTTTGAGGGATTCGGGTGCACCTTCGGGCGTATCTGAACTCAAACTGAGGATTTGAGGGATTTTCAAAATAAAATTCACAAAATTTTTCTCAAAAGTAAAAAGTTTTTGAAAGAGCAGAGCAGAGCAGTGTGTACGATCAGCCAGCGCCCGAACGGTGATTTCCCAGAATAGCCTTACATTATGAGTTATGAGATATGTTATGATATGATATGCGTGCTAGAGTAGGCTAGGTATTCTTATTAGGACTAGAGTGGCCTCATTTGTGATGCCTTAGCCTAGGGATTTTCCTGCTAGGATATGCTTAAGAGTGAATGGATAGCAGTGAGGAGCTTATGAGAGACTTGCTAGTGAGTAGGCTATGTATAGAGAGATTAGAGTACTTGGGACTTCAGATCCTAGGAGGAGGACTTGAGGTCAATATTGATGCGGTGTGGACGGTAGTATCGGGCCCGTACTACCGAAGACACTGGATCAGTGTGCAGGCCAAGTAAGAATCCTTAGGGTACCAGAGATCAAGTAGGAATGGGATATCGAGTGTTTGTACACTCGAGCAAGTCTCTGATATCTTGTGTTGTATTTTAGAGAGACATCATGGTTGGGACACGCCACAGGCCAGGGACAAGAGAGGGGGGGGGGGTGACCGATGAGGAGCTCCGCCAGATGATTCATGATGAGGTGGCTGCGACGATCTGCGTTGAGATTCAAAAGATGATCGGGTCTATCAAGAACACACTGATAGAGAGTTATGATGAGCGGTATGCTGCTCTTACAGATGCTGTTGTTGTTGCACTCACTGTAGCCGTTGCTGCTGCCAGGCCGCAAGGGGGTGACACGTTGTTGTACCAGGAGTTAAGCAACACGAAGCCACCAGAGTTTTATGGGACTCAGGATTCGATAGCCTCAATGAGGTGGATCTCTGACATTGAGGGGTGCTTCTACACATGTTCATGTCCGGAGCATCTGAGAGTTAGGTTCACGCTGAACCAGCTTCGCCTAGGGGTGAAGGACTGGTGGAAATTTGTGACAGCGCATTATTCTTCTGCAGAGCTTGCTGCGGTGACCTGGGAGAGTTTCACCGCTATGTTTCGTGATGAGTACCTTCCCCGGTGGAAAGGAAGCGTTTGGCCCAGGAGTTCTTGACCCTCAAGTAGGGTACTGAGTATGTTACTATGATCACAATGATGTTTCATGAGAGGGCAATGTTCTGCCCTGAGCACGTGTCTTCCGAGCAGGCACGTATGAGTCGGTATTTGAGTATTTTGAGGAGAGACATCCGTGAGTTCGTGGCGAACTTGACGTACCGGACATTTTCCAAGCTTCATGCAAATGCCCGGAAGAGAAAGATTGAGCTAGAGACTCAGGCCAGGGAGGAGGCAGAGTCTCAGGGGAGGGGTCGACGACCGACACAGTCCTAGCCGGCTACCAAGCGGGCTAAGCCCACCGATTCGAGATCAGGGAGCCAGAAGGGCCACACTTGTGGCAAGTGCGGCAAGAGTCATGAGGGGGTGTGTAGAGCAGGGTCTTGCTACAAGTGTGGCAAGGAGGGGCACATGGCCAAGGATTGCCCCAAGGGGTTTGCAGTTTGTTTTCACTGCAACCAGACCGGACACCGGAAGGCCGAGTGTCTGCAGTTATGAGGGTCAACTCAGGGAGCTTCTCAGGGATCTGTCCCTGCTGCTGTACGAGCTGCGGATAGTCGGCCGGTGAAGGCCGAGGCACCGAAGGCTCGCGAGAGAGCCTTCCAGTTGACAGCGGAGGAGGTCTGCGCAGCACCCGATGTTGTAGCTGGTATGTATTCTTTCATCTGTTTATTTTGAGTTTGTGGTGTTATGCTTATATTATGATATGCGTAGGTACAATTCTTGTGAGTTCTGTACCTGCTTTGGTGTTATTTGAGTCGGGTGTGAGTCGGTCTTTTGTGTCGTTAGCCTTTAGTCAGCACATCGGTATTCGTCGAGAGGCGTTGAGTCGACCTTTGTGAGTTTCCATTGCCGACGAGAGAGCAGTGTATGCCACTGATGTGATTCCAGGATGTGTACTTGAGATCTTCGGCGTTGAGTTTCCGATTGATTTGCTCCCAATTGCTATGGGAGATGTCTGTGTCATCGTGGGCATGGACTGGTTGAGCAGTTTTGAAGCGGTTATTGACTGCGAGTGGCAGCTGGTGACCATACGAGACCCTAGTGGTGGAGTTGTTACAGTTTATGGCGAGGGTACCCTTTCTGGGTCAGCATTTTGTTCAGCCACGAGAGTGAGGCAGAGTCTGCAGCCGGGCTGTAATGGATTTGTGGCTTATGTGGTGGATGCGAGTGTAGGTGCAGAGAGACCGAGGTCAGTCGATGAGGTCCCTGAATGTTTTCCCCGAGGAGTTTCCGGGTGTTCCTCCTGAGAGGCAGGTGGAGTTCCGTATCGATTTGGTTCCGGGGGCAGCGCCTATCTCCAAGGCGCCCTATTTCCTTGCACCTCTAGAGATGCAGGAGTTATCCTCACAGCTTTAGGAGCTGTTGGGAAAGGGGTTTATACGGCCGAGTAGCTCGCCGTGGGGAGCGCTGATCCTTTTTGTCAAAAAAAGGATGGTTCCCACCGGATGTGCATTGATTACCGGGAGTTGAACAAGCTGGCGGTCAAGAACCGTTACCCCTTACCGAGGATCGACGATTTTTTTGATCAGTTGCAGGGAGCGTCTTCGTTCTCCAAGATTGATTTGAGGTCTAGATATCATCAGATGAGGGTGCGTGACAAGGATATCCAGAAGACAGCATTTAGGACTCGTTACGGGCATTACGAGTTCGTTGTGATGCCTTTCAGTCTCACCAATGGACCGACGGTGTTAATGGATCTCATGAATAGGGTGTGTAGGCCGATGTTGGATCGTTCGGTGATCGTGTTCATTGATGATATATTGGTGTATTCGAGATCCAGAGAGCAGCATGAGGAGCATTTGAGGGAGATCCTCAGAGTTCTGAGATCGAAGAGGCTTTACGCCAAATACTCCAAGTGTGATTTCTGGTTACGAGAGGTCCAGTTTCTTGGACACCTCGTCAACCTGAATGGGATATTGGTCTATCCTGCCAAGATTGAGGTGGTGATGAGTTGGGAGGTGCCGAGATCCTAGTTGGAGATCAGGAGTTTCCTGGGGTTGGCCGATTATTATCGGAGATTCATCCAGGATTTCTCTAGGATTGTTGTTCCTCTCACCAAGATGACCCAGAAGGGCGTGGCTTTTAGTTGGGGCCCGGAGCAGTAGGCCTCATTCGAGACACTTCGCCAGAGATTGTGCGAAGCACCAGTGTTAGCCCTTCCGGAGGGAATGGAGGATTTTGTGGTATATTGTGACGCGTCGATATCGGAATTGGGTGCAGTGTTGATGCAGAGGGGTCATCTGATAGCATACGCATCGAGGCAGTTGAAGCCTCGTGAGACCAAGTATCCTACTCACGATTTGGAGTTGGGGGCTGTGGTATTCCCCTCAAGATCTGGCGCCACTATTTGTATGGGGTTCGGTGTACCATATACACGGACCACAAGAGCTTGAAGTATCTGATGGATCAGCCCAACCTGGACATGCGCCAGAGGAGATGATTGGACGTGGTAAAGGATTATGAGTGTGAGATCCTGTACCACCCGGGCATTACGGGCATTACAAGTTTGTTGTGATGCCTTTCAGTCTTACCAATGCACCGGCGGCGTTAATGGATCTCATGAATAGGGTGTGTAGGCCGATGTTGGATTGTTCGGTGATCGTGTTCATTGATGATATATTGGTGTATTCGAGATCCAAAGAGCAGCATGAGGAGCATTTGAGGGAGATCGTTGGAGTTTTGAGATCGAAGAGGCTTTACGCCAAATACTCCAAGTGTGATTTCTGGTTACGAGAGGTCCAATTTCTTGGACACCTCGTCAACCTGAATGGGATATTGGTCTATCCTGCCAAGATTGAGGTGGTGATGAGTTGGGAGGTGCCGAGATCCTATTCGGAGATCAGGAGTTTCCTGGGGTTGACTGATTATTATCGGAGATTCATCCAGGATTTCTCCAGGATTGTTGTTCCTCTCACCAGGATGACCCAGAAGGGCGTGGCTTTTAGTTGGGGCTTGGAGCAGCAGGCCTCATTCGAGACACTTCGCCTGAGATTGTGCGAAGCACCAGTGTTAGCCCTTCCGGAGGGAATAGAGGTATTTGTGGTATATTGTGACGCGTCGATATCGGGATTGGGTGCAGTGTTGATGCAGAGGGGTCACGTGATAGCATACGCATCGAGGCAGTTGAAGCCTCATGAGACCAAGTATCCTACTCACGATTTGGAGTTGGGGGCTGTGGTGTTCCCCTCAAGATCTGGCGCCACTATTTGTATGGGGTTCGGTGTACCATATACACGGACCACAAGAGCTTGAAGTATCTGATGGATCAGCTCAACCTTGACATGCGCCAGAGGAGATGATTGGACGTGGTAAAGGATTATGAGTGTGAGATCCTGTACCACCCGGGAAAGGCTAACGTGGTAGCCGATGCCTTGAGTCGTAGGGCAGACTGTGCAACATTGCGAGATTTTTGTTTGAGGATGATAGTGATGAATCCGGTTTTGAACACCATTCGGGAGGCCGAGATAGTGGCCATGAGATTGGAGAAGCGCAAAAGGGAGCGGGTGATCGGTCAGATATATGAGTTCGTTTTCGATAGCCGTGGGCTTATGACTTTCCAGGGCCAGATTTAGGTGCCATATAAGGGCGAGGCACATGCCATTTTGATGGTGGAGGTGCATAGGTCGAGGTTTTCGGTCCATCCCGTGGCCACTAGGATATATTTGGACTTGAAAAGAGACTATAGGTGGCCATGTATGAAGAGGGATGTTGCATTGTTCATAGAGAGGTGCTTTACTTGTCACAGGGTGAAGGCCGAGCACCAGAGTCCGCATGGCAAGTTGCAGCCGCTTGAGGTTCCCGAGTGGAAGTGGGAACAGATTTCAATGGATTTTATCACCCAATTACCAAGGACTGCGAGAGGAGTCGATGCAATTTGGGTGATCGTTGACTGGCTGACAAAGAGCGCTCATTTTCTTGCTATCAGTGAGAGCTCTTCCGTAGAGAAGCTGGCAGAGGTGTATGTGAGGGAGGTAGTATCGCGACATGGTGTACCGATCTCGATTATGTCAGATCGAGATGTGAGTTTCACTTCTAGGTTCTAGAAGAAGTTCCATGAGGAATTGGGAACTAGGTTGCATTTCAGTACTGCTTATCACCCACAGACGGATGGATAGAGTGAACGGACGATTTGGACCCTCGAGGACATGCTTCGGGCATGTGTGTTCGACTTCGGAAGGAGTTGGGACACGTATCTGCCTTTGGCTGAGTTTTCCTATAACAACAACTACCATTCGAGCATTGGTATGCATCCCTTTGAGTTGTTGTATGGGAGGAGGTATTAGACTCCCATCTGTTGGGGAGAGACAGGGCAGCGAGTGATGGGTAGCACTGAGATAGTACTTCAGATGACAGAGCAGATACACCAAGTTAGAGAAAGGTTGCTGATGGCCCAGAGTCGCCAGAAGAGTTATGCGGATAGGCATCGATCCGAGCTCGAGTTTCAGGTTGGAGATTTTGTACTCCTGAAAGTGTCTCCATGGAAAGGAGTGATCCGATTCAGGAAAAGGGACAAGTTGGGGCCCTGTTACATTGGACCGTTTAGGGTGATCGCGAGGGTGGGCAGGGTAGCATATCGTTTGGAGTTACCTGCGGATTTGAGCCAGATCCATGATACCTTCCTCGTGTCTCAGTTGAGGAAGTGTATAGCCGATGAGTCGGAAGTGGTACCGTTGGAGGGTATCCAGGTGGACACGAGATTGAATTATGTCGAGAGACCGATCGTGATCTTAGACCAGAAGGTCAAGGTTCTGAGGAACAAAGACGTGTCATTGGTTCAGGTCCAGTGGCAGCATCGGAGGGGTCCGAGCTGACTTGGGAAATGGAGTCAGAGATGCGGGAGCAGCATCCAGAGTTGTTTACAACATGAGACTTCGAGGGCGAAGTCTGGTTCTAGTGGGGGAGAATTTCATATCCCAAAATTTATGTAAGGCTATTTAGCCCTTCCCTTTTGTCAAATGGTCAAGATTAGTCCCTTGAGTGAGTTCTTGTAGTACATGAGTATGCTGGGCGTACCGGAGTGTACGCTGCGCGTACTCATGCGCTTAAATTGGATGCGAACTCGCCTGGGTACGCTGCGTGTACCCAGGGTTATGTTGGGCGTAAAGGGTCCAGATGCAAACCTTAAATTTGTGGCTTCTGCACTATTTAAAGGATGCCAAGGCTCATTTCTCAGCCTCCATATCAGAGAGTGAAACCCTAATAATCAGCCTTCCATCATCCTTAGCTTGAGTGTGTGTGTGTTTGGAGCTAAAAGTGTCTTGGTGTGTTAGTGAAGAAGAAGGAGAAGAGATTGTGGAGTGTAACAGCCCAGAATGTCAGGTATTGCTTTAAAACTATTTTTGGGGGCATTTTAGGAAGAGACTCGGCGAGTTGGAGCCAGACTCGCCGAGTAGGACCGCAGACTTGGTCGCGGGTTCGCGACTGGACTCGACGAGTCCAGATATGGACTTGGCGAGTCGACGCTGTTCAGCAGAAACCCTAGCCGTTTGGTTTTGGATCATATATAACGCCTCTTAGGCCGTCATTGTCCGTCTTTTGGCCGATTGAGAAGAACCCTAATCGTTGTGGACGTCTAGAGCAGGAGAGAAAGCTATTGGAACTTGGAGGAACTTGTTAGGCAAGAAGAAGAAGAGTTTGGCCAAAGGAATATCAAGGAGGATCGAGTCCTGAGGTTTGGGGACACAGAGAGTGCGTTTTCAGGTAATACTCGGACCATTTCTGTTATTTTGATGTGTATACGAATCTAGGGTTTATGAAACCCATTTAGTGATTAGATGGGTTATTATGTTATTACCCAGACGTTTATACCCAGTAATAAGATGTTTAGAAGTCCAGAAAGTCCCATGATTGTATATCTCGGGACCATACGTATTTTAGGAAGCAGTTGCTCGTCTGCATGGCATGGACTCGCCGAGTCCAATGATCAGACTCGGCGAGTAGCTTGAAGATTCACTAGGACTCGCCGAGTTGTTCTTCAGACTCGGCGAGTGGACTCGGGGTGGCCCCGCGATTCTTCCACGTGGATCTCGTCGAGTCAAGGGGGATACTCGACGAGTAGAAAGGGAACAACAGGGAAGGTTGGGGAGGACGTCTAGACTCGTCGAGTCGCCTTTGCACTCGACGAGTCCGGTCAAGTTGACCGTTGACCAGAGTTGACCTGCATGTAATTTCTTAGGGTCAGTTGTCTTGGATGATAAGAGTATTAATAAGGGTATATGGTATTATAGGGAGTCTGCAGATCGGCGGATCGAGTGCGAGTGGTTTCAAGAGTTGATAGTTTTCATTACCACGAGGTGAGTCTTCTCACTATACTACACCCAGAAGGGTTTGACTGTGAGGCCGGAAGGTCGAATATGATATGTGTTATTTATGCTATAAATAGAAAGGTAGTTGCTATGCATGATATGTATGTTTATACGGGCCGGAAGGCGATATGTTATATGACAGAAAGGTCAGGTATGATGTATGATATATGTGCTATGTGTGCTAGATTAAATGTATTATGTGTCATAAATGTTATGGGCCGGAAGGCAATATGTTACGGGCCGGAAGGCAATATGTTACGGGCCGGAAGGCAATATGTTACGGGCCGGAAGGCAATATGTTATGGGCCGGAAGGCGATTATGTTACGGGCCGGAAGGCAATGTATTGTGGACCGGAAGGTCAGGGCCTGGAAAGGCGTATAGGTGTAAGTCGTATACTGGGGAACTCACTAAGCATTTATGCTTACAAGTTGTTATGTATGTGTTTCAGGTACTAGCGAGGACCGTGGGAAGGCGTCGGCATGATGCATACACACTGCTGCTATTTGAGATCTTGGGGATTTTATATATGTATTTGATATGAAACATGGAATAAATGCTATTGGTTGAGTAAAATCACTTTATTTTAAATGAAAAATTTGTTTGAAAATTTGCGTTGTTACAATGTGGAGGTTAGGGATTGAAGTGCAAGTTTCGATCTGAGATCTACAGAGAAAGGAGCATCATTTGAAACTATAAATTTCAAAACTTTCCTCTTTATTTGATTTGATGAGTGCATGGACCATTTCTAGGGTTAAAAGTCCCAAAGAGGAGACTTTATGAGTGTAATGTACTCCATGGACCTAGATCTGTCCCATTTCAGTGATATTTGTGTTATAGATCCATAAAGTTTCCATCTTGCTCATTGTTATGAGGTCATGCTTGAGTTATGAGCTTTCTAGAGTTGGGAAATGGAATGTTATGGGTGTTAATGACTTGTCCAGCCATGCAAAGGATTAAAGTCACCAACTTTATGGATTAAATGGCTTAGAAATGGTCAGATCTAGAAGTTGGACGTGGGTCTTAACTGTTTAAGACCTCACGAGCTTAGAGTCTGAAACTGGGAGTTACGCTGGGCGTAATCCCAGTACGCGCGATGTAAGGGGTCGCGCACCCCGTTTTGGTGAGGACGCCGGGTACGCCCAGGGTACATGTTTAGTACGCGCAGCGTAGCCCGGAGAGTTGACTTTTGTTGACTTTTAGGGTTTGGTCAACTTTAGAGTCTCTGAGCCACGGGAAGGGTAAAATGGTCTTTTACCCTTTAGGGAGTGCTAAGAGAGGGGATAGTCTAACCTTGAGATATGTATTGATTAAGAGTGTTTATTTCGTATGATTAAGTGGAGGCTAGACCAGACTATTTACAGAGTTTTAGATTACCGAGTTACCCGATGTGAGTCTTCTCACTATACTTTACCTAGAGTGGTAATTAGAGTTATGTGACAGAGTATTTTGTATGCATTTGCATGATGTGATTTCTATGTGATTTATGCTATGTATGTTACAGATTTAGGGCAGGAAGGTCCACAAAGTTAGTGCTAGAGGGCCCACAGAGTTATGGGACTAGAGGGTCCCATTGAGACACATTGACAAGAGGGTCAAAAAGAGTTCTAGCCTCGAGTGGCTAATATGTGTTGTGTGTGGTATTTTGGAGAAGTCACTAAGCCTTTATGCTTATAGTGTTATGTTATGTGTTTCAGGTACCAGTGAGGATCGCGGGAAGGCACCGAGTTGATCAGTACACACACGAGGAGTTTTTATATATTTTGATCTTGGGATGTTATGTTATGGATTATTATGTGATACAATGATATTTTATAACAATTATGAATGAAAGTGTGTTTTTAAAATGTGAAAAATTATGTGAAAATTTTGTTTTATACACTCAGGGTCACGCCTTCCAGCTCACGGCCGAGGAGGCCAAGGCAGCACCGGATGTAGTTGCTGGTACGTTACTGTTCCTTGTCTCAATTATTGTATTTGTGTTATGCTTATGGATTATGCCTGTGGTTAGGTACGTTTTTAGTGAACTCTATGCCCGCTTTAGTATTATTTGACTCGGGGGCGAGTCGGTCCTTTGTATCTCAGACCTTCTCTAGAGGGACCAATGTGCCGATAGGTGATGTTGAGTGTCCGTTGCGAGTTTCGATCGCCAACGAGCATAGAGTTTCTGCTTCTTCGGTCTACCGGGGATGCGAGTTGGAGATTTTTGGGGTGTCCTTCCTAATAGATTTGATTCCTATCCCCATGCGGGATGTATGCGTGATTGTAGGGATAGATTGGCTTAGACACTTTGGCGCCATGATCGACTGTGAGGGACAGCGGGTGGTGGTTTGAACCCCAAGTGGGGGAGAACTGGCAGTATATGTTGAGGGCACCAGGTCGGGATTAGGGTTTTGTTGGGCAGCCAGGGCTCGACAGTATATTTAGCACGGGTGTCCCGGTTATTTGACATATGTGGTAAATACGCAGGTTAGAGAGCAGCTCTCAGTTTCAGAGGTTCGGTGGTTTGAGAGTTGCTGATGAGTTTCCGGAGGAGTTACTCGGAGTGCCTCCGGTGAGGCAGGTTGAGTTCAGGATTGATCTAGTTCCAGGTGCAGCCCCTATCACTAAGGCGCCGTATCGTTTGGCACCGCCGAAGATGCAGGAGCTATCATCTTAGTTGCAGGAACTGCTGGGTAAGCAATTTATTCGTCCGAGTAGCTCACCCTGGGGAGCACCGATCCTTTTCGTCTAGAAGAAGGACGGTTCGCACAGGATGTGCATTGACTAAATGGAGCTGAAAAAGTTAACGGTGAAGAACCGTTATCCGCTCCCGCGGATAGACGATCTTTTTGATCAGCTGCAGGGAGCGTCTTGGTTTTCCAAGATTGATTTGAGGTCAGGGTGAGGGTGGAAGACGTGGAGAAGTCCGCGTTTCAGACTCGTTATGGTCATTACAAGTTCGTGGTGATTCCGTTTGGGCTCACCAATGTGCCAATAGTGTTCATGGATTTGATGAACCGAGTCTGCAGACCGATGCTCGACTGCTCGGTCATTGCATTCATAGATGATATCTTGGTGTATTCCAAGACCTGAGAGCAACATGAGGAGCATCTCAGGGAGCTACTGGAGGTTCTGAGGTGAGAACGGCTGTATGCTACATTCTCGAAATGCGATTTTTGGTTATGAGAGGTTCATATCCTCGGACATCTCGTTAACCAGGAGGGGATTTTGGTCGATCCGGCCAAGTTGGAGGCGGTTATGCAGTGGGAGACTCTGAGATCAGCCTCAGACATCAGGAGTTTCTTGGGTTTAGCAAGGTATTATCAGAGATTCATTCATGATTTCTCCAAGATTGTTGTACCCCTCACTCACTTAACGAGGAAGCGGGTGGATTTCCAGTGGGGCCTTGAGCAGTAGAGGGCATTTGAGACCCTCCAACAGTGTTTATATGAGGCGCCGGTGTTGACACTCCCCGAGGGAGTGGAGGATTTTGTGGTATTTTGTGATGCATCCATCACAGGCTTGGGGGCTGTCCTCATGCAGAAAGGACGGTTGGTAGGCCACGCATCATGGTAGCTGAAGCCGCATGAGACAAGATACCCTACGCATGATCTTGAATTGGGAGCGGTGGTTTTCGCTCTCAAGATTTGGAGGCACTATCTATATGGGGTCTGTTGCACTATATACACGAATCACAAGAGTTTGAGACACATCATGGATTAGCCGAACCTGATCATGAGGCAGCGCAGGTGGCTGGATGTGGTCAAGGACTATGATTGCGAGGTCCTTTACCATCCTGGTAAAGCGAACGTGGTTGTGGATGCTCTGAGCCGCAAGTCAGCTGGGTCCTCGACCCCAGCCAGGTGTATAAGGATAACGGTGGATTCTCGGCTAGTGGGTTTTGTCAGGGATGCTCAGATTGAGGGTATGAGACCAGAGAACTGGAAGATGGAGAGGATTAAGGGCGAAAGCACCCGGTTTGATCAGGATAGCCGCGGATTGTTGACCTGTTACAGTCGGGTTCGGGTTCCTATGTCCGGAGGGGTCAGGCAGACAGTGATGGAGGAGGCTCATAAGTCTCGTTTATAGATTGACCCGGGAGACACCAAGATGTACCGTGATTTGAGTTCGAGTTATTGGTGGCCCCGCATGAACCGAGATATCGCTTGGTTTGTTGAGAGGTGCTTGACCTGCAGGATGGTCAAGGCCGAGCATTAGAGGCTGCATGGTAATCTGCAGCCTCTGGAGATCCCCATGTGGAAATGGGAACGTATCGCGATGGATTTCATCACGAAGTTTCCAAAGACGGCAAGGGGGTTCGATGCTATATGGGCCATCGTGGATCGATTGACCAAGAGTTCCCATTTCCTAGCCATACGAGAGAGTTCGCCGGCAGAGAAGTTAGCTGACCTATACGTTACGGAGATTGTCTCTCGCCATGGGGTTCCAGTTTCTATCGTTTCCGATCGAGATGTCAGGTTTACTTCCCATTTTTGGCAGATGTTCCATGAGGAACTGGTTATGCGACTGCATTTTAGCATAACGTTCCATCCGCAGACTGATGGGCAGAGTGAGCAGACCATTCAGAGCCTCGAGGATATGTTGAGGGCGTGCGTCATTGATTTCGGTGGGAGTTGGGATTCCCACATACCACTTGCAGAGTTCGCCTACAACAACAACTATCATTCCAGTATTGGCTTCCTGCCTTTAGAGCTGTTGTATGGGGGGAAGTGTAGGACGCCAGTCTGCTGGGGCGAGGTTGGGCACGGGGTGATGGGTCAGACAGAGGTAGCTCTGCAAACTACCGAGATGATACAGCATATTAGATAGTGACTACAGACCGCTCAGAGTTGGAAAAAAAGTTATGCCGACCAACGCCGATCTTGTGACAACCCGAAATTTCCATTCTGTACAAACTATATCACTTCAATAGAAGTTATAGCAGTCACAGTTAATTTTTAGACTTTTTCGTATAAGTTTAAGTAATTTAGGGTTTACACTTCAGGAAATATCAGGAGAGTGGATGCACTAGGGTTTAGTGCAACTCTATTATTCCATCACTCTGTTATATTAGAGATCATTTCGGGAATAAAAATATTCTCTGCCAAAAATATCTCAGGACTATAAATAGAATTCTGAACCAATTTCATTCATTATTCGCATTTCCAACTAGAGAAAAGCCATTTTCTCTCTCACGGATCTTCAGGTTTTTATACCAAAACGTGAGTAAGTCTCTCTAGTAGTGTTAGAAAGGTTATTATGTGTTTATAACATGATTTAGATGATTAAATCACTAGATTTAGGAGTTTACTCCCCAAGGTGTTCTCGGGCGGTAAACTCCCGAAACAATGCCTAGACCTTCCCTTGTGTTATGCTACTACCTTAGACTCATATATATATATGTGTGTTAGGGACAAGAAAACAACCAAGAAACACCAAAATATGGGTGTTCACGGCCCAAGATGATCTTGGACCGTGAACTCCAAAATCATGGACAAAAGAGTGCTTTTAAGGCACCTAAATCCTTAGACCTTTGCTAGGAATTGTTTCCACATAAATCAAGGACCAAAACACATCAAAAACACCCCTCAAAGTGAGTTCACGGCCCTAATAAGGTTCTTGGGCCGTGAACATCAAACAAAGGCACCAAAGTGTGCCTAAGGCCTTCATATGCTTGGGATAAAAGTTTAAGACATATACTACATGCGTATGAGACTTGAAAGCATCAAAAACACCCATTATTAAGAGTTTACGGCCGCAAACTCTAAAGGAAATGGCCTTAAGGCCGTAAACTCCTCAAAGGGGTGTTTTTATGCCTTAAACCCTTCCAAGAATTAAACCACCAAGTTGGAATAATTCTAGGGATCATTTAGAACTTCAAAACACAAAATATCACCAAGATTGGGAGTTCACGGCCGTAAACTCAAGAGTTTACAACCGTAAACTCCATGTGTGATGCTATTTGGAGAGTAAACTCATGTATAGAGTCCTTTGGAACCCTAACCCCAAGTGCCTTGTCCCACAATAGCTTAGATGCAATCCTTAGGGCTTATAACACTTATATAAAGTGTTTATTATGTTCTAGGATGTCTTAAAATTATCAATTAGTAATTTAAGACTAATTGAGTGCATATATGTGTGATTATATGTTCATTAGGATCGTAGTGTGTGTACAAGTACTCACTTGACACCTAACAATCCTACACCGTCCAGTTAATCCAAACCACCATCTACATGTGAGTTAATATGCCTAATCAATGTTTAAAATGATTTTAAATGCTTTAATGGGGGGGGGGGGGTGGGTGGGGGGAATACAAGTAGAAAACAGCATGTTATTAAATCATTTATATGTATTTTATAACTGTGTTTTCATTCAACAGATTTCACATACTACAAAATGTGATGCATGAAATGGTTTTCTATCTTTAAAATACTTTGTTATCAAATGTATTACTTTTGAAATGTTTATCAAAATGACATCAAGTCACTTTTATATTTGTTCAAAACCCTTAGATGTCTTACAAAACCATTTTACATTCTTGAACTAAATTATGTGTATACACTTATATTCTTATATATGTATTGATGTTATAGTTTTCGTCTTTCATTTAGCTTCTCACACTCTTGTGTAGTAAGGGTGTATAAACCTACTTGAACAACCAATTACCTTTCAGTTAACTATCATAGGGATAGTTAGAAGATATCAAACATTATTCCTATTACAAGGAATCACACAAGAGTCAGTTCATTCATGAGACTTTACGAGTACATTACCTGATACATGAGTACCTTTACATATGCTTAAATGATACATGAATACACTTACATGAATACCTTTATGTAGATACATCTACCTGTGTATACTTACATGAATACTTGAAAATCGATTCGTAAAGATGATTTATTAGTACCTTCAGTAAATCATCCAGCCCATCCCAGTTCAACGGGAGTCAGTTACGGGATTAACCATTCTTGGAACCTACTGTTCGCTACAGAGGTTAATTGGACAATCTTCCGATGTTCATTAGGTTATTTACTTCGCTTACAGCAATGTAGAGTCAGGTACGAGACTAACCATTCCTGGAACCACTGTTCGCTACAGAGGTTAATGGACATTTACGGATGCCTAAGGTTATTACTTATATTAGGAGACAGTTACGGGACTAACCATTCCTGGAACCTACTGTTCGCTATAGAGGTTAATTGGACAATCTTCGGATGTTCATTAGGTTATCTATTTCTCTTACAGCGATGTAGAGCCAGTTACGGGACTAACCATTCATGGAACCTTCTGTTCGCTACAGAGGTTAATTGGACAATCTTCGGATGTTCATTAGGTTATACCCTTTCGCTTCGGCGATGTCGTGTTAATCCTGGTAATCCAGGGATAACACTTACATTTGTACATTTTCCTATTTACTTTATTTTGTGATACATTCACATAAACGAGGAGTTAGACTAAGTACTTCTAGTACTAGTCCATAGAAAGGAAAAGCTACCATTTTTACTAACAAAACATTCGGGTCTTGGTAGAAGACTACATTGTCATAACAAAACATTCGGGTCTTGGTAGAAGACTAAATTTCATACTAGTAGGATATAAGGGATTTCTTAGGGTTTTTCATACTTATATCAACATTTTCATTTAAAGGTTTACATGACTTTTAAAACAGCTTTTCAAAGCAAGACAATGACACTTAAATACTTATGAATTCACCAGCTTTAAAGCTGATACTCTCTTTCAAAATAACTTGTATTCTCAGGTCATCAGTAGACAGGTACGGTGGCCAGGTTTTGAGAAGACGGAGCAGACAAGTCTCATCTTATATTTTGATTATATATTTTTGGTGTCTTATTACAATGAAAGAACACATGTATTAAAACTTTACTTATAATGCAATGGATGATCTTGTTGCTTGTTTACTATTTTACACTGTTGTGATACTGTACATGACGTCCTCCACCCCGGAACGTTTCCGCCATTCGTGGTTTTGGGGTGTGACAGATTGGTATCAGAGCATTGTTTATAGTGAATAAAGTATATCAACCCATAAAAGATATACTAACTATAAATACATAGGGATTAAAACACTCTGTCTAAGAGTTATACTTTTTAATAATAAAATATTTAACAAAGTATACGTGCCTGCATTCATACAAAAACCAGTGTCACAATGACAAGAACAAAAGTATTACGATTGTTGAATATCACAAGTAAGCCTGGGGATATATAGTCAGTCCTGGGAATGGCATAGCCTGATCAACTATGCTGGTCTGAGGAGTGATTAGCATATGCCAAAGAATGGTTGTGATATGGCAACAAGTCTAAAAACTTACCAACACAACCATAATGAAATACCATAGGGGTATTTGGTCTTACTGTAATTATCTTAGTCAGTTCGTCTATTTAGCCATTTCTTATATCCCTTTTCTTGTGTAGATTAAAATGGTTGGATTTCACCATGGCGATCCGTACTTCCCAAACCATGGGAATGCTGGTTGGCTAGAGGCAGAACAAGAAGATGATCACCAAATCCCTTTGGATGATCACCATGCTGAGGGTTTTTCCGATGGTTCTGACTCGGAGCCTGAAGTGAAAAACCTACCTCCAGATGCTCAAAACCCAAACCTGAACCCCAGTCCTGTGTTTCAAGGACCCACACCTCTGTGGGCCACGAACTTGAATACATGGAGTCAGGATCAAGGTCAGCCCATTCCCTACAATGGAAACCAAAGTTTCTACAACCTCACTGAAGGAGGTTCTGCTGATAGAGTCCTACCAATAATGGTGCGTAGAATTTCCCAAAACACGATACTGGGTCAAGGAACTATTAACTGGGTCATAGAGATTGAAGCCAACTCTGGCATTAACACTGTCCACATTCTCCAACTAGAGTCTGCTCATGAAAAGACTCTGGTCCGCAATGCAAATCTGCAGAGGGAACTTGCTGAAACTCAAGCTGAAGTTAGGGAACTTCGAGCTCAGCAAGTGAGAGCTGACAGGCGTATGAGGGACATGGAACGTCTACTATCGGGATCAAGAACTCATGCTAGCAGTTCTCGTCACCGATAGAATCTTGTCGACTCATCTTTTGGATATAACCTAGTTTATGTAAAAACTTTGGTCTAATTTCCTATCTTTATAAATCTTAGACCTGTTAGGTCTTGATCTAGTCATAGTTCTGTCAAAATTTTCCTATCTTGGTCGATGTAAGGTCTACTTCTAGGCCATTTTTCCCGAACTTGTTACATCTGTAATTCCAGTATTATTGACAGATATCTAATCTTATGGAAATCATTATCCAAATGCTTTCATCTTCATTTAGTCATTCTATTCATTCTGTTGTTGGACTATGGGGAGTTAGTCCATGAGACACATTCATTAATCATTTATCCTTATCTATGTCATCATCTTTTAAACGTATAGTTAAAGATGCCGCCACACAGAAATACCAGGCGTAACCCAAACAACGAAGCACCGATACCAGCACCTCCACCACCACCACAACCTCTTCAACCACCTAACCCCTTCGATGCCAACATGTTCTAGGCAGCTTTCACAGCAGCAGTTGTAGTTGCTGTGTCAGCAATCAACGCCCCTGTCCCTAGTGGATCGGGAACAGGTGTACCTCCCTCGAACCACAGCGAAAGCCATGGACACCCTCGGGAATGCACCTACAAGGACTTCACGAACGCCAAACCCCGCAGCTTCAATGGAACTGGGGGTGTTAAGTTGTTGAGACAATGGATTTAAAAGATGGAATCCGTCTTTGAAATCTGCACTTGCTAGGAGGGCAACAAGGTCAAGTTTGCAGCTTGTACCTTCTCTGACAGAGCACTAACATGGTGGAACGGCCATGTTAAGTATCTGAATTTGGTGGTGGCGTATTCCATCAGCTAGGAAAAATTAAAGGACATGCTGATGAAAGAGTACTGTCCTCAAGGTGTAGTACAAAAACTCGAGCAGGAATTCTGGGGTCTACAAATGGTTGGATCCGACATCACAACCTACACAAATAGGTTCTGTGATCTGGCAAACCTATGCCCCGATATGGTTGCTCTCGAGAGTAAGAAGAGAGAGAGGTATATCTAGGGATTGTCGCCTCAGGTCCAGTCAAGTGTGTTAGCCTCTAGGCCTATCACTTTTGATAGTGCCAAGGAACTGGCACAATCTCTCATAGATCACAGGAAACCTCAGAACCCAACAATCCCTGCACCTGTACCACCCAAGGCCAACAACAACAAGAAAGGGTGGTCTAAGAGGAAAAGAGGCACTTCGCAAGAATCCTCCAAGAGACAACAACTTGTGGCAATCAATGCTGCCACAGTAACTCCTGTTGTCCCTGCGAACCCCTTATGAGCAAAAACATATGCTGGAACCCTTCCGAAATGCACCAAGTGCAACTTCCACCACCACGGACCTTACAAAGAGATGCAGTGCTCTAACTGAAATAGAAAGGGGCATACAGCCCGTGTCTGCAGAATGCCAATAGCTCAGGCCACCCAGGTTCCTAACGGCGGTATGCGCCAAGCTTGCTACGGTTGTGGCGAAGTGGGCCACTACAAGAGGAACTGCCCTAAAGCGGGGATGGCTGGCGGGGTAGGAAGAGTTATGGCCCTAGGCCACGAGGAAGCAGTAGCTGATTCTACGATAGGTACTGGTACGTTCCTCCTAGATAACTCATATGCTTCCATACTTTTCGACAGTGGAGCAGAGAGAAGTTTCGTCAGTCACAAATTTGCACACTTGCTTAAACAAAAACCATGTGCATTAGATAATTCATTCACGGTAGAAATGGCTAACGGGAAAACGGAGAGTACTAACTGCATATACATAGGTTGTACCTTAACTTTAGATAGCCATACTTTCAAGATAGATCTCAAGCCGGTCCCAGTTAAATGTTTCGACGTTATCAGCGGTATGGATTGGTTGAGTGCTCTTCGCGCCGACATCTTGTGCTTTGAAAAAACAGTTCGTCTTAACCTTCCTAACAACGAAACCTTAATTATCTACGGAGACAAGCCTAGTACGAGCCTTCGCATCATTTCGTGCATTCAAGCCCAGAAGTGCTTGCGAAAGGAGTACCATGCATTCATCGCACACGTCATTGATACAAGTCAAGAAACGAAAAACATTCAGAACATCCCATAAGTACGCGACTTTCCCGACATCTTCCCAGAAGAACTTCCCAGTTTACCACCGCAACGCCAAGTCGAGTTTAGAATCGACTTAGTGCTAGGAGCTACCCCCGTAGCCAAATCTCCTTATCGTCTGGCACCGGCTGAGATGCAGGAACTTTCCAGTCAACTTAACGAACTTCTCAAGAAGGGATTTATTAGACCAAGCTTCTCACCATGGGGAGCACCGATCTTGTTCGTTAAGAAGAAGGATGGATCGTTTTGCATGTGCATCGACTATAGAGAACTCAACAAACTTACAATTAAAAATTGTTATCCTTTGCCCAGCATTGATGATTTATTTGATCAGCTTCAAGGAGCCAACTACTTATCGAAGATAGATCTACGATCCGGATATCACCAACTACGAGTGTTAGAGGAGGATGTTCCCAAGACAGCCTTCCGAACTCGTTATGGGCACTACGAGTTTGTAGTGATGCCGTTCGGATTAACTAACGCGCCTGCCGTGTTCATGGATCTGATGAATAGGGTGTGTCGTCCTTACTTGGATCAGTTCGTCATCGTCTTCATCGATGAAATACTCATCTACTCTCGAAGTAAGGAGGAGCATAGTCAACATCTCCGTAGAGTCTTAGAAACATTGCGATCGGAGAAGCTCTACGCGAAGTTCTCCAAGTGCGAATTTTGGATTCGGCGAGTCGAATTTTTGGGCCATGTTGTTAGCGAAGAGGGAATACACGTGGACCCTTCCAAAATTAAGGCCATCGAGAACTGGTTAGCACCGAAGACACCTACATAAATTCTCCAATTTCTAGGTCTGGCTGACTACTATCGCAGGTTCATTCAGAACTTCTCCCGCATAGCAAAACCTCTTACAACCCTGACCCAGAAGGGCGTAGCCTTTGACTGGGAAGAGAAACAAGAAAGAGCATTCCAAACGCTCAAACGAGCCTTGTGCACCGCACCGATACTATCCCTCCCCGAAGGGATAGAAGACTTCATGGTCTATTGCGATGCATCAAATCGAGGACTCGGATGTGTTATGATGCAACGAGGTAAAGTCAAAGCCTATGCCTTGAGACAGCTGAAGACACATGAGGTTAACTACATCACCCATGATCTTGAACTAGGAGCAGTCGTATTTGATCTGAAGATCTGGAGACACTACCTGTATGGTAGAAAAAGCACAATCTTTACAGACCACAAGAGTCTACAACACATCTTCGACCAGAAAGAGCTCAACATGAGACAACAACGGTGCGTAGAGCTACTAAGTCATTACGAGAGCGAAATTCGTTATCATCCGGGTAAAGCTAATGTAGTAGCCGACGCCCTGAGTCGGAAAGAATATATTGGTCGTAGAGTCAAATCTCTGACTCTAACTATCCATTCACACTTGTCCACGCAACTTAAGGAGGCTCAGCTCGATGCTTTGAAACCTAAAAACATGGCTGGTGAATCCCTTAGAGGGATGGATAAGAACTTAGAAGTCAAGGGTGGTGGAGCCTTATACCTCATGGATCGGATCTGGACACCGAGACACGGTGGCTTCAGAGACTTGGTCATGACGGAAGCTCACAACACTCGTTATTCCGTCCACCCGGGTTCAGATAAGATGTATCTGGATCTTAAAATGTTATACTGGTGGCCTATCATGAAAGCAGATATTGCTACCTTCGTAAGTAAGTGCCTTACTTGCGCGAAGGTGAAGGTCGAATACCAGAAACCCTCCGGTCGCCTACAGCAACCGATGATACCAGAATGGAAGTGGGAGCGGATCACTATGGACTTCATAACCAAGTTGCCCAAGACGACGGGTGGACTTGATTCCATATGGGTCATCGTCGATAGACTAACCAAGTCTGCACACTTCCAGCCGATCAAAGAAACAGACAAGATGGAGAAACTTACAAGAACTTACATTAGGGAAATTGTAAGGTTGCATGGTGTTCCTTTGTCTATTATCTCAGACAGAGATAGTAGATTCACATCAAGGTTCTGGCAGTCATTACGAAATTCCCTAGGAACTAGGCTGGACATGAGTACAGCCTACCATCCACAAACCGACGGGCAAAGTGAGAGAACTATCCAAACCTTAGAAGATATGTTGCGTGCCTGTGTGATTGACTTTGGAAAAGCTTAGGATACCCATTTACCCCTTTTCAAATTTTCCGACAACAACAGTTATCACACGAGCATAAAGGCAGCTCCATTGGAGGCCCTCTATGGCCGAAAGTGCAAATCCCCTCTGTGCTGGGCTGAGGTGGGTGATACCCAGTTAGCTATGGGACGAGTTCCCGAAAGCACTCTCACGGGTCCGGAGATCATTCGGGAAACGACAGAGAAGATCGTTCAAATTCGTGAACGATTGAAAGCCTCTAGAGACCGACAGAAAAGCTACGTTGACAAGCGAAGGAAACCGTTGGAATTCCAGGTGGGCGACCGAGTCCTACTGAAGGTCTCACCCTGGAAGGGCTTGATACGCTTTGGAAAGTGTGGGAAGCTCAACCCAAGATACATAGGGCCTTTCGAGATTCTCACGAGAATCGGCCCTGTAGCTTAAAAACTCAATCTACCGCAAGAACTCAGTAACGTACACTACTAGAAAAACAGCCTTTTACGATGCTCATTGCGCATCGTAAAAGGCTCAGACGACGCGCAAATGCGTGTCAAGGAAGGCCCTGTCATAAAGAGAGACGACGCGCATTTATGACGCTCATTTACGACGCGCAATTACGATGCGCGTTTACGACACGCAATGCGTATCAAGGAAGGCCCTGTCATAAAGGAAGACGACACGCATTCGCATGTCGTAACCTTACGACGCGCGTGTTAATGAGACACAATGCGTATCAAGAAAGCCCCTGTCAAGAAAGGCCATGTCATAAATGAAGATGACACACATTTTTGCGTATCGTAAATTTAAATGTTAAAAAAAAATAAATTTATATATTTATTAATTTTTAAATTAAATTTGCATTTAATTTCTCATAATAGAAATAAAATACCATATGCAAAAAATACAATCCATTGCATAATATAAAATAAAATTTCATTCTCAAAAAATAAAATAAATTGCACAAATTGTAATGTCATACAAAGAATCATTCAAATGTTAAACAAAAATAATACATTGCTAACATGGGTTATACATTCCTCTAAAACTAACAAATAATCATACAACTCTGTTTCTTACTAGAAAGGAATGTCAAACATGATTACAAGTCTCCCTTAATCTTGATTACTCACCTGCTTAAGTAGAATGTTGTTGTTGAGAAGGTTACCTAGCAACAGAGAAAAACTCAACATCTCTCCCACAATCACAACATCATTTACAGAGAAAGGGTTGTCAATTACTTTCATTAAGACTTTCATTCAATCACAAAAATATTAAATAAAAGGGTGAAACAGTAACTTACTTTTGATAAGTTGATCTCCCTTAGAG
Organism: Lactuca serriola; assembly: GCF_051521515.1. Taxonomy (NCBI): domain Eukaryota; kingdom Viridiplantae; phylum Streptophyta; class Magnoliopsida; order Asterales; family Asteraceae; genus Lactuca; species Lactuca serriola. Next base: position 187,085,308 of record NC_136412.1, on the reverse strand, counting down.
CAAACACTGCTAAAGCATTGAACAAGACCCTATTTGAAAATTTTATAAATACATAAATCATGATACCTGATATTGGAATACACACTTTGAGACATGAATAAATACGAGTAGATTAACCTGGATACATAGGAAGTAAAGATGGAAGGTGCCAGAACTCCAGGGGCATTGGGTTGGTTCCTTCCCACTCGCACACACCAAGCCAGAACTCCACTTAATCCAGCACCAAAATAAGCTTGCATTCAGAAAGCTGCAGGGGTGAGTCACAATTCAAGAATCTGTTAAAATTTGAGGAATAACATGTTCAACCAAAACAATATTAGAAAATAGGGTTAAATGTGAAACATAGCAATGTAATAATTATCAAGGTGCTGGAATACTTGAAATCTAGATTATTTGCTTGTTTGTACATCTAGACGATTTTATCACGAACATAAGTCATATTATCAACTTTCTGAAGAAGTATACACATCAACAAGACCTGAAAATGTGAATAATGCAACCATTAGATTCACATAAACCAAAGATCCCAACAAATTTATTGGGATTTTGTAAAGAGCAACTAAAACCAACTTTTAACCTTCAACTAAAACAATGTAAAAGATGAGGGAGGAGAATGCTTACTTGTAAGAGCAACTAAAACAACTTTTAACCAGAAATATCCATGTTATGATATTGCATCTTTCAATTTTTAGAAGCAACTCGAAAATAACCTAGCAAAAAAAGATAAGTTAAAAGAAATTTAATACATTGCAATGCCATGGAAATCTATAACCAAACCCATAATTATAATCATAATTTAGTAATATAATGTAATATGATATGGATATTATTGAAGATTAAAAAAAATTAACCTAGTACTAGAAAACCCCTGTCTTCAACTAACATTTTAGACTATAATCTGTAATCTTATCAACTTGGATAAATCCCAGTATCGTAACAACTAAAGCAAGGATCAAAGGAATTGGGTTACACATGATGATTGTTAGTTAAATTTCCTCTTGTACATGTAAGTAAAAATGAGAGATTTCAAGTGTAAACCTGTGCATAAAAGACTTTTCTGCCTCACTTTCCAGTGATGCTATTTTTTCCAACAAGTCATTGGCTGTACCCCTCCCATCACCAGCATCCTCACCTCTATGTCTGGTAGATAGTAATCAAAATATGGATAATAAATACAACATTCATTGTAATTTTTAACCCAAAAATCCAAGATCTAAAAAGAGCACTTCACATTCATGAGCATCCAAGCGTTCGACTTCAGCCATGGTTGCCACATGAGGACCAAGTTTTGCAATGCCTTTCTCTGTCAAAGAGACTGGATGGTTGTTTTTTCAACAGTTGATGGGGCATTGGAAGCAGCTCCTATGGTAAGACATTGATGACACAATTATTTTCAAAAATTTCACAAATTTAATTAAACTAATATTCATAAAACTAACAAGAAAATATATGTTCTTATTATAGTCTTATATGGCTTATTAAGAGCTTTTTATTCTTCAACAATGTAGAGTAGAGTTAAAATATATATATATATATATATTTTTCAGCTACATTGTATTATGTTATAAATTTATAATCATAACACTATTTGTGTTGCCTATTTAGATGGGGATAGTTGATGCTATTGTGGATGTCTTAACCCACTAAGATATGATTTATGCATAGAGTTTACAAAAAAAAAAACTAATCTATATATTTGTATCTATTAGGCCTTGAACTATTAAGTCCATTAAGTAAAACAAAAACAAAACCTTAGTGAAAGACTAAAAGGTAATAATAATAATAATAATAATAATAATACAAAAGTAGACATACAGTTAGTTGCAGTTGACTTACTATAGTAAATCTTTTCAGCTTTCATAAGACCTAATCCATGTTCAACACTAATACTCGCATATTGCTTTGATGTCCATTCATACACAAATGGTTCAGTTTCAGCCAAAATCTGTATTTTTTTATTGTAACAATTAGCAAAAAATTTGATTTCATATTTTTGAAAAATAAAATAAAAAATCTTACAACATCATCATACTGGGAGCTCGACACATTCAAATGAAGGTTTCCATCTCCAAGGTGACCATATCCCACTACATTTGCTTTACCACCTGTTTTTCTTTTTTAAAACCAAAATTAGCAAATCATAACAAATTGAAATAATTTTCATCAAAAAAAAAGTTTAACTTTTAACTAAAAAGTATCCCCATTTCTTCAACAAGATCATACATTTTCTTAACTAGAATTGACAAATCATATTTATATACAACTCTAGCTTTCTGCAATGCTTCTGGAATTCCCTCACGAATTTGCCAAAATGATGATGTTTGATTCAAATCATGTGATATGGCTCCATCACTTACTAAACCACTTTTCATTGCATCCACAAGAAAACCTTTAACATTCTCTCTACAAAATTCAGATAGATATTATTTATAATTATTATTATATATAAATATATAAATAGGTAAAGTAAAATAGAAAAAATTTAGTTACTTGTCATTAGATTCATTGCTTCCGGTTGTTTCGATAAGAACATAGAAGTTGTAAATTGAAGATGCTAATGGATTTTGGACACTGTCTAAATGATCAACAAACTCAAATGGAGATAATATTTCAATTTCACCCAGTCTAGCTTGGAATAGAAGTTTCTAATACAAACAAAAAAAAGAATATAAGATTTTTTTTCAAAAAGCAAAGTGAACAAAAAGAAACACAATATTTCACCTGGCAACTGATATAATCTTGACAGCAGGTCCTGCTTTAGATTTAGGGGAAAACACCGACTTTCAAAACTTTTTTCATGATTAACCTTGACCCTGTATGCAATTCCCACATGAAAATTATGATAATAAGAGGATTTGAGGCCGATTCCTCTTTTATTTCTATTTTTATTTTATATTCCGAGCCATACTCTATCTTGGCACCATCAGCAACCCATTCCATCATTTATTGAATTCATTTTTTTGATTAGGATCAGTTATATGGTGCAAAACAATATCCATTTCATTTGCTAAATTGATTTTCGAAATGCTAGGAGAAAGGGCAGGAAAGTTAATTAAATAAAGGTTTAGCTACCTTACCTTGAACAATCATTTCAGGGGATTGAATCAGGGAGTTTAACTTTTCCAATTTCAATTCACACTTCGAGGGTGAAGAGCCAGAATCCACTTCAGTTGCTATCGCACCATCAAACGAACGAGGAGGCAGTTCTCCCAGACAAACCCTAAATGGAGTAACCTTCTTGTAACTAATTAAATACAACAAATCGAACCCTAAGGTGCAATAGAATAGAAGTAAATTCGTTCAAAAAATCTAACTAGGAAAATTATGGTTCAAAAACCAAACCTGTGATGGAAATCAAAAATCTTACCTGTGATGGAATCGTCGGCTGGAGTGGAATCGACGGCTGCGTCTATGTTGGAGATGAAAGTCTGGCAGGAGATGGTGTCATCGCATCATCTGGTCTGGTTCACATATGGGGGAGTGGAAGAAAGGGAGGCGTTTTAGAGTCTTTTTCTTGTTTTTGTTTTCTAGATACATAGAGTCCAGACTCGGTACGAGTCATACAGGAATGGTGAAGAACTGAAGAGGGAGTGGTTGAGCTTGAGGTCTTTCTTGAAATCGTAGGTTGGGTTTTAGGCTAGAGAGAGAGAGAGAGAGAGAGAGAGAGAGAGAGAGAGAGAGAGAGAGAGAGAAGACGAAAACCCTAGGCGCGCTTCTTTCTTTCTAATTGGAAGAAGGTTTTAATTTTTCACAAGGAATAGGCGGGGTTCTAATTTTTGGGGATTTCATTTCCCGCTTAAAAGGCGTGTTTCATTAAAAAAAATATAAAGCGACACATTTACACGACACACATTTTATGATAGGCGTCTTCCGTATTTCTTTTTTTTTTCTTTTCTGACACAAATTTTAGGGTATGCACAAATGCGTGTCCTCTATCCTTCAAATTTTATAAGAGATGACATTATTTTTAGGGCACACACTTTTGCGTATTGTAGATGACTACGTGTCATTGTTTGCGCGTCATTAAAGGGCTGTTTTCTAGTAGTGGTACATCCTACCTTCCACGTCTCGAACTTGAAAAAGTGTCTAGCCGACGAGGCTCTTGTTATTCCACTCGACGAGATCGAGATCAATGAGAGCCTCAACTTTGTGGAGGAACCAGTAGAGATCATGGTCCGAGAGGTCAAGCAAACAAAGCAGAGCCGTATCCCGATAGTGAAGGTGCAATGGAACGCAAAGCGTGGACCTGAATTCACTTGGGAACGAGAGGATCAGAAGAATCCGAAATACCCTCACCTTTTCGCTTAGTTATTTATAACTTCTTAATTGCTTAAATTCTATTTTCGGGACGAAATTCCTTCTAACGGGGGGATGATGTGACAGCCCAAAATTTCCATTCTGTACAAACTATATCACTTCAATAGAAGTTATAGAAGTCACAGTTAATTGTTAGACTTTTCGTGTAAGTTTGAGTAATTCAGGGTTTGCACTTCAGGAAATATCAGGAGAGTGCATGCACTAGGGTTTAGTGCAACTCTATTATTCCATCACTCTATTATATTAGAGATCATTTCGGGAATAAAAATATTTTCTGCCAAAAATATCTCAGGTCTATAAATAGAATTCTAAACCAATTTCATTCATTATTCGCATTTCCAACTAGAGAAAAGCCATTTTCTCTCTCACGGATCTTCGGGTTTTTATACGAAAATGTGAGTAACTCTCTCTAGTAGTGTTAGAAAGCTTATTATGTGTTTATAACATGATTTAGATGGTTAAATCATTAGATTTAGGAGTTTACTCCCTAAGGTGTTCTTGGGCGGTAAACTCCCGAAACAATGCCTAGACCTTCCCTTGTGTTATGCTACTACCTTAGACTCATATATATGTGTGTTAGGGACAAGAAAACAACCAAGAAACACCAAAATATGGGTGTTCACGGCCCAAGATGATCTTGGACCGTGAACTCCAAAATCATGGACAAAAGGGTGCTTTTAAGGCACCTAAAGCCTTAGACATTTGCTAGGAATTGTTTCCACATAAATCAAGGACCAAAACACATCAAAAACACCCCTCAAAGTGAGTTCACGGCCCTAATAAGGTTCTTGGGCCGTGAACATCAAACAAAGGCACCAAAGTGTGCATAAGGCCTTCATATGCTTGGGATAAAAGTTTAAGACCTATACTACATGTGTATGAGACTTGAAAGCATCAAAAACACCCATTCTTAAGAGTTTACGGCCGCAAACTCTAAAGGAAATGGCCTTAAGGCCGTAAACTCCTCAAAGGGGTGTTTTTATGCCTTAAACCCTTCCAAGAATTAAACCACCAAGTTGGAATAATTCTAGGGATCATTTAGAACTTCAAAACACAAAATATCACCAAGATTGGGAGTTCACGGCCGTAAAATCAAGAGTTTACAACCGTAAACACCATGTGTGATGCTATATGGAGAGTAAACTCATGTATAGAGTCCTTTGGAACCCTAACCCCAAGTGCCTTGTCCCACAATAGCTTAGATGCAATCCTTAGGGCTTATAACACTTATATAAAGTGTTTATTATGTTCTAGGATGTCTTAACATTATCAATTAGTAATTTAAGACTAATTGGGTGCATATATGTGTGATTATATGTTGATTAGGATCGTAGTGTGTGTACAAGTCCTCATTTGACACCTAACAATCCTACACCGTCCAGTTCATCCAAACCACCATATACATGTGAGTTCATACCCCTAATCAATGTTTTAAATGATTTTAAATGCTTTAATGGGGGTGGGGGGTGGGGGGAATACACGTAGAAAACAACATGTTATTAAATCATTTATATGTATTTTATAACTGTGTTTTCATTCAACAGATTTCACATACTACAAAATGTGATGTATGAAATGGTTTTCTATCTTTAAAATACTTTGTTATCAAATGTATTACTTTTGAAATGTTTATCAAAATGACATCAAGTAACTTTTATATTTGTTCAAAACCCTTAGATATCTTACAAAACCATTTTACATTCTTGAACTAAACTATGCATATCCACTTATATTCTTATATATGTATTGATGTTATAGTTTTCGTCTTTCATTTAGCTTCTCACACTCTTGTGTAGTAAGGGTGTACAAACCTACTTGAACAACCAATTACCTTTCAGTTAACTATCGTAGGGATAGTTAGAAGATATCAAACATTATTCCTATTACAAGGAATCACACAAGAGTCAGTTTATTCATGAGACTTTACGAGTACATTACCTGATACATGAGTACCTTTACATATGCTTAGATGATACATGAATATGCTTACATGAACACCTTACATGAATACCTTTATGTAGATACATCTACCTGTGTATACTTACATGAATACTTGAAACTCGATTCGTAAAGATGATTTATTAGTACCTTCAGTAAATCATCCAGCCCATCCCAGTTCAACGGGAGTCAGTTACGGGATTAACCATTCCTGGAACCTACTGTTCACTACAGAGGTTAATTGGACAATCTTCCGATGTTCATTAGGTTATTTACCTCACTTACAGCGATGTAGAGTCAGGTACGAGACTAACCATTCCTGGAACCACTGTTCGCTACAGAGGTTAATGGACATTTACGGATGCCTAAGGTTATTACTTATATTAGGAGACAGTTATGGGACTAACCATTCCTGGAACCTACTGTTTGCTATAGAGGTTAATTGGACAATCTTTGGATGTTCATTAGGTTATCTATTTCTCTTACAGCGATGTAGAGCCAGCTACGGGACTAACCATTCCTGTAACCTTCTGTTCGCTACAGAGGTTAATTGGACAATCTTCGGATGTTCATTAGGTTATACCCTTTCGATTCGGCGATGTCGTGTTAATCCTGGTAATCCAGGGATAACACTTACATTAGTACATTTTCCAATTTACTTTATTTTGTGATACATTCACATAAACGAGGAGTTAGACTAAGTACTTTTAGTACTAGTCCATAGAAAGGAAAAGCTATCATTTTTACTAACAAAACATTCGAGTCTTGGTAGAAGACTACATTGTCATAACAAAACATTCGGGTCTTGGTAGAAGACTACATTTCATACTAGTAGGAAATAAGGGATTTCTTAGGGTTTTTCATACTTATATCAACATTTTCATTTAATGGTTTACATGACTTTTAAAACAGCTTTTCAATGCAAGACGATGACACTTAAATACTTATGAATTCACCAGCTTTAATGTTGATACTCTCTTTCAAAATAACTTGTATTCTCAGGTCATCAGTAGACAGGTACGGTGGCCAGGTTTTGAGAAGACGGAGCAGACAAGTCTTGTCTTTTATTTTGATTATATACTTTTGGTGTCTTATTACGATGAATGAACACATGTCTTAAAACTTTACTTATAATGCAATGGATGATGTTGTTGCTTGTTTACTATTTTACACTGTTGTGATACTGTTGTTGGATTAATGTCTAAGTCCATAACTATAATTGGTAAGACTTGACCCGACCCGGCATGGTCCATTTGGGTTGCATACCATCATGCACTTGGATAGACTATAATGAGAGAAATAAGACACTTATGGTTATTAATATATTATAAGTTCTAGTATATTAATAATAAGAATAATAAGATTGTTTAATTAGTATTGATCAAGAATTAATCTAGGATTAATTAAGTGATCAAAAGAAGACTAATTAAATATATGGGTTGATTGTGTAAATCATCCATACTTGTATAGTGGGCTAATGCTCCATGGATAATCAAGTTGGGCTAAAAACCATAGGATGGTCCATGGATGCTCCATGGTGTATTTGTACCCATGGATCATGGAAATGAAAGGCCATGTCAATTAGGATTTACATGGTGTAACCCTAACTATATAAGCATCTTATTCTTGACCAAAATTGGCCGCTAGAGTGTGAAGTGAAAGGGCTAGCCGATTTCATGAGTTGTATAATTCTCTCAAGTTATTCTAAGTGTTTTGGTGATTGTGATTCCATTTGAGGCTTCCACACTATTGGGGCTAGGCACTCAAGCTTCATGAAGACTTTCTACATCAAAGAGGTATGTATTCTATCTTGTTACACTCGTTGTTTTGTATGCTAGATTAGGATAATACCTTGGAAGTTCTTATTTGCATGTATAATAGAGAAAACATAGATCCAAGGTATTTAGGGTTGCATGTACATTTAGGAGTGTTAGAATGCTTAAAACCCAACAGTGGTATCAGAGCCTAGGCTTGCTTTCTCTTATACTTGATGCAAATTGCTGAAAAATGCTGAAAAAGTCGATTTTCTGGCTTTCTGGGCACTAGATTCGCCGAGTCCACTGATGAACTCGCCGAGTCCATGAGTAAAATCATCCTACTCGCCGAGTAGGTTCATGCACTCGCCGAGTAGGAGCCCCAGACAGCATATATTCGACGTTTTTGGCTAGAAATGGACTAGGAACATTACCCTAAGTTGTTTTTGAACTTATAAACTTGTTTTTGATATGGTAATGTTCATGCTAATCCATTTTCAAAGATAATTGTCAATAGATTCATGTTTTGTATTAGTTTAAGGTTTAGACTAATTACATGAAAAAGTTTGATTTGAATTATCTTGTACTTATGAGTTGCTTAGATTAATAGAAAAGTTAATTGAAATAGTTGTTTTCAATCCATTTTAATCTAAGAGTTGAGTATAAAATGTGTTTGTGTAACTTGTCCTCAAGTTACATGAAGAGTCACATTAAAGACTCATAAAATTCATAAAAGTTGGCAATGGTTACAAAATGAAGAGTCTTTTGTCATTGAATAATTTTTTTTTATGACTCCATAACTTGTCCTCAAGTTATGGAAGTTCAAGAGTCACTTCATTAAAGAAAAAATATGTAACCATAATTAAATCCATAAGTTATAAAATAAAGAAAAAGTTAGTTCTTTTATTAGTTTAAAGTCTTCCATAACTTGTCCTCAAGTTATGGAACTTGAAGAGTTTTTGGATTAAAACTACTTTAAACACATAAGTTATGGAATTAATTAGTTTTGAATAGTTTCAAAACTTGCGCTCAAGTTTTGGAATTTGAAAAGTTTTCCTTATGAATACTTTAATTCCAATTTAGCCCTTAGAATTTTAAAAGTTAAAATTCAACCCTTATACTTTATAATATTATAAGTTAATAATATATATATGTATAAGAGTAAAGTCAGTCTTACCGCTAGTACGCCTCATTCACGAAGCCGATCTATAAGGTGGGTATAAGGTTGTTGCCTATAAAATGGCAACTTAATGGGTGTCCACTCTCACCCACCGGTTGCTTGACTGGTGGAGGGTCGTTAGCCGAACGGGTTTGACAGGACTAGAATTCTCCCTTCATTAAAAGTATTAATGATAATACTAAGTAACTAAACTCTTAATAATACCCAATCTTAGTTACTAAGGAAAAATGTGAATAAGGTGCTAATCCATGAAATTACACTTTGCACTTTGTTTAAGTCGGTTAGTGGAGCGTGTGTGGTTAACCGGCACACTAACGTGTATTTAACAAGGTAGGCAAAGGGTAACTTAATGTTTATCATAGTATCGATGGAGCGTGTGTGGTTAACCGACACATCGATTAAGGGGTAAACACTTAAGGGTACCAAGTAATTTGCATGGTTACTTCACACCTTGTTTTGTGATCCTCGGCATCCCAGTCACAAAACCTGAAGGGCACACTCGAGATTGAAACATGCCATTGAATAGTTCAATGAATCTCAAAGATCTAGGAGTTTCAAAACCAATTAAAACCTAATAATACATTTCGTTTATCTTGGTGGAAATTGGTGAATCGTCATTCACCTACCTTCAAATATTTTATAGCTTGGATTACGACATACCTCTTCTAAGTTATAAAATAGTTTGTTGGGTCCTAGCCTTAATATTTCATATTGGGTGTCATATTAAGGACTTTAAATCAACTTTCTTGAATATCTCCCAAAAGATGTCTGTAATAGACACCTATGATCTTCCCAAATCTCTTGAAACAAGGGTTCCTAAATGAAGATGATGTCCCTTGGAAATCATACTTCTTTCACCTCCTCCAACTATTCTCCCTAACCCACAAGTTCTTGAAAAGTTTAAGGTCACTCAAGCCCTATTGGCAAGGCAAGGTCTAGGTGTGATCACATCTTGGAGATGTAGTCACATATTGACAAGCTGGGAGAGTTGGGTGTCAAAGTCTTGAGAAAGTTGGTGGTTCAACTACTTTCTAAGTCACATAGTGAGTTCTTTTGGAACACCTATGAAACAGACTATGACAAGACCCTTAATGATCTTATCTATTTGCTAAGATCAACTTCCTAAAAACTTTATGGACATTGACAATGATGACATTGGATATCCAGTAAAGCTCTCTCTTCCCAGTGGAAAGGGATCGGCCATAGTCAACTCGGTTGACCAAATGGTAAAGAGAAAAGCTAAGTCTGTGATAGTCTCATGTACCATTATCAAAGGGTCCATATGTTTATATTGCCAAAGGAAGGGGCATTGGTTGCGAAGTTGCCAAATTTACCTAAGGATGTTAAAGTCAATGAGTTAGACTCTACTTCAGGTAAAGTCCACTATCTAACTCTGTTAAGTTTCTATTCTGAGATTCTTGATACATGATGTGACTGGGTCACATGGTGATGTTTTAAGAATCAAAGAAAAGTGAAGAAGCTTAAAGAAAGAATATGCTGAATCTGATCGCATAGATGGATTTCTATCGCGTAGTTTGAAGATCGGATTCTTGAGCTACTTCTTAGGAGTTATGAGATATTGCTTAGGAATAGATAACAACAAGTTTTCATATGGATTGTAAGGATAGTTTTTCCGTAAAGTTTTAAAATAAAAGAATTTTTTTTTTTGATTTTATTTATTTTAAAATATCCTTACAATGGCATTTGAGGAAAAAATTGTTGCTTATATGATTCCATTAATAGCAAGAGTGGAAATATGAAATTGATTCTTTCATTTGTGGTAATGTCAAGATTTACCAAATAAGGAAAGATTCTCATCACCCAAGTTTCAATTGGACCGGGACTTGGAATCATGCAAGTTGTAAAGCATGATGAATGAGAACTTTCAAGTATTGAAAAATTAAGACTGATTACTTGTTCACATGGATGTGTGAGTCAAGTAAAGGACTAAGGGATCGAGTAGACATTCTTGTGCACTGATTAAGTCCACCACAAAAGTTTGATAAGACTATTCGTCATAGTTTACTAAAGCTCAGTAAATATGATTATACTTACATGCTTAAGTGTAACTCTGAGACATTGGAAAAAGGTTCCAATGTATGACAGAGCGAATAAGAAGAATCAAATTAGGCAGAAGGATAAAAGTTTCTCAAATCTGAAAAGATGGGATAGTACTTTAGTATCAGTTTAGTGATCATCCTAATGATTAAGAAACCATAGCACAATTAGTTCTCTAAGGAAATCTTAGTGCATTCTTATGACTAAGAAGAGGGATCTTGAATTGTTGAAATGGTTAAATCAAGAAGATGAGTCATACTTCGTTCTAATACAAGTCTTAGAGTCATACTTGTCATTTGAGTGACATGTCTTAAAGAAGGTTTAAAACACTTGTCAAATGTAAGAGTAAAAGTTTTCTACTCTTGTACATTTGAAATTGGTAAGTTGTGATGTTTTGGATAAAACAAAGATCAACTTAGGCCAATTGTGTGAAGTGTTTGTCTTGATTAGAATCCGCACTATCTCTTGGATGTTTGACACGGGAGTCTTATATGTCAAGAGGACAGTGGGAGTCTGAAAGGTCTTGAAAGTCTCAAGAACTAATCAAGAATGGAACCTGAAGTTCTTCACTAGCACACGACTTGAGGTTTATAACCTATCGTGTTGACATATCTGTGCCCATTCCAGTTAAATTTGGCTTTGCATATGAGTTCTTAGAGTTCTTAATTTGTTGCACAACAATTTGGAAGCAATGGTAGGCCCTTGAGCTGCCAGGTGGCAAGAAATTAAGATTGAGTTCAATCCATATGTTTTGGATTTGTCATTATCTTTGTCTTGTGATTATGGTTTTGACAAATTCATATGGGTAGGAACTCATACACCATATAAATCTAAGTGTTATAAGGTTTCTCTCCGATTCATGAAAATGATGGTGAGGAAACACTTTCACTAAGTAGATTTTAGCTAGATAGCAATTGTGATATTTGCATTCTCAAAGTCGTTAGTGGAGCGTGTGTGGTTTACCGACACACTAACCTGGACTTGTGAGAAGTGGCAAATAGGTCTAACCATTATGATTACGGCATCCCTCTTCATAATTGTTTAGACACAAAAGTGTGCTATCTAAGGAAAGGTGTATGATTTTGATAAAGTTTTATCAAAGCAATCTAGAATTAGAAATCTGAACTTTGGTAAGAAAGTTAGTTGATTTTTGAGTACATGTCAAAGCTAGTGGGAGCATAAGTGTTATGCTAATAATCATCATGTTAGTGGGAGCATGATAATTATGATAAGTATTGCAAGTTAGCAATGTTAATTATAGAAAACAAAAAGTTTCAATTGGGAAAGAGTTGTTTTGCTATAATTAAGGGAGAGGAAATTATACTTCATCTCAAATCTACAAGCTTAGATCGTGAGGTTTTAATCATTTAGTCAAGGAAATATATATGAATTTCACGTTGGAATGGCTCAACACAAGGAAATTCTGTATATGGGTCCATTATTTGCGTTCTAAAATTCGATTATGATTACGGCATCCCTTTTCAAAATCTGAATTATGAGAACTTGGCAAATTGAAATGGAAACATTATAGCAAAAGACTGGTTTAGTCTTTATGTGAGACATCATGAATCGTGTCCCATATTCTTCGGATATAGGATCGATTACATGTGCTATATTCACCCTTTCTAAAATTTTCCAAATGCCTGGGGCATTAAGAAGGGAAAAGGCTTAGAACTGGATATGACTAAAAGGATTAAACAATTGTCGAGAACAATCTAAGGTTTACCAAAGATTGGTTGCTCAAGGATAGTTGGAAGTGTAGTGATAATTCTGGAAGGACCATATTGACATAGTCTGTAAGGAGGCAACTCTTGGACAGAAGTGATAGTCAAAAATGGAATCTGGAAATGTTTCAAAGTTAGAATTTTCAATTTGTGTAAGATTAAGGAAACTTAACGCAAGAAGGATGTTTCCAAGGAACTGATCTCCTTTGGAATGCTCTGTAATGTTTGTTGTCAAGTCTTTATGACTTTGTGCATAATCATTACAAGAGGATCAATGCATATAAGTTTAGAATCTAACAGATTTCAGTGAATAGCATGAATTTGGAATTCTTGCATTTGCGGTAAGGATTTGGGAGTGTGAAAAGAGAATCATTGAAGTTATGTTCAATTGATCTAGTTCACAAAGTAAAGATCATAGACAAACATAGTATGCATACTTGGTGTATGGCATGACTAGTGTTTAGAAAACATAGTGTACATGCTTGGAGTATGGGACAACTATTGTTTTAAATTCAAGAATAAAGTTGATAGCTGAAACAGTATACAATGAATAATGTGTAATCATATGGTGATAAATAAAAGGTGTTTTATTTATGTTCAAAGGGTTGATACCATATTGGATTCAATTATTATTGTGTTTCATTTTGCATGTTTTGGCTTCCCGAATAAACTGGGTTATTCTTCCGGAAAGACTAAGTTATTCAAATCATCCACAGTCGGTCATATGTTGGAAGTAGATATGAATTAAGACTGTCATGGGTTGGCTTGTAGAGGTCTAAGGTGTTGGACAAAGGGCTACAACACTCATGAGTGCTCATAAGTTCTGAGTATTGGATTTAACCCGCGCTCATTGGAATCACTTCATGGATTTTATCACGAGTGATCATGAGACGATAATATCTTATATTCTTCAAACCTAGAGATATGAGTTGTTACTATGAGTTGATAGTACATTGATTGCACGAAAATGCATTTGGTAACTCGGTGCTATAAAACGTGCCTTTGTGTATGATTCAACAAGTAGTAGAACAAGCCATATGAGTTGAAGTTTATCCGTTCCTTTTACCTTCGGGATAAAAGCGATATCTGTGGGACCCTCGATGATTTGATGATGATAAATGGAAGTGCTCGGCCTGGCCAGGACTGATTTGATTTGTTCAATTAGTCAGTCGTCATAAATCGCAAATCGGGAAACAACAAATGGACAGAGAGAATGATTATAATCCATGTCTCAGTCCATATGATATCTAGAATGGAGGAATATATGATCCCTTATCTAATGGACAAGTCATTGACAAAGGTCAGAGTTCATCTACAAGGTCAGAGTTCGACAGAAGCTTTTGAGAGCTACGATTGCCAGTTGGTTCCTAAAGTCATACGCAATAATAGTTTTAGACTTATCCAAGTGGGAGACTGTTGGATTAATGTCTAAGTCCATAACTATAATTGGTAAGACTTGACCCGACCCGTCATGGTCCATTTGGGTTGCATACCATCATGCACTTGGATAGACTATAATGAGAAATAAGACACTTATGGTTATTAATATATTATAAGTTCTAGTATATTAATAATAAGAATAATAAGATTGTTTAAGTAGTATTGATCAAGAATTAATCTAGGATTAATTAAGTGATCAAAAGAAGACTAATTAAATATATGGGTTGATTGTGTAAATCATCCATACTTGTATAGTGGGCTAATGCTCCATGGATAATCAAGTTGGGCTAAAACCCATAGGATGGTCCATGGATGCTCCATGGTGTATTTGTACCCATGGATCATGGAAATGAAAGGCCATGTCAATTAGGATTTACATGGTGTAACCCTAACTATATAAGCATCTTATTCTTGACCAAAATCGGCCGCTAGAGTGTGAAGTGAAAGGGCTAGCCGATTTCATGAGTTGTAGAATTCTCTCAAGTTATTCTAAGTGTTTTGGTGATTGTGATTCCATTTGAGGCTTCCACACTATTGGGGCTAGGCAATCAAGCTTCATGAAGACTTTCTACATCAAAGAGGTATGTATTCTATCTTGTTACACTCGTTGTTTTGTATGCTAGATTAGGATAATACCTTGGAAGTTCTTATTTGCATGTATAATAGAGAAAACATAGATCCAAGGTATTTAGGGTTGCATGTACACTTCAGAGTGTTAGAATGCTCAAAACCCAACAACTGTACATTATGTCCTCCACCCCGGAACGTTTCCGCCATTCGTGGTTTTGGGGTGTGACAGATCTGAGCTGGAATTTCAGGTGGGTGACATGGTTCTCATGAAGGTCTCACCCTGGAAGGGCGTGATCCGCTTCTGGAAGAGGGGAAAATTGATACCCCGTTATATTGGTTCGTTCAGGATTATTGCCAGGGTTGGAAGGGTGGCTTATAGGCTAGAGCTTCCGGAGGAGTTTAGCCGGATCCACAACACATTTCATGTTTCGCAATTATGAAAATGTATTATGGACCAGGAGGCAGTGGTATTGTTGGATGACATTCAAGTCGATGAGCGCCTGAACTATGTGGAGAGGCATGTGGCTATTTTGGAAAGGAAGAAGAAGATTCTGCGGAACAAGGAAATACCTTTAGTAAAGGTACGGTGGGAACATCAGAAGGGATCCGAGTAGACATGGGAGCCGTAGGCGGAGATGCGCGAGCATTACCCGACATTGTTTATTCCAGCGGACATCGAGGGCGAAGTCTAGTTCAAGTGGGGGAGAGTTGTAACGCCCCGATTGTCATGTATTGTTTATTAATGGGTTAAGCTTTACTTGACGAGTTGGTTGATCTACTCATCGAGTAGCAGTGGGGTGGGATCACGTGTTAACTGACGTACTCGACGAGTCCATATTAGGACTCGACGAGTAGGAGCTGGCAGATGAAACCCTAAATCATGGGGTTTGCACCTCTATTTAAAGGAGCCTTAGCCTCCTTTGGCCTCTTTGCAGTCTTTGAGAGCCCCTTAAAACCCTAACACGCATGTGTGTGTGCCCATTGTGTGTTTGAAGCTTGAGAAGAGGATCTTTGGAGGGAGAAGGCTTGGAGGAGAAAGAGATTGGAGCAAGTAGAGTGTGGGAATCAACTTTTACCTCAGTTATCATCTTCTGGAGGTAACCACATCGCCTTTTCCTTGTGAATCTCTTCTATTTGTTGAGTTTTAGGGTTTTTGGTGAGTTAATAAGTTGGAAAGAGGAGCTATGGGCTAGATCTAAGGTTGTAACTTCAGATCTGGACCCTCCTTGGACTCTAGAAGTATAAAGTTTCAGTTTTGGTCATGATTAAGGTCCCCCTTGAGCATGAAGTTCCATTAAGAACTTAAAATAGGCATTTAGAGCCTTTATAGCCATGCATGCACGTAAAGTTTGCAACTTTACGTGATAAGCATTCCATAGAAGCTTTGATCTGTGATTTGGAGCCGCTGCATTGCTCAAAACAAGTGTGTATTGAAAGAGGACTGAAAGGACTCGACGAGTCGCAAGGTTGACTGGGCGAGTCACATGAAGATGTCGTGAACTCGACGAGTTGGATGAACAACTCGGCGAGTCCGATGAAGATTACCATAAGACTCGATGAGTTGAAGAACAACTCGGCGAGTCAAATGAGTTTTCCCTAGAATATGTATGTGTGTGTATCCGTTGAGTTGCAAGGAGGGAAGTCAACGGGTGGCCTTAAAGTTTGATTGAGAATCGAAGAAACTCGACGAGTCACCTGATGACTCGGTAAGTTGGATTGTACTTCAAGGAATGCGACGTGTAGCCGAGGGTACTCGGCGAGTTGGGGTCAACATGGATTGTTAATCTTTACTGAGGACTTTGACTTTGTCTAGGGGTTGACTGGTGGGTTATGGAGTACCTTATAAGTTTAAGGACTTATGAGTATATTGTACTATGATCATAGGTGGTGGAGCATGTGTCAAGTGATCCGAGGGTTGGAGTTTATCTTCCGAGTTGACATTTGCAAGGTGAGTTATCCTCACTATATCGATAGGGTCTACGGCACCAAGGCCATCCCTTTAGTTGTTGATGTTATGGTAGGCTACATGTGGTTATGATCTGTTAGATCAGAATCAGGCTAGATAGTATGTTATGCTCATATGATCCGTAAAGACTGATATGTAAGTGACATGCTAGGACGGTACTCTAGTTATGAGAGAATTCTATGATTGATGATTAGTGTGATAGATATGTTTGATGTTTTTATATGTCGGTATATGATAGTTATGCGCACAAGGTTAGTTGCTTGTTGGTTGGGTTGAGGCAGTCCTACTTTGTGTTGAAGGCCAACATACCCTATGAGTGGTCCGGGGAGACTGCAAGCCCATGAGGCGGACAAGTCATGCCGAAGGCTCAGGATAGATTCAGATAGACTGTAGGCCCAGGAGGGCGGTCCATTCAGGACAATGAACAGTATGCATGTTGATTGATTGATTGTTACTGATACGACATTGTCACTGTGGTATTGGTATTTTGGGGGTATCTCACTAAGGCCTCGGGCTTACAGTTTCAGTTTATTGTTTCAGGTACTTCGGGGGGATCATGGCAAGGCGAAGGCGTGATCGTACCGCTCCTCATCCTTATGTTATGATTTTGGGATACTCTGATGGATATTCATTTGAAAACACTTTTGTAAACAATGCTATTTGATTTTTATTTATGATTGAAAAAGTTTAAATTTGGTGTAAAATTTATGGATGTTACAACCTGAACCTTTTTCCGTCAACGTTAATCAATTATGTTAAATAAAATCTTGAATTTTATTTGTTCCGTTAAATTATTATGGTTTAGAAAATCGTTTAAATACAACCAAAAGATCAACACATTTTATAAAATGTTTAAATATATTATCCTTTTTGTATTATGCTGAGCATAAGGGAAGTTTTCAAATCACATCTATAATTGCGTAGTTTTTAGAATAATACATGAACCAGGTACTCAACACACATGCAAAGTATAATAGGTATAGTTTGGGGTTTCAATATATACAATTTCACAATTTCAGCGGTTATACATTACTATCTTTTGGATAACAAGATTACATTACTAAATAATTATTTAAGTATAATTGTTTTTACTCAACAAGACATACGTACAGATTCGAGTACAAGTGAACATTACATTGCACCTAAACTAGTTAATACAGGGTTTGAAACTCAGTTTGAACATTACATCTGTTTGAAACTCAGTTTGAAATACATCCAATAGTTTTGCAATTTAAAAACTTAAAAAATCTAAACGCTTCGGTTCTTCGAAAATCCAGCAAGTACCTGTCTACTGATTTCTTGAGAATACAAGTAGTTTGAAAATATCAGCATAAAGCTGGTGAGTTCATAAGCAGTAATTTGTAATGAAAACTTATTGATGAGCGAGCCGAAATGATTATGTAGTTTCAAGAAAATCCGATATTTTCTTTAGTGAAAAACATAGTGTGATCGATTTCGTATACAACCGTGAATATTCGTTTCTGAAAATCGTAAAGATATGCAAAATACTACTTCATGTGACTATCTAAAGTTATTTATGAAGTATACGTATTTAAATGTAAAACCGTAGCATAAATGATTCGGTTTTGAAAACCCTGGCTCGGCCAGTATGCATAGTGTGTTTAGTTCTATTTGGTACAAATAAAAGTACTGAAGAAAACCAGGTTGGTAAACTATCGGTGATTTACACATAATGTGAGTCGTATAACCATGCTTGATATGACTAGTGACCCTTCCAACGTTCTTCAGGCATTGATGTTAAATGACATTAGTACATCTCCGGCGTGCCCGCCTAACTGTAGCTAGCAGTCTAGATGTGGGATTGTCAGTCCCGAATAGATCTATTCACAAATCTCACGGTCTCCCTCTAGTAGACTCTGGTTATATAGTGGTAGGATTTATCCCTGTACACCTAAGGGTATAGTAGTGAAGTAGCACCCCACAGTATCGTACAATCTAGTTTACAAGTGATGCAGTAGCGTTCTACCGTAGTGAGAATCCGAATGTATACCATGTATAATGATAAGTTATAGTTATGAAAATCATGATTAAACAGTGATATAAACTGTAAACGGTTTCTGTTCCAGTGCATATGTTTAGTAGAGAAGTTCCTATGCTTGATAAGTTTTTAGAGAAATCCCAAACTATACCGATTATAGTTTGCATGTATAACTTAGCGAATAACGTGTCCGGATAAACTATGCAATTTTTGTGAAAACGTCCCTTATGCTCAACATAGTGCAAAAGGGAAATAAAGTATGAAATTTGAATAAGTTTTTGTGTATATTCCTAAAAACATTTATGTTTAGCTTGTATTCCCCCCCCTGAAAAACTTAAAAATACCGAAAAATATAGGGGTATGAACTCACAATAGTTGCGTGGAGTTGTTTACTGAAAAGAAGGTTCCCGAGTTGTTGCATGTGACACTTAACGAAATCCTATTATCAAATAAATATGTATATGTATCTATATTAGCGATTTCGATAAATAAAGTGTCATAACAACACTTGAATTCGGTTGACGAATGTTACCGAGACTTGCTTGAATCGAAGAAATGGGTTCTCAGCCAAAAGTACCACCAAAAACGTGTTTACGGTCTGTGAAGGTTGGCGAGTTTACGGTTTCTGAAGATTGGTGAGTTTACAGTTTCTGAAGATTGGCGAGTTTACGGTTTCTTCAGATTGCCGAGTTTACGGCCATAAATTTAAGAACCGAGTTTACGGTCTTTTAAGGTTTGGACCATAAATTTGGAAAAATGATGCTTGGATGTTGATTTCGACGAGCTGAGTCTTTCCAGGCGTTCCAAAGGGCTCCAAACGTGGTTTTGTCAATGTTTTCCGGAGTTTGAATGCGTTTCCAGTGTTTACGGTCGAGATTCTTAGAGAGAGGAGGAGAGAGTGTGGCCAGAAACATCCTAATGAAGTCGTAGGCATCGCATTTGTAGGGGTGAGGTGAGGGGTCCACTCGTTAGGTCGTAAACGAGTTTATGGTCGTAAACACGTTTACAGTCGTAAACCCACTTCGACCAGAAATGTTTTATTTTTTTCTAGATTTTCGGGTTTCCACGCGATGTTTCGTTCCGATTCGTAAATAATTTAATTAAATATAACTAGATTATTTTAATAAACCAAAGTGTTTGACGAAAAAGTTAACAAATTTGAATTTTTATTAACGGAATCGCGTAACGGAAACGGGATAAGTTTCGGGTTGTCATACCATAGGTTTTTATGATCCATGGTTCATGTGGCCCAACTCTTTATGTATCCATACATAAACTTGGTCCAACATGGATCATAAGCCCAACACATATAAATATAACTAATTATCATAATTAGTGCCCATAGATTTAATTAGTCTCCTTTGATCAATAAATTAATTCCAAATTAATTCTTGATCAATACTAATTAAAACATATTATTGCATATGAATGTATTATAACTTATGATATATTCATAAAACATAAATTACCTTCTCTCAAAAGTCCATCCTAACAAATTGTTCTGATGATATGCAACCCAAATGGACCATGCTACACTCGGGTCGAGTACATACCAATAATACTTATGGGCTTAGGTGTAACACCCCAGATTCCCAGGTATTATTTATTCTTGTATTTTTTGGTGATTTGTGAAGAGACTCGACGAGTTGGACCTCAAACTCGCCGAGTATGATCGCGGTTATGGACACGGGTTCGCGTCTGGACTCGGCGAGTCCACTCTGTTTAATGAAACCCTAATTCCCCGGGTTTGGAGCCTGTTTAAGGGCACTTATAGCCTCCCATCGCAGCTACCAGTCCCTTGAGAGAACCCTAAGAGAGCTAAATCGCTTTGGAGAGAAGAAGTCACTTTTGGATCATTATATCCTTTGTTTAGCAAGAAGAAGGTGACAAGAGCAAGGTGGAGGTGAGATTCAAGCAGATCTAGAGTCCAAAGACTTCATTTTGAGGTAATAGTTCGAACCTCCTTCAGTTTTAGGGTTGATCTTTAGAGTTAGGGTTTTCTAACCCCTTTGGAGAGTGATTATGTGGAGCAAATGGTCCCTCTTCGAGTTTGTGCCTTGGATCTGGACTCAAAGAGGTCCAGAGACCTTAACCGTTGGAGCTTTTTTGGTTAGTATGGATTTATTGGACCTAGGTTGTCATTTTTGGGACCAAATCTCCTTTTGATGCCTTGTTGTGGTTATACAAGCATCAAGTTTCGAACTTTACGTGACATTCATGCTTGGGAAGGCCAGATCTATGGTTTGGGGAAATAGATCTGACCACAGAAGGTCAATAGAGTTTGTGCATGGCATGAACTCGTCGAGTTGTTCTTGAGACTCGGCGAGTAGGGTTTGGGTTTCACATAAATTGTTCAGCGAGTAGACTCGCCGGGTTGGGGGATGACCTAGTGAGTCAGGGAGAGTGAAGGGGGGGGGGGGAGCTGAGTGAAGCCGGAACTCGCCGAGTTGTTCTTGAGACTCAGCGATTTGAGTCGTGGTGTACCCGCGATTCATGCCAAGTGGAACTCGTTGAGTTACGGAAGTACTCGACGTGTCGAGAGATGATCCAAGGGATTCAGTGGACACGCATAGACTCGCCGAGTCGCTCTAGTGCACTCGCCGAGTCCGGTCAAAGTTGACCATTGACCATGCTGACCTATAGGGTTGAGTTCAGTGTTTTTATGGGTGTGTTACTTTGTGTGATTAGGAGGAGGCTAGATCACATTTGTTCCGAGACAGATATTTACCGAGATACCCGAGGTGAGTATTCTCACTATACTTTACCTTGATTAGGTAATCTGAGTTGGAACCGGAAGGTTCACAAAGTTAGAACCAGAGGTTTCAGAGAGTAGGGTCCACAGACCCACATAGTTATAGCCTCGAGTGGCTAATATTTACTATGTGTGGTATTTTGGGGAACTCACTAAGCTTTGTGCTTACAGTGTTTGGTGTTATTTCTTTCAGGTACTAGTGATGACAGTGGGAAGGCGCCGGCTTGATCAATACACACACGGGATTTTATGTTATGAGATCTTGGGATTTTTATATGTCATGGATTGAGTTTCAAACATTGATGGTTTTATGAATATTAAATGATTTATGCTTTTATAATATGCGAAAAATTGTTTTGAAATTTATGGTGTTACAAGTTGGTATCAGAGCCTTGGTTTGAGGGATTCGAGTACACCTTCGGGCGTATTTGAACTCAAACTGAGGATTTGAGAAGTATTTTCAAAAAGAGTAAAAGATTTTTGGAAAAGACAGAGCAGAGTCGTGTGTACGATCAGTGCGCACCCGAACGGTGATTTCCCAAGATACCCTCATGATATGTGTTATGATATTGATATGATGTATTCTCATGCTAGAGTAGGCTAGGTACTCCTATTAGGACTAGAGTGGCCTGATTTGTGATGCCTTAGCCTAGGGAGAGGTGAGCTGCTATGAGATGCTTGAGAGTGAGTATGTAGCAGGGAGGAGCTTATGAGAGATCTGTTAAAGAGTGGATTGTGCATAATAGAGTACTTGGAACTTGGGATCCGGAGAGGAGGACTTGGGGTGTATACTGATACGGTGCGGACAGTAGTATTGGGCCCGTACTACTAAAAGCACCGTGGCGGTGTATAGTCCAAGTAAGAATCTTTGGAATGCCAAGGATCAAGGAGGGATGAGTTGTCGAGTGTGAGTATGCTCGAATGGATTCTAATTTATCGTATGTTGTATTTCAGAGGTAGATCATGGTGAGGACACGTCTTATGCCTGAGAGAAGTGGGGCCAGTGATGAGGAGATCTGCCGGATCATCCATGAGGAGGTGGCTGCGGCCATCAGGGCAGAGATACCAGAGATGTTCGGGTCTATTAAGACCACGTTGATTGAGACTTTCGACGAGCATTATGTCGCTCTTTCTGAGGCTGCTATTACAGCGGCCACCACAGCTATTGTTGCCGCGAGGCCGCAGCGTGGTGATGCGTTGCTGCTCCGAGAGTTCAGCAACACAAAATCGCCGGAGTTTGATGGGACCCAAGACCCGGTGGCGGCTATGAGATGGATTTCAGACATAGAGGGGTGTTTCTTCACTTGCTCATCTCCTGAGCATTTGAGAGTTCAGTTAGCGCTGAACCAGCTTCGCTCGGGAGCGAAGGACTGGTCGAAGTTTGTGACAGTGCACTTTACGCCTTCTGAGCTTGCGGCAGTGACCTGGGAGAGGTTCACTGCCATGTTACGAGATGAGTACGTTCCCCAGGTGGAGAGGGAGCGATTGGCCCTGAAGTTTCTGACCTTCAAGCAGGGTACTGAGTCTGTTACGGTGATTACCAGGATGTTCCATGAGAGGGCGATGTTCTGCCCTGAGCACGTGTCTACTGAGCAGGCATGTATGAGCCGATATTTGAGTATCTTTAGGGGAGACATTCGGGAGTTCATTTTGAACTCCTTGTACCGGACATTTTCCGAGCTTCAGGAAAATGCCCGGAAGAGGGAGATTGAGCTAGAGACTCAGGATAGGGAGGAGGTGGAGTCTCAGGGGAGGGATTGGCGACCGGCACAGTCCTAGCTGGCAGCCAAGCAGGCCAAGCTCGCTGATCCCAAATCAAGGAGCCAGAAGGGCCGCACTTGTGGGAAGTGCGACAAGGGTCATGATGGAGTTTGTAGAGCTTGATCTTGCTACAAGTGTGGCAATGAGGGGCATATGGCCAAGGACTGCCCCAAGGGGTTTGCAGTGTGTTTTCACTGCAACCAGACCGGACACCGGAAGGTAGAGTGTCTGCAGTTGCGGGGTTCAGCTCAGGGAGCACCTTAGGGATCTGTCCCTGGCGCCATCAGAGCTACCGAGAGTCGGCCAGTGAAGGCCGAGGCGCCGAGGGCACGAGGGAGAGCCTTTCAGTTGACCACAGAGGAGGTCCGCGCAGTGCCCGATGTCATGGCTAGTATGTATTCTTTCGTGTATTTATTTTGATGTTGACATATTATGCTTATATTATGTTATGCGTAGGTACTTTTCTTGTGAATTCTGTACCTGCCTTGGTGTTATTTGACTCGGGTGCGAGTCGGTCTTTTGTATCTTTGGCTTTTAGTCAGCATATCAGTACTAGTCTTGAGGCGTTGAGTCAGCCTCTAAGAGTTTCCATAACTGACGAGAGGGTGATATATGCCACGGAGGTGATCCGTGGGTGTGTATTCGAGATATTCGGTGTTGAGTTCCCGATTGATTTGGTTCCTATTGCGATGGATGATGTCTGTGTCATTGTGGGCATGGACTGGTTGAGTAGATTCAATGCGGTTATCGGCTGCGAGCGGCAGCTGGTAACCATACGAGACCCTAGTAAGGGAGTTCTTACAGTGTACGGCGAGGGTACACGTTCTGGGTCAGCGTTTTGTTCGGCCGCTAGGGTGAGGCAGTGTCTACAACAGGGCTGTAAGGGTTTGTGGCGTATGTGATGGATACACGGGTTGATTCAGAGAGGCCGAGGTCAGTTGAGGAGGTTCTGATAGTGCGTGAGTTCTCAGATGTATTTCCAGAGGAATTGTCGGGTGTGCCTCCCGTGAGGCAGGTGGAGTTCAGTATCGATTTGGTTCTGGGGGCCGCACCTATTGCCAAGGTGCCTTATCGCCTTGCACCTCCAGAGATGCAAGAGTTATCCTCGCAGCTTCAGGAGCTGCTGGGAAAGGGATTTATTTGGCCGAGCAGCTCGCCGTGGGGAGCGCCTATCCTTTTTTTCAAGAAGAAGGATGGTTCACACCGGATGTTTATTGATTACCGGGAGTTGAACAAGCTGACGGTCAAGAACTGTTACCCATTGCCGAGGATCGACGATTTGTTCGATCAGTTGTAGGGAGCATCTTGGTTCTCCAAGATCGATTTGAGTTCTAGATATCATCAGGTGAGGGTGCGAGATGAGGACATCCAGAAGACAACGTTCAGGACGCATTATGGGCATTACGAGTTTGTGGTGATGCCTTTCGGGCTCACTAATGCCCCGGCAGTGTTCATGGACCTCATGAACCGAGTGTGCAGGCCGATGTTGGATCGGTTGGTGATTGTATTCATCGACGACATTTTGGTATATTCGAGATCTAAAGAGCAGCATGAGGAGCATTTGAGGGAGATCCTCGGAGTTCTGAGATCGGAGAGGCTTTATGCCAAATTCTCCAAGTGTGATTTCTGGTTGCGAGAGGTCCAGTTCCTAGGACATCTCGTTAACCAGAGAGGGATATTGGTCGACCCCGGCCAAAGTTGAGGCGGTGATGAGTTGGGAGGTGCCGAGGTCACCCTCCGACATTAGGAGTTTCTTAGGGTTGGCAGGGTATTATCGGAGATTTATCAGGGATTTCTCTAAGATCGCAGTGCCACTCACCAGGTTGACCCGGAAGGGTGTCGCTTTTTCATGGGGCCCCGAGCAGCAGACCTCCTTTGAGACGCTTCGCCAAAGGTTATGCGAAGCCCCAGTGTTAGCCCTCCCGGAAGGGATGGAGGACTTTGTGGTGTACTGTGATGCGTCGATCTTGGGGTTGGGAGCGGTGCTGATGCAGAGAGGGCATGTGATAGCATACACATCGAGGCAGCTGAAGCCTCATGAGACGAGGTGTCCTACCCATGATCTAGAGTTGGGGGCGGTGGTGTTCGCCCTCAAAATTTGGCGTCACTATCTGTATGGGGTTCGGTGTATGATATATACGGACCATAAGAGCCTGAAGTATTTGATGGATCAGCCTAACCTAAATATGAGACAGAGGAGGTGGTTGGATGTGGTCAAGGATTATGATTGTAAGATCCTGTATCATCCGGGGAAGGCTAATGTGGTAGCCGACGCCCTGAGTCGCAGGGCGGAGAGCGCCCCATTACGGGATGTATGTTTATGGTTGACCGTGATGGATCCGGTGTTGGATGACATTCGTGGAGGTCAGGCCGAGGCCGTGAGATTGGAGAACCAGAAGAGAGAGCGAGTTGTTGGATTGGTATCGGAATTCGTTACCGATGGTCGGGGGCTTATGACATTTCAGGGGCGTAGATGGGTACCATTTGTGGGAGGGACGCGTATCATTTTGATGTAAGAGGCTCATCGGTCGAAATTCTCGATCCATCCTGGGGCCACTAAGATGTATTAAGATCTGAGGAGAGAGTATTGGTGGCCCTGTATGAAGAGGGATGTTGCGTGGTTCATGGAGAGGTGCTTAACCTGCCGAAGGGTTAAGGCCGACCACCAGAGACCGCATGGTAAGTTGCAGCCGTTGGAGGTTCCCGAATGGAAGTGGGAACAGATTACTATGGATTTTATCACCAAATTGCCAAGGACTGCTAAGGGAGTCGATTCAATTTGGGTGATTGTGGACAGGTTGACAAAGAGCGCCCACTTCCTTGCTATCAGTGAGAGTTCTTCCGTTGAGAAGTTAGCAGAGATATACGTGAGGGAAGTGGTATCTTGGCATGGGGTGCCAATCTCGATTGTCTCAGACCGGGATGTATGTTTCACTTCCAGATTCTGGAAGAAGTTTCACGAGGATTTGGGTACTAGGCTGCATTTTAGTACCGCATATCACCCCCAGACTGACGGACAGAGTGAGCGGACGATTCAGACGCTCGAGGACCTGCTCCGGGCATGTGTGTTGGATTTCGGGGGGAGTTGGGATACGTATTTGCCCTTGGCAGAGTTTTCCTACAACAACAGCCATCATTCGAGCATTGGTATGCCACCCTTTGAGTTGTTGTATGGGAGGAGGTGTCGGACCCCCATTTGCTGGGGAGAGGTCGGACAGCGTGTTATGGGCAGTACAAAGATCGTGCTTCAGACGACAGAGCAGATCCAGCAGGTCAGACAGAGGTTGTTGACCGCTCAGAGTCGTTAGAAGAGTTATGCGGACAGACGCTGGTCCGAGCTTGAGTTTTAGGTCGGTGACTTTGTGCTCCTAAAGGTCTCTCCTTGGAAAGGAGTGATTCGATTCAGGAAGAGGGATAATTTGGGGCCCCGGTATATTGGTCCATTTCGGGTGGTCGCGAGGGTAGGTAGGGTAGCCTATTGTTTGGAGTTGCCAGCAGACTTGGGTCAGATTCACGACACTTTCCACGTGTCGCAATTGCGGAAGTGTATAGCCGATGAGTCGGCAGTGGTACCATTAGAGGATATTTAGGTGGATGCGAGCTTGAATTATGCTGAGAGACCGGTGGCAATCAGAGATCGGAAAATCAAGGTTTTGAGGAACAAGGAGGTACCCTTGGTTTTGGTTTAGTGGCAACATCGGAAGGAGTCCGAGATGACTTGGGAGCCGGAGCGTGAGATGCGTGAGCAGCATCCGGAGTTATTTGCAGAGCGAGACTTCGGGGGCGAAGTCTAGTTCTAGTGGGGGTGAATTGTAACACCCCGGATTCCCAGGTATTATTTATTCTTGTATTTTTTTGGTGATTTGTGAGGAGACTCGGCGAGTTGGAGCTCAAACTCGCCGAGTATGATCGTGGTTATGGACACGGCTTCGCATCTGGACTCGGCGAGTCTAAAAGTGGAGTCGGCGAGTCCACGCTGTTTAATGAAACCCTAATTCCCCGGGTTTGGAGCCTATTTAAGGAAACTTATAGCCTCCCATTGCGGCTACCAGTCCCTTGAGAGAACCCTAAGAGAGCTAAATCGCTTTGAGAGAGAAGAAGTCAGTTTTGGATCTTTGTATCCTTTGTTTAGCAAGAAGAAGGTGACAATAGCAAGGTGGAGGTGAGATTCAAGCAGATCCAGAGTCCAGAGACTTCATTTTGAGGTAATAGTTCGAACCTCCTTCATTTTTAGGGCTGATCTTTAGAGTTAGGGTTTTCTAACCCCTTTGGAGAGTGATTATGTGGAGCAAATGGTACCTCTTCGAGTTTGTGCCTTGGATCCGGACTCAAAAAGGTCCAGAGACCTTAACCGTTGGAGCTTTTTGGGTTAGTATGGATTTATTGGACCTAGGTTGTCATTTTTGGGACCAAATCTCCTTTTGATGCCTTGTTGTGGTTATACAAGCATCAAGTTTCGAACTTTACGTGACATTCATGCTTGGGAAGGCCAGATCTATGGTTTGGGGAAACAGATCTGACCTCAGAAGGTCAATAGAGTTTTTGCATGGCATGAACTCGCCGAGTTGTTCTTGAGATTCGGCGAGTAGGGTTTGGGTTTCACATAAATTGTTCAGCGAGTAGACTCTCCGGGTTGGGGGATGACCAAGTGAGTCAGGGAGAGTCAAGGGGAGGGGGGCTGAGTCAAGCCGGAACTCGCCGAGTTGTTCTTGAGACTCGACAAGTTGAGTCGTGGTGGTCTCGCGATTCATGCCAAGTGGAACTCTTCGAGTTAGGGAAGTACTCGACGTGTCAAGAAAGGATCCAAGGGAGTCAATGGACACGCATAGACTCGCCGAGTCGCTCTAGTGCACTCGCCGAGTCCGGTCAAAGTTGACCATTGACCATGCTGACCTATAGGGTTGAGTTCAGTGTATTTATGGGTGTGTTACTTTGTGTGATTAGGAGGAGGCTAGATCACATTTGTTCCGAGACAGATATTTACCGAGATACCTGAGGTGAGTATTCTCACTATACTTTACCTTGATTAGGTAATCAGAGTTATGTGACAGAGTATTTGTATGCTGTACGTATGTTATGTGTTGTACTGCATTATTTCTATGTGATTTAGGTTGTGCATGTTTATAGAGTTGGAACCGGAAGATTCATAGAGTTAGAACTAGAGGGTTCACAGAGTAGGGTCCATGGACCCACAGAGTTATTGCCTCGAGTGGCTAATATGTGCTATGTGTGGTATTTTGGGGAACTCACTAAGCTTTGTGCTTATAGTGGTTGGTGTTATTTGTTTCAGGTACTAGTGATGACCGTGTGAAGGCGCCGGCTTGATCAGTACACACACGGGATTTTATGTTATGAGATCTTGGGATTTTTATATGTCATGGATTGAGTTTCAAACATTGATGTTTTTATGAATATTAAATGAATTATGCTTTTATAAAATGCGAAAAATTGTTTTGAAATTTATGGTGTTACATTAGGCATCTAATCCAACACATAATCGTATCTAGCATACATGTGGAACTTTTAACATAAAAGATGGCTAGAATTACATACCTTGTAGTCGATTTGATTCCTTGAAAACCTTGAGTCCCTAGCACCCCAAGTGTGATGCCTCAAATGTTTCACACAACACCAAATGCTTTGGAATAACTTTGAGAGAATGTGTAACAATTGCAAAAATCGGCTTGCTCTCTCTTATGCTTCTAGTAGCCGATTTTAGATAATATCATTTTCCTTTTATAGTGTGTCACATCTAGGGTTATACCATGTAAACCGTAATGTGACATGACTCTTCATTTCCATGACCCATGGGGATGTAACTCCCATGGAGCATCTTATGGATTTTAATCCAACTTGATAATCCATGGAACATTAGCCCACTATACAATTTATGGATGATTTACAGAATCGACCCATATATTTAATTAGTCATCTTTTGATCACTTAATTGATTCTTAATTAATTCTTGATCAATACTAATTAAATAATACTATTAATATATTAGACCTTATAATATATTAATAAACCACAAGTGTTATTTCTCTCGTGTAGTCTATCCAAATGCATGATGCCATGCAACCCAAATGGACCATGCTGGGTTGGGTCATGTAGATACCAAATATAGTTATGGACTTAGAAACCTTATCCAACAGTCTCCCACTTGGATAAGTCTAATAACTATTACTGCAAGTATGACTTCAGGAACCGATCAACAAACGTAGCTCTTTCAAGGTCTCTCAGAACTGAGAAGATGATGATACGTTGTTTAAGATAAGTGTTCATATAATCCTCTGTTCTAGGTATCAGCCAGACAAATACATGGAACAATGTCTTACTTATTATCCTGCAGATTGTTTCCCGATTTCCGATTTTTTTGACAAAGATCTTAATTGAACACATCAACTTAGTTATGACCGAACCCGGTACATAGGTCAAAACAAAATCATCGAGGGGCCCGGATATCGCTTCTAATCCAAGAAGGAACAAATAAACTTCGACTCATATGCTTGTTCTACTAATTGTCTAATCACACACAAAAGTACGTTTTATAACATTGAGTTACGAATGCGGTTTCGTACGATCAATGCATAACCAACTCATAGGCAACAAGTAATATCTCTAGGTTTCAAGACTTATATGATATTACCATCTCACGATCACTCGAGATAAATTCCATGAAGTGATACCAGTGAGCGTGGGTTGAATCCAACAACATAGATCTCTGCAACCAACTCATGGCAATCTTGATTCATACCTACTGCTAACATATGACCGACTGTGGATAATTCGAATAATATGATATACCAAATATAATTATTCTGGAAGTCAAAACATGCAAAAGAAATATAGTAAACGATTGACAAAAGATAACAACACTTTACTCATAAATAAACACAACTTTTTTTCATCATCAAATGTCAATTACACATTACAAATTTCAAAATTATCTAACTACTAAAACTAATATCATCCTTCATGCCTATGCTCTAAGCATGTTGGAGATGCTTAACCGAAATCAGTCCCTTCGTGAGGGGATTTGCTGGGTTCTCATTTGATGATACCCTCTTTGCCACGAGGAGTCCTTCTTCTATTCGATGTCTGATGAAATTGTATTTTCTATTGATGTGTCTATATCTCCTGTGATCCCTTGGTTCCTTGGCTAAGGCAACTGCACTTTCACTATCACAAAAAATTTCCATTGGCTCCTTTATAGCTTGTACAACTCCAAGGTCTCCAATGAAGTTCTTCAGCCATATTGCCTAATTTGCTGCCTCGCTTGCTGCTATATACTCTAATTCACAAGTTGAATCAACTACTATCTCCTGCTTGGAACTCTTCCAAGTGATTGCTCCTCCGTTTAAGGTAAATACCCAGCTTGACTGAGAGCAGAAATTATCCCTATCAGTCTAAAAGCTAGCATCATTATACCCTACAACTCTCAAGTCATTACTCCCACCGAGGGTGAGGACCCAATCCTTTGTCCTCCACAGGTACTTGAGGATATTCTTTATTGCAGTCCAGTGAGCCTTGCTAGGGTTCCCCTGATATCTTCTAACCATGCTCAAAGCAAAGGCTACATCAGGAAGAGTACAAGTCATAGCATACATGATCGAGCCTATTGAAGAAGTATAAGGTACTCGACTCATTTCTGCTATCTCAACCTCAATACTCGGGCTATGAGTTTTACTCAGTCTGGCGTTACTCTGGATGGGTAACTATCCTTTCTTGGATTCATGCATGCTGAACCTCTTCAACACCATATCCAACTAGGTACACTAACTAAGTCCAATTAGTCTTTTACTCCGGTCTCTCAGAATCCTTATCCCTAGAATATAGGTAGCTTCTCCTAGGTCTTTCATAGAGAAACACTTCCCAAGCCAGGATTTTACTTCCTGCAAGGTTTGGATGTCATTTCCTATGAGTAGTATGTCATCCACATACAGTACCAAAAAGCTAACTATACTCCCACTAGCCTTGACATAGACACAAGATTCATCTTCACTCCTTGAAAAGCTCTTTGACTTTCTCATCGAAGCAAAGATTCCATCTGCGAGGTGCCTGTTTCAATCCATAAATGGATTTCTCGATCATACACACTCTATTACGGTATTTTGTACTGACAAAACCCTTTGGCTGACACATGTAAACATCTTCAACCAAATTTCCATTAAGGAAGGTGGTTTTGACATCCATTTGCCATATTTCACAATCATGAAATGCAACGATGGCTAACATAACCCTAATGGACTTAATCTTTGCTACTGGTGAAAAGGTATCAGCATAAGCAACTCCCGAAGTTTGAGAAAACGATTTGCAACCAGTCGCGCCTTATATGTGTGTATATTACCATCCATGTTGGTCTTCTTCTTGAAGATCCATTTTCACCCAACTGTCTTATGACCTGGTACATTGTCAACACAGTTCCAAACTTGATTGTCATACATGGACTATATCTCGCTGTCCATTGCCTCTTTCCATTTACCAGACTCGGGACCTGCCATGGCTTCCACATAGCTATTAGGTTTATCCAGACTTTCCAATGTCTCATCATTGATAAGTGTCTCACCTTCCACAGTAATATAGAAAGCATAGTAGTGCTCAGGTGCATTCCTAACCCATGTGGAACGCCTTAGAGGTATATACTTGTCAATTGGCTCAACAGGAGTTTCCTCCTGAGGTTGAGTGTTAGGGTTTGAAGTTCCATCACCACTTGACTCTTGAATTTCTTCAAGGTCAATTTACCTCCAACTGCTTCCTTGGCTTATGAAATCTCTTTCTCGAAAGACACCCCTTCTTGCTACAAATACCACATTTTCACTAGGTCCGTAGAAGAGGTAACCAAAGGATTTATGTGGGTAGCCGTTGAAAATACACCTCTCACTTCGAGGTTCGAGCTTATCATGAGTCTCGTGTCTCACGAAAGCCTCGCAACCCCAAATCTTGATGTGGTCTAGTTTAGGAACGTTACTAGTCCACATCTCATGAGGAGCTTTGGCAACTTTTTTAGTAGGGACCAGATTAAGGATATGGGTGGCAGTCTCTAAGGTATACCTCCAAAATGAGATTGGTAGCGAATCTTGACTCATCATGGAACGAACCATATCCAGCAAGGTTAGATTACGCCTCTCAGTCACACCATTCAACTGTGGTGTCCTGGGAGGTGTCAATTGTGAGATAATCCCGCATTCCTTAAGATAGTCGAGGAACTCTGTTTTAAGATACTCACAACCACGATTGAATCGAAGCACCTTAATGTTCCTGCCCAATAGATTCTCAACTTCCTATTTAAACTCTTTAAACCTTTCAAAAGTCTTTGACTTATGCTTGATTAAATACACATATCCATATCTACTATAATCATCAGTAAAAGTCAAATAATAACGATTAGCATCCCTTGTAAAAGATTTGAAGGGTCCACACACATCCGTGTGTACCAGATCCAATAAACCTTTACCCCTAGCACAAGAACCAGTGAAGGGTGACTTTGTAATTTTTCCAAGTAAGCATTATTCACAACTATCATCTGAGTTTAGGTCAAATGACTCCAGGACTCCATCCTTTTGGAGTTGGCCTATGTGTTTCTAGCTCACATGTCCAAGACGACAATGCCATAATGATGCCTTATCCAAGTTATTATTACTAAAAGAATCAATACACGACATATTGTTTCCTACGTTATCTACAATAGATACATCTTCATACACACCATCACAAGGTAATGCTTTAAAATAAAGAAGATTATTAAAGAAAGCATTTATTCCACCAATTTCATTATCAAAAGAAATGGTAAACCCTCATTTGTACAAAACATGAAAGGAAATAATATTTCTTGCCATTTCTGGCAAATAACAACATTTATTCAAATCAAAAGTAAACCCACTACTTAATAACAATGAATAAACTCCAATCTTGGTGACAGGTGAAGCTTTCCTATTCCCCATGATCAAGTTTATCTTTCCATGCTCCACATTCTCACTTCTTCTTAGTCCCTGCAAATCAGAACAAATATGAATACCACAACTGGTATCAAGGATCCAAGAGTTAGAATAGGGTGAGTTATTAGATAGAATAGTGTAAATACCTGCATGGTTGGGTTTGACTTTCTCATCCTTCACATCTTGCTAGTACTTTGGGCAGTTCCGCTTCCAATGCGACTTTTCATGGCAATAGAAGCATTCATCTTCCTTTGGGTCAAAAGAAGGAGTGATGAAACCTTTCTTTATTCCACTTGAAGAAGAGCCATCAAGGTTCTTACCCTTGGTACACTTCGGAGAGCTCTTCCTCTTCTTCCCTTTACCTTTCCTGATTTCCAAGACAGGGGCAGAGTTTGGAGTAGGAGTAGGAGTGTTAACAACCGACTTACCTTTAAGACCCGTTTCTATGGTCTTTAAGAGTCCTTCAAGTTTGTTGAGTGTAACTTCTTCCTTAATCATGTGGTATGTCATGTGGAATTGATCATAACGCAAGGGTAAGGTGTGCAAAATAATATCTATTACAAGCTCCTCATGGAAGTTCACATTAAGCTTCAGCAAATGATCCACATACCTTTGCATTTTCTGCATGTGGCTTGTGACGGAATCTCCATCCTTCATCCTGGTTGTTATCATGGAGGAGATTATTTCATACCGCTCTTGACGAGCACTCTGATGGTATCTTTCCATCATATCTTGGCGCATCTCAAAAGGGTGGTAGTCCTCATAGGACTTCTGGAGTTCAGTTGTCATTCTGGCCATCATGATGCATGCCACTTTGGTGGCATCTCTTTCATGATTCTGGAAGTCAGCAATCTCCTGGGGAGTAGTAGTGGACTCATCGATCTCCTTTAGCTCCTTATCGAGGACATATTCCTTTTCCTCGTAGCGAGTCACCATCCTGATGATCCGGATCCAATCCATAAAGTTAGAACCATCGAAGATTACCCTCCCACATAGGTTCATGAGGGAAAAGGAGACATTAGGGTTTGAGCCAGAAGCAGTGTTGTTGGAAGACATCTAAAAAAGAAGAGAACAAGTTTAGTTTAGATATTAAGATTTTCCTTAATAAAACACCCAAATGTAATATTAAGGTCAGGATCCAATCACAATATATCATAGCTTAGAAGAGGTATGCCGTAATCTAAACTATAACATATTTGAAAGGTTGGTGAATGACGATTCACCAATTTCCATCAAAAAACGAAATATAAATCATTAGGTTTTAATTGGTTCTAAGAAATTCCTAAATTCTTTTGAGATTCAATGAACTTTTCAAAGGCATGTTTCAATCTCGAGTGTACCCTCCAAGTTTTGTGACTGGGATACCGAGGGTCACAAAATGAGGTGTGAAGTAACCATGCAAATTACTTGGTACCCCTAAAGTTTATCACTCAATCGATGTGCCGGTTAACCACACACGCTCCACCGACCTATAATAAACCTTAAGTCACCCTTTACCTACCTTGTTAAGTCCTAGTTAGTGTGCCGGTTAACCACACACGCTCCACTAACGAGTTAAAGAAAGTGTAAAGTGTAATTTCATGGATTAGCACCTTATTCACATTTTTCCTAAAGTAACTATGATTGGGAATTTAATAAAACATTTAGTTACTTTATAATATTCATCATACTTTTAATGAGAATTTTATAAGTCCTTGTCCTAACCGTTCGGCTAACGACCCTCCACCGATCAAGGAAGTGGTGGGTGAGAGTGGACACCCATTAAGCGGCCATTTTATAGGCAGCAACCTTATAACCCCCCCCCCCCCCCCCACCCCCTATAGACCGCCTTCGTGAATGAGGCATACTAATGGTAAGACGACTTGCTCTTATACACACACACACACACATATATATATATATATATATATATATATATATATATATATATATATATGTTGGGGTTGCAAAGTTATTCATTCATGACTTTGTAAATGTTTGACTTTTGTAAAACCCACTTGCATGTGGAGTATTTGCCTTTAGACCCATTTATTAGAGAGTGAGAGAGAGACATGTAAACACCTCTATAAATAGCGGGTTCATACCACTTGTAGAGGTGTGCTTGAGAGATGTAAAAGTGAGTGTGTAAGTGTGTGTTAATTATGTAGTCTAGATCTAGATCCTTTTTGTGTAACACCATATACATTCAATATATCTCTTAAACACCCAAATCACCATGTTCAATTGTGCAAGCTTTAATTCCGCATGTCAAACCATGTTCTTTGTCACTACAATTGGTATCAGAGCTTGGTTTTCACGATCAACGTGACTTTTGAAGAACGATTCTCGGTTTGGCAATTTTTGTCACAATTTTGAGCAATTTTGGTGAGTCTCTCTCTATGATCTCTCATAATATTTGATTCGTGCGTTACGTTTTTGATTTGTGATCATTTGACTTATTGGATCTAATTTTTTGTTGAAAAACCCATTTGTTATGATCCAATAATTTTTTTTGATCAAGTCCCGATCCAATCTTATTCGTTTGTTCGATCCAATTTTCAAGATGAAATCATTTGTTTGAATCAAAATGTGAACCAAATACAATTCAAAATTTTGAGATTATTAATATTCGTATTCAACTTTGAGCACATTTCTTGATTCATTACTGTTCATCAAGTTCGAGTTAGCCCAAAATTACTTTAAGTTGGTTACTATTCATATTTGATCTATTTCGTGATTTGTCCAGATTGAGAAGCCCAATATGTTGTTTAATCCGGTTGTAATATGAGAGCCCATTGAGTCATTGAAATTAAATGAACAATATTATCGCATTCAGCTTATCCTTCATTCTTGATTTGGAGTCTCGTTTCTCTTTCATCGCTCACGACGATTGATTATTTCGATTGTGAAAAATAAATCTAGTGAATCGATATTAGTTTACCGATGATGATCTAGATCTTGAAAAATCATCAATTAATTCGGTGGTTTCGATGATCATTCAAGAATAATGTTCGAACATATGTTGAATCGATTTAAATGGATTGTAAATTGAGATCGCTTTTGTAAAATGATTTTGAAATCGAATTTTGAATCTTTGATTTGAATTCGATGAAGATATCTTAAAAGCGAAATTCAAGAACAGATGAAAAATTTGTTGATGTTGTTCAAATCAAATGACGTTGATTGTTTGTGGCTTAAGAACGATTGTCGATTTTGGAATACGTCTTGGTCATGAAAAGCGAAGGGCAAAGGATTAATTTTGGGAGGAACGAGTATTGATTACTGATGTCGATGAATTGGTATTGGTTTG
Source organism: Lactuca serriola (assembly GCF_051521515.1). Lineage (NCBI taxonomy): Eukaryota > Viridiplantae > Streptophyta > Magnoliopsida > Asterales > Asteraceae > Lactuca > Lactuca serriola. Next base: position 187,048,625 of record NC_136412.1, on the reverse strand, counting down.
AATGTTGACTTTTTAGAGTCAAAGTTCAATCGATTGAATTGAGTTCTTGAATGAAAAGCAAAATTTGATTTTTGTCGGAGTTCATTGCTGGGTTCGCATATTTTTGAGTCGGTATTTGAAGATTTTAGATTCGACAATCTGTTAGTCGATGTGCGAACTATTGGTTGTTTGCCAAAGAATTTTGGAGTCGATCGATTGTTCTTTAAAACGGAAGCTATGGATGTCGATTGATTATTAAGGTCGATTGTTGAAAGCGAGATGATCAAAGCCTGAATTGATTGAAGTAAAAAGTGAGTTCGCAAGTTTGGAATTGAAAAACGATGTTGATTTTGGGCTCCTGTAATGAAAAGAATGAAGAACGATTGCTGCGATTGGAGTTGATTTTGATAGAGTACTGTTCGCAGATTTTGTGCTCGTTTATGTTCGCAAGGAGTAAGGAAGCTTGATTTTGGGTTGATTGTAACAATTTTGGATTCGCATATAAATTTTTTATTTTGGTTCGCATCTGTGCAAGGAAGGTTTAGTTCGCATTTGGAGCAAATTACATATAAAAGAAGAAAAATTGTTCGCATTTGGTGTTTTGTTTTGGAATCAAAATGCGAATTTATCTCATTATGATTCGCATTTTGGTGATTGAAACATGCGAAGGGATGCGAAGTGTATAAGAATGAAAATGCAAAGTCAAAATGTGCGAAGTCTGTGATTTGGGAAAGCTCTTACAGTAAAATGCGAATTGGGGAAGAAACACAAGAGTTTCGCATTTGGTCCCTGCTCTTTTCAAGAAATAACAAAAGCTGTCCAACTTCGCAAGTTTGAACATTATGCAGAAATTATCAAAATGAATACCTGTAGTTTCGCATTTTTGACAGTTTATACCCAACTTCGCAAATGGGGTCATACAATGCTGAAATTGCGGAATTTTCAAATCTGGTCCCTGCAGTTTGTGAGAATTTACACATTTTACCCAGTTTCGCAAATGGGAGCGTGTTTCGCATATTTGACTGTTTTTGGCGCAACGGGTCACTGCAGAATTTTGAAATTGACGATTTCTACCCATTTTTGAAAAATTTGTCAAAGGCGATCCGTAAACGAAGCTAAAAATTCAATATTTTTTGGATTTTTCGGATTAAAGCACAATGTGTATGCCACATGTTAAGGGGAAGTTTTGACATGAAATATTCCGAATAGAGCACGTTCTTTTTCCATGGAGTTTTATAATCAAATTTCGATTATAAAAAGGGGGAGAAGTTTTATATGGAAATTCGAACTTGAATTTTTCATATTACGCAGATTTGAAGACCGAAGTGATCTTGGAGTTTTAAAGCCTACGAGATGATGCAATTGGAAGTTCGGAAATGATGTATTCGAAATGGGTTTGGTTTATTGAAGATTTTTGGGGTGTGTTTTTATGCGCAACATTGGGGTGATTATTTGAAGTTAATCATTCGTTGCTGCTCGGATTGTATGGTCTCACATCCTAGAGCCCAAATTGAAGAGTCATGGAAGAATTGAAGATTGAAGTTCGTTTCGACATGTGTCACCTTTGAGGCTCGAACCGCGTAGTGCTTGATTTTGGAAGATTTGAAGTGGGTCATTCATTCCTAACTTTGAGGGGGAGAATGTTGGGGTTGCAAAGTTATTCATTCATGACTTTGTAAATGTTTGACTTTTGTAAAACCCACTTGCATGTGGAGTATTTGCCTTTAGACCCATTTGTTAGAGAGTGAGAGAGAGACATGTAAACACCTCTATAAATAGTGGGTTCATACCACTTGTAGAGGTGTGCTTGAGAGATGTAAAAGTGAGTGTGTAAGTGTGTATTAATTATGTAGTCTAGATCTAGATCCTTTTTGTGTAACACCATATACATTCAATATATCTCTTAAACACCCAAATCACCATGTTCAATTGTGCAAGCTTTAATTCCGCATGTCAAACCATGTTCTTTGTCACTACAATATATATATATATATATATATATATATATATATTATTAACTTATAATATTATAAAGTATAAGGGTTGATTTTAAGTTTTAAAAATCTAGAGGTTGGAACTAAAGGTTGTTAACATGTTCCAAAACTTGAGGGCAAGTTTTGTAACTTAACAAAACTCTTAAATTCATAACTTATGAGTTATTAAAACAAAGATTCTTCATTTTTGTAACTTATGTGTTCTTTTAATGGGTTTAACACAAAGTGACTTTTGGTTATCCATAACTTGAGGAAAAGTTATGGCCTCCATTAAAACACATATCGATCAAGAATTAAGCAATAAACAAGTAATTCCTATGATCTATCAAGAACTCATAAGAACATCAATATTCACATACAACATTTCAAGAACATATGAACACATAAAATCATGTAATTTTGATATTAGCCATTGTAAATGGTTTAGAACAACCATTACACCATGTAAAACAAGTTTTACAACACCAAAACAGTTTAGGGTAATGTTTCTAGTCCATTTCCAGCAGCAAAAATCGAAATTCTGCACTCTGCCTGGCCAACTTGTCGAGTGCATGAACTGACTCTCCGACTTGGATGCAGGTTAACTTGGACTCGTCAGGTTAACTTAGGGTAATGCATTGAACCTACTCGCCGAGTAGGTTGAAGATACAAGTGAACTCGACGAGTCCCCCCATGGACTCGCCGAGTCCATTCGTCAGACAACAAGTTTTTCGACTTTTTCCAACTTTTAATCACAAGTATCAAACAAACAGACCTAGGCTCTGATACCACTGATGGGTTTTGAGCATTCTAACACTTCCTAAGTGTACATGCAACCCTAATAAACCTTGGATCTATGTTTGTCTAAGATACATGCAAATAATTATTTTTCCAAGGCTTATATCCTAACTAGCATGGCATGGGGAACTTGAATCAAATAAAGCTAGTAGAAACACTTACCTTGTAGTTGTAGTTGATTCCTTGGAGTTTTAGAGCCTAGCACCAATAATGTGGATGCCTCAAATGAAAGTCACAAATCACCACAAACTTGGAACTTTGAGAGAATAGTCACACTTCTCTTGAAATCGGCCCTCACCTCAACATGTGTCAACTAGTGTTCACAAGATACAACTAGTTTGATTTCAAGAGCCAAAGCCTCCTTTATATAGTGTGGTGGATTAGGGTTACATCCATGTAAACCCTAATACCCATGTCTCTTCATTTCCATGAGATCCATGGGTTAAAGCTCCATGGAGTATCCATGGACTTCTCCATCCAAGCCTAGCCCATTCCAAATAAGCATAAGCCCACACTATATAAATATAGAAGCCCATATTTAATTAGTAATATCTTTGATCACTAAATTAATCCTAGATTAATTATAGATCACTACTAATTAAATAATATGATCTTATATTAATATATTAGAACTTATAATATATTAATAAATCATAACTTGTACTATTCTCAAATATTATCCATAAATTGTTCGGGTGAAGTGCAACCCAAATGGACCATGCCGGGTCGGGTCAAGTACATACCAAATATAGTTATGGACTTAGACACTATATCCAACAGTCTCCCTTTGGATTAGTCTAGTAACTATATTTGCAAGTATAACTTCAGGAACCGATCCGCAATCGTAGCTCTTTAAACTCTGTTGAACTAGAACGCGCCATTTAGATAAGTGATCATATAATACTCTGTTCTAGATATCAGCTGGACAAACACATGGAACATTGTCTTGCTTATTGTCCAGCATTTGTTTCCCGATTTCCGATTTGATTGACATAGAACTCAACTGAACACATCAATTTAGTTCTGACCGGGCCCGGTACATAGGTCAAAACAAAATCATCGAGGGGCCCAGATATCAGCTTCTAATCCAAGAAGGAACAGATAAACTTCGACTCATATGTTTGTTCTACCACTCATTGAATTACACACAAAGGCACGTTTTATAACATCGAGTTACCAATGCGTTTACGTACAATCAATGCATAACCAACTCGTAAGTAACAAATCATATCTCTAGGTTTGAAGACTTATATGATATTACCGTCTCACGATCACTCGAGATAAAATTCCATGAAGTGATTCCAGTGAGCGTGGGTTGAGTCCAATGCTCAGAACTTATGAGCACTCATGATTGTTGTAGCCATGTCCAACACCTTAGACCTCTGCAACCAATCATGACAGTCTTGATTCATACCTACTTCCGACATATGACCGACTGTGGAGGTTTGAATAATATGATATACCAAACATAATTATTCTGGAAGTCAAAACATGAAAAAGAAATATAGTAATAGATCGACAAGAGATAGCAACACTTTACTCATAAATAAAACACCTTTTATTCATCATCAAATGTCAATTACACTTTACAAATTTCTGGGTTATCTAACTACTAAAACTTATATCATCCTTCAGCCCTATGCTCCGAGCATGCTGGAGATGCTTAACCCTACTCAGTCCCTTCGTGAGGGGATCTGCCGGGTTCTCATCCGATGATACCCTCTTCGCCATGAGGAGGCCTTCTTCAATTCGATGTCTGATAAAATGGTATTTTCTGTCGATGTGTCTGGATCTCCCGTGATCCCTTGGTTCCTTGGCTAAGGCAACCGCACTATTGCTGTCACAGAAAATCTCCACTGGCTCTTTTATAGCTGGAACAACTCCAAGGTCTCCGATGAAGTTCTTTAGCCATATCGCCTCCTTTGCTGCCTCGCTTGCTGCTATATACTCTGCTTGGAACTCTTCCAAGAAATTGCTCCTCCGTTTAGGGTAAAGACCCAGCCTGACTGAGAGCGGAAATTATCCCTATCAGTCTGGAAACTAGCATCACTATACCCTACAACTCTCAAGTCATCACCCCCACCGAAGGTAAGGACCCAGTCCTTAGTCCTTCGCAGGTACTTGAGGATATTCTTTACCGCAGTCCAGTGTTCCTTTCCAGGGTTCGCCTGATACCTGCTAACCATGCTCAAAGCAAAGGCTACATCAGGTCGAGTACACGTCATAGCATACATGATCGATCCTACAGCTGAAGCATAAGGAAATCGACTCATTTCTGCTATCTCAGCCTCAGTACTAGGGCTTTGTGTCTTACTCAATCTAGCGTTACACTGAATGGGTAACTCACCTTTCTTGGAGTTATGCATGTTGAATCTTTTCAACACTTTGTCCAAGTAGGTAATTTGACTAAGTCCAATTAGTCTTTTACTCCTGTTTCTCAAAATCTTTATGCCTAGGATATAGGCAGCTTCACCAAGGTCCTTCATAGCGAAACATTTCCCAAGCCAGGACTTTACTTCCTGCAGGGTTGGGATGTCATTTCCTATGAGTAGTATGTCATCCACATACAGTACCAAAAAATTGACTATGATCCCACTAGCCTTGATATAGACGCAAGATTCATCTTCACTCCTCGAAAAGCCAAATTCCTTGACTTTCTCATCAAAGCAAAGATTCCACCTGCGAGGTGCCTGTTTCAATCCATAAATGGATTTCTCGAGTTTACACACTCTATTAGGGTACTCGTTGCTGACAAAACCCTCTGGCTGACTCATGTAAACATCTTCAGCCAACTTTCCATTAAGGAAAGCGATTTTGACATCCATTTGCCATATTTCATAGTCATGAAATGCAGCTATGGCTAACAGAACCCGAATAGACTTAATCTTGGCTACTGGAGAAAAGGTCTCATCATAGTCCACTCCAGGAATTTGAGAGAAGCCCTTTGCAACCAGTCTCGCCTTATAAGTGTGTACTTTACCATCCATGTCGGTCTTCTTCTTGAAGACCCACTTGCACCCTACAGTCTTACGACCAGGTACATTCTCAATCAAGTTCCAAACTTGATTGTCATACATGGATTGTATCTTGCTATCCATGGCCTCTTTCCATTTAGCAGCCTCAGGGCCTGCCACAGCTTCCATGTAGCTGTTAGGTTCTTCCATACCTACTAGTGTCTCATCACTAATAAGTGTCTCACCTTCCGCATTAATATGGAAACCATAGTAATGCTCAGGTGCATTCCTAACTCTCGTGGAACGCCTCAGAGGTACAGGCTCATCAACTGGCTCAAAAGGAGTTTCCTCCTCAAGTTGAGGGCTAGTGTTTGAAGTTCCTTCACCGCTTGATTCTTGAATTTCTTCAAGATCAATTTGCCTCCCACTGTCTCCTTGGCTTATAAATTCTCTCTCTCGAAAGACTCCTCTTCTTGCTACAAAGACCACATTGTCACTAGGTCTGTAGAAGAGGTAACCAAAGGATTGCTGTGGGTAGCCGATGAAAATACACCTCTCGCTTCGAGGTTCGAGCTTATCATGAGTCTCGCATCTCACGAAAGCCTCACAACCCCAAATCTTGATGTGGTCTAGCTTAGGTACTTTGCCAGTCCACATCTCGTGAGGAGTTTTGGCAACATTCTTTGTAGGGACAAGATTAAGAATATGGGCGGCAGTCTCTAAGGCATACCCCCAGAATGAGATTGGTAGCGTAGCTCGACTCATCATGGAACGAATCATATCCAACAAGGTTCGATTACGCCTCTCAGCCACACCATTCAACTGTGGTGTCCTGGGAGGTGTCAATTGTGAGACAATCCCTCATTCCCTAAAATAGTCGAGGAACTCTGAACTAAGATACTCACCTCCTCGATCGGATCGAAGCATCTTAATGTTCCTGCCCAATTGATTCTCGACTTCCTGTTTAAATTCCTTAAACCTCTCGAAAGTCTCTGACTTATGCTTGATTAAGTAGACATATCCATATCTACTGTAATCATCAGTAAAAGTCAAATAATAACGATTAGCATCCCTTGTGACATGTTTGAATGGTCCACACACATCCGTGTGTATAAGGTCTAACAAACCTTCACCCCTCTCACACGAGCCTGTGAGGGTGACTTTGTCATTTTTCCAAGTAAGCATGATTCGCAACTATCATCTGACTTTAGGTCAAACGACTCCAAGACTCCATCCTTTTGGAGTTGGCCTATGCGTTTCTTGCTTATATGTCCAAGACGACAATGCCATAATGATGCTTTATCCAAGTTATTATTATTAGTAGAATCAATACACAAAACATTATTTCCCAAGTTATCTACAACAGATACAGCTTCATACACACCATCACAAGGTAATGCTTTAAAATAAAAAAACATTATTATAGAAAACATCTATTGAACCAACTTCATTATTAAATGAAAAGGTAAACCCTTGTTTGTACAAAGCATGAAAGGAAATAATATTTCTTTCCATTCCTGGCGAATAACAACACTTATTCAAATCTAAATTAAACCCACTACATAGCGATAAAGTATAAACTCCAATCTTGGTAACAGGTAAAGCTTTCCTATTCCCCATGACCAAGTTTATTCTTCCTTGCTCCACATTCTCACTTCTTCTTAGTCCCTGCAAGTCACAACAAATATGAATACCACAACCGGTATCAAGGACCCAAGACTTAGAATGGGGTGAGTTATTAGAAATGATAGTGTAAGTCCGCTTCCAATCAGATTTTTCATGACAATAGAAGCATTCAGCCTCTTTTGGGTCAAAAGAAGGAGTGACGAAACCTTTCTTGGTTCCACTTGAAGAAGAGCCATCAAGGGTCCGAGCCTTGGTACCCTTCGAGGATCTCTTTCTCTTCCTCCATCGATTTTTCCCAATTGCCAAAACCGGTGTTGAGTTTGGAGTAGGAGTGATAGCAACCGACTTCCCCTTAAGACCTGATTCTGCGGTCTTGAGAAGTCCCTGAAGTTTGCTGAGTGTGACCTCTTCCTTATTCATGTGATATGTCATACGGAATTGATCATAGCACGATGGTAAAGAGTGCAAAATGATATATATTGCAAGATCCTCAGGGAAGTTCACATTAAGCTTCAGCAAACGATCCACATACCTTTGCATTTTCTGCATGTGGCTCGTGACGGATTCCCCGTCCTTCATCATGGTTGTTATCATGGAGCAGATGATTTCATACCTCTCTTGTCTTGCACTTTGATAGTATCTTTCCATCAAATCTTGGTGCATTTCATAAGGGTAGAAATCCTCATAAGACTTTTGGAGTTCCGCTGTCATCGTGGCCATCATGATGCAAGCCACTTTCGTAGCATCCCTTTCATGTGCCCGAAATTCAGTGATCTCCTGAGGAGTTGCAGTGGTCTCATCAATCTCCTTAAGCTCCTTGTCAAGGACATATTCTTTGTCCTCGTAGCGGGTAATCATCCTGATGTTTCTGATCCACTCATTGAAGTTGGATCCATCAAAGGTGACTTTCCCACACAAGTTCATAAGGGTAAAGGAGCCATTAGGATTAGAGCCAGAAGCAGCATTGTTTGAAGACATCTAAAAAGAAGAGAACAAGATTAGTTTAGATATAAGAGAGTCCTTAATAAAACACCCAAATGTAATATTAAGGCTAGGATCCAATCACAATATAATATAACTTAGAAGAGGTATGCCGTAATCTAAGCTATACCATATTTGAAAGGTAGGTGAATGACGATTCACCAATTTCCACCACGAAAACCGAAATATTTAAGTATTAGGTTTTTGATTGGTTCTTAGAAATTCCTAGATTCTTTGAGATTCAATGAACTTTTCAAAGGCATGTTTCAATCTCGAGTGTGCCCTCCAGGTTTTGTGACTGGGATGCCGAGGATCACAAAACGAGGTGTGAAGTAACCATGCAAATCACTTGGTACCCTTTAAAGTTTATCACTCAATCGATGTGCCGGTAAACCACACACGCTCCATCGATACTATAATAAACCTTTAAGTCACCCTTTACCTACCTTGTTAAGTCCAAGTTAGTGTGCCGGTTAACCACACACGCTCCACCAACGACTTAAACAAAGTGTAAAGTGTAATTTCATGGATTAGCACCTTATTCACATTTTTCCTAAAGTAACTAAGATTGGGAATTTAATAAAACATTTAGTTACTTTATAATATTCATCATACTTTGAATGAGAATTTATAAGTCCTTGTCTTACCCGTTCGGCTAACGACCCTCCACCAGTCAAGCAAGCGGTGGGTGAGAGTGGACACCCATTAGGTCACCATTTTATAGGCAACAACCTTATACCCACCTTATAGACCGGCTTCGTGAATGAGGCGTACTAGCGGTAAGACGACTTTGTTCTTATACATATATATATATATATATATATATATATATATATATATATATATATATATATATATATAATTATTAAATCATAATAATATAAGTATAAGGGTTGAATTTTAACTTTTAAAATTCTAAGGGTTGGAACTAAAGTTTTAACTTAACTTTACTTGTTCCAAAACTTGAGGGCAAGTTTTGTAAACTTTCAAAACTTTTCATATCTTGTAACTTATGAGTTTAATAGAGTAATAAAATGAGGGCTTTTCATTTTTCTAACTCTTGTGTTCTTTTAATGGTTTTTTAATCCAAGAGACTTTTGGTTTTCCATAACTTGAGGACAAGTTATGGACTCCATTAAAACACATTATGATCAAGAATTAAACTACCACATAGGTTACAAATAATTCCTATGATCATCTAAACTTCATAAGAACAAGAACATGAATATGAACACTTTCAAGAATCAAAAGCACATTAAACTTTGTAATTTTGATAACTAGTTGTTGTAAATGAATTAGCAAAAACATTACACCAGCTAAAACAAGTTTTCAAGTACCAAAACAGCTTAGGGTAATGTTTCCAATCCATTTCCAGCAACTAAAGTCGAAAATCTGCACTCTGTCGACCCTACTCGCCGAGTGCATTGAACCTACTCGCCGAGTAGGTTGAAGATACAAGTGAACTCGATGAGTCCCCCCATGGACTCGCCGAGTCCATTCGTCAGACAGCAAGTTTTTCGACTTTTTCCAACTTTTAATCACAAGTATCAAACAAACAGACCTAGGCTCTGATACCACTGATGGGTTTTGAGCATTCTAACACTTCCTAAGTGTACATGCAACCCTAATAAACCTTGGATCTATGTTTGTCTAAGATACATGCAAATAATTATTTTTCCAAGGCTTATATCCTAACTAGCATGGCATGGGGAACTTGAATCAAATAAAGCTAGTAGAAACACTTACCTTGTAGTTGTAGTTGATTCCTTGGAGTTTTAGAGCCTAGCACCAATAATGTGGATGCCTCAAATGAAAGTCACAAATCACCACAAACTTGGAACTTTGAGAGAATAGTCACACTTCTCTTGAAATCGGCCCTCACCTCAACATGTGTCAACTAGTGTTCACTAGATACAACTAGTTTGATTTCAAGAGCCAAAGCCTCCTTTATATAGTGTGGTGGATTAGGGTTACATCCATGTAAACCCTAATACCCATGTCTCTTCATTTCCATGAGATCCATGGGTTAAAGCTCCATGGAGTATCCGTGGACTTCTCCATCCAAGCCTAGCCCATTCCAAATAAGCATAAGCCCACACTATATAAATATAGAAGCCCATATTTAATTAGTAATATCTTTGATCACTAAATTAATCCTAGATTAATTATAGATCACTACTAATTAAATAATATGATTTTATATTAATATATTAGAACTTATAATATATTAATAAATCATAACTTGTACTATTCTCAAATATTATCCATAAATTTTTCGGGTGAAGTGCAACCCAAATGGACCATGCCGGGTCGGGTCAAGTACATACCAAATATAGTTATGGACTTAGACACTATATCCAACAGTAACTACCCATGTACTAACTACCTTACAAGTAGTTTGTTAATTAAGGTAAAATATGATATGATTGTAACCATACTTGATCGACTAGTATAACACGGCGCTTAAAGGAATCGAAATGGTATGACATTAGTCACCCGTAGACCTACAGGTCCCACTATAGCTAGTAGGAAGGTGTAGGATAGTCAATCACGTATAGAACTATACACTAACTCACGCTCTCCCTCTAGGAGACTCTGGTTGCAAAACGTGACACAACAATTGATTGCCATCCCATGAAGTAGTGGGTCACATTAATGTTATAGTGTTCTAGTGTTTGTATAGTATGTTCTAGTGTAGTGTATGTTCTCTCTGTACTAGTGTAGTGTATGTTCTCTTTGTACTAGTGTAGTGTATGTTCTCTTTGTTTCTCATCATAGTATGTTCTCTTGTATGATGTAGTGTATTGTTTGTTCTCTTAGTTTCTCATCATATTATGTTCGTTCTGTTTCCCATAATAGTAAGTTTGTATTGACTCATGAATGAACTGACTCTCATATGTTTCATTGTACTAGAAATAGTGAGTAGTGACTTCCTAAATTATACCTATTATAGTTTACTAGTAGAGTTGTTTGTATAATTGAACATGTTTGTACAACTTTGCTACCCAAAGGTATTGAACTGAATGTAGAACTTTAATATCCATATACATACACATTATATATAACTAAGATTCAAATGACCGTCGGACAAACAACCGAATACCCTAAGTCCACAACTAAACAAGGAACAGGAAGTACGATGAGTTATCAGTCCTAAGTTCTTTCAGTCCTACTTATATAACTATATCTATATAGACATAATTTTAGAATATATAAGCTTTAAAGAGTTTAATAAGGAGTTTTGCATATAAAAAGTTTGGAAAACGATTTGAAGTAGTTTGTTCGATAACACAGTTAAAAGTATAGTAAATCCATCCGTTTGATAGTTATTAATCACATGTTATTGATATAATAACTATAATGTTTCAACTTTTATTCCCCCCCCCAAATAAAAGCATTTAAAACCATTTAAAAGATAAGCTAAGGGGTATGAACTCACCTATAGTGAGTGGTTTGGATGAACGAGTGGTATAGGATGCTATGTGTCAAGTGAAGACTTGAGCACACACACAGATCCTATTTAGCATATAATGACATAAATATGCATATAATTAGTGTTGAAACAACTAATCATGTAAGGAAAGACACCCTAGGACATAGGAAACACTTATTTTGGAGTGTTAGAAGTACAAAGGGTTTCATCTAACGGTTTTAAGGCACACTATGGTGTTTACGGCTAAGTGGTATGCTTCTTGTGAGTTTACGGCCATAAGGTTTATGGCCCTATGAGTTTACAGTCGTAAAATCATAAAGTTTAGTGCAAAAGATTTAATTAAAGTCTCACAGTCCACAAGGAAGTGTTCTAGTCTTAAGTCCAAGCCTTCAGAAGAGTTATGACCATATTAGCAGCTTTAATAAGGGTTTACGGCCAAAGGAGATGCTCTTGGCCGTAAACTCTCTTTGATCTTTGATATTGGATGATTTCAAGGTGCTAAGCAAGGGTTCTTACTAGATATCAAGTATAGGGAAGTAATACTTACGATATAGAAGCTAAAAAGGTTGATTTTGGACCAAAACACTAGTGTGTGTTCTTGGTGTTCTTGAAGATCTAACTCGAAAGATGATGTTAATGGATGGAATCAATGGGTTATGCTAGTTAAGAAGATGTATCAACAAATCGAGGGAAGAGACACTTACATTTTTGAAGAAAAAAATGAATATCCAATGATACTTGAGAAAGAAAATCGGTTTTCTAGACTTGAAAAGGTGAAGAATGAGGAAGTAATGGAAGAATATCATGTTTATGACATGAGTTTACGGCCATAAACTCACATAGTTTAGCCGTAAACTCAACATGATGAAGTTTAAGGCTTGCTTGTTAGGTTACAACTTCCGTAGACACTTCCTATCACTCATTCCTTTGGTGTACTAGGCTCAGAATGCTCAAACAAACTCTAAATAGTGCTAAAAGATAGCAGAAACATGCCTGACTTTGATTGATTTGAATAGTTGTACAAGATAGAAATTTCGGGTTGTCACATCATCCCCCCGTTCGTGAGAATTTCGTCCCGAAATTAGAGTTTAAGCAAATAAGTAGTTATAAATAACTAAGCGAAAAGATGAGAATATTTCTATTTTGTTTGATCCTTGCGCTCCTAAGATAGAAATTTCAGGTTGTCACATCATCCTGTCGTCTTTGTCTCATATTGAGCTCCTTCTGGTCGAATATATGTTGAAGGCTTTTGTGGTCTGTAAAGATAGTGCTTTTTGTACCATACAGATAGTGTCTCGAGATTTTCAGAGCAAACACAACTGCTCCTAACTCAAGATCATGCATGGTGTAGTTGACCTCGTGAGTCTTTAGCTGTCTTGAGGTATAGGCGATGACCTTACCTCGTTGCATGAGAACATGACCGAGTCATTGGTTGCATTCATAACAATAAACCACAAAGTCTTCTATCCCTTCTGGGAGGGATAGTATCGGTGCACTACATAAGGTTTGTTTCAGGGTTTGGAGCACCTTCTCTTTTTTCTCTTCCCAGTTAAAGGCGACGCCTTTCTGGGTCAATGTAGTAAGCGGTTTCTTGATCCTAGAGAAGTTTTGAATGAACCTATGATAGTAGCTAGCGAAGCCTAGAAATTGGCGAATTTCTGTAGGCGTCTTCAGTGCTGACCAGTTCACAATGGCCTTTATTTTGGTAGGGTCCACATGAATTCCCTCTTCACTAACAACATGACCCAGAAATTCGACTCTTCGAATCCAAAACACACATTTATAGAACTGCGCATAAAGCTTCTCTGATCGTAATGTTTCCAAGATCTGATGTAGATGTTTAGTATGCTCTTCCTTACTACGAGAGTAGATAAGTATCTCATCAATGAACACAATTACGATGTGATCCAAGTAAGGATGACATACCCTATTCATAAAGTCCATGAATACTGTGGGTGCATTAGTCAATCCGAATGGCATCACTACAAACTCGTAGTGTCCATAACGAGTTCGGAAGGCTGTCTTCGGAATAACCTCCTCAAGAACTCGTAGCTGGTGATACCAGGATCTCAGATCTGTCTTTGAAAAGTAATTCGACCCTTGCAGTTGGTCGAACAAATCGTCTATGTGAGGCAGAGGGTAATGATTCTTAACGGTAAGCATGTTTAGCTCTTTGTAGTCGATGCACATACGAAATGATCTGTCTTTCTTCTTCACGAACAAGGTCGATGCTCCCCAGGGTAAGAAGCTTGGTATAATGAAGCCCTTGCTGAGCACCTCCTTAAGTTGACCCCATAGTTCCTGCATCTCTACTGGTGCTAGATGATAGGGCGATTTGGCTACTGGGGTAGCCCCTGGAGTTCTTTTGGAAAGATGTCAGGAAAATGGCATGCCACGTGGATGTTCTTTGTGTCTTTCATCTCATGGCTCTCATCGACAACATGAGCAAGGATGTGACAACCCAAGTTGTTCCGTTACATTTCCCCGTTACCGTTAACGAAATATTCCATATTATAAAAGTTCCGTTAATTAGAGGTCGTCAATTTAATAAACATCCCAATTGTTTACATTTAAAATGTCGTTAAGTCGTGATAAAAGGAAATAAAAACGCAGGACACACATTTCCATTTATTTGGAAAATGTTAAGTTTTATTATTACGACCACTAAATCCGGCGCGACCAAAAGCCCCGTTTAACGGCAGTATTGGGTAGAATTCCACCGAGCCCCGACCCAAAACCCTATATAAGGGAGAGTGGACTCCATTTGGAGACTTTTTACACTCTCTCTCTATACTCTCTCTCTAGACTCGTTTTCTCCTCGAATCCGCAACCAAACGCTTCCAAATTGTCAGTCCGCTTACCCTAGCCTATTCTAAACATATTGATTCGTGTTTATAGCCCAAAAATCGTCCAAGAAAGCATGGAATAAGGAGTTTACGGCCCAGGAACACTCTAGGGCCGTAAACCCCTATTATGGTGCCAAACATGCCTTAAAACTCACCCTTAAGCTTGGAAATAAATAGGGGAATTAGTGTGACATCCCCAAAATCTCGGTCAGAAAAGACTGATTTCATTTATGCATTTTAAACATTTTCAGAGTAAATCTGTTTGATTATAAAAGAGATGCGGAATTTTTTCCCAAAAACAAAACATGATAAAATAGATATTTATCAAAACATTTCATACGAAGTCAGATTTGGGCGATAAAATCATAACTTCCCCATACGAAGTCAGATTTGGGCGTTCCTTTTACGCACGCTCTCGGCTTAACGAAATCTACGACTTTCGTTTAGAATGCTAAGGCTAAATATCGCTCTAACTTAAATTCATATTTTACGTCACTCGGCGTCGTGCCGGTTCCGTCGCGAAACTTCGACAGGTCATAACTTCTTCGTTATAACTCAGATTTTGGCATTCCTTATATCTCAGGAATCCTTGTTTCAACCACTACAACTTTATGCAAAGATATCGGGCTTATCTCACACCTTAATTTTGACGCTTATTTTATTCTTAATTTAATTACATCACATAATTAAGCAAATAAACACATAACTCACATAATACACAAATTCACAAATAATACATTTTATTATTTCAAATTGGGGTTACAATGGTTAACCTAGACTATTACATTGCTAAAAATGGCAAGCCCAAAAACACGGGCGTTACAATTCTCTCCACCTTAGAATGATTCCGTCCCCGGAATCACACACCAGCAAACAAATGCGGATAGCGACTCATCATGTCACTCTCCGTCTCCCAGGTGAGATTCGGCCCATTCGTGTGTTTCCATCGGACAAGCACTAACTCAACCATCTTACGTCGTAATTTCTTAGTCTTTCGGTCAACGATTGCCTCCGGTTCCTTAATCAACCTTTTGTTCTCATCGATCCTCAACTCCGAAAGTGGAATTATGTCGGGAACTTCTCCCATGAACTTCCTCAAGTAACACACATGAAAAGTGTTATGAATTCCATTCAGTTCTTCTGGTAGTTCGAGCTTGTAAGCTTGGTTCCCAATTCTCTGAAGAACTTTAAACGGTCCAATAAACCTTGGACATAACTTTCCCCTTTTACCAAATCTTATAAGTCCCTTCCATGGCGAGACTTTAAGCAAAACTGAATCTCCAACTTCAAAAGTCATCGGTCTTCGCTTTTTGTCAGCATAGCTCTTTTGACGGTCCTGAGCTGCTAACATTCTTCCCTTAATTATTTTCAACTTTTCAGCCGTTTGATGGACTATCTCCGGTCCCATAAACTGCTTTTCCCCAGCCTCAAGCCAACAAGACGGCGTACGACACTTCTGTCCATACAATGCTTGATAAGGTGCAATCTTTATGCTCGAGTGAAAGCTATTATTATAGGAAAATTCTACCAAAGGTAAATGTTCATCCCAATTACCTAGGAATTCCAAGGTACACGCTCTCAGCATATCTTCAAGTGTTTGTATCGTCCGTTCGCTCTGACCATCAGTCTGCGGATGGTAAGCTGTACTTAAACACAACTTGGTACCCAATTCCTCTTGTAGACTTTTCCAAAATCGTGAGGTGAAACGACTATCACGATCCGACACAATCGTTAGAGGAACACCGTGAAGCCTCATAATTTCCTTCACGTACGAATTCGCAAGCTTTTCCGTAGACCATTTCTCGTTGGCTGCTATGAAATGCGCACTCTTAGTGAATCGATGAACGACCACCCAAATCATGTCGTGACCACTTTTTGTTCTGGGTAGTTTAGTGACAAAATCCATAGCAATGTCTTCCTGCTTACCCATAGGCACAGGTAATGGTTCTAAACTCCCGTATGGTTTCTGATGTTGTGCCTTGACTCTTGCACAAGTCACACACTCGGCCACATACTTCGCAATGTCGAGCTTCATCGTTGGCCACCAATAGTAGGGTTTCAGGTCCCTATACATTTTTGTGCTACCGGGATGAATCGAGTACATGGTTTTGTGAGCTTCTTCCATCAGAAGATCTCTGACTCCTCCTGTCTTAGGTATCCAAATCCGATCTTGGAACACCTTCAGTCCGTGACTGTTTACACCGAACACCAACGTTTTGCCCAAACGTTCCTCCTTTTGGTCATTTTTCTCAGAAGCTTCGCTTTGAGCTTTCTTTATACTTTCCAAAATAGTCGAGACAACTTCAATTCTCAACGCTCTTGGCCTTCTCCTTTCAAGATTGACTTTTCGACTGAGAGCATCAGCAACAACATTGGCCTTACCGGGGTGGTAAAGTATCTCACAGTCGTAGTCCTTAAGTAATTCCAGCCAGCGTCGTTGCCTCATATTCAATTCTTTCTGACCAAAAAGATATTGGAGACTCTTATGATCTGTGAAAAGTTTGCACTTCGTGCCATAGAGTTAATGCCTCCATATTTTCAGTGCGAAAACTACCGCTGCCAACTCTAAATCATGAGTCGGGTAGTTCTTTTCATGCTCTTTCAATTGTCGAGACGCATATGTGATCACCTTATCTCTTTGGGTTAAAACACAACCCAATCCAACCCCAGATGCATCGCTATAAACAGCGAAGTCCTCAACTCCATCGGGTAGAGAAAGTATCGGTGCCTCGCATAGTTTCTTCTTTAGTTTCTCGAATGCTTCTTTATGCTTATCATTCCAAGCATAAGTAGCTCCTTTGTGGGTCAAAGCTGTTAATGGACTAGCGATCGAAGAAAAGCCTTGGATAAACCTTCGGTAATATCCGGCTAATCCTAAAAAGCTTTGGATCTCCGTGGGACTTTTTGGTTGTTCCCACTTCATCACAGCTTCGATCTTTGCTGGATCAACCATTATCCCTTCTTGGTTGACCACGTGACCCAAAAATTGGACTTCACGAATCCAAAAATCACATTTGGAGAACTTCGCATACAGCTTCTCCTTCTTCAAGACTTCTAACACTTCTTGCAAGTGTCTGGCATGCTCTTCTTGGCTTTTTGAATAAATCAGAATGTCATCTATGAACACTATCACAGATTTATCAAGGAACGGATTACAAACTCTGTTCATCAAATCCATGAATGCTGCGGGAGCATTGGTTAGTCCAAACGACATAACCAAAAATTCGTAGTGTCCATATCGCGTTTTGAATGCAGTCTTCTCTATATCCTGCTCCCTTACTTTCAGCCGATGATATCCTGACCTCAAATCGATCTTTGAGAAATAACTTGATCCTTGTAGTTGATCGAATAGGTCATCAATCCTTGGCAACAGATATCTATTCTTTATTGTTGCCTTGTTCAGCTCTCGGTAATCAGTGCACATCAGCTCCTTCATCTCCGTCGGTGCTAATAGATAAGGTGCTTTTGCAATTGGCGTTGTTCCAGGCAACAAGTCAATACGAAATTCTACTTGTCGATCAGGCGGTAATCCAGGAAGATCTTCGGGAAATACTTCCGGATAATCACACACAACAGGAATATTTTGCATCACCTTCTTTTCCTTCTTAGCGTCAATCACGAATGCTAAGTATGATGTACACCCATTGGTCAAATATTTTCTCGCTTTCATTAGAGAAATGATTCCAGAGTTTACTCTGCATTTATCTCCGTACACCATAAACGATTCCTTCACAGGCGGATTCACTTTCACTATTTTCTTCTTGCATAAAATTTCGGCATCATTGGCGCTAAGCCAATCCATTCCCAAAACGATGTCGAAACCGTTAAGTTCGATAGGCAATAATTCCTCGTGGAACTTATTCCCATTCAAGTCAATTAAGATGTTTTTCATGCGATAGCTAACAGGTACAAACTTGCCACTAGCAACTTCGACTAATAAAGAATTATCTAGTCTATCAACAGGCAAAGCTAGTTTTCTACCAAATTCATGCGATATAAAGGAGTAGTTGGCTCCAGAATCAAATAAAATTTGGGCAGGCAATTTGTTAACGAGAAAGGTACCTGAAGCGACATCAGCTTCATCTTTAGCAGCTTCCAGTGTCATCTGGAATGCTCTCGCCTTTGGCTTTGGCGGAATGTTGGGTCTAGCTGCCTCCTTCTTCTTCGGGCAGTCACTCGACATATGAACCTCCTCACCACAACCATAGCAAACTTTCTTTGTGAGGGTACACTCATTGGCATAGTGCCCTGGCTTTCCACACTTGTAACATGTGTTCGCCACCTCACATTTTCCATGATGCTTCTTCTTACATTTGTCACACCATTTCGCTTCACTTCCACCTCCCCTCGAACCAGACTTCGAGAATTTGTTTTTCTTGTTGGACCCTGAAGTTCCATCGAACTTCCTCTTTTCACCAACATCTGTTCTTTCCAGACCCTTTTCGTTCTGCTGGGCCTCCACATTCTTAGCTGCACGAACAGCCGTTTTCAGAGTAGTTGCCATCTTGACTGTCGGACCAAAGTCGGCAGGCAGTCCATTAACAAACCTCTCAATCTTGGAGAGTTCCGTTGGCACTACGTACGGAAACAACTTCATTTTCTCAGTGAATGCAGTAGCATAGTCATCTATGCTCATCTTCCCCTTCTTTAAGTTTTGAAACTCATTGTTCAGATTAATTAGATCTATCTCCGAACAATACTGCACCCTCAGCTGTTCCAAGAACTCCTCCCATGACATTTTCAGGGCTTCTCCTCGTGGCATAGTATCTGCCAACAACTTCCACCAACTCAAGACTCCAGTCTTCAGTTGTCTAACCGCAAAGACGGTCTTCTGTTTGTTGCTACACTCGCAACTTTCAAATACCATCTCAATATCAGAGACCCAGTCCATAACTTGTATCGGCGTCGGGCTTCCGGATAAACATGGTGGTTTGGATGCCATGAAATCCTTATACTTGCACCCACGACCATCATTTCCTCCATACTGGTTATTGCGTCTAACCACTGGTTGTTCGTCTTGACCAATGATTCCACTAAAGTTTTCTCCTTCAGACTGTCCTCCATTCTCCTCGGGCTCTTCTGCTTGAATTGACGGTTCTTCACGATGCTGCCTAAGCAGGCGTCTTGTTTCTTCCATCTGACGATCCAACATCATTTGAATCATCATTTGTACACCAGCCATTGTTATCGGCTCAAGTGCATCAGCTACGACAGGTACTTGTTGATTTATAGGCGTTTGATTCCGGTTTTCATCAGCATTTCCAACTCTGCTTCTTGTTCTCACCATTTTTTATCTATACACCGAATAATTTCACCTTATTACTCCAAACGATTACATGCTAGTTCTAATATCGTATACATACGTTTAGAATCCTAAACACATAAACCTTCAGATCCGGTTGGCAACAAACCGTAGATCCGAACAAATAATATCATATATGGCAACATATAACATTTAGAACATAAAAGCATTTTAGGCAACTTTCCTAAAATAAACTAGTGCTCGTGTCTAAAATTTATCAAACACACATCTCACAATCTCCACTTAGCATACTATGTTTAAGTCTAGAAATCCTACAAATTCCTAGTTCGCTTAAACTAATGCTCTGATACCAACTGTAACATCCCCAAAATCTCGGTCAGAAAAGATCGATTTCATTTATGCATTTTAAACATTTTCAGAGTAAATCCGTTTGATTTTAAAAGAGATGCGGAATTCGTTCTCAAAAACAAAACATGATAAAATAGATATTTATCAAAACATTTCATATAGAAATATGATTTCATTTCATAATCAAAAGTCGGGATGTCATGTTCCGATATAGATCATAAAGCATAAACGATAACATTACAAGTCGTTCAACAAATATATACATATACAGACTTGTATAGCATGCTTTAATCAAAACATATTCCACATAACAGATGAGGCAAACACACATAACACGTATTTCGTAGAGAATATATATTCACACATATAACCACAAAATATATACACATAGCACGTATTTTATAATGAATACTTCATAATATTGCGTTGGAGAGAAAATAACTACACACTCACTAGATCAATAGATGATCCGACAGCACTACGACTTATAGAAGTAGCGTCTCTCCGTAGATCTGGAAGATCTTCACAAAAAACCGGCTCCTCGTGGGCAGGGCTTCGGCTCGGGAATAACGCTCTTCGGGATTCTCGGGGCTTCGGATCTCGCTTCGGGGCTCGGGAATATTACCGGGGCTTCGGGGTGCAAACGGCACGCAAAACGAGGCAAAGGGCTAGAGAGAATGAGGGAATTGTGTGTGAAGAATGAGCTGCCTTCGGACCCATTTTATAGGCTGTCCCTCGCACGTACGCGGGGCGTAACTTCGGGGGTACGCGGGGCGTACGCCTCGCAGGTCGTCAGCGCTTACGTCATTGGTCCCCTTACTTCATTGCATACGACTCACGACTCTGTAGAACTCGAGTGCCCTACGCTGTACGCGGGGCGTACAGCAGTAAGCGCTGCGTCCTTCGGATAGACCGCCTCACCCTTCTTCGGATAATATCGGAGTTAAATAAAAATAAATATTAAATATTTCTTAAACTTCAAAAATTCATATCTCCTTCATACGAACTCCGTTTTCGACGTTCTTTATATCCACGCGAAGGTGAGACTACGCTCTACAACTTTCGTTTAGACTCCGTCGGCTAATTTTGACTTTTATTTTTATTAATTATTTTTTAGAAGGCTCGGACAGGAAAACTTCGTTATAAAATCATAACTTCTTCGTCCGACGTCCGTTCTCGCCTATCTTTTCATCGTTTCGCTACTAACAACGAGATCTTCGATTCTCATTTAGATTGTTTCGGCTAAAAAAACCGCTCGATCTCAAATCGAGTATTCAGGCTGCATACTGCTAAGTCGAAACTTAGAAAAATCATAACTTCCCCACACAAAGTCAGATTTGGGCGTTCCTTTTACGCACGCTCTAACTTAAATTCATATTTTACGTCACTCAGCGTCGTGCCGGTTCCGTCGCGAAACTTCGACAGGTCATAACTTCTTCGTTATAACTCGGATTTTGGCATTCCTTATATCTCCGGAATCCTTGTTTCAAGCACTACAACTCTATGCAAAGATATCGGGCTTATCTCACACCTTAATTTTGACGCTTATTTTATTCTTAATTTAATTACATCACATAATTAAGCAAATAAACACATAACTCACATAATACACAAATTCACAAATAATACATTTTATTATTTCAAATTGGGGTTACAATGGTTAACCTAGACTATTAGATTGCTAAAAATGGCAAGCCCAGACACACGGGCGTTACAATTAGCCTAGGAGTGTTTGCATACTTAAAACAATCATTTTGAGGCCTAAAAGAGAGTTTACGGCCCAAGCACAAGCTTAGGCTGTAAACACCTCTAAACTATGTCAAAATGCCTCCAAAACACTCCCAAACCACCCTAGGGCTTAACACATAAATTAGGGGCTTATTCTCTTGGGTTTAGATCACTTAAACATTAAGAATTGGAGGATTAATAGGAGTTTACGGCCCAGACATGTGTCAAGGCCGTAAACTCCCCAAAACAAGCCAAAATGTTGGTTTTTGTCCCCCAAATGACCTTAGACTGTTTCTATAAAATGCTAGAAAGGATTTAAGGGCTTAAACACATGAAATGGAGGGATAAAAAGGAGTTTACGGCCCAAGCAAGTGTCTTGGCCATAAACTCCCCAAAACACATCCAAATGATAGATTTAATCCCCCAAAATAGCATCAAACTTTATTATAAATTGCTAGCAAGGTATTAGGGACTTTAAACTTCACAAAACTCTAAGGATGAGATTTTACGGCCGTAAAATCCCATAGGAGTGTCCCTAGGCCATAAACTCCTATAAGGTGCCCTTAGAAGTCTTAAAACCACTCATGCCTTTTGGGAAAAGTACTTAGAATAATTCAATGAACAAGTAGAAGCCTTAAAACACCCTAGAACCCATCACCATGAGTTTACGGCTGTAAACTCATGGTGAGTAGTCCCTGGGCCGTAAACTATGTAATAAGGGTGTACTCTTGGATAGTAAGCTCCATTCCTTAGCCATACACACCTTTAGACGCTACCCGGGACACCCAAACACGTATCCTAAGTGTTTTCCGCTCCTTTGAGCGCGTATATTTGTTTAATTAGTATTAAATATACTAATTGTATGTGAACATATGTTATCATATGTTAAATAGGTCATTGTGTGTGTTCGAGTCCTTGCGTGACACCAAACGCCCAAACGGCACTTTCGTCGGACCTACTTACGCCAGGTGAGTTCATACCCCTGAATGAACCTTTTAATGTTTTTACATGTTTTATAGGGGGGAAAACAAGTTGAACATGCCAGTTATCATATCAATCATATGTGATTGATAACCCGCATGCACAATGATTTACCACACTGTAACGCTGTTTTACCGAGTAGGAAACCATAATGGTTATCAAAGGGGTTTTCATCTGTTTCAAGACTCATACTTATGCTGTTTTATCTAAAATCATTTCAAACTGGTTTATAAAGGTTCCAAAGATTTCTAAAGGTTTTCAAACATATTTTACAAAAGAATACAAATTGTGATTTTCTCTAGATATAAAGGCTTTTCATCAAAGTTTCCCTTTTTCAACGTATACTTTTACTTGTTAAATACTGTTGCTTCACTTATACTTATTTTATACTCCTACTCTGTAACGCTTTCACTTATACTTGTAGTCGCTTATACCTGATGGACGCTTATACTTATTCACACTCTTACTTAGTGATACGATTCTACTTCGCTTATACTTGATATCGACTCTACTCCACTTATACACGATACGCTCTGACTTCACTTATTGTCGTCTCTACTTCGTGATACTCTAGTTCAGCACTTACACACTACCCACTATTTGGAAGTCTCTACCCACTATTTGGGATGCATCTTCAGGACACGGCCTTCTTCGTCATCTAGTCGGTAACCAGAGTCTCCTGTAGGGAGAGCGGATATTGTGTGTATAGATCTATACGGGATTGACAACCCCGCACCCAGACTGCTAGCTACAGTCCCGACCTACCAAGCCACCGGGTGACAAATGTCACATTTTAGACGCTTGTAGGGCGTCTGTTACTCTAGTCAGTATGGTTACGAGTTTCCCGGGTTACCTTATAATTCATGGCTTTAAGGTAACGGTATTTCGCCAACAATTTACACTGTATGATGGTGACTCATTTTCAGAGTCACACTGTTTGACCTTACAGGACGTATCTTTCATTTGATACTGTCTGGGGTCTGTCTCCTCTGTTTTGACCTTACAAGACGTATCTTTCATTTGATGCTGTCTGAGGTCTGTATCCATTGTATTCATAGAATCCACTGTATTTACTGTGTTCACTGTTTTAGACCTCGCTAGACGTATCTTTCATTAGATATTGTCTATGGTCTGTAGTGACTGTTTTAGACCTTACTTGTTGTACCATTCATTTGGTACCTTCTAGGGTCTGTGTCTCCACTTGTTAGACTGAACAAGGCGTGTCGATCGTTCGATACTTTCCTGGAGTCTATGGTTCCTTGCCTTAGTCAGCAGTCCTCACTGCTGAGGCATATGATATTCCCTAATGTCGTTTGCTTTCCTCAATAATCAAATTCAGTATTTTGATAATGATAGCAACTTAGGGAAAACTACTTTTTACCACACAACACTGACCAGTCTTGGTAGAGGACTGCTTTTATTAAAGAAAATATAGGATTTTCTGGAAAGGACTCTAATACAGTAAAATCTCTTAAACTACTACTTTTATTAAAGTTATTTGAATGAAAACGTCACTAAATACTTATAAACTCAGCAGCATTTGTAAAAAAAATGCTGATACTCGCTTTTCAAATAACTTGTATTCTTAGGTTAGCATTAGACAGGTACACACTCGGAGTTGTTGATGAAGATAGCTTAGTACCACGCTGTATTTATTCTATTTGCTTGTATACCTTAATACGTTGTAATGTAATCCATGTAAAATTATTACTATTAATGCAATGTTTTGTTGTACTTTGATTACTATAATGCATGTGTTGTGATACTTGACATGACGTCATCCACCCCAGAACGTTTCCGCCTTTCCGGTTTTGGGGTGTGACAGATTGGTATCAGAGCATTGTTTATAGTGAGCTAAGTATATCAATTCATAAAAGATATACAACCTATAAACACAAAGGGATAAAACACTTTGACCAAGAATTATACTTTAAAATATAACCATATTTTACCAAAGTATAAGAACATCCAAAACCTACACACTCGAACAAAAGTATCACAAGAAGAACAATAATAAAAGTCTTCGGATGTTGAGCACTACAGTCAAACCTGGGCAGTTATATAATCGTAAGCTGGAATAAATGTAACCTGATCAACTACATTTATTCGAGATGCGATGAACGTGTGCTTGGGAGTGATAGTGGTGTTGCAACAGGTTTGAAACTTACCAACTAGGAATGTTAGAGCCAAACACTAAGATAAAATACTATAGGAGTATTTTGGAACACTAAAAGATTCATACTAATCCCAGAATTCATACTCAGAAGATAAGAAACAAAGAAGAATTAAAATACCATAGGGGTATTCTAGAATACATAAACAACCTTGCGTGAATAACTAAAAAGATCCTTATTGATATACCTACAACTACAGAGGGTATACTCCCAAGGTTATATATAATAAGGATCCCATAGGCTAAGAATGTGTGGTTTCGCTCTATTTCCTTTTCCTTGTTGGGATGTTGTTCTAGAGTAGTATCACATATTCGAAGGCCTATTGGATCTAAGCTATATATGATTTGTATACCCTGTGTAATCGTAGCAGGACTCGATATGAATCATACAGTGAAATGTTAATAATCTCTTAGGATTCTTTAGACATTTCCATTCTTGCACGAACCCTGTAGAAAACCCTATCCACTTTAGTACTTGGCAGAAGAGTTGAATTCGACCCCGAAGAACTTCATTGAGAAGATTCCCTGTTCGGAAATAAATGAACTGGTTCGAGACTATTGAATGCACCAAGTGCCCATATTCTTTTAGGGACAGTGGTGAGAGATTTGCCTAAACTTTTGAGATTCCAGTCATCCATCATGAAGTGGTGACACCCAGAGTTGGAATCAGAAGGAAGGCGGAGTAGAAATTCAATATGTCCATACGAGAAGAGATCCCTAGGAAACTATCCGAAGGAAACCAACGCCGATTCCAGTCAAAGATACGAGGCAGACAGTGGGAGCCAGCGCATGGAACCTGAGAATTGTCTTTACCTCTTGTTCGTCACGCTAATACACCCTTAAAATAATACAATTAGTGAGTTAGTGGTTACACTACTCACGTTATGTGTTAGGTAAATCGTCGTTTTCCCGTTGCCAGATACACGATTAGGGCGGATCCTTGCACCTTTATTGAGAGAAATTTTGCCATCTGCCCTTATGAGCCTCTCTTTCCGCAGTTCGTTCCGAACCGTTCTCAAATCTCTCTAGGCCGGAGAGTGAAACCTTTTCCAGTATAAAGGTAACTTAGTAGGAACGACTCGCATCTTTTGGCCTTTTCCGATACTCATACTCTTACCTTGATTACCCGGACTACATCATAGGGATGTAGGTCGACACTCAGACAACCAGTACCCGAGGCACGGGAAAAATTTATGCCGAATACGTTCAGTACAGAAATGTCCAGGGTTAACCATCGTCTCTCATTACCTTGCATTCCTTTTCGTGTAGGAAAACCATGCCACCGAAGAAGCGTAACCAATCCACAAGCAAGAATCCCACTCTCTTATTCGATGAAGCTACGTTCCAAGCTGCAATCTCAGCAGCCGTAGCAGCTGTCATGGTTCACCTGAATGCTAACAACGCCAATGTTAGCAAGGTGCCTGTCGGGATTTCCAATCCTGGCAATGGACAGCAGAAACCAACACATTCATACCCAGTCACACAAGCACCTCAAATGAACCCACTAAAGAGAAAACTCAAGAATGAGGAGGGAAGTACCTCGGCTCAAGGATCTTCCAAAGGGCAACGAGCTGAGACAGCTAAAACTCCTGTCAATCCTTCCTCCCGACCTCAAGAAGACCATACCTAGGAGACCTTCCCCACTGCAGCAACTGCAGCTACCATCATCATGGTGCCTGCCGGGAACTCTTATGTGCTAGGTGAAACATGAAGGGGCATACTGCTCGTGTATGCAGAACTCCGGTGGAGCGTATTGCATCAATCCCCAATGTGACGACATATCCAGTTTGCCGCCTATGTAGTGCGATTGGACACTTCAAAAGAGATTGCCCAACTGAAGGAAACAACAAAGACACAGAAGGAGCCTAACTCTACTGCTTAGGAAGAAGCATCAAGACACTCAGTAGATTTTTGGTACGTCTCTCGATCTCAGATAAGTAAACAAAATACATTAAAAGACTAAGTCAATGTAAATTCTTCCCAGTAAGGCGAAAGTTGTAGCACTGTTATAAAATTTATAAAAAAAATTCATCAGGTAAAACTATGATGGCTAAACATATACGTTACGGCCATGTATAGTTAAGATGGAAAGACCTAGAGTGAGTGAAGGCCGCCTCATTTCCTGTTCCTCGTTTGGTTGTGGATTCAGGGCAGAGTCGCTCAGTCAACAGTCCTCCTCACCTTAAATATACATGACTAGTATATGTGAGGCGATTATAGAAATGCCTCGTGAGAATCCGTTCATGAAAAGGTACTCTATTCGGAAACTCTTAGGACTCTCTATAGTTCCGCGTCGACTCTATCGGTCCAAGTATCCGCGGTAGTGATACATAGGACGAAACCCGAGATGCCTAGAACTTGTGTGCCTGTTCGGCACATGACTCTATCGATCTTCACTTTACATCATGTCGGAGTGTGCCAACTTCGACGACTCTATTGATCATGGTTTGACTTCGTACAACCATGTGTACATTCTTAGTGTTGTGTAAAAGAACTTCCTCCATAGCCATATCGGTAAATAAAGGTTCTTTCGAACCTAAACCTAACACAAATAATCAAACCTAATGCGATCCGCCAATCGTCCCTCTTATCTCAAACCTTCCGAAGCATCCAAGAGAGGATACCCCGCTCTGTTGACCGGCCCCTCGGTATCAGATGGACACCGACGTGAACGACACTACAGATACTCTAAGAAGACGACCACCAACCGATGCATACTCCATAGATCCCCCGGGAGACCCTTCGCACCTCGCACACCAGATTCGTGAACCCAGAGAATAGAACTCATGAGGCTGACCACTATAACCAGGTATACTGCTGGCATCCATCAAGTATTGGCGGTTAAGCCAAGCATGAGCTCTACCACGAACCTCTTCGCAAAACACCTTCACCCTATTCCATAACATAGGAGTTGGAGTCAAAAGAATCACTGCGGGTTGAGCCAGTAAAGTTCCAAGTGATAAGACCCTATACTCACTAGAATTGACCTAGACCGAGGAAACTCAGAACCTTCGGAAGAGTAGTTGCATTAGATGCTCTTAGTATTTAGGCACTTTGCCCACACTGTTATAGACAAGTAGTGCCTATCATCCTCCACCCTCTCGCATGGAAGAATTCGTCGTCACCTAGTAGACGATAAAATGCACTCTCCGAAGTGAACACTAGGATACCGAGAACCCCAGGATAACCTTCGCAGACAAGAATACTTGGTCAAGTGCGAAAGTAGTTGCGTTAAATTTCATGACCCGGATCCCGAAGAGATCATAGACTTGACACCAGCCCTGGTGTTAGTCGAAGGGTTATGCAGGAACATGCACTTTCCACGCTAGAATAAACCCCAGTCTTAGAGATTCCTTGGACTATTAGGTGTTCCATGAATACTATCTCACACAGAGATAGTAGAACCACCTCCCGAGATAGTCCAACACTCGTCTAAGGAAACCCTATCTCTCCGACCCTCAGGGTTTCCGTATCTCAAGATTCTTAAGTGCAGATCCATTTTTCACGAGCTTGAAATTGACACTCTATAGCAAGTAGACGACCATAGTCACGTAACCCACTCGACGATTGATAAAGTCTCTATCAGCCAGTTGACATAAAACACGAAACCAAAGACCACTCGAGATTTCTCAGAACCAACCTGAAGGACTACACTACCAGTACGAGAGAGAACGTTAGGAACTTCGGAATGGCGATCATGCTAGTGATGATCTTGCCATAGAAGTACACTGTGTTCTTAGTACTGAGAAGCTCTACCCATTCCGAGAGTCTAGTACCATAAGAGAATCCTCATGGAGACTCGGTCCAACCCTTTTCCGGCCGCCACTACCTTCGGATATATCACAAGATTCACACCTGATCGATCCACTTCTTAGATATGATATGTGATTTCTCAACATCACTCTTCGTGCCTCACTCATCATGATAGAATCCATTGAGAAACCTAACCTTGTAGATACACCAGTTGGAACCCACTAGCTACACTAGACGAAATCCGTATCCCGTATGTGAAGGTCTGTCGGAATGACAAACACAGATTAGAGATCACTTGGGAATGCGAGGACAACCGTATAGGAAGTACTCCCTTACCTCTACTTGGCCACTCATACCTACTTCCTTGCCTAGACCTGAATTTCGGGACGAAATTCCCTCTAATGGGTGGATGATGTGACAACCCAAGTTGTTCTGTTACATTTCCCTGTTACCGTTAACGGAATATTCCAGATTATAAAAGTTCTGTTAATTAGTGGTTGTCAATTTAATAAACATCCCGATTGTTTACATTTAAAATGCCGTTAGGTCGTGATAAAAGGAAATAAAAACACAGGACACACATTTCCATTTATTTGGAAAATGTTAAGTTTTATTATTACGACCACTAAATCGGGCGCGACCAAAAGCCCCATTTAACGGCAGTATTAGCCAGAATTCCACCGAGCCCCGACTCAAAACCCTATATAAGGGCGAGTGGACTCCATTTGGAGACTTTTTACACACTCTCTCTCTATACTCTCTCTCTAGACTCGTTTTCGCCCCGAATCCGCAACCAAACGCTTCCAAATTGTAAGTCCGCTTACCCTAGCCTATTCTAAACATATTGATTCGTGTTTATAGCCCAAAAATCATCCAAGAAGGCATGGAATAAGGAGTTTACAGCCCAGGAACACTCTAGGGCCGTAAACCCCTATTATGGTGCCAAACATGCCTTAAAACTCACCCTTAAGCTTGGAAATAAATAAGGGAATTAGCCTAGGAGTGTTTGCATACTTAAAACAATCATTATGAGGCCTAAAAGAGAGTTTATGGCCCAAGCACAAGCTTAGGCCGTAAACACCTCTAAACTATGTCAAAATGCCTCCAAAACACTCCCAAACCACCCTAGGTCTTAACACATAAATTAGGGGCTTATTCTCTTGGATTTAGATCACTTAAACATTAAGAATTGGAGGATTAGTAGGAGTTTACAGCCCAGACATGTGTCCAGGCCGTAAACTCCCCAAAACAAGCCAAAATGTTGGTTTTTGTCCCCCAAATGACCTTAGACTATTTCTATAAAATGCTAGAAAGGATTTAAGGGCTTAAACACAAGAAATGGAGGGATAAAAAGGATTTTACGGCCCAAGCAAGTGTCTAGGCCGTAAACTCCCCAAAACACATCCAAATGATATATTTAATCCCCCAAAATAGCATCACACCTTATTATAAATTGCTAGCTAGGTATTATGGACTTTAAACTTCACAAAACTCTAAGGATGAGAGTTTATGGCCATAAACTCCCATAGGAGTGTCCCTAGGCCGTAAACTCCTATAAGGTGCCCTTAGAAGCCTTAAAACCACTCATGCCTTTTGGGAAAAGTACTTAGAATAATTCAATGAACAAGTAGAAGCCTTAAAACACCCTAGAACCCATCACCATGAGTTTACGGCCATAAACTCATGGCGAGTAGTCCCTGGGCCGTAAACTAGGTAATAAGGGTGTACTCTTGGATAGTAAGCTCCATTCCTTAGCCATACAGACCTTTAGACGCTACCCGGGACACCCAAACACGTATCCAAAGTGTTTTCCGCTCCTTTGAGCGCATATATTTGTTTAATTAGTATTAAATATACTAATTGTATGTGAACATATGTTATCATATGTTAAATAGGTCATTGTGTGTGTTCGAGTCCTTGCGTGACACCGAACGCCCAAATGGCACTTTTGTCGGACCTACTTACGCCAGGTGAGTTCATACCCCTGAATGAACCTTTCAATGTTTTTACATGTTTTATAGGGGGGGAATACAAGTTGAACATGCCAGTTATCATATCAATCATATGTGATTGATAACCCGCATGCACAATGATTTACCACACTGTAACATTGTTTTATAGAGTAGGACACCTTAATGGTTATCAAAGGGGTTTTCATCTGTTTCAAGACTCATACTTATACTGTTTTATCTAAAACCATTTCAAACTGGTTTATAAAGGTTCCAAAGATTTCTAAAGGTTTTCAAACATATTTTACAAAAGAATACAAATTGTGATTTTCTCCAGATATAAAGGCTTTTCATCAAAGTTTCCCTTTTTCGACGTATACTTTTACTTGTTAAATACTGCTGCTTCGCTTATACTTATTTTATGCTCCTACTCTGTAACGCTTTCACTTATACTTGTAGTCGCTTATACCTGATGGAAGCTTATACTTATTCACACTCTTACTTAGTGATACGATTCTACTTCGCTTATACATGATATCGACTCTACTCCACTTATACACGATACGCTCCGACTTCACTTATTGTCATCTCTACTTCGTGATACGCTTATACTTGTTCGACACTATCCCTTCACTTGCAACCACTCCTACTTCACTTTTTAGACACTCCTACTTCACAAAGATCACTTCTACTTGATACACACTCAGTCGTAGTTGGATATATGTTTGTGCTTATATAGGTACATATAAGTAATGATTGAAATACTTAGGAAGGCTCGTCTGCCCTATTTCCTTTTCTTCGTTGAGATGTGGTCTGGTGGGATCGGATGGCCGTCCGAAGGTCGTTTGACTCATTAGTTATATATTATGTATATGAATATGGACATATAGGAATTCTCTAGTCAGTTCAGTTAAGTGTCTCTACCTCTAGTCCACACTTACATTAGAAACCCACTATTGGGAAGTCTCTACCTCTAGTTCAGCACTTACACACTACCCACTATTTGGAAGTCTCTACCCACTATTTGGGATGAATCTGCAGGACAAAGGCCTTCTCCGTCTTCTAGTCAGTAACCAGAGTCTCATGTAGGGAGAGCGGACATTGTGTGTATAGATCTATACGGGATTGACAACCCCGCACCCAGACTGCTAGCTACAGTCCCGGCCTACCAAGCCAACGGGTGACAAATGTCACATTTTAGACGCTTGTAGGGCGTCTGTTACTCTAGTCAGTATGGTTACGAGTATCCCGGGTTACCTTATAATTCATGGCTTTAAGGTAACAGTATTTCGCCAGCAATTTACACTTTATGCTGGTGACTCATTTTCAGAGTCACACTGTTTGACCTTATGAGACGTATCTTTCATTTGATACTGTCTGGGTTCTGTCTCCTCTATTTTGACCTTACAAGACGTATCTTTCATTTGATGCTGTCTGAGGTCTGTATCCATTGTATTCACAGAATCCACTGTATTCACTGTACTTACTATGTTCACTGTTTTAGACCTCGCTAGACGTATCTTTCATTAGATATTGTCTACGGTCTGTATTCACTGTTTTTGACCATACTAGTTGTACCTTTCATTTGGTACATTCTGGGGTCTGTGTCTCCACTTGTTAGACTGAACCAGGCGTGTCGATCGTTCGATACTTTCCTGGAGTCTCTGGTTCCTTGCCTTAGTCAGCAGTCCTCACTGCTGAGGCATATAATATTCCCTGATGTCGTTTGCTTTCCTCAATAATCAAATTCAGTATTTTGATAATGATATCAACTTAGGGAAAACTACTTTTTACCACACAACACTGACCAGTCTTGGTAGAGGACTGCTTTTATTAAAGAAAATGTAGGATTTTCTGGAAA
Organism: Lactuca serriola; assembly: GCF_051521515.1. Classification (NCBI taxonomy): domain Eukaryota; kingdom Viridiplantae; phylum Streptophyta; class Magnoliopsida; order Asterales; family Asteraceae; genus Lactuca; species Lactuca serriola. The sequence goes on along the minus strand of NC_136412.1, from coordinate 187,015,979 downwards.
GGACTCTAATACACTGAAATCTCTTAAACTACTACTTTTATTTAAGTTATTTGAATGAAAACGTCACTAAATACTTATGAACTCACCAGCATTTGTAAAAAAAATGCTGATACTCGCTTTTCAAATAACTTGTATTCGCAAGGTAGCATTAGACAGGTACACACTCGGAGCTGTTGATAAAGATAGCTTAGTACCATGCTGTATTTATTCTATTTGCTTGTATACCTTAATACGTTGTAATGCAATCCATGTAAAATTATTACTATTAATGCAATGTTTTGTTGTACTTTGATTACTATAATGCATGTGTTGTGATACTTGACATGACGTAATCCACCCCAGAACGTTTCTGCCGTTTCGGTTTTGGGGTGTGACAAAGGAATGTGCGACATTCCTTTCGCAAGTACTTCTGGGCTTGAATACTCAAGATGATACGAAGGTTCATGCCGGGTTTATCGCCATAGACTACTAGAGTTTCGCCAGACGGCAGATTGAGGCGAACAACCTTTTCATAACACATGATGTCGGCACGTTGCAGACTCAACCAATCCATGCCGATAATGACGTCGAAGCTTTTAATTGAGACCGGCATGAAGATAATTGAAAATGAAAGGCTATCTAGAGTTAGAGTACATTCTATGTATATACTGATGGTACTCTCAGTCCTTCTGTTTGCCATTTCTATAGTGAACGGTTCTTTAAGTGTTCGAGATTTTTACTTAAGTAAATGAGCAAGTTTTTGGTTTACGAAGCTCCTCTCAGCTCCGTTATCAAACAGTATGCATGCAAAAGAGTTGTCGGGGAAAAATGTACCAGTGACCACTATAGGTTCGGAAACAGTTTCCTTGTGCCCTATAGCCAACACTCTTCCCACTCTACCAGCATTCCCTACCTTCGGGCAGTTCCTTTTGTAGTGGCCCACCTCGCCACAACCGTAGCAAGCTTGGGCCACACCAGCGCCGGGGACTTGGTTGATTGGCCTTGCCAGAGATTTGCAGAAACGAGAAGTGTGCCCTGTTCCTGTTGCAGTTAGAGCATTGTATTTCCCTGCAGGGTCCAGTGTGGTGGAAGCTACATTTGTTGCAATTCGGCAAACTCCCCGCGTACTGCTTTACCGGCGCAGCAGCGGCAGGTGCTATTGCAGCATGAACCACTATGACCTACTGCTTTTTGGCAGCTATCTGCGCAATGTTCTTTTTCTTGTCATCCCAAAATTTCCGCTTGTTATCAGCAGCTTTGGAGGGTTCTGAGATGGCTAGGGTTATTGTTGTTGACGGGGTACGGACCCCATGGTCAATGAGCCGTTGTGCCAATCGCTTGGCTCTATCAAATGTAGCAAGGTTTGAAGCTAGTACATTCCCTTGGAATGGAGGCACCAGCCCCCAGATATACCTCTCCACCTTCTTTGCTTCAGAAGGGACCATTCCCGAACATAATGCTACCAGATCGCTGGATTTGACCATGTAGGAAACTATGTCGGAGCCGTTCATGGTTAGGCTCCAGAGCTCCTGCTCCAGTTTTTGAACTTCGCCCCTTAAGCCATATTCTTTGATCATGAGCTCCTTCAGAGCTTCCCAGCCGATAGCATTCGCCACTATAAGAGATAGTGACTTGACATGGCTATTCCACCACATCAGAGCTCGGTCCGCAAAGGTACAGGTGGCAAATTTAACCTTGCTCCCTTCCGGACAGGAGCAGATCTTAATGATCGACTCCGTATTCTCGAACCATTGTGAGAGGGCAATGATTCCTCCAGTTCCATTGAAGGCCCTGGGTTTGCAGCTGGTGAAGTCCTTGTACGAGCACTCTCTAGAGCGCATTGGAGCTTTGACAACAGTGGGAAGCACATAAGTCCCGCTCCCACTAGTGCCGGTAGTGGTGAACTATGCTAGAGCTACCATAACAGCCGCATCCACAACAGCTTGGATGGCTGTTGGGTTGTATTAAGGAGGAGGAGGAGTTGGAGTTTGATTCGAAGTTATTGGAGTAATGTGTCTCGCTGAGCGACGCGGAGGCATCTTGTGGCTATTAGATTACAAGGATAAAGATATAGTTAAGAGTTTGATAGAGAAAATAATGAGAGTGACACATGAACTAACTCTCCATAGTCCAACAACATAAATGAGAGTGTGATTGAATATAGATCTAGCACTAGAAAGATGAAAGCATTTGGGTATTAAATTTCCATGAGTTAGATATCTGTCAATAATAATGGTATTACAGATGTAACAAGTTTGGGAAACATGACCTAGAAGTAGGTCTTACATCAAACCAAGATAGGAAAATTTTGTCATAATTACGAGTTAACAAGTTTAAAGTCTTATCATAGATAGGAAACTAAAAATAGAGTTTTTACATAGACCTAAGTTATATGCAAAAGAGAAGTTGAGTAAGCTCTATCTATGACGAGAACCACTGGAATGAGTCTTTGATTCTGCCAGACGGTGCTCCATATCCCTCATGCGTCTTTCATATGTTGCCTGTCGAGCTCGAAGTTCCCTGACTTCAGCTTGGGTTGCAGTAAGATCTCTCTGAAGAGCCGCATTCTGGTTCCGAGTCCTCTCATAGGCAGACTCCAGATGGAGAATGCTAACGGTATTCACTCCCGCATCAACATCAACTTCCTTGATTCAGTTGATGGCCGCACTACCCTGCTCATCATTATGAGCAATCCTGCAGACCAAAATAGGCAGGACTCTGTCTGTTGAGCCTCCCTCTCTCAAATTATAGAAGCTTCGATCTCCGTTGTAAGGTAAGAGTTGACCTTGTTCGTGGCTCCATCTATTCAAGTTTGTTGCCCACAGGGGTATGGGACCTTGAATTGTTGGACTAGGGTTGGGGTTTGGGATTTGAGCCACTAGGGGTAGGTTATTACCTTCCGGTTTGGAGTTAGAATCCTCCGAGAAGTTCTCTGCGAAGTCATCATCCAAAGGGATTGGATGATTTTCTTCTGGCTCATCGAGCCATCCTCTGTTACCTTGGTTGGGAAAGTGTGGGTCGCCATAGGGATGGAATCCAGCCATGTTATCTACGTGAGAAAAAGGGCTAAAAGAGATAGTTAATAGACGTATTAATTTAGATAATTATAAGATGATCTTTATCAGTCACTTCAATACTTGCATAGTGCATACCAGTTACATGTAATCAAAACAGCATAGACCTTCGAATAAGTGACCTTAACTCCAAATCCACAACCAAACAAGGAACAGGAAGTAAAGCAAAGATCACAGATTCTTAGTCTATGACATCCTAGTCACATATAACCATATCATATCCACTTAGCAACTATTGATCTTCTAATAAAGACCTTTAGTTCTCAAATAAGAATTATAGTAACACAAAATACTCATATAGTATTTTAAGCTTATGTTCTGTTTTAGTGTTTTCATTGTTGTAGTGTTGATATGTTTTTGGATTTGCTGCAACACCACAACCATTCCTAGGCACATGCTAATCACTCTTCGGAAAGATATAGTTGATCAAGCTATATTACTCCCAGATCTGATTATATGCTCCCAAGTCTGATTGTGTTGTTCAACAATTGTAATACTTTTGTTATGTCCTAGTGACACTGATTTTAGTATGAATGCAGGTATGTATACTTATTTAAATATTTTATTATTTCAAAGTATAAACTCTTGGTCAGAGTATTTTAATCCCGTTGTGTTTATAGTTAGTATGTCTTTTATGGGTTGATATACTTTATTCACTATAAACAATGCTATGATACCAATCTATCACACCCCAAAACCTGAATGACGGAAACGTTCGGGGGCGGAGGACATCATGTACAGTATCACAACAACGCATAATAGTAAACAAGCAACAACATCATCCATTCATTAATAATATAATTTTAATACAAGTGTGTTCTGTATAGTTTATAAAACACCAAAAATATGAATCAAAATAAGAGATGAGTCTTGAACGTGCTTCATCTTCTTAAAACCTGACATCTGTACCTGTCTACTGATGACCTGAGAATACAAGTTATTTTGAAAGTATAGATCAACATTAAATATGGTGAGTTCATAAGTATTTTAGTGTCGTTGGTTGTATGAAAGTGTTTGTAATTGTTTGATGTAAATGTTTGTAAGAGTTTGTAGTAAATGTTTGTATTTCCTAGAAAATCCTATATGTTCTCTTAAAAGTGACCTTCTACCAAGGCCCAAATGTTCTGTGTGTTGTGTTTTTTTTGTAAAAGTGTATCTTTCCCAAATATGACTATCATTACCAAAAATATAGTTTACATTACTGTTTATGTGAGAAAATCACAATGTAAATGCATTGGGAAAATACCAGTGTATAGTAGTATTTGAATGCAAGTAACTACCAGTGTACTAACTACCTTAAACCAGTTTGTTAATTAAGGTAAAATGTGATATGATTTTAACCATACATGATCGACTAGTATATCACGACGCTCTAAGGTATCGAAATGGTATGACATTAGTCACCCGTAGACCTGTAGGTCCCACTATAGCTTGCATCAAGGTGTAGGATATTCAATCCTGTATAGATCTATACACCAACTCACACTCTCCCTCCAAGAGACTTTGGTTGCAAAACGTGACACATCAATTGATTGCCATGCCCTGAAGTAATGGCTCACATTAATGTTATAGTGTTCTAGTGTTTGTATAGTATGTTCTAGTGTAGTATATGTTCTCTTTGTTTGTCATCATAGTATGTTCTCTTGTATAATGTAGTGTATTGTTTGCTCTCTTAGTTTCTCATCATAGTATGCTCGTTCTGTTTCTCATAAAAGTAAGTTTGTATTGACTCATTAATGAACTGACTCTTGTATGTTTCATTATACTAGAAATAGTGAGTAGTGACTTCCTAAACTATACCTATTATAGTTTACTACTAGAGTTGTTTGTATAAATGAACATTTTTCTACACCTTTGCTACCCAAAGGTATTGAACTAAGTGTAGAACTTGAATATCCATATACATACAAATGATATATAACTATGATTCTGTTGGGTTGAAGATTCGTTCAAAGATTGCGTCATTGGGCTCGGCTATTTGTCTATTTATTTTGTACTCCGGTTTTGGCCTGTCCAACCGAGAGCCCGTTAGGTTTATTATATAAGTATATGCTTGCATGCATATTAGGTGAACGATTTAAAAAAACGATCTAGAGAAGACGAAAAGCATTACGATAGTATTACAGTTTCTTTCTTTATCGTTCTTGTAAACCTACTAATCCTCTACAGTTGATGTTCTTAATCGAGCTCTTCTGAGGGTTTTGTTTTAATCATTCGACACGTTTGATTCATTCTTGACTTGTTCTTATTTTCGTGTTCTTGCTGTTTTATATTTACTTACCTGTTTAAGATCTAATCGATCTTCAAAGATTAAAGTTTTAATCTCATCAATTGGTATCAGAGCAGGAGGTTGTGTAATCGATACACATCTTTTCTGTGAAAAGGTTTCAATTAGGGTTTTTCCGCAATTACTGATATTTATTGAGCCGTCATCTTATTATTGACGTATCTTGATATTTATTGTTTTGCCCTAATCTGCTTTATTACAAGTCTGATCTTTGAACAGGTTTTTCGATCATAATGGACGAGTCGCAATCAAATCCCATCAATATTTCCAACAGCATCGGTTCAACCACGAAGATTCCAATCCTATATACCCATGACTATGAAGTCTGGGCACATCACTTCGAAGACTGCGTGATAGGATCTGAGGACAATGGATACCTCATATGGGAAGCAATCATTACTGGACCTTTTTCTCATTCTGCAACGTCCAGGATTATTAAAACTCAAAAGGAGTACAATGATCTGCTGAAGGATGTTAAAGATATTGCGCAAGATGAAAAGGATAAATTCTAGTGCAATATCAAGGCGTTAAGATTGATAAGATTCGCCCTTCAGTCCGACACCTTCAGGTTGGTCAGCTCATGCACGACGGCAAAGGAAGTTTGGGATAGACTTCGTGAACTGTACTCTATAGACGAGGATCTTGAACATTCTATCCAAACCTTGCTCTTATCTAAGTTTGGAGAATTCAGGCAAGGAGCCGAAGAAATAGTGACCCAGACGTTCGATCGCTTCAATCATCTTCTCAGCAGGATGATCAAACATGACATCAAAAGGAAGCTTATCGAGCATAAGGTTATGTTCTTAAATGGTCTGAGGTCTGAATGGAGAGCAGTGGTGTCTACAGTCAAAGCCCATGAGCAGTTTAAATCATACTCTTTGGCGAAACTGGTGGGTATTCTCAAGTCCCAGGAGAAGATTGTGCTGCAGGAGAAGAACGTTGTTTCAAGCCTTGGTTCGCTGGCCCTCCTGTCAATAGGTAAAGTTGTGATGGAGGATGAAGACATCAACTTGGAGGAGTATGACCTCACGTCTGAGGATTATGCTATGATGGTGTCTAACCCCAAGAGGTTCATAAAGAAGAGATTACCCAGCAACAAACACCGAAACTGGCAGGGGAGTTATAGTTCAGGAAAGGTTAACAATGAACCGAAGGTTGAAGAGCCCAAGAAGGAACCGAAGGCGGATGGTGATTCTGGAGTAAGTTGTTACTACTGTGGTGGGAAAAACCACTATGCTAAAGATTGTGTCCTTAAAAAGATGGCTGAAAAGGATGATGAAAAGGATGAGGAAGCCTTGTTGCAGAAAAGGCTTGATGAGATGAGAAAGAAGAAGTCTACCGCTAACCCTTCCATGAATGCTCTTATTGTGCAGGGTTCGGTTGCTGATGACGAGTTCGGTAGCGTGGAAGTTTGGTCAACCGACTCAGAAGATGACGAAGTGAGGAAGCCTTCTCATGGAAAGGCTTATGTGGCAAAGGAGGAGAGCAGTGGAGGAAGATGCTTCATGGTGTCCGATGTATCTCAGTTGAGGGGATACAACACTGATGGTGGAAGCAATGAACCGAAAGAGCAGTTGGATATGTGCTTCACGGCCAAACCACTCAGCCAGCAGTTCAATGAGCTTGATGAACTGATCAAGAAGGTACAATCGGTTTTCGTTTCATTTAAAGTACCACAATCCTCATATGAGAAAGAACTAAAAAATGTTAATACAAGAATTTCTCATCTAGATAGTAGTTTAACTCAAACTCGAGTCACCAATTCTAACCTAACTGATCAATTAAGCAGGGTGTCTTCGAAGAGTGAGGAGCGGCGCATGTGGATCGAGTTGAAGGAGTCTGAATTAGTTAAAATAAAAGACGAAAACATTTATTTACAAAGAGACAATTTAAAGTTGTTAAAGCAGCGGAATGTTTTTTGTTTAATTGCAAAACGTCTTTATTCTAATATTACTCAGCTTCACTTGGACTTTGAAATAGGCCAAAAGATCCATCGCATGATTTTGCCCTTCCTTGAGTTTAAGGAGGATGAAATTGATGCTGAAGCCTATAACTGTGAGAGTGTGATATCATCTGATGATGTCAATCCGACCTACATGTATGGACTGGACAAAATAGAATCTTTCATTAAATCCAAGGACCACAAGGACATGCTTAAAAATCTTTTGGATGAAAATGATAGACTTAAACTGAGAACCGAAACCATACAAAAATTTGACTCTTTAAACGCCAACTTGAGCTCAGAAAACAAAATTGATGTTGAAAATGCATCTGAGCTTAATGAGGATGACAACATGAGTGAAATTTCTGTAGAGGACACGGTTGACTGCTCAGAATTTGTAAAAAGCGAACCTGAAAACCACAAGAATCTAATTTCTGAAAATTCAGTGGAGTTCGCTCGATTGTCCCAACAAAAGTCCCCGATCTTAGCAGAGAAAGCGGTTGTATATCAAAAGGTCAGGACCACTCCAAATCAAGTGTACAAGGTCACTTGAGTAACCGAACATCAGACCGCTGAACTCACAGCTATTGTAAACGAAGACAATGTTGATGGCTGTGATGAGTACTTCTGGTCAGCTCCAATAGACAATGAAAACGAAATGGTAGGCTTATCAGAAAGAACCTCATGGATGAGTAAAGGTAGGTACATACCAGAACCCTTGAATAAGCCAGATAATTTCGATAAGCCAAGTACTAGTGGTACGAAAGACGTTCCTCAGGAGAATGGAAGTTCGGCAAAAGAAGATATTCCTTCTAGTTCCTCAGTTCAAAGTGAATCTCCTACAGTTCAAAGTGAACCAGCCAAAGAGAAACTGAAAATGAAAGCCAATATTCATCATCAACCGAAGCAGATGAGGAACAAGAAATGTGAAAGGAACCAGAGATACAAGAAGAATCTCTCTGAAAGGAAACAATTCTGGCAATCCCAGAATGCATATTTCTCTCATCAAGACAAGAATCTGAAGTTTGAGAACAATCCTGTCAAAAAACATGAGAGCCACAACAACCGAAAGCCAAGGTTCGGTTCAGAAGAAAATACCAACCGAACGCAAAGGCTCGGTTCTGAGAATGACTCCAACCGAAAGCAAAGGTTCGGTTCACAGAACGATTCCAACCGAAAGCAAAGGTTCGTTTCTGAAGTCAAAAGAGATCAAAACTCTAAGGTCAGTCCCACCAATGATCGAAAGCAAAAGGGTCACCTAGAGTCTCCAGCCAAGAAGTCATCTCAACCTTATCCCATTCCTTCTCATTCATCTAATTCTTCCAATTCATCTCCACCTTGCTCTAAAGCTCATTCTGTTCATTCTCAAAAATCTCATTCGTCAGCTGAACAAAAAGGCAAACAGAAGGTTAATGCATCCAAACCAGAGTCTAAACCGAACGCACCTAATCCTAATAAAATCAAAGTTTTTACCATTAAAAAGAAAGATGAAACAACACTTATAAAACGAACATATCTAGTTGACATCTCTCTTAAATCTGCTTTGAAAAGCTCACGTGGGCCCAAGAAACTTTGGGTTCCTAAATCTGCTTAATTTTTGCAGGTTATAAGTGACGAGCAGTTCGACGAAGAATGGTACATCGATAGTGGCTGCTCGCGTCACATGACAGGAAGGAAAGAAGAGCTCAGGGAATACAGGTCTCTCTCAAATGGTGGCAACGTCAAGTTTGGAAACAATTCTTTCGGCACCATAAAGGGATATAGAATGATAACTAATGGTGATTTCACTATAAGGAAGGTGGCTTATGTGGAAGGACTCCAACACAACCTCATCAGTGTATCTCAGCTTGTTGGAGGTACAGGTCTCAAAGTCTCATTCGATGATGAAGGTTCTGAAATTATTGAGAAGAAGACAAAGAAAGTAATTCTCAAGTCGGAGCGTAAGGGTGAAATGTTTCCTCTAAACCTTAAACCCATCAAAGGAAACCCAGCTATATGCTTGTTATCAAAAGCTCAATCTGACGAAAGCTGGTTGTGGCACCGAAGACTCTCTCATCTCAACTTTAAAGATATCAACAGACTTGTCGCTGGAGGTCATGTTAGGGGCCTTCCATTGCTCAAGTTCGACAGAGATCATTTGTGTGCTGCATGCGAAATGGGGAAGCAGAGTCGTCAAAGTCATCCATCTGTAATTAACACAAAAGTTGTTGAACCACTCGAATTACTTCATATTGATTTGTGTGGTCCTTCATCTATCGAAAGCATCGGTGGTAACAAGTATATTCTTGTTATTGTTGATGACTTTTCACGATTTACATGGGTGTTCTTTCTAAAGCTCAAATCTGAAGCGACTCATAAGCTGAAAGTGTTCATCAAGCAGATTGAAGTACAGCTCAAGAAGGTCGTTAGCAACATCAGGAGCGACAATGGTCTGGAATTCAAGAACAGGGAATTTGAAGAATTTCTAGCAGAAAAGGGAATAAGTCACAACTTCTCAGCTCCCTACACACCTCAACAGAACGGAATTGTCGAAAGACGAAACCGATCTTTGTGTGAAGCTGCCCGAACTATGCTAAGTTTTGCTTCCTTACCTCTTTATTTTTGGGCTGATGCTATTTCTGCTGCTTGTTTTACACAGAACAGGTCTTATCTCAACAAACGATTCACGCTCACACCATACGAGATTCTAAACAACAGAAAGCCCAATGTGAAATTTTTCCATGTGTTCGGCTCACGGTGTTTCATCTTTAACTCTAAAGAACACCGCAACAAGTTCGATGTCAAAGCCGACGAGGGAATCTTTCTGGGCTACTCTCTCACATCCAAAGCATACAGAGTCCTAAACAAGCGTTCGAGAAAAATCGAAGAGACCTATTACGTGACTTTTGACGATAGCTATGTCAAAAAGCTACAGGCCAAAGAAGACACAGCTGGGGAAATTTTTCCTCAAACTGGCCAAGTCACAGTCTCGATCGCTAATCTATACGAGAAATTTCTGGAGCTCTTTGACGAACCAGAGAAAGCTTCTCTCTCAGAAGCAGGTGCAGCAGACAACAAGGTTGACCACATGAAGCAAATTGTCGAAGAAGCTGCCAGGAGAATGAATGAAGGAGGATCGACTTCTGATGAACCTCCATCCAACGATGCTTCAGTCGAGGGGGAGCCAAGCTCACATGTTGAGGGGGAGCCAAGCTCTACAACTGCAACCAAAAGTGCTTCTCCAACCGAAAGTGCTTCTCCAACCGAAGGTGCATCAATGCCTGAAAGTCCAGCACCACAAGAAACCTCTGAACCTCCAGTTTCTCATAGCTCATCAATCGAGGGGGAGCAAGCTGATATGACGCTCGACTACGAAAGCCAATCCGAGCCAGAAGAAATGATCAATGCTGAACTAGACCCAACCTTTGATCCAAATTATCCTCCTCTTACCAAATGGACCAGAGATCATCCTATCTCTCAAGTGGTTGGTGATGTCTCCGAAAAGGTTCTGACCCGATCACAACTGAAGGCAAAACAGACATCCTTATTTTCAAAGGTTGATTTTTGTATGTTTAACTCATTCGTATCAAAAGTTGAACCAAAGACAGTTAACACTGCTCTCGATCACTCTCATTGGGTTCAAGCAATGCAAGACGAACTGAACGAATTCGAAAGGAACAAAGTCTGGAGCCTCATTCCAACTCCTCCAGATGCCTCGTTTGTTGGTCTCAAATGGGTCTTTAGGAATAAAATGGACAAGGAAGGGAATGTAATAAGGAACAAAGCTCATCTGGTAGTAAAGGGATATTGTCAGGAGGAAGGGATTGATTATGAAGAGACTTTCGCTCCTGTAGCTAGGCTGGAATCTGTAAGAATATTTCTTGCTTATGCTGCCCACAAAAACTTTGAAGTTTTCCAAATGGACGTCAAGTGTGCATTTCTTAATGGAGAACTCGAAGAAACCGTGTATGTGGAGCAACCTCCTGGGTTCCTGAACGAAAAGTATCCAAATCATTGCTATATTCTGGATAAAGCTGTGTATGGCCTCAAACAAGCTCCGAGAGCCTGACAGGGACCCGAAGGCATCTTTATCAATCAGGAAGCTTACACGAAGACTCTCCTAGAAAAGTTTGGTATGATGGGAGACTCCAAAGTCAAAGTCCCAATGGCATTCGGCACCAAGCTAACTCCATCCCTAGACAAACCGGCTGTTGATATCACGCTCTATCGTCAAATGATAGGCTCACTAATGTATCTTACTGCTAGCAGGCCTGACATCATGTTTTCTGTGTGTTATTGTGCTCGATTTCAGGCAAACCCACGCGAACCTCACATGCTTGCAGTGAAGAACATTTTACGCTATCTCAAGCGAACCACCTCCTTAGGTCTATGGTATCCTTCCAACTCAGGCTTCTTCGTTCAAGCCTATTCAGATGCTGACCTTGGAGGATGTGGACTCGACAGAAAAAGCACCACTGGTGGCTATCAATTCCTTGACGGGAAGTTGGTCAGCTGGCAATCCAAGAAACAAACGTGCGTGTCGTTGTCTACTGCCGAAGCGGAATACATAGCCGCTGCATCCTGCACCTCTCAAGTGATTTGGATCCAGAGTCAACTTCGAGACTATGGACTCAATATGAAGAAGATCCCACTATATTGTGACTCAGAAAGTGCTATTAGGATCTGTCATAACACAGTGCAACACTCTAAAACCAAACACATAGCACTGAGGTATCACTTCATCAAAGATCACGTGGAAGATGGAAACGTCGAAGTTCACTTCGTAAGAACCACTGATCAACTGGCTAACGTCTTTACCAAAGCTCTTCCTGAAGCATCATTCAACAGAATACTGCAAGGGCTAGGTATGATGGAATCAGAGTCAGTACCTCACACTACCTCTCAACCTCAAACGTAAGAAGCGAAATTGACCTAACGCTCAGGTTCGGTTAAATAATCTGACTCGCTCATCACCACAAAGGTAGTTTTCTTGATTGTATATTTCTTGTACAAAGTTGTTTATCTTATTGTTAAAAGTATTTTCTGATTGAATGTCTAAATTCCTTGGTTTCTTAAAATTTTCCAAAACCGAAACCTACCGAAGGTTCGGGTTCGGTTTCTTAAAATTTTCCAAAACCGAAACCTACCGAAGGTTCGGGTTCGGTTTTTCAAAATTTTCTGGAACCGAAACCAACCGAACGCTCGGGTTCGGTTTTTCAAAATTTTCTGGAACCGAAACCAACCGAACGCTCGGGTTCGGTTTTTCAAAATTTTCTGGAACCGAAACCAACTGAACGCTCGGGTTCGGTTTTTCAAATTTTTTCCAAAGTTTTTTTTACTCTTTCTTAGTCTTATTTTTTTTCTTACTTATTTTTTATTATTTTTTATTTTTTCTTTTCTTTTTTTTTTTATTTCTTTAATATATCTCAAAAACTCCAAAAATATTTTTCTCTTTTATTTTTTTTGTGTGTTCGTTCGTTTATGGGTGTATAATTGTTGGATTACTTAAGTGTCCCTAGAAGCATGCTGCTGTATGTGTCCCAAGCCTCATAAGATTTTGAATAATAGCCTTCATGACCTGGTATAAACAAACCTTGTCTTCCGAATAAGGCTACCACATTTATTCTAATCGTGAGCTACCTCACTCTCTTCTCACATGAGTTAAGAGTTTTCTGCTTGGTCCTTCTTCTCGCAGCAGAGGTACTTTAATTTCTTACACCATCTCCATTACATTTCTCCATTACATTTGTTTCATCAACGTAACCCTTGAGACTCTCAGAAATTCCCACTGAGGTTTATGGTTACACAACATCTGTGTTTATGATCTTAGTTTCGTGTCACTACGAGCTGAGTGAAACCCAAAATTCAACACCAAATCTGAATTGACGGTGATCAATTAATTTGCTCAAGTTTTCACCAAAGAATTGACGGATGTACCTTCATGAAATCTCAAATTTTATTTTGTGTGATTCCTATGAAATTGTTAAACACCATAACATTTCTTCCCTTGGGATCCAGTTTTTATTTTTTTGAGATTTTATATTTTCCAAGCCAATTTAATATTAATTCCCACCTACTTGTTCAACAGACTACACCGGCCTCACAAGTACTTTGATCACTTTCTTTCTTATTTCAAGATTAGAATTGTTGCATCAAAGCGAAAGCCACCCTAAAGTAACCTAATTAAAAGAAGCCTTTCAACATTTATTAATAAGTGTTTGATCGTAATTCAACGGGAATCCACATTAACACTTTGAGGTCTCTCTTGATCTTGAAGGAAGAGATTCGTGCCCGGGATCAGTAGTTTCGTGTCATTATTGACATCACAGTCATTCCTAAAAAGCGTTGCTTTATTTCTTTTCTTTTTTACACTCTTTGCACGAAAATCTTTGATTTTCCAAAATTCCGTTACTAATTCATTTCAGGCTGATTCATTGCATTGGTGGTTAATAATTAAGACGTGGTCAACAATCATCCACGTGGGCAATTTATTCAAAAGATGTGATTCAAAAAGATAAGACGAAGGGTTGCTGACTCAGGCGGGAAATAAAAGGATTGAATTTCAACCGGTGGTAAAAAGGGGCATGTGTGAATTTGAAACGCCCACTCTTTTACTGACGTAATGGACGCGTGTGAGAATTTCAAGCGATTCCTCTCTGGCACTTAAAGGCGCGTAAGGATTTGAAACGGCGCTTGTTGGGCGGCGTGATCCTAGGAATCTGACAATCTCTCTCCTACGTGATCATCGCATGCCTCACCTGTCATGCATCTGTCATTCCGGAAACCTTTTCGTATTTCCATAGAAGATTTGAAACGATTTTTCTCTCTCCTTTCACCCACTATAAAAGGCAGTCTTCACTACCATTTACCTCTTTACTGCTTGAAAATTTACAAGATTGAGTCTTCCTACCTTCAACAATGGCAGAATCATCTTCTTCTTCCTACCTTCAACAATGGCAGAATCATCTTCCTTCCATGCTACCTCACACATCCTTCCTATTCGTCCACAACAATGCTTGGTGATCGATCTAAACCCTCTGGTGTACAACTCTTACATGTCGCCGATCATCGAGTGCCTGAAGTACTCCCAAATCGCTCCAGCTCTCTCCAGGATTGAGTCTGTGCCAATGGTGGTTCTCTCGCAGGTGTATGCGACTGCCTATTACGACAAAGCAGTCGAGCGGGTGTTCTTCGAGGTTGCTGATCACAAGAGCTCTATTTCTCGACAGCGATTTGGTACTTTGCTTGGTTTGGCTGCTGACCCATCGAGAATTAATCCGGAGATGATTCCGATTGGGCATCTTTACAACATGTTCTATAACATGGGGTACACGGAGGCGCTCGTCTCCGTCGCAAAGTTCAAGAAATCCTGCTTGCCGCCGCAGTGGAACGGCATGTTCACAGTCCTCTTCAAGGGCTTGTCTGAACGGAGCTCAGGATCCGATGGTGCTAGTCGACTGTTCTTGTCGATTATGTACGCAGTTTACAACGGAGTCAACCTAGACTTTGGGTTGGTCCTCTGGCAACAGCTCATCCAGAGCCTTTCTTCTTCATCACGACATTCTGTGGTATCGTTTGCCCGGTTCTGGATTCTTATCACCAAATGGGTGATGGATAAGTTGGATATACCGACTACTGCTGGTGCAATGATGTCTTCGGTCGGTACTTTTCATACCACGAAGATCATCGTCTCTGATGCATCCAGGTTTTCTTTCATTGGCTCTATTCCGGAGACAATGTATGGCGACGTCCCATCTGACAGCAGGATCATCCGGACGATTAAAGAGTTCAAGGCATCTGGTCCTAGGGAACTTACACCGGAAATGCTAAAGTCCATCCATGATGCTGACAAACCGGTTCCCAGGGGCAAAAAGGCGGATAAAGGGAAGCAAGCGACCAAAGCTCCTAAAGGTCCTTCTCCAAGGAAGAGGAAACAAACAAAAGTTGCACAGTCTCCACAGCCGAAGAGGAGGAAGACTCAACCGAAGCGCAAGCTTGTCATCCCTTCCTCTTCAAGTGACTCAGAAGGAGAGAGTTCGGACTCAGACGGCTCTCAAAGAGGCGAAACCCCTCCAAGAGGCAACACCCCACCCCGATCTCCTACCCCAGATATGGAAATCCATAACTCACCCATTCTTTCACCCACTCAAACAATCCCTACTTCCATTCCCACCATAAACCCCACTACCACTATTCCTCTAACCTCTTTCCCTATACCACCACCCATTTTCACAACTGCAACCGAAACACCACCTGTAACCGAAACCCCACCCGTAACCGAACCACCTCAAACCGAAACCCAGCATACAACCGAACCTACCCACACTCAACCACCACCCGAAACTACCCCACCCCACACTCAACCTGAACCTACAAAACCCACAACACCCCCAGCTTCACCACCCCCACCATCTCCAGATCATGCCTCTGATGGAGATAACCCGTTCCTTGGCGGTGACAACATGACCTTCGATTCGGTCGACTTTAGTCCGTTTCAGGTTCAAAGCGATGAAGAGGATGATGCTCCAGTGACAAAGAAACATTTTAAGGAGCTCAACGAGAAGGTTGATTTACTTCTTACCTCATCTTCCAACCACCAGTCCTCTCTCTCTGAAGCCGCTCTTCAGAAGATTGTTGATGCCTTCTCCAGGGCTCAGCATGATTCTGTAGCTTCAGCCACTGCCTCCATAGACGCCTCTACCAAAGACTGTGAGGCAGCGACCGCAAAAGTCGATAAACTATTCTCAGACGCCTCTTCCCTGTTGAAGTCCTTACAGGAGAGTGCGGATTCTACCAAGACAACTTTGGAACCGATTGTTCAGCAATTGGCAAAGTTCGTCTCAACGAAGTTGACATCGTTCGCTACCCTTCGCCAATCCATAAGCGACGACAACTCGGCCCTTCGTGCCTCCATTGATGAGCGCCTCGCTAAGCTTCAGGAGGATCTCGCAGCTGAAAACTCATTGATGGACGTTCTGGCAAGCAAAACCACCGCCCTAAAGGTCAAGAGCACTCAGCTATCAAACTCACAGCAACAGCTTGAAGCTCTTCGATCCGAAAGGGAGGTCATAAAGACATGTGTTTCGGATGTACACGCTTCCCTATCCAACATCCTAGAAGCACACGATCCAATTCTAAACCATTCGGTGAGACGAACCCTTGCTGAAAAACTTTCTTCTGCCATGGACCTTCTCAGCAAAATCGAAGGCTTACCTAGTTTCGTGTCCAATCCGAAACAAGGGGGAGAACAGAAGAAGACCGGATCGAAACCACCTCCTTCCTCCAAAGCTACTCACACAACCGAACCACCTCCAACTGGTCAAGCTTCGGGTTCGGGTGTGAAGGATAAAGGGAAGAATATAGCTGAGGAAGAAGATGAAGATGAAGACAAAGAAACCATTGCGGACATGTTGAAACGAAAGAACAGTCGCAATGTTGATGATGATGTCAATCGTGTGGCGTGAGAGGCTGAAGAAGCCGAACGCAAGAAGAAGGAAGCCCACGATCTCCTTGAGAGTAGGAAGACTCTCTTCCCTGCCTGGACTCGGGAGCGAATGATTAAGGAGGCCATAGATACTCCCAGCATCCTATGGCTCGAGCCGGTGATCTCATTCGACTGCTATAATTCTGTCGATTCACAGTTCGACATGCCGCTGACTCGAAAGGCGTTTATCTTCCACGCCTTCTCAAATATATATGAAGTCCCTCATCCGAACCCTGAGGTTGATAGGGAACTCATCGATTTCTATCTGAAGGCTGCTCGTCCTCAGTATCTAACATGGAGCGCCCAGAAGATAGTGAACGTTCGGGTATTGAAGCCTTATACCGAAGGGAGATTCATCAATGTTCGGTTCAAGGTGATTCGAGGATCTACAAAATCTGAACATCTTATATCCCTGGCAGATCTACCGAACCTAAATCCTCATGATTAGATTGTTTTGCATAACATCCTCTTGACGAATGAAGCTGAATATGGTCCGATTATAGACCATCTCAAGAGGATGATTGTCTGTTACATCATGGAGGTAGCCCTAATGGATCAGGAGGTAGCCACTGTCTTCAAGAAGAAACCGAAGATAGCTCCTGTGGGATCAGCCAGTGATCTCAATCAGATGAAAATGGGCAAGATCGACCCGAGACGCAATTCGGTCATGTTCACTAGAGCAGAAGGACAGAAACGTGTTGTCGATCGTTCGAAGGTGTAAAGAGAATGCAGCGGATGATGTTAAGTACTTCAATGACATGATCCAATGGTACATCAGGTTTAGACAGACGATACTAGCTCTTATCTCGCGTCTGTTTAATACCGTGAAGAAGAAAGTACCTGCCGCTGCTGGCCCAAGTAACAAGTGACGGTCTCGCTCCAATTGACGCAAAGGGGGAGATTGTTGGGTTGAAGATTCGTTCAAAGACTGCGTCATTGGGCTCGGCTATTTGTCTATTTATTTTGTACTCCGGTTTTGGGCTTGTCCAACCGAGAGCCCGTTAGGTTTATTATATAAGTATATGCTTGCATGCATATTAGGTGAACGATTTAAAAAAACGATCTAGAGAAGACGAAAAGCATTACGATAGTATTATAGTTTCTTTCTTTATCGTTCTTGTAAACCTACTAATCCTCTACAGTTGATGTTCTTAATCGAGCTCTTCTGAGGGTTTTGTTTTAATCATTCGACACGTTTGATTCATTCTTGACTTGTTCTTATTTTTGTGTTCTTGCTGTTTTATATTTACTTACCTGTTTAAGATGTAATCGATCTTCAAAGATTAAAGTTTTAATCTCATCATCTCATCAGATTCAAACGACCGACGGACGAACAACCGAATACCCTAAGTCCACAACCAAACAAGGAACATGAAGTAAGGCGAGTTATCAGTCGTAAGTCCTTTCAATCCTACTTATATGACTATATCTATATAGACATGATTTGAAAATAATAAGCTTGAAAGAGTTTAATAAGGAGTTTTGCATATAAAAAGTTTGGAAAACGATTTGAAGTAGTTTGTTTGATAACACAGTTAAAAGTATAGTAAATCCATATGTTTGATAGTTATTAATCACATGTGATTGATATAATAACTATAATATTCCAACTTGTATTCACCCCCCCCCCCTAAAAGAATTTAAAATCATCTAAAAGATAAGTTAAGGGGTAGTCACCTATAGTGAGCGGTTTGGATGAACGAGTGGTATAGGATGCTAAGTGTCAAGTGAAGACCTGAGCACACACACGGATCCTATTTAGCATATAATGACATGCATATGCATATAATTAGTGGTTAAACAACTAATCATATAAGGAAAGACACCCTAGGACTTTGGAAACACTTATTTTAGAGTTTTAGAAGTAAAAAGAGTTTCATTTAAGGGGTTTAAGGCCACACGATGGTCTTTACAACCAAGTGGTATGCTTCTTGTGAGTTTACAGCCGTAGGGTATACGACCCTATGAGTTTACGGTGGTAAAATTATAATGTTTAGTGCCAAAGAGTGAGTTAAAGGTCTCACAATCCACAAGGAAGTGTTCTAGTCTTAAGTCCAAGCCTTCGGAAGAGTTATGACCGTATTTGCACCTTTAATAAGGGTTTACGGCCAAAGGAGATGCTCTTGGCCGTAAAATCTCTTTGTTCTTGGATATTCAATGATTCCAAGGTGCTAAGCAAGGGTTCTTACAAGATATCAAGTATAAGGAAGTAATACTTACGATATAGAAGCTAAAATGGTTGATTTTGGACCAAAACACTAGTGTGTGTTCTTGGTTTTCTTGAAGATATAACCCAAAAGATGATGTTAATGGATGGAATCAATGGGTTATGCTAGTTAAGAAGATGTATCAACAAATCAAGGGAAGAAACACTTACATTTTTTAAGAACAAAATGAAGATCCAATGATACTTGAGAGAGAAATCGGTTTTCTAGACTTGAAAAAGTGAACAATGAGGAAGTAATGGAAGAATATCATGTTTATAACATGAGTTTATGGCCGTAAACTCACATGGTGTGGTCGTAAACTCCACATGATGAAGTTTAAGGCTTGCTTGTTAGGTTACAACTACAACAGACACTTCCTATCACTCATTCCTTTGGTGTACTAGGCTCAGAATGCTCAAACAAACTCTAAATAGTGGTAAAAGATAGTAGAAACATGTCTGACTTTGATTGAGTTGAATAGTTGTACAAGATATAAAAATCCGGTTGTCACATTAGCTCACTATACGTTATGGATGACTTACATAATCAACCCATATATTTAATTAGTCATCTTTTGATCACTTAATTAATTCTAAATTCATTCTTGATCAATACTAATTAAATAATATTATTAATATATTAGAGCTTATAATATATTAATAAACCACAAGTGTTATTTCTCTCATTTAGTCTATCCAAATGCATGATGCCATGCAACCCAAATGGACCATGCCGGTTCGGGTCAAGTACATACCAAATATAGTTATCGACTTAGACACCTTATCGAACACATTTTTGGTCCATGATTCCTCTTTTGTGTATTTGTACAACTTTAGAGGTTAGGAATGTTAGATATTAGGTTTTTTGGCACGGTTAAATCTTAAAAATTCTTACTTGATGATTGTTACAGATCCGTGTATGAATTTAAGATCTTAAAGAGAGTCTTAATAGATAAAGTTAGGTGTTGGGCTCATATATGGCATGTAAAGGAATAACGTTGCCATCTTTATGTTGGGTTTTGAGCATTCTAACACTCCTAAGTGTACATGCAACCCTAAATACCTTGGATCTATGTTTTCTCTATTATACATGCAAATAAGAATATCCAAGGTATTATCCTAATCTAGCATACAAAACAATAACTATAGCAAGATAGAATACATACCTCTTTGATGTAGAAAGTCTTCATGAAGCTTGAGTGCCTAGTGCCCCAAGTGTGACACCTCAAATGGAATCACAATCATCAAAACACTTGGAATGACTTAAGAGAATTCTACACTTATCAAAATCGGCTAGCCCTCTCTAGAATAATACTAGTCGCCAATTTTGTCAAGAATAAGATCTTTATATAGTGTTACAATTAGGGTAAACCCTAATTGTCATGACTTTCCATTTCCTTGGATCCATGGGTACAAATACACCATGGAGCATCCATGGACCATCCTATGGGTTTTAGCCCAACTTGATTATCCATGTAGCATTAGCCCACTATACAAGTATGGATGATTTACACAATCAACCCATATATTTAATTAGTCTTCTTTTGATCACTTAATTAATCCTAGATTAATTCTTGATCAATACTAATTAAATAATCTTATTATTCTTATTATTAATATACTAGAACTTATAATATATTAATAACCATAAGTGTCTTATTTCTCTCATCCAAGTGCATGATGGTATGCAACCCAAATGGACCATGCCGGGTCGGGTCAAGTCTTACCAATTATAGTTATGGACTTAGACATTAATCCAACAGTCTCCCACTTGGATAAGTCTAAAACTATTATTGCGAATGACTTCAAGAACCGACCGGCAATCGTAGCTCTCAAAAAGCTTCTGTCGAACTCTGACCTTGTAGATGAACTCTGACCTTTGTCAGTGACTTGTCCATTAGATAAGGGATCATATATTCCTCCATTCTAGATATCATATGGACTGAGACATGGATTATAATCATTCTCTCTGTCCATTTGTTGTTTCCCGATTTCCGATTTATGACGACTGACTAATTGAACAAATCAAATCAGTCCTGGCCCGGCCGAGCACTTCCATTTGTCATCATCAAATCATCGAGGGGCCCACATATATCACTTTTATCCCGAAGGTAAAAGGAATGGATAAACTTCGACTCATATGGCTTGTTCTACTACTTGTTGAATCATACACAAAGGCACGTTTTATAGCACAGAGTTACCAAATGCGGTTTCGTGCAATCAACGTACTATCAACTCATAGTAACAACTAATATCTCTAGGTTTGAAGAATATAAGATATTATCGTCTCATGATCACTCGTGATAAAATCCATGAAGTGATTCCAATGAGCGCGGGTTGAATCCAATACTCAGAACTTATGAGCACTCATGAGTGTTGTAGCCTTGTCCAACAGCTTAGACCTCTACAACCCATCATGATAGTCTTAATTCATATCTACTTCCAACATATGACCGACTGTGGATAGTTTGAATAACTTAGTCATTCCAGAAGAATAACCCAGTTTATTCGGGAAGTCAAAACATGCAAAGTGAAACACAATAATAATCGAATCCAATATGGTCTCAGAACTTATGAATATAAATAAAACACCTTTTATTTATCACCATATGATTACACATTATTCATTGTATACTGTTTCAGCTATCAACTTTATTCTTGAATTTAAAACAATAGTTGTCCCATGCTCCAAGCATGTACACTATGTTTTCTTAAACCCTAGTCATGCCATACACCAAGTATGCATACTATGTTTGTCTATGATCTTTACTTTGTGAACTAGATCAATTGAACATAACTTCAATGATTCTCTTTTCACACTCCCAAATCCTTACCGCAAATGCAAGAATTCCAAATTCATGCCATTTACTGAAATCTGTCAGATTCTAAACTTATATGCATTGATCCTCTTGTAATGATTATGCACAAAGTCATAAAGACTTGACAACAACCATTACAGAGTATTCCAAAGGAGATCAGCTCCTTGGAAACATCCTTCTTGCATTAAGTTTCCTTAATCTTACACAGATTGAAAATTCTAACTTTGAAACATTTCCAGATTCCATTTTGACTATCACTTCTGACCAAGAGTTGCCTCCTTACAGAATATGTCAATATGGTCCTTCCAGAATTATCACTATACTTCCAATTGTCCTTGAGTAACCAATCTTTGGTAAACCTTAGATTGTCCTCGACAATTGTTTAATCCTTTTAGTCATATCCAGTTCTAAACCTTTTCCCTTCTTAATGCCCCAGGCATTTTGAAAATTTTAGAACGGATGATTATAGCACATGTAATCGATCCTATATCTGAAGCATATGGGACACGATTCATGATGTCTCACATAAAGACTAAACTAGTCTTTTGCTATAATATTTCCATTTCAATTTGCCAAGTTCTCATAATTCAGATTATGAAAAAGGATGCCGTAATCATAATCGAATTTTAGAACGCAAATAATGGACCCATATACAGAATTTCCTTATGTTGAGCCATTCCAACATGAAATTCATATATATTTCCTTGACTAAATGATTAAAACCTCACGATCTAAGCTTATAGATTTGAGATGAAGTATAATTTCCTCTCCCTTAATTATAGCAAAACAACTTTTCCCAATTGAAACTTTTGTTTTCTATAATTAACATTGCTAGCTTGCAATACTTAACGTAATTATCATGCTCCCACTAACATGATGATTATTAGCATAACACTTATGCTCCCACTAGCTTTGACATGTACTCAGAAATCAGTTGGACTTCTAGAAATCAATACTTCATTGACTTTCTTACCAAAGTTCAGATTTCTGTTACTAGATTGTTTTGATAAGACTTTATCAAAATCATACACCTTCCCTTAGATAGCACACTTGTGTATCTAAACAATTATGAAGAGGGATGCCATAATCATAATGTTTAGACCTTTTTGCCACTTCTCACAAGTCCAGGTTAGTGTGCCGGTTAACCACACGCGCTCCACTAACGACTTTGAGAATGCAAATATCACAATTGCTATCTAGCTAAAATCTACTTAGTGAAAGTGTTTCCTCACCATCATTTTCATGAATCGGAGAGAAACCTTATGACACTTAGATTTAATGGTGTATGTGTTCTTATCCATGTGAATGGTCAAAATCATAGTCACAAGACAAGGATAATGACAAACCCAAACTCATATGGACTGAACTCAATCTTAACTTCTTGCCACCTGGCAGCTCAAGGGCCTACCATTGCTTCCAAGTTGTTGTGCAACAAATTGAGAACTCTAAGAGCTCATATGCAAAGCCAACTATAACTGGAATGGGCACAGAATATGTCAACACGATAGGTTATAAACCTCAAGTCGTGTGCTAGTGAAGAACTTCAGGTTCTATTCTTGATTAGTTCTTGAGACTTTCAAGACCTTTAAGACTCTCACTATCCTCTTGACATATAAGACTCCCTTGTCAAACATCCAAGAGATAGTGTGGATTCTAATCAAGACAAACACTTCACACAATTGGCCTTAGTTGGTCTTAGTTTTATCCAAAACATCACAACTTACCAATTTCAAATGTACAAGAGTAGAAAACTTTTACTCTTACATTTGACAAGTGTTTTAAACCTTCTTTAAGACATGTCACTCAAATTACAATCTTGGAGTATGACTCTAAGACTTGTATTGGAACGAAGTATGAATCATCTTCTTGATTTAACCACTTCAACAATTCAAGTTCCTCTTCTTAGTCATAAGAATGCACTAAGATTTTCTTAGAGAACTAATTGTGCTATGGTTTCTTAATCATTAAGATGATCACAAAACTGATACTCAAGTACTCTCCCATCTTTTCAGATTTGAGAAACTTTTATCCTTCTGCCTAATTTGAATCTTCTTATTCGCTCTGCCTTACATTGGAACCATTTCCAATGTCTCAGAGTTACACTTAAGCTTGTAAGTATAATCATATTTACTGAGCTTTAGTAAACTATGACGAATAGTCTTATCAATCTTTTGTGGTGGACTTAATCAGTGCACAAGACTATGTACTCGATCCCTTAGTCCATTACTTGACTCACACATCCATGTGAACAAGTAATTAGTCTTAATTTTCCAAAACTTGAAAGTTCTCATTCATCATGCTATACAACTTGCATGATTCCAAGTTCCGGTCCAAATGAAACTTGGGTGATGAGAATCTTTCCTTATTTGGTAAACCTAGACATTACCACAAATGAAAGAATCAATTTCATATTTCCACTCTTGCTCTTAATGGAATTATATAAACAACAATTTTTCCTCAAATGCCATTGTAAGGATATTTTAAAATAAATAAAATCAAAAATTTTCTTTTATTTTAAAACTTTGCGGAAAAACTATCCTTACAATCCATATGAAAACTTGTTGTTATCTATTCCTAAGCAATATCTCATAACTCCTAAGAAGTTGCTCAAGAATCTGATCTTCAAACTATGCAATAGAAATCCATCTATGCGATCAGATTCAGCATATTCCTTCTTTAAGTTTCTTCACTTTTCTTTGATTCTTAAAACATCACCATGTGACCCAGTCACATCATGTATCAAGAATCTCAGAATAGAAACTTAACAGAGTTAGATAGTGGAATTTACCTGAAGTAGAGTCAAACTTATTGACTTTAACATCCTTAGGTAAATTTGGCAGCTTCGCAACCAATGCCCCTTTCTTTGGCAATACAAACATATGGACCCTTTGATAATGGTACACGAGACTATCACAGACTTAGCTTTTCTCTTTACCATTTGGTCAACCGAGTTGACTATGGCCGATCCCTTTCCATTGGGAAGAGAATGCTTTACTAGATATCCAATGTCATCATTGTCAATGTCCATAAGGTGTTAGGAAGTTGATCTTAGCAAAGATCATTAAGGGTCTTGTCATAGTCTGTTTCATAGGTGTTCCAAAAGAACTCACTATGTGACTTAGAAAGTGATTGAACCACCAACTTTCTCAAGACTTTGACACCCAACTCTCCCGGCTTGTCAATATGTGACTACATCTCCAAGATGTGATCACACCTAGACCTTGCCTTGCCAATAGGGCTTGAGTGACCTTAAACTTTTCAAGAACTTGTGGGTTAGGGAGAATAATTTGAAGAGGTGAAGAAGTATGATATCCATGGGACATCATCTTCATTAGGAAACCTTGTTTCAAGAGATTCGGGAAGATCGTAAATGTCTAAACCAGACATCTTTTGGGAGATATTCAAGATAGTTGATCTTAAGTCCTTAATATGACACCCAATATGAAATATTAAGGCTAGGACCCAACAAACTATTTTATAACTTAGAAGAGGTATGCCGTAATCCAAGCTATAAAATATTTGAAGGTAGGTGAATGACGATTCACCAATTTCCACCAAGATAAACGAAATG
Source organism: Lactuca serriola (assembly GCF_051521515.1). Taxonomy (NCBI): domain Eukaryota; kingdom Viridiplantae; phylum Streptophyta; class Magnoliopsida; order Asterales; family Asteraceae; genus Lactuca; species Lactuca serriola. The sequence continues at coordinate 186,990,638 of NC_136412.1, read as the reverse complement.
TATTATTAGGTTTTAATTGGTTTTGAAACTCCTAGATCTTTGAGATTCATTGAACTTTTCAAAGGCATGTTTCAATCTCGAGTGTGCCCTTCAGGTTTTGTGACTGGGATGCCGAGGATCACAAAACAAGGTGTGAAGTAACCATGCAAATCACTTGGTATCCTTAATAAATTACCCCTCAATCGATGTGCCGGTTAACCACACACGCTCCATCGATACTATGATAAATATTAAGTCACCCTTTACCTACCTTGTTAAGTCCAAGTTAGTGTGCCGGTTAACCACACACGCTCCACTAACGACTTAGACAAAGTGTAAAGTGTAATTTCATGGATTAGCACCTTATTCACATTTTTCCTAAGTAACTAAGATTGGGTATTATTAAGAGTTTAGTTACTTAGTATTTTTCATTAATACTTTTAATGAAGGGAGAATTCTAGTCCTGTCAAACCCGTTCGGCTAACGACCCTCCACCAGTCAAGCAAGCGGTGGGTGAGAGTGGACACCCATTAAGTTGCCATTTTATAGGCAACAACCTTATACCCACCTTATAGACCGGCTTCGTGAATGAGGCGTACTAGCGGTAAGACTGACTTTACTCTTATACATATATATATATATATATATATATATATATATATATATATATATATATATATATATATTATTAACTTATAATATTATAAAGTATAAGGGTTGAATTTTAACTTTTAAAATTCTAATGGGCTAACTTGGAATTAAAGTATTCATAAGTGAAAACTTTTCAAATTCCAAAACTTGAGGGCAAGTTTTGAAACTATTCAAAACTTTTCATTTCTTGTAACTTATGTGTTTAATAGAGTAATAAAATGAGAACTTTTCATTTTTCTAACTCTTGTGTTCTTTTAATGGTTTTTTTTTAATCCAAGAGACTTTTGGTTTTCCATAACTTGAGGACAAGTTATGGACTCCATTAAAACACATTATGATCAAGAATTAAACTACCATATAGGTTACAAATAATTCCTATGATCATCTAAACTTCATATGAACAAGAACATGAATATGAACACTTTCAAGAATCAAAATCACATTAAACTTTGTAATTTTGATAACTAGTTGTTGTAAATGAATTAGCAAAAACATTACACCAGCTAAAACAAGTTTTCAAGTACCAAAACAGTTTAGGGTAACGTTTCCAATCCATTTCCAGCAACTAAAGTTGAAAATCTGCACTCTGTCGACCCTACTCGCCGAGTTGCATGAACCTACTCGCCGAGTAGGTTGAAGATACTCATGAACTCGCCGAGTCCCCCCCATGGACTCGCCGAGTTCATTCGTCAGACAGCAAGTTTTCGACTTTTTTTTTTCAACTTTTAATTACATGTATAAGAGAAAGCAAGCCTAGGCTCTGATACCACTGTTGGGTTTTGAGCATTCTAACACTCCTAAGTGTACATGCAACCCTAAATACCTTGGATCTATGTTTTCTCTATTATACATGCAAATAAGAATATCCAAGGTATTATCCTAATCTAGCATACAAAACAATAACTATAGCAAGATAGAATACATACCTCTTTGATGTAGAAAGTCTTCATGAAGCTTGAGTGCCTAGTGCCCCAAGTGTGACACCTCAAATGGAATCACAATCATCAAAACACTTGGAATGACTTGAGAGAATTCTACACTTATCAAAATCGGCTAGCCCTCTCTAGAATAATACTAGTCGCCAATTTTGTCAAGAATAAGATCTTTATATAGTGTTACAATTAGGGTAAACCCTAATTGTCATGACTTTCCATTTCCTTGGATCCATGGGTACAAATACACCATGGAGCATCCATGGACCATCCTATGGGTTTTAGCCCAACTTGATTATCCATGGAGCATTAGCCCACTATACAAGTATGGATGATTTACACAATCAACCCATATATTTAATTAGTCTTCTTTTGATCACTTAATTAATCCTAGATTAATTCTTGATCAATACTAATTAAATAATCTTATTATTCTTATTATTAATATACTAGAACTTATAATATATTAATAACCATAAGTGTCTTATTTCTCTCATCCAAGTGCATGATGGTATGCAACCCAAATGGACCATGCCGGGTCGGGTCAAGTCTTACCAATTATAGTTATGGACTTAGACATTAATCCAACACTTTATGCCTGACGTTTTTTAACTTGACCAAGATCCGGAATTTAGGCGAAGAGTCATCATGCCTTAAGCATTTAATGAATTTTATGCAAAGCAACTTCTACACTGGGCGTAGACCCCATGACCTTTGTACGCTAAGCGTACTAAAGAGGTATGTTGGGCATATGCTTCCAGTGGGTTTTGGGCTTTTGATGGACTTTTTTGCCATTTGGGCCCTACTTGACCTTACGCCTGGATCTTCTAGTGTATTGGGTCTTTGAATTTGTTATTGGACCATTGATGGCATGGTTGGGCCTTTCGGGCCATCTCGCCAATTATTATTTTGGATCTTGGATGTAAGGCCCATTAATGAAGGGAAGACTTTTGGGCCTTATTGAAGGAGTTTGGACTTAGGATTTTGGACGGTTGGCAAGGTTTTGTCATATTCTTAATTAAGGTAATTTGTATATTTATATAGTGTGAGATTTTTAGAATGGTAGCTGAGCAACTATTGTTTTCAGCAGCTGAGGTGAGTCTTCTCACTATGTCAATGGGTCAAAGGCACCAATGTCAACGCATTATATGGAATGTGAATTGTTATTTTTTATGCATCGACTATATGAAGAGCTCGGAGGTAGCCCATGGCACTTTTTTGAAGACCACGAGGGGTAGTCATGTAACAACCCGAAATTTCGTTTCATTGCTTGTACCCCTTTTCGCGACTCATTTCGATCATCCAATTGTCGTTTCTGATTTCGTTTCCGATTTCCGTCAATTAATTAAGTCATTAATGTGGATTTTATTTTATGACTTAATGAGTGTCCTAATACCCTTAGAACTCATTCTAACGCCCAGTATTAGCGATCGGAACATTTCTAGAATCAACCATATCGGGTAACGGCAACTTAATCGGGTGCGACCAAAAGCCCTGTTTAATGTCGGTATCGGGTAGAATTCCACCATGTCCCGAACTTAGGACCTATTTAAACATGTTCAAGCTATCATTTGAAGCTTTTTCTCTCTCTCACTACTCTCTCTCTCTCTAACCTCTCTCCTAAATCCAAGTTTAAGGGTCCAAATCATCAACTTAAGGCTTCAAATCTTTGAGGTAACTTCCCTGACTTGCTATACAACCCCTCTAGCCTTCAAATTCGAGTTTAAACCATGGATTAGGACCATTATCATGGGTTTACGGCCCTAGAACTATCCTAGGCCGTAAACTCCCTTAAAGGGGGTTTTTGAGCAACAAAACCCTTCCAAACGACAACTAGATTTTAGATATGGCTAAATGACTTCATGGATTGGACTTAGCACACTTTAGAAATTGATTTTGAGGGATTTGAATGAGTTTATGGCCCAGGAAGGTGCCTAGGCCGTAAACACTAAGTTAAAAGGGTTTTAAGCCCTTAAACCCTTCCTAGACTCAAACAAGGCTTAGATATGACAATTAGAATTTTAGTAATGGCCTTAGAACATCATAAACATAATTTTTGAGGAGTAAATGGGAGTTTACGGCCAAGGCACATGCTTGGGCCGTAAACCCCTCAAACATGGAGACTAAACTCCTTTTAACATGTCCAAAAGCCTTCAAACTCAACCAATAGCCTTGTGGTAAATCCTAGGACCATATAAAAATAGTTTGGGCACCTTAAACACATCAAACATCCTCTTAATAAGAGTTTATGGCCATAGATCATGCTCTTAGGCCGTAAACTCCTAAATGTGAGTTAAATGGTGCCCTAAATTCATAACAAGACTTGGAAAAATTAACTAGAATCACATGTGATTGTTCCTTGTGCCCCAAAATAATTATTCAAGACCATGGGAGATTTTACAGCCGTCAACTCCAAGTTTATAGCTGTGAACTCCCTTAAACATGGTATAAGTCCAATAAATTTATTCCAAGGCATTTTAGAAGTCCATTCCAACAATTCCCAAGTTCAAACAAGCCATTAAGCACTCAAAATCACACCAACATGAGTTCACGGCCGTGAACTCATGTAAGTATGTGTTTTATGGTTGTAAACTCCCTAAAATGTTTACTCTTGGGGAGTAAACTCAAATCCCAAGTCCCTAGTACCATTACGCGTCCGTAGATATCACCCGGGTCACTCCAAACACTCGTTTTGAGGTGTTTAATCTCATTGGAGTGTAATGTTCCATATAATTAGTGATTGTAAATTTAATTAGATATATATGGACATTATTTCATTTTGCATAGGAACATCGCGAGTAATCAAGCCCCAAACCAACGATTAGTGTCCGAAACCGTCGCGTTTCCGAGTCGGGTGAGTTCATACCCCTACCCTTTTTCAACTGTTTTCACTATTTTCAGGGGAGGAATACAAGCAAAAGTACAAGGAAATCTTGTACCCCAACTTATTATTTTCAGTTCAATTGATTTCATTCTGTATGTTCTAATATCAAAAATTATGTTTATTAAATAGTTCGAATTACGAAGTTAGCTTTCAAACTAATCATAGATTTCTTGATAAAATGTTACAATCTAAACTATGTTTCATAATCTACGAATAATTCATACTAATCATCATTTAGAACGAATACGAAACTATAACTAGGAACAGAACGAATACGAAACTATAACTAGGAATAGAACGAATACGAAAGTACAATTGGAAACAGAACGAATACGAAACTATAACTAGGAACAGAACGAATACGAAACTATAATTAGGAATACAACGAATACGAATACGAATACGAATAGTAATAGGAGTAGGATTAGGGAAACGAATACGACTACGAATACGAATACGAATATGAATACGAATACGCATACAAATACGAATACGAATAGTGTTAGGAGTAGGATTATGGATAGGAATACGACTGCGAATACGAATACGAATACGAATAAGTATATGAATATGTTTAAGAATAGGAATACGAATACGGAGACACGTATCTAGGTACACTCCAGTGTAACACCATTAGGATATTAGAGTACCTAGTTAATTCAATAGGTACAAATGGAAATCAATCATTACATCGATATTTAATAAGTAAACTTACTTTTAGGAAAGTATGGGACTTTCCTGGGGAACGTTACATAACAAAAAAAGTGTAATAAACCAGATAACTTTATAACTTTCACAATTGGTAACATACAATCAAGAAAGTATGGGACTTTTCTGGGATCATAGTTAAACATAACCAGAACCGTGTAACCTAACAATTAATCAAACATTACTTCTAAGAAAATATGGGATTTTCTTGGATAACAAACTTTTCGGTAAACCAAAGGAAACTCGTACATTTTCACCAAACAAACATCATATGAACGCACCAGCTTTATGCTGATTTTCAAACTGCTTGTATTCTCAGGTCAACATTAGACAGGTACCTAGCGATACTTTTGGAGAAGACGGAGCGTACAGAAGACTCGTCTCTACTTTTGTTCATATATACTATGTATTACAAATGTACAACTTTACATTTGAACAAATGTAAACTTTAATATGTAATGTAATGGTTGATTACTTTGCTTACTATGTGCATTGGATTTGATACTCAACATGGAGTCCGCCACAGAAATGTTTCCGCCTTAGGTTTTCGGGGTGTGACAAGTCAATGGCATTTCAGGTAAAGACCATGGGGGTAGACCTTGGCACTTGGATATCATACCATAGGGGTAGCCCATGGTATTCCGGGTAAAGACCATGGGGGTAGCCCATGGCAGCGTTATGTTTTTTGCATGCTATTCTGTGGGTGTATGTAATGCGATATTTCGGGAATGCATTAGGCTCTTGCTTACAGTTTTTTGGGTGTTTTTCAGGTACTTCTGGTGCTAAGGGGAAGGGCCCGGCTTGATGGTGCATCATTCCCTCTCCAACACTTTCCGCATTATCTATTTTGTTATTCTGATATTTGATACGATACGATGTAATGGATTTTTGGGAACAAATTATGATTGTATTTCTATTTTCGAAAATGAGAAAATTTATCTGATTTTAGGGCTGTTACATCATCCAATTTGAAAACGTGTGTAATCGGCCAATAACGTGGTTATAGAAATCGAAAAAATACCATGGCCATAAAAAGATAACACTAAGCGGTTAGGTGACCTTTATCGCACTACTGCATACCGGAGATGTACGAGTATTCTTCAGAATGGATTACATAGATTTGACATTTGTAAGGGGTCTTTGATGATTTTATAATTACAGTTTATAAAATATATTATACCATTGTTATTTCATGGATCCAATAAGCCATGTTATACTTTAAAAATCTTATTTTATGTAAAATCACATTTTAACAATATGATTTTATAAAATCTAGTTTTATAAAATTGATGCGATCAAAGTTTAATAGCTAGTATTAAGTCATATATTTGAGCTCTTTAGAATATTTGTAAATCTTTTAATAAAACTCCATTTTATAAAACAAGTTTGGAGTTTGATAACTTTATTAATCTTAATTTTAAACTCATATAATTTTAATCCTAAAATTTATGGGTTGCTAGATTTAAAGAAAAAGTTTGTTTTATTTTTAAAACTATTTAAACATCTATGCTAAAGGTAAATTTCATTAAAACCAAAAATCTTTTGTAATTTTTATTTAAGTTGAAATATTATTTTGCTTTTGAAATACTAATTTATCAACCATGCCATAATAATAATAACATAAGATTAAACAACACAAACATGCTAAAAACATATGTGCATAACCCAATCAAATATTGGCATTTGGTGAGCTATGACAAAATGCCAAGCCCAGTCCTACAGGGACATTTAAAAGGACCAAAAATCTTCTAGTAATGTGGTTGTAGAGCTCCCACTTGGGAAGCACCAATTGCTTGCAACAGGTTGAAAAGCTTCTAGAAAGTAATAATTAAGCACATGCAACACTTTGAGGAAGTGTTGCAAGAAGTGTAACGAAACCTACAACAACCTTTAAGGGAGCTGCCAACCGTGACTGATTTAGTGACAGTTTGAGGAAGTGTCACTATTTTCCTTGCACACTTACATATTACGGTAATTACCTTTTGATCTTCAAAAAATGGTCCCATCTTCATTTTTCTTTTATATTTTTGTAAAAATAAATTATTTCTTAAAAGTAATCAATTACCTACAAAAGTAAATGAAGAGAGTAATATATTTAGTTATTACATACAATATGAATAAAAAAATATTACAACTACGTTTTCAAGAAATCAGCACAAAGAACAACACAAAGGTCCTTGGCTAGTTTAAGCACAACATACACATTTATATACTCAAAATTATATAAAAAAAACTCTTTCTTTTTCTAAGACAACTTTTATGATTCAAAATATGCATATAAACTTTTAGTTATAAAATAAGAATTATAAACATTTTAAAAATTTTCACAGAAAACATATATGGTTTTTTCTTGCAAAGAGAAAACCACCATGTTTTCAAAAAAAATAAAGATTTCATCAACTTAATAAATAATTAGACTAATATTGAAAAAATGGCTTTGATACCAATTATTGTGTTTTTATTGAAAAAAATGTTTTAAAAGAAACATAAACATGGCAACAACAAAAAACATAAGATTTGAACAAAATAAAGCTAGTTTTATTCCGACCAAAAGATCATTTTGGAGGACATAGAAAGATTAAAACAACCATAGATGGAAAGTGCTAAAACCTTTGAAGACTTTGGTTCCTTGTGGAAATTAGGAATTTGATGAAGATGACTTTAAGCTCCAATGAATAAGCTCTCTTAAAGTATCCACTAAACAAGAGTAGAACCACAAAGAATGCTAGTAACCACTTGTAATTTGTTATTTATAAGCCCTTGAAACATATACCAAATTCATCTTCAAAAGTGATTCAACAAATAGACATTTCTTTAACACAAAATGGAAGAAAAGGAGAGGAAGACAAGGATTGCAAAAAATGAAATTTTTGGAGCCTTATGGGAGCATAATGCTCTCGGCTCTCATGCTCCAAAGAAGAGAGAAAAATGAAAGTAAGAACTAGTCACAAATGCTCTCAAATCTCTTCTTTTATCATTCAACCAATGCATAAAAAAGATCTAGACATAAAGTAAAAGCACGTGACATGTTTTTTACAAGCATGGTTGAAAGAATTAAACAATTAAAAAAGTGAGTTATGCTCTATCTCTTCACCAAATCTCGAAAAGAAAGGAGCAAAAGAAGAAAGAAATGTCTTATAACCTTACTCATGGCTATATATATATATATATATATATATATATATATATATATATATATATATATATATATATATATATATATATAATACTAGATTAATTTGTTTTTTACATTTATTTTGTGTTAGAATGCACTAATAGAAATTTAGTAAAACTAAATATTTATTTAATTAAATAAAGATAGATATTAAATGATTTCCATAAGTTTGTGTATACTAAATGATACCCATATCTATAATTCTCTTTTTATAAAAGCAAATTAATTTGTCATTAATGTTAGCAATAATATTGTTTTATAATGAATTCAAATCTATTTTTTCATGTATGAGTTCGTATTTTGTTTCAATACTAACTCACCTAAAATACAATAAAGTTGCATGGAATATGAAGAACGACAGTGTATTCTACTATAATACACTCTTATTCTCTTACAATATACTCTCGTTCTTCTAGATACAAATTCATTTTGAAGCAATATTATTGTTGACATTAATGACGAATTTAATTAGTTTTCATAAAAAAAAATTATAAGTATGAATATCATTTAATATGGATATAATTATGGAAATCATTTTATATCTATCTTTATTTGATTAAATAATAACTTAATTTTTACTAAATTTTATTGGTGCATTCTAGCATGCAATAGATATGAGAAACATTTAAAGCTCCCTCTTTCTTTCTCTCTCTCTCTTTCTCTCTCTCTCTCTCTCTATATATATATATATATGTACACTTTATACAAAACTACCTTTTATATAAATAAACTCTAAATAAGATATATATATATATATATATATATATATATATATATATATATATATACATACATATAATATAAATAATCATACTTTATGATATATTTCACATGTTATTATTTTTCCAATTAATAGTATTTCCATAAATAATAAATTCTCAATTCGTCCATATTGAAAGCTTCGAAGGGTGGTCTAGCTTTGTGCTGAAGGCCTAGAGGGCAGTTCAGCTTTGTGCTGAAGTCCCAAGTGGTTGTCCAGCTGTCACACCCCCAAACCAGAACGGCGGAACGTTCGGGGGCGGAGGACGTCATATTCAATATCATAACAGTTTATAGAAAGGAAAGTACACACCACCATATATAAAGGTTTTGAAAAAAGGTTTACATCGTTGTATTCATTACACGTTCAAAAGATAAATGCATAAACATCTTTCAAAAGAAGTAAATAATGCCAGCGCGTTATTCACCAAAAGTTGCTTTCCAAACCTACTTAACGATTCCCTGAGAATACAAGTTATTTCAAAGAAAAAGTGTCAACAATTAAGTTGGTGAGTTCATAAGTGATTTAGAAACATTGAATACCATTCCAAAAGCGAGTGTATATCTTCCAATAAAATCCCATATTTCCTTATAAAAGTGTGAAATGCATGAGAATATTGGTATTGAAAAAAACGTAGATAGTTGAAACAAGAAAATCCCTTATTTTCTTAATAGTTGTTTGTTTAATGTTCAAGGCTAACATTTTGAAGCAATCCACATGCTTTAGAAAAGTTTTAAACATAGATTTATATAATAAACCTACTAGAAGTTTTCAGCTTGATATATAATGAATAACCGTAGTAACTACTTATTCATTATTCGAAAGTACTATAGTAGTTGTATATCCGATGAGTTTTATAACCATACTGAACATAATATGCCTGTAGCGACGTTCTTCAGGCGTCGTAGTGTTATGACAACCTGTCACCCCAAAAGATGGACTGTAGCTAACAGCCAGGGTGCGGGATCATGACTTCCCGTATAGATCTATACACATTTGACACGTTCTCCGAACGGGAGACTCTGGTTATAGACAGGACTTGTAGCGATACCTTTTATCTAAAAGGCAGTGTTTGAAGATATACACGTCTCATGGATTCTCAACTAGGTCTGTATTAAAGTGATAGTTTTGTATGCAAAGTTTATCCTTTTTCACAATGTTTGACCAACATAAATCACAAGTTTTTAGAATATATGAAACGGTTTAACAACGAAAGATATTTTGGTGTTACTAAATACTTTGTATAGATCTATTGCATGCAAAGTATAGCAAGAGTTTTCGCATAATAGAACTAAATCACAAGTGATTCATTTGATAGAAACGAGTAAATGAGATTTTTACGAAATACACGATAATAACGGTATGTTTACTTGTATTCCTCCCCTTAAAAGAGTATAAAAGCATTTAAAAATGTATTTAAAGAGTGTTCGAAGGGGATATGAACTCACTTGATAGTTTGAAGATAGCGAGATGGAAAACCGGACAGAGTTTCGTCTCGGGAAACGGATTTTTCCTCGGGATTCTCGGGAATCTCGGGAGTAAAATCGACCCTCGGGACTTGAGCAAAAAGACCAGAGCTTCAGGTTTGAACGGGAACGGAAAACGAGGCAAGATTGTGAGAGAGAGGAGAGAAATGAGCATTTTTCTCGGAAGCCCTCGCATTCTATTTATAGGAAGGCTGAACCGCCTCGGTACGCGGGGCGTACACTCGTACGCAGCGCGTACGCGTACTTCATGCATGACCGAAGCCTCGACTGCCTTGGCTTCGGATGGGACGGGTCGGTGGGGAGGCGGGTCGGATGGGACGACGGGTCGGATGGGACAGCGGGTCGGACGGGTTGGTCGGACGGGCGGGTCGGAAGCCTCGAATAGGGCGACGTGGACGTTTCGAGGCCAAGTCTCTCGGGTACGCAGGGCGTACAGGGGTACGCAGCGCGTACCTCGGATGAGGACGCTGACTCCTCTTCGGATAAGGTCCGAATTTTGATTTAAATAAATATATAATTTATTTAATAAACTTCAAAAATTCATATCTTCTTTATACGAACTCCGTTTTCGATGGTCTTTATATCCACGCGTAGGTAAGACTACGCTCTACAACTTTTGTTTAGACTCCGTCGGCACATTCCGAAATTATTTTTTTTATTATTTATATTAAACTCATCGTCTTTAAGGAATTTCTTTGAAAATTCATAACTTCTTTATCTGATGTCGGTTTTTGCCAGACTTTTTACCGCTGAAATACCATTGTCGAGACCTTCGATTCTCGTTTAGGTCATTTCGGCCAAAAGTCGCTCGATCTCCGATTCGAGTTTTTAGCTGTCTACTACTATATTCGGATCTTGGAAAAATCATAACTTCCTCATACGAAGTCAGATTTGGACGTTCTTTTTGTGTACGCTCACGGTTTAATGTTATCTATAACTGTCATTTAGATACCTAAGGCTAAATTCTATCGTATTGAAACTTTGCGTTTTCCGTTTAATCGGTGTTGTCGGTTTTGTCGGAAATCTTAGAATGGTCATAACTTCTTCGTCATAACTCGGATTTTAGTGTTCTTTATATATTTGGAAACCTTAAGACGATATCTACTACATAGTGTACTCCAATCATAGATTTTGAATAATTCATTTATCGATGATATTCCTATTACATTCCAAAGAGGTTACAAGACTCGATTTATAATGCCCGGAAATAACGGGTTGTTACATCATCCCCCCGTTAGAAGGAATTTCGTCCCGAAATTAAGTACAAGATAAAAGTTTCAGGGGCTGAGGAAGAGATGCGGATACTTCTGTAGCATTTGGTCTTCCCATTCCCATGTGAATTCGGGTCCTCTCTTAGCATTCCATCGAACTTTTACTATTGGAATGCGACTCAGCTTAGTCCGTTTAACTTCCCTATCCATGATCTCGACGGGTTCTTCCACAAAGTTAAGATTTTCGTTTAACTCGATTTCATCGAGTGGAATTACAAGTGTTTCGTCGGACAAACACTTTTTCAGGTTCGATACGTGGAATACTGGATGCACTTTGTTAAGCTCGATTGGAAGTTGGAGTTTGTAGGCCACTGGACCAACTCTCGAAATGATTTCGAAGGGTCCAATGTACCTGGGATTCAGCTTTCCACGCTTCCCAAAGCGTATCACGCCCTTCCAGGGTGAGACCTTCAGTAGTACACGGTCGCCAATCTGGAATTCCAAGGGTTTACGTCTCCTGTCGGCATAGCTCTTTTGCCTATCCCTTGAGGACTTCAGTCATTCTCGTATTGGCACGATCTTTTCGGTGGTTTCTCTGATGATCTCCGGACCAGTGAGGGTTCTATTAGGGACTAGACCTTTTGCCAATTGTGTGTCGCCCACTTCCGTCCAGCACAGGGGTGATCTGCACTTATGGCCGTAAAGGGCTTCGAATGGAGCGGTCTTGATACTAGTATGGTAACTTTTGTTATAAGAGAACTCGACCAAAGGCAAGTGAATATCCCATGCCTTGCCAAAGTCGATTACACATGCTCGCAACATGTCTTCCAAGGTTTGGATCGTCCTCTCACTCTGTCCGTCAGTTTGAGGGTGGTATGCTGTACTCATGTCCAACCTTGTTCCCATGGATTTTTGCAATGATTGCCAAAATCTGGAAGTGAACCTGTTGTCTCTATCTGAGATGATGGACATCGGTACTCCATGAAGTCGTACGATCTCCCAGATGTAGGTTCTTGATAGTTTTTCCATCCTATCGGTTTCCTTGATCGGTAAGAAATGAGCTGACTTGGTTAATTTGTCGACGATTACCCAAATAGTATCTTGGCCACTCTGAGTTTTGGGCAGTTTGGTTATGAAGTCCATGGAAATCTGCTCCCATTTCCACTCAGGTATTTCAGGTTGTTGGAGTAGACCTGAGGGTTTCTGGTGTTCTATTTTTATTTTGGCGCAAGTTAAACACTTGCTCACATAAGTAGCGATCTCCGCTTTCATGTTTGGCCACCAGTAGAGTTGCTTGAGATCTAGATACATCTTGTCTGACCCTGGGTGTACGGAGTAGGGGGTCCTGTGTGCCTCGCTCATAACTACCTCTCTGAATCCACCAAACTTAGGTGTCCAGATCCGGTTCATGAGGTAGCGTGCTCCGTCACTCTTGATTTCTAAGTTCTTGTCCATTCCCTTAAGGGCCTCACCTGCCACGTTTTCGGGTTTCAAGGCCTCTATTTGAGCTTCCTTGACTTGCGTTGACAGGTGCGAATGGATCGACATAGCTAATGGCTTCACTCTTCGGCCAGAGTACTCCTTTCGACTAAGGGCATCGGCTACGACGTTTGCCTTTCCCGGATGATAGCGAATCTCACATTCGTAGTCGTTGAGCACTTCGACCCAACGTCGTTGTCTCATGTTTAATTATTTCTGGTCGAAGATGTGTTGGAGGCTCTTGTGGTCTGTAAAGACAGTGCACTTGGTACCGTAAAGATAGTGCCTCCAGATTTTAAGAGCGAAGACCACTGCTCCAAGCTCTAAGTCATGAGTGGTGTAATTGACCTCATGCATTTTCAGTTGTCATGAGGCATATGCAATAACCTTTTCCCTCTGCATTAGCACACAACCCAGCCCTTGCTTCGAAGCGTCGCAATACACCACAAAATCTTCGGTCCCTTCCGGAAGAGAAAGGATAGGTGCACTGCAAAGGGCTTGCTTCAAGGTTTGAAATGCAACATCTTGCTTTTCTCCCCAGTTGTAGGTCACACCTTTCTGGGTTAAAGAGGTAAGAGGCTTTGCGATGCTGGAGAAATTTTGGATGAACCTTCGATAGTAGCCAGCAAGACCTAGAAATTGGCGAATTTCTGTTGGTGTAGTTGGTGCAGACCAGTTTTCGATAGCCTTGATTTTCGAGGGGTCCACGTGGATTCCTTCCTTGCTGACCACGTGACCGAGGAAGTCCACCTTTCTAATCCAAAACTCACATTTTGAGAATTTTGCATAAAGTCTCTCAGTCCGTAACGTCTTTAAGACTTGTCTCAGGTGCTGACTATGTTCTTCTTTATTCTTTGAATAAATGAGTATGTCGTCTATGAATACTATCACAAATTTATCCAAGAATGGACGACATACCCGATTCATTAGATCTATGAATACGGCCGGGGCGTTGGTTAGTCCGAACGACATCACTACGAACTCGTAATGTCCGTATCTCGTCCGGAAGGCCGTCTTGGGAACATCACTCTCTAGGACTCGCAGCTGGTGATATCCTGACCTCAGATCGATCTTGGAAAAGTAGTTGGCCCATTGGAGTTGATCGAATAAGTCGTCGATTCGGGCTAGGGGGTATCGGTTCTTGATGGGAAGTTTGTTGAGTTCTCGGTAGTCGATGCACATCCTGAATGATCCATCTTTCTTTTTCACAAACAACACGGTTGATCCCCAAGGTGAGAAGCTCGGCCTGATGAATCCTTTTCCAAGTAGTTCATTCAGTTGGCTGGATAGCTCCTGCATCTCTGCCGGGGCTAATCGATAGGGTGCTTTGGCTACTGGGGTAGCTCTGGGAATCAGATCGATTCTGAATTCGACTTGTCTTACGGGTGGTATCCTTGGAAGGTCCTCGGGAAACACGTTGGGAAAATCGCATACGTCGGGCACATCCTTGATGTCCCGGACTTCGCGTTTCACGTCTACAACATGCGCTAAAAATGCGTGACACTCCTTGCGTAGGTACTTCTGAGCTTGGATACTTGAGATGATACTAAGAGTGGTACTAGGTTTGTCGCCCAAGACAAGGAAGGTTTCGCCGGTTGGCAGATTAAGGTGAACGGCCTTATCGTAACATAGAATGTCCGCACGATGTGAACTCAGCCAATCCATGCCAATGATGACATCGAAACTCTTAATCGAGACTGGCATGAGGTTGATTTGAAAGAGATTATCGTTTAGAGTTAGGGTGCAGTTTAAATATATCTCCTTAGTGCCTTCGGTTTTCCCGTTGGCCATTTCTACTATGAACGGTTCACTTAATGATTGTGGTATTGGTTTTAGCTTGCTTCTAAATTCGTGACTCACAAAACTCCTTTCCGCTCCACTATCAAACAAAATGCATGCATACGAGTTATCGAGAAGAAACGTACCCGTAACAACAGTAGGGTCCGCAATGGCTTCACCTTGTCCCATTGCGAAAGCTCGGCCCCTTCCGCCGATATTCCTGTTGTTTGCCTTCGGGCAGTCCCTGCGGTAGTGCCCTGTGTCTCCGCACTCAAAGCAGGCGCGGCTTATTCCGGTATTAGCAGTGGGGGCGGATTGTTGGGTTTGCTCCTTGCAATAGCGGGCTGTATGACCCTTCTTATTGCACCTGGTGCATTTAAGGTCACGGCAGAGACCGTGGTGGTGGAAGTTGCACTTGTTACATTTCGATAGTTTTCCATTGTATGAGCTTGTGGGGGCAGAATTGGTAGGTACAGTAATAGCGTGGGTCGCTATCACTTGTTGTTTCTTGGGGTTCTCCTGGAGGGTTTGTCCCCTCCTCTTGTTCCAAGGCTTACTCTGGCCCTGAGCCTCCCTAGGTGGATTTGCGGCTGCTGTGATGGTACTCTGTTTCGCTCCGTGGTCGATGAGTCGTCGCGCCAGGCGTTTAGCGCTGTTGTACATGATAGGGTTGGAAGCTAGGACATGCCCTTGAATCTGGGGTGACAACCCCCAAATGTACCTTTCGACCTTCTTTAATTTTGGGTTGACCATGGTCGGGCACAAAGCAGCGAGATCGTTGAACCTAGCTATGTAGGCGACTAGATCAGACCCAGTCATTTTCAAATTCCAGAGCTCCTGCTCAAGCTTTTGCACTTCACCCCTCGGGCAGTATTTTTCCAGTAGTAGTACCTTCAGTTCTTCCCAACTCATGGCGTTAGCGACAGTGAGCATCACTGAGTTCACATGGCTTTTCCACCAAGTGAGGGCTCGGTCTATGAAGGCAGGGGTGGTAAAAAATATCCGCATCCGAACATCCGATCCGAAAAATCCGAAAATCCGATCCGAAAATACCCGAAAAATCGGATATCCGAAAATTCGGATACTCGAAATTCGGATATCCGGTTTTTCGGATTCGGAAACGGATATTAAAATGTGAAAATTTCGGATATTTCGGATATCCGAAATCCGAAATATATAATATAAAAAATTATTAAAAATAGTTTTAATGCATTGGGTTTTTTCATTTGAAGTTCAAAAAGACAAATTATTAACATTTTTACTTTGTACGCAAAGTGAGGATGGTATAAATGTTACCTTTTTTATGTTGATTTTAGTAATTTGAGTTTGATTTCTCAAGATCTTCAGGTATCATGAGGTAACTTGCATTTAACCAGACCAAATGAAGTCTTATTATACCTAAGAAATGCACAGAAACGTTCTTGTTCTTGGAGGGTTTATTTTCTTTATTTAAAACTAATAAAATTCGGATATCCGGTTTAATATCCGAATCCGTATCCGAAATTTCGGATATCCGAAATTTTGGATACAGATTCGGATATCAATAATCAACTATCCGAATTTTCGGATATCCGAAATTCGGATATCCGAATTTTCGGATATCCGGTTTTGAACACCCCTATATGAAGGTGCAAGCAGCGAACTTAACCTTGCTTGTTTCTTGGCACGAGCAGATCTCGAAGACCGTTTCGGTCTTTTCGAACCATTGCATTAGTGCAATGACTCCTCCACTGCCATTAAAAGTCTTTGGCTTCGAGTTGGAGAACTCCTTGTAAGTACACTCCCTTACATGGCCCTGGCCGGTGCCACGATTGGGATGATTCGTGCTGCTTCCTGTACCTCCATTTGCATTGGAGTTTATTTGAGAGAGGGCTGCTACTACTGCTGCTGTGATAGCAGCCTGGACCATTGCCAGATCATAAGTTAGTGGTGGAGGTGGTGGTGGGGTTGCGTTGGTACGTGCTGATCTACGAGGAGGCATTGCGCTGCCAAAAGAAAAATGAGATATTATAAGTTTCGGTGGTTGCGGGTTGAATGATATTGAGTTAACTACCTTAAATAGATTAAGAATTTGGTTTGACCAACACTGGGTTTTGAGCTTGATTCGTTAATAACGTTTGAATGGATGCACTTATGAATTGAACGGACTACACATAATTAAAACAAGAAAGAGATATGCCCTATATATATTAAACATATAGTTGTGTTACATCCGAGTTTAGACAAAACTTTATGACCTTTCTAAAGGTCTCCGATTACAGAAAGTTTTAAAGAAAAGAATATTCTTATCCGAAGTCCTAGTTTATAACAAAATTTGAAATCCTGGCAGGCACTATTTGCGACGTAGGTTGCGCTTGGAGCTTGACTCCGCATTTGATTGCTTCGATTCCATTCGGCGCCGATCAAAAGCGGCTTGTTGCTCCCTTAATTCGGCTAGGGCTGCAATCATCTGTGCCTGAAATGCCTCAGACTGGAGTTGAGCATTATCTTGTATCTTGTCCAGCCTACGGATGTCAGAAGTGTGAACCTGCACTTCCACGTTGCATCCCGGAGTCGGCTTACTTGAACTCTGGACTGATAGGACTGATTGGCTAACTTACCCACCATTATCGGGAGTGCTCGATCAGCCGAACCTCCACCGCGGACATCATAGAAGTCCCGACACATGTCGTAGGGAGGGCGTATGCCTTGTTGTTGGCTCCAATGATGGAGGTGACTTCCCCAGACGGGAGTGGGTCCTTGGAAGTTCCTCACATGGACAGGAGGTTGAATGGGTGGTGGATCGATCACTTCCGGCTCTGAGTCAGTACCAGAGTCATCACCCAATTCTATGGGTTCCTCATCCTCTTCGGGATCATCTTCGATCCATCCTCCGTTGCCTTGGTTGGGAAAGTAGGGGTCATTGGGGTGGTGAAATCCAGCCATTTGACTGTACGAGAAATAGGGTTATAAGAATTGAATAAAGTCGAAACATGCAAAACATGTAAGTTAAATTAGTTTAGATATCAAATACTCCAATAGTATTTAAATTCTTGTGTTTGATTCTAGTAACGGTTTGGTAAGTTTTTAAAATTTGTTGTCCACTGCAGACACCCCTCGGCACACGTTAGTCGGCTCTCGGACAAATATAGTTGATCAGGCTATATCCTTCCCAGTTCCGATTACGTGTCCCAAGGCATACCTGTACTGCACAACTTATTTATAATACTTCTAAAATGGTACGATGTGAAACTATTATTAGTACGAAATGAATGCATGCTTACTTTACAAAAACTAAATAAATTTAATTTCAAAAGTATGACTCTTCTCAGAGTGTTTTTGCCCGGATGAGTTTATAGTTGTATACCAAAAATGGTTTTGATATACTTAATTCACTATAAACAGTGCTCTGATACCAATCTGTCACACCCCCAAACCAGAACGGCGGAACGTTCGAGGGCGGAGGACGTCATATTCAATATCATAACAGTTTATAGAAAGGAAAGTACACACCACCATATATAAAGGTTTTGAAAAAATGTTTACATCGTTGTATTCATTACACGTTCAAAAGATAAATGCATAAACATCTTTCAAAAGAAGTAAATAATGCCAGCGCGTTATTCACCAAAAGTTGCTTTCCAAACCTGCTTAACGATTCCCTGAGAATACAAGTTATTTCAAAGAAAAAGTGTCAACAATTAAGTTGGTAAGTTCATAAGTGATTTAGAAACATTGAATGCCATTCCAAAAGCGAGTGTATATCTTCCAAGAAAATCCCATATTTCCTTATAAAAGTGTGAAATGCATGAGAATATTGGTATTGAAAAAAACGTAGATAATTGAAACAAGAAAATCACTTATTTTCTTAATAGTTGTTTGTTTAATGTTCAAGGCTAACATTTTGAAGCAATCCACATGCTTTAGAAAAGTTTTAAACATAGATTTATATAATAAACCTATTAGAAGTTTTCAGCTTGATAGATAATGAATAACCGTAGTAACTACTTATTCATTATTCGAAAGTACTATAGTAGTTGTATATCCGATGAGTTTTATAACCATACTGAACATAATATGCCTGTAGCGACGTTCTTCAGGCGTCGAAGCGTTATGACAAACTGTCACCCCAAAAGACGGACTGTAGCTAACAGCCAGGGTGCGGGATCCGAACGGGAGACTCTGGTTATAGACAGGACTTGTAGCGATACCTTTTATCTAAAAGGCAGTGTTTGAAGATATACACGTCTCATGGATTCTCAACTAAGTCTGTATTAAAGTGATAGTTTTGTATGCAAAGTTTATCCTTTTTCACAATGTTTGACCAACATAAATCACAAGTTTTTAGAATATATGAAACGGTTTAACAACGAAAGATATTTTGGTGTTACTAAATACTTTGTATAAATCTATTGCATGCAAAGTATAGCAAGAGTTTTCGCATAATAGAACTAAATTACAAGTGATTCATTTGATAGAAACGAGTAAATGAGATTTTTACGAAATACACGATAATAACGATATGTTTACTTGTATTCCTCCCCTTAAAAGAGTATAAAAGCATTTAAAAATGTATTTAAAGAGTGTTCGAAGGGGATATGAACTCACTTGATAGTTTGAAGATAGCGAGATGGAAAACCGGACAGAGTTTCGTCTCGGGAAACGGATTTTTCCTCGGGATTCTCGGGAATCTCGGGAGTAAAATCGACCCTTGGGACTTGAGCAAAAAGACCAGAGCTTCGGGTTTGAACGGGCACAGAAAACGAGGCAAGATTGTGAGAGAGAGGAGAGAAATGAGCATTTTTCTCGGAAACCCTCGCATTCTATTTATAGGAAGGCTGAACCGCCTCGGTACGCGGGACGTACGCTCGTACGCAGCGTGTACGCGTACGTCATGCATGACCGAAGCCTCGACTGCCTCGGCTTCGGATGGGACGGGTCGGTGGGGAGGCGGGTCGGATGGGACGGCAGGTCGGATGGGACAGCGGGTCGGACGGGTCTGTCGGACGGGTCGGAAGCCTCGGATAGGACGATGTGGACGTTCCGAGGCCAAGTCTCTCGGGTACGCAGGGCGTACAGGGGTACGCAGCGCATACCTCGGATGAGGACGCTGACTCCTCTTCGGATAAGGTCCGAATTTTGATTTAAATAAATATATAATTTATTTAATAAACTTCAAAAAATTCATATCTTCTTCATACGAACTCCGCTTTCGATGATCTTTATATCCGCGCGTAGGTGAGACTACGCTCTACAACTGTTGTTTAGACTCCGTCGGCAGATTCCGAAATTATTTTTTTTATTATTTATATTAAACTCATCGTGTTTAAGGAATTTCTTTGAAAATTCATAACTTCTTTATCTGATGTCGGTTTTTGCCAGACTTTTTACCGCTGAAATACCATTGTCGAGACCTTTGATTCTCGTTTAGGTCATTCCGGCTAAAAGTCGCTCGATCTCCGATTCGAGTTTTTAGCTGTCTACTGCTATATTCGGATCTTGGAAAAATCATAACTTCCTCATACGAAGTCAGATTTGGACGTTCTTTTTGTGTACGCTCACGGTTTAATGTTATCTATAACTTTCATTTAGATACCTAAGGCTAAATGCTATCGTATTGAAACTTTGCATTTTCCGTTTAATTGGTGTTGTCGGTTTTGTCGGAAATCTTAGAATGGTCATAACTTCTTCGTCATAACTCGGATTTTAGTGTTCTTTATATATTTGGAAACCTTAAGACGATATCTACTACATAGTGTACTCCAATTAGAGCTTTTGAATAATTCATTTATCGATGATATTCCTATTACATTCCAAAGAGGTTACAAGACTCGATTTATAATGCCCGGAAATAACGGGTTGTTACACCAGCTCTGTGTTTTATGCCATGTCTGCATGCATATTGTTGTATATGGTATTTTGGAGAACTCGCTAATCTTTGTGATTATAATTGTGGATTAAATGATTTTCAGGTACTTTAACAATTCATTGGAAGGCGTTAGCGTGGATGTATACACCCATCCAAAAATGATTTCAGATTCCATAACACTTTTCTTTGTAAATATTATTTTGTACTAAGGTTTACAAATAAAGGTTTTTTTGCTTGAATAAATCTGATGAAAAGATGTGTTTCAAAACGAAAAAAATATTTTGAAAATTAGGGACGCTACAATGATGGTTGATGAGAGTTGATGCCAGAGGGGAGACATTTGTTGGATTAGATGTCTAAGCCCATAACTATTATTTGTATGTACTCGACCCGTGAGTATCATAGTCCATTTGAGTTGCATATCATCAGGACAATTTGTTAGGATGGACTCTTGAGAGAAGGTTATACATGATTTATTAATATATTATAAGTTATAATATATTAATATGAAATCATATGATTTAATTACTATTGATCAAGAATAGTTTCGAATTAATTTGGTGATCAAAAGAAAATAATTAAATCAATGGGGACTAATTGTGTAAATTAGTTATATTTATATGTTGGGCTTATGATCCATTTCACACCCCCGAACCAGACGGCGGAAATGTCTGAGGGCAGTTGTGACTCAATTGAATACCATCACAGTGAATATACATGAAACATAACATCATTCATCACCATGCATTGAAATATTACAACTGGTAGTGTTTACATTTAGTACATTGTTTCAAAACATTACATTCCCAAAAAGTAGATTGTTCGATACTAGTTAAACAAACAACAAGACATCACTGAGTACATTTTTCCCTTCGATTTACCTGTTACTTGAGAATACAAGTATTTTGAAAAACGTCAACATATGAAATGTTGGTGAGTTCATAAGTAATGTTTGAAACATAATGTTTTGTATTATTTTGAAATACCACCAGAAAATCCGATATTTTCTGAAAAGATTATTGTAAGTACAAAAAAAAAGTGTGAAGATTCGTAAGTATGCTTGTTTGTTTCTATAAATGTGAAAAATTGTTAGACTTGGTATGCATCTCGTAGGTGTATGTGCTGAAATCCCTAGGAAAACCCGATGTTTTCGTAATACTTTTAATTACGCGTTTTATATTTTGTTATACCGTTGCGACGTGTGTATTCGATGATTCCAGGTGACATTGGATTAAGTATGGGTGGTGAGTTGTTATAATCACGCATTAATGAAATGACTAGCTTACAACTATACAAACGAACCCTTAGGCGTCGTCTGTACTACTCACCTAATCCAACCACCCTGACTTTCCTTAGCCCCACCACATAGGTAGAAAAGAGGGTGCGAAGCCCCCGTTAATTCAATGAGTCGTTCAAGGCTATCGTGAAAGCGAAAGGCCCTTGGCCCGACTCGCATTTGACTTCTCAACTTTATTAGCAGTGCCAAAGGACCCTTGGGGCCCAACAACGCAAAAGCTATTGGATGTCCTTTTACACGATATTAGGTCGTATAAGATCCAATAACATGTAAGCGCGTTTCCTTCGGGCCTAAAGATCATGTCATTGGGCTAGCTAGGCCCAACAAGCATGATTTGAAACTTTCGGGCCCAAAGATGGTGTGTCGACGTCTGGTGAATTCCCACGTGTGTATTGACTTCCAGAAATTTCCGCGTGTGTATTGGAGTATCGTCGTGTATAGATTTTTGATTCGTTATTGATTCGAGACCGAATCAATTCGTTTGGTAACGATTTTGGTGTTGAAGGTGTATTATATTTCGTCGGTAGTCATGGTACTAGTATTTTGTCATAAAGGATTTATGGTTTAAAACATTATAATTTTTCTTTTTGAAGCCCTTTCTTGGATAAATTTACACTTTTAACCCTTTATATAAAAGAATTTCCATTTTAGTCCTTAAGCCATTTTTCATGACACATTAGTATCAAAATTTGTTGGAAAGGTATTTTTCAGCTCAAATTTACTTGAAAAACAGTTTTAGTCCCTCAAAATGAAGTTTTCTCGGTTGAAACCTCTATTTTCGCAGTTTTAGTCCCTCAAAATTTGCATCTTTGGTCCCTTTTAAATTTGAAAAGTATTTTTAACCCTTGAAATGGACTTGGTACACTATTAGTCCCCTGTTTTACAGAAAAGTGCAGTTTCATCCCCTCTAAATTAAAAATCTCGCAATTTGGGCTTTATTGGGCCAAAAAGTTCATTTTTGGCCCATTATGTTTAAAAATTCAAATTTTAATCCTTCAAAAGAGTAAATTTTCAGAAAATACATTTTTGAAACTATTTAGACTCATCTCAACCCTCAGAATTTGTATTTTGTCATTTTGGGCCCTTTAGTTTTATATTTTTAGCATTTTGAGCCAAAAAATGGGTTTAAAGCCCAAAGAGGTTCATATTAACCAACTTGGTTACTTTTCAAGAATTGATTTGTGTAAAATAACATAATTTATACTTATTTCATTCAACACATTGTAGATCTCGGTTTCTAAGCTCTTTTTGACTAGATCCAACACCATAATCACATAAGGACATATATATAAGCATAGAAACCACACAAAGCATACATATACTCATAGATCTACAAATTTGCTTGTATTCTCCCCCCACAAAACTTATAAAAACCGAAAAATAGGAGGTATGAAGCTCACCTTGAGTTGTGGTTTTGATTTAAAGAAGAAAAGGAAGAAAGTGAGGTGATTTTCGGCCCTAGCAACACCTTGATGAAGATCTCGAATTTGAGGTGATTCTAAGATGCAAGATCATGATTTCATATGAGTTAAGAAGAGATTTTTGTATAGAAAAAGGAGTCTAGAGTGTGGATTTAAGCATCAACTTACCTAGATGATGATTTTTGTGAAGAATCCTCCTTGCAAAGTCCTTGAATCTCGAAAATATGGAGGAGGTATGGGAGAGTTTTCTTGAGAGAAGAGTGAGTGAAATGTGTGTGTGTGTGTGTGTGTGCTTGAACTCGGTCGAGAGCAAGAGAGATAGAAAGAGATAGATCTTCAAGTGATATGTGCATGGAAATATGAGATAAGATGCATGGAAAACCAATATGTAAAAATGAGGTGGCCATGAAAGTCAACTCTCCCTTTCTACATGGGCTTGGGCCGAGAATTAGAGAGGGAGAGAAAAGAATTTGGGCCTTTTATGCTTAAGCGTTTTTCATGTTTATGTTAAGTGGTGCTTGGTCCAAATAACCATAAATATGATTCTTATGACCTATTAGGGCTACATTAGGTTAAATATGGCCCAAAATGGTTCATATAATTGATTTATTTCATTCTAGGCCCAATAAGGCCAAAAATGTTGAAATAAATGGAAGTGGGTCCAATTAGAGCCCATTAAAGAGTTCTAAGCCCAAGATGGTCAAATTGGAAGCTTATTGGTCCATTGGCCCCAATAAGGAAGTCCTAGACCAAAATGGACCTAAACAAGAACTTCTAGGGTTTCCAATTGCTTGTTGACTATTTGTAACGCTTGTATGGTGTATTTGATTGCAATTTTGTTGTTATAGAATATGCATCATACATGCTCTTATGTTTTTGGATTCATAATTTTACTTAAGTATTGCAGTTATAAGGCACAAAAATTCCTGATTGTGACATCCATGTTGGACCAAGTTTTTGTATAGATACGTAAAGAGTTGGGCTACATGAACCATGGATCATAAACCCATGGGTATGGTTTTGGGTTATACCCATGACTCTTGAAATCCAACGTACTAATATATGTTCTTATCCTAAAAAACGCATCCATGCATTTTCTTGGAGTTCATATGTGGTTTTGGGTGCATAGAATTTTCTCTCAAGTTCCACATTTGTCCATGATGTGTTGTGATTCCATTTGAGGCTTCCACACTATTGGGGCTAAGCTTTTAAAGGATAAATACAACAAGGTTTCAAGATACATAAGAGGTATGTCATCATGACTAGTATTTCATCTTATTTATGTCAGTTGTATGATAGTTATAGGCTTAAAGCATTCTAAAAAATATTGTTTGTATAATTGGAGAAAACATAGATCCAAATCTTTTAGGGTTGTATGTGAACCATAAGATGTTGTAGTATACTAAATCCCAACAATGGTATTACAGCCATGGGTTGTTTTCTATTATACTTGGTGTTTTATAAGTTTTCTAAGCAAGGAAATCGAAAATTTTGCTTGCCCAAGTAAAGTCGCCGAGTAGGTTGAAGATGGTCTTGAACTCGGCGAGTTCGATAATGGTCTCGACAGGTTGGCAGTCCAAACAATAGTTTTTCGAGTTTTTTGACCTATTTCGGATTAGAATCATAACCACAAAATGTTTTTGTTCATAAAATTTGATTTTGTTGTTATGGTAATGTTGATTCTCTTCCAATTAAAAGATAATTGTCATAATTTCAAGTTTTGCATTAGTTTATATGTATATGCTAATTTCCTGAAGATTGATGATATGAATTATCTTGTTCTTATGAGTTAGTTTAGATTGATAGAAAAATTATGTGGTAATTGTTTTCGATCCAAATAGATCTAAAAGTTGTTCGTGATATGTGTTTTTGTAACTTGTTCTCAAGTTATATGAAAAGTCTCATTTATGAATTTTGAAACTCATAAAATTTCCATAAGTTATGAAAATGAAGAGTCTCATTTTTAATGTTTTAAAGTCTTCCATAACTAGTCCTCAAGTTATGGAACTTGAAGTGTTTTTCCATTAAACTACTTTAAACTCGTAAGTTATGTAAACCAAAAGTTTTTGAATTGTTAAAAACTTTCCCTCAAGTTTTGGAATTTGTAAAGTTTCCCCCCACGAATACTTTAATTCCAAATTAAACCCTAGAGTTTTAAAAGTTGAAAATTCAACCCTTACAATATTATAATGTCACACCCCCAAACCAGAACGGCGGAAATGTTCGGGGGCGGAGGACGTCATATTCAGTATCATAACAGTTCATAGAATGGAAAGTACACACCACCATATATATTAAAGTTTCCAAAATGTTTACATAATTGTATCCGTTACATGTTCAAAAGTTAAATACATAAACATCTTTCAAAAGAAGTAATTAACGTCAGCACGTTAATCTCCAAAAGTTGATTTCCAAATCTGCTTAGCGGTTCCCTGAGAATACAAGTTATTTCAAAGAAAAAGTGTCAACATTTAAGTTGGTGAGTTCATGAGTAGTGTTTTGAGAAAATGTACGCCATTCGAAAGTTCGTGTATGTTTTCCAGAAAACGCAGTGTTTCAAATGTAAAGAGTTATGATTTGTTGTGTTGAAAATGAATGTATTAGATCCAGCAAAATCCCATATTTTCCCTAATGGTTGAGATATGAATTGTTGTGTTTTCCAAGAAAAACCCTTATTTTCTTATAAAAGTATGAAATGCATATGAATGTTCGTGTTATAAGTTGTAAATAATTACACCAGGAAAATCCCTTATTTTCCTATTAGTTGTTTGGTTTGTATACAGGAAAAACCCTTATTTTCCTGACATAACTGGCAGTCTCCAAGACCGAAAATCGCAAGCAACCGACGTGCTTGTAAGTTGTGTCATAGTTTTACATAGTAAAGCTATACGAAGATCGCACTTGTTAGATGAAGAATAGTTTTAATAGCTACTCGTTCATAAAAGCATAATACTATAATAATTGTATATCCGATGAGTTTTATAACCATACTAAACATAATATGCCTGTAGCGACGTTCTTCAGGCGTCGTAGCGTTATGACAACTGTCACCCCAAAAGACGTACTGTAGCTAACAGTCAGGGCGCGTGATCATGACTTCCCGTATAGATCTATACACATTTGACACGTTCTCCGGACGGGAGACTCTGGTTATAGACAGGACTTGTAGCGATACCTTTTCGCAAAAAGGTAGTATTTGAAGATGCATACGTCTCACGAATTCTCAACTAAGTCTGTATTAAAGTAGTAGTTTTGTATGTAAAGTTTATCCTTTTTCATAATGTTTGACAAAGCATAAATCATAAGTTCTTTGAATGCATAAAATGATTTAGTAAAGAATGTTACCCTTGATATGATGTATTTTTGTGTAAACGTATAAATAAAACATATTTCTATTTATAAACATATTGTATCCCAACAGGGTAAAGTTGTGTTGTGAGGTGTTTTGCATCAGAATAACTTCATAAGATAGTTAAAACAACAGTATGAAAAGTATATCAAAAGATCGATGTTTCACACGATTTTAGTCGTGTGTTTACTTGTATTCCCCCCTAAAAGAGTATAAAAAGCATTTAGAAACGTATTTAAAGGGTGCTTGTAGGGGTATGAACTGACTTGAAGGTTTGAAGAAAGCGAGCAGAAAACCGGGCAGAGTTTCGTCTCGGGAAACGGATTTTTCTCGGGATTCTCGGGAATCTCGGGAGTGTAAAACTTTCTCCCCACCTTGGATATGAAAACCGGGCCTTTGGGATGACTCCGAGGGTTGAAACACAGAGCTTCGGCGCGAGAAAGGAAAGAAATTAGCAATTTTGGCCGGCACCCTCGCACCCCTTTTATAGGGCCTGGAAGCCTCGCGTACGCGGGGCGTACGCTCGTACGCAGGGCGTACGAGACGTCACTGCTTACCGCATCCTCAGAAGAAACATCGGAGCGACGTGGATAGTTCGGAGCCCTTGATTTGAGTACGCGGGGCGTACGAGGGTACGCAGGGCGTACTCCGGTCCTATCCGCTGACTCCTCTTCGGATATTATCAAGAGTTTTTATTTATTTTTATTTTTATTTTAAATAAACTTCTAAAATTCATATCTCCTTCATACGAACTCCATTTTCGACGTTCTTTATATCCACGCGTAGGTAAGACTAAGATCTACAACTTTCGTTTAGATTCCGTTGGCAAATTATGAAATTATTTTTATTATTTATTTATTAAAATGACGTGATTAAGGAATTTCTTTTAAAAATTCATAACTTCTTTATCTGACGTTGGTTTTTGCCAGACTTTTTACCGCTGAAATACCATTGACGAGACCTTCGATTCTCGTTTAGGTCATTCGGGCCAAAAGTCGCTCGATCTCCGATTCGAGTTTTTACGTAACTTCGTATTGTCGGTTTTTGTCGGAAAAACTTAGAATGGTCATAACTTCTTCGTTATAACTCGGATTTTAGTGTTCTTTATATGCTTGGAAACATTAAGACGATATCTATTACATAGCGTACTCCAAATAGAGCCTTTGAATACTTCATTTTTCGATGATATTCTAATTACCTTTTCAAAGAGGTTACAAGACTCGAATTTCAAGGACCTGAAATGACGGGTTGTTACATCATCCCCCCGTTAGAGGGAATTTCGTCCCGAAATTAGAGCTCGTGCTACGGATAGAAGTTTTATTTGCTCCTCATGTTCTTAATTGAACTCGGTTCCTCGCTTGGCATTCTAGCGAACCTTTCACTATCGGGATACGACTTTGCTTCCTTCGTTTGACTTCACTGGCATAATAACCCTTCTTGGTCGAACGTATGTTGAATGTTTTTGTGGAATGTGAGAGTAGTACATCTTGTACCCTACAAGTAGTGTCTCCAGATCTTCGAAGTAATTACCGATGCTCCTGACTCAAGATCATGTGTTGTATAGTTAACTTCCTGTGTCTTAAGTTGTCTTGAGGTATAGGCAGTGACCTTTCCTTTTGCATGAGAACACAACCAATTCATACTGGTTATGATGTCAAAATCTTGGAAGTGGATTAGATGTCATGAAGATCTAAAAGAAAGTATGATTATTCCCGAATTAAGGAAAAAGGATGGGTATTTTTGTTCTATCTGTCTCTTTAGTACCAATCGACAGAATGGGGCATGTGTTGCGCTTCTAAGTTTATTTGTATGGTAGCACGATCATTCGTAGTCTTAGGCAGTCCCCGTCCTGAAGTTCATATTAGAAATTCATACATGGTTCAACGATCATAATCTCGTGTATACGAGTTGTATATAATTAAGATTGAAAAGGTAGACGAATAACTGATTCTTCTTTAAGCTCACATCCCATCGAGGAAAAAGAAGTTAAAGTGGAATCGTCAATTCTAAACCTGTAGAACCTTGATTATATATCATCTCTACGTATACATTCATCAATGACAGACCAATCGTATGGATCTTTGGATTTAAACTTGACGTACTGTATGAGTGGCACTTCGGGGGCTTCTTCGGAAAGGAAAAGAATTATGAGGTACTCCATTCATGAGTAATTGGTGTTCTGATATGATGGTTTCGCTGGAAAGGCGATTTCGAAGAAAGAGATGTACGTATGAAACTGATTTTGTGAGAATCAAATTGAATCAAGTCGTATGATAATGTCGGAATCATAAGGAAAACTTAAAGACATTAGATTTAAACATAGGACGTTTACCGACAAAATACTACCGTGCAACCATCAACAGAGTTACAGTACTTTAGACTATTACAAGGCTATTGTTGCGAATAAGGTATACTACAAAGGCAAGTATACGCAGCATGAGTATCCCCATACCGACGGGATCCTGCAAAAGACAAGGCTCTGGTTGCACTAGTTTTTGATGGTTTATAAGTCTGTTACAACGAAACGCCTAAATTACATTAATGAGGGTTCGGAGTAGGTTCTCCTGCAACTATGGTCCTGAGAATCCTACCGTCTATGCCAGAATTCGTTGTGATAGGGCAATCCTTCTTGAGGTGCCCTTATCTCCTCGCATTGGTGGCATGACTGGCTAGCGCTAGCCTTAATGGCGGGAGTGAGGTGCTTAGCCAGTGTTATGTGGGCACGAGTGCCTTCCTCATTACTCCACCTTGGAAATTGCTTCTTAAAGCGTTCTGCAGGAGTTGCCACTTGTTGGTTTCCCGGCTTGGTACTACCATCGGAACTCTCGACTCCTTTGTCAGTCTTGCTTGTGTTGCCTGAGTTGATGTGTGTAAGGAAGGTTGTCACAGTAGCTGCTACTGTAGCTTGTAATGTAGCGGCGTCGATATGGAGGATGGGGGTTTCCTTGCTTGGTTGATTGTTTCCGGAGTGAGTGCTTCTGGTCCATTTGTTCCTCTTGTTCCTTTATGAATCTAGATCCTAATGTGCATACTTCAGCGGACCTTCTTTACTCCGCCTATCACTTCGACTGATCGGGATCGTGTCGTTTTGGGTTTAATTACTTATTTTCTTCTAAATGTTAGCATATTCACTCGATGCATTAGGGCAGCTACGTTTTGAAGCTCATGGTTGAATTCACTACTAGTTTCTGGGCCTGGATTTGACTTGTTGAATGCGTGTTATTTCTAAATGATTTGTTGGGGGGTACTACGGGAAGGTTGCAAAGATTCCTCATATGAGTACCTCGGGGTTTTGAAACTAGAAACCAATTGGGGTTTGTGTGGGGTTTGTCATTATAAATCGATCGAGTTTCGTTAGTGGGATAGGGTATTCTACGTATGTGTTTTCAGTGCTTTTTAGTCTATCTCTATTATTACTACTATGAAAGTTTTGTTTAATGATTAGGGTGTTTGTTCGAGTAGATTTTTAAACTTGCGACTCACGGAACTCTTCTGCGTTCCTACTATCAATGGAATGTATGCAAATAAGTTATCAAGGAGAAATGTACCCAGAATAACCGTGGGGTCTGGAATAGCCTCCTCTTGGCCCATTGCGAATACTTGGCCTTCTCCACCAGCATTCATGATGCTTGACTCCAGGCAGTCCCTTCGGAAGTGTCCCGTTACTCCGCACTCATAACAAGCGCGGTCTACTCCTACGTTTGTGGCTAGAGCAGTTGGTTGGGCTAGTTCTCTGCAGTAGTGGACGGTGTGTCCCTTTCTATTGCACCTAACACAATACACTTCACGGCAAGATCCATGATGATGAAAGTTGCATCTGTTGCACTTAGGCTGGTTGCCGTTGTACGACCTTTTGGATGTTGGGGTAGGGTTTGTTGACTGCTTTTTGGCGTTTCTTTGAGTTGATTTGCCTCCCCTCTTGCTCCAGGGTTTTCGTTTCATGTTCTTGTGTTCGCACCTTGCGGCATTCTTATAGGTATCTACTGGTAGGTGGTTTTGATTGTTTCTTTGATTAGGATTTTTGATATCGTTTCCTTCCCTGCTTGAGTTGACAGTGTTATTGTATGCTGTAATGGCTGCCACTGTGGCTATAACTGTAGCTTGCAAAGTGGCGGTGTCCAATCGTAGGAATGGGGTTGCGTTGGTAAGTTGATTATTTCCAGCCCTTGCTGCGCTGCCAAAGTTTGCTTGAGACAGTGCAGCTGTTACTGCCGCAGCGATAGCAGATTGCACTATGTTGGGGTCATATTGAGGAGGTGGTGGTGGGGTTGCGTTTCTACGTGCTGATCTACGAGGAGACATTGTTCTGATAACGAAATAACATGAAAAACTATAAGTTTTAATGACTCGAAAGTCGCACATTAGTTATTTGCTATATCTTAAGTTTGGCTTACCCCTTAATAGGGTTTTGAGTTTGACTCATGAGGAGAGTAGATAAACTCATGAATTTGAGGGGTATGCAAAGGGTTTAAATAAAGGGAATACATCATATATTATAAAACATGGTGCGTTACATTTTGTAGTTAGGAAAATTTTGACTTATCTAAAGGTCTCCGGTTACAAGGTTAAGAAAAGTAAGGACTCTATCCGAGGTCTTATGCTATGACAAAATTTTGGAAGTCAAACACGTATTATTTGTTACGCGAGCTGGCTACAGAGGCCTTAGACTCTGCCAACTGACGCCCCATCTCACGCATACGTAGATCATGTCTTGCATGGCGTGCCCGAAGTTCTATCACTTCGGTTTGAGTTGTCGTTAGCTCTCTCTGCAAACTTCATTTCGATTTACGATTCTCCCGTGAGCTAATCCTAAGTCGGATGCGAACCGTGTTGACTCCAGTGTTGTAACAACCCGAAATTTCCGTATCAATTATTGTAACTCTTTCGTAGTCCAATTCGCGAAACCAATCGTCATTCCAAATTCGATTTCCGATCTTCCATATAAGTCAGTCATTTATTAGTACACATTTAAAATAACTTAATGGGTGTCTTAATACATTTAGAAATCATTTTAACACCCAACTTTAGTGATCGAAATATTTCTAGAATTTACCGTATCGGGTTACGGTAACTCAATCTGGTACGACCAAAAACCTCGTCTAACACCAGTATCAGGTAGAATTCCTCCGTGTCCAAAACTTAAACACTATATAAACGTGTTTAAGACTTCATTTGAAGCCTTTGGTCAATTTACCATTAAACACTCACAACCTCTCTCCTAAACCCAAAATCAAGGTCCAAAACAAAGAATTAAGGCTTGAAATCAAAGAGGTAACTCCCCTAACTTGTTATTCAACCTCTTTAGCCTTCAATTTTGTGTTTAATTTGTGATTTGGGACCAAGAACATGAGTTTACGGCCAAGGAACTAGCTTGGGCCGTAAACTCCTATCAATGGGGTTTTTAAGCCCTCAAACCCCCTCCTAAGCAATGTTAGACATTAGTAATGGTTTAATGACTTAATGGAAGGGACTTACAACAATTAAAACATTGATTTTAAGTGACAAAAGTGAGTTTACGGCCAAGACACATTCTTGGGCCGTAAACTCATATTCAAAGGGTTTTTGAGCCAATTAACCCTTCCAAATCATAGTTGGGACTTAGATATGACTTGTGGGACATTGATTTTAGTATCTAAACACCTTAAACATGATTTTTGGGGGACAAAAGAGAGTTTACGGCCAAGACATATTCTTGGGCCGTAAACTCCTCTTAATTGGGGATTTAGAGCCTTAAAACTTGTCCAAATGCCTTGAAACTCAATCAATGGCCTTGTGGTAAAATCTAGATGCATCTAAAAATAGTTTAAAGGTTTGAAACATATCAAAAGTATCATTTACAAGAGTTTACGGCCTAGGAGCATACCCTTGGCCGTAAACTCATGAAACCTTGTCAAATGATGCATTAAACCACCCCAAATGGCTTGTTCAAATTTTTAGAATCACATGTGGTTGTCTTAAGCATCAAAAACTAACTTTTCTTGGGGTATCATAGAGTTTACAGCCTTAGAACATGCCTCTAGGCCGTAAACTCCAAAATGTATGCAAAATGATGTTTAAATTCATGACAAAGCTTGGAAAATTAACTAGAATCACATGTGATTGTCCATTGAAGCTCAAATCAATTTTCCTTGGCCATAGGTGAGTTTACGGCCGTAAACTCCTATGGTATGGCCGTAAACTCCCTTTTAAGTGTTATAATTTCATTCAATTAATTCCAAGGCATTTTAGAAATCCATTCCAACAATCCCCATGTCCATTTAAGCCATTTAAACACCCAAAACCACACCCACATGAGTTTACGGCCGTAAACTCATGTATGTGTATGTTCAATGGTTGTAAACTCTTTAAAATGTTTACTCTTGGGAGTAAACTCAAGTCCCAAGTCCCTAGTGCCATTACACATCCGAAGATGTCACTCGGGTCACTCCAAACGCTCATTCTAAGGTGTTTAACCTCATTGGAGTGTAATGTTCCATATGATTAGTGAATGTATCCCTAATTTTATATATATATGGACATTATTTCATTTTACATAGGGACATCGCGAGTAATCAAACCCCGAACCAACGTCTAACATTCAAAACCGACACGTTTCCGAGTCCGGTGAGTTCATACCCCTACCCTTTTTCACTGTTTTCACTGTTTTCAGGGGGGAACACAAGCAAAGTACAAGGGAATCCTTGTACTCAGAATATGATTTTAAATGTGTGTTTCATATTTCATATGCTTTCATAACTGATTACCACAACTAATGATAGATTGAACATACAGATCACGTAACCTGTATTTGTGAAATAGGCCTTTAAACTGTTATGTTTTGCATATATTTCACAAATGGTTTTTCCATTTTTATCAGCTAAAAGCATAACATTAAACATTTGAACATAATACCTGTACACTGTTTTGTCTTGTGTAACACTCCACACACATACACGAGTGGAGGACTATCATATTATTACTAGTAAATTTGTTAATCCTGTATGATTGGAAACACGTCCTCGGAGAACACTCCACCGAGATACGCGAGTGGAGGACTACACCCATAACAAGAATCTCTGGTATTTAGAGAGAGTGACTTGAGTGTATAGATCTATACGGGGCTGACTACCCCACACCTGGCTGCTAGCTACAGCCGAACCGAAATGGTTCAAGGGTGACGAAAGTCATAAGTATGTGGACGACTTATTGCCACATGTGGACTACTTATTGCCACAGGTTTTAGTCTATTGTATGGTTATGGAACTCATAATTAGGATAACAGAGATTTACTTATAGTAATAATGAATTACTTTTCGCATCTTTCACATCTTTCACATACTGTAACTAACATTCAGGAAAGTACGGGACTTTCCTGGGGAAAACATGGAAACTAATCACAATTACATCTTTTACGTCCTTAACATCGTTTACATTTGAAACCAACATGCAGGAAAGCATGGGGCTTTTCTGGGTAACACTTACCTAACTAGAAAGAGTAACAAACTGGATAACATTACATCTTTTACAATTTGTAACATACAATAAGGAAAGTATGGGACTTTCCTGGTAACACATGATAAGTAAACAGAACAGTCTAACCAGTCAGATAACCAACTATATATTTTCACATGAATAAACATGTTTTCAGTGTACAAACTTACTAAACTTTACATTTGTGAAACAATAACCAATTATTAAGAAAATATGGGATTTTCTTGGTGCTTATAACATTTCAGAAACAAAAAGGAAACTCGAAACATGTTCACAAACAAAAACCGCTTATGAACTCACCAGCTTTATGCTGATTTTCAAACCGCTTGTGTTCTCAGGTTAACGTTAGAACAGGTACCCGAAGATTTCTTTTGATCAGAAGACGGAGTACATGAAGATCCGTTTCATTTGTCTATATACACTATGTTTCACAACTGTACAAATTTTACTTTTGAAACAACTGTAAAACTTTATTATGTAATGTAATGGTTATTTTACTTTACTTACTATGTGCATTGGATTTGATACTCAACGTGGAGTCAACCCCGGAAATGTTTCCGCCTTCGGTTTTCGGGGTGTGACAGATTGGTATCAGAGCCCTTGTTTATAGTAAATGAAGTATACCAAACCTTACATGGTATAAAACTATAAACACTAAAGGGCCTAAGTGCTCTGAATTAAAAGTATCTTCAAACTACAAGTATTTTCAAAAGTATACAAGTATACCGAATCGTCGCCATCCGTAACCACAAGTAGAACCGAACATAAGAAATTGGGTGTTGTGTACTATGGTTAAACCTAGGCAGTTATGTAGTCGTGTCTAGGGTCAATATAGCCTGGCCAACTATATTCATTCGAGACACGGCCAACATGTTCTTGGGAGTAACTGTGGTATGCGGCATGCCTAAAACTTACCCAATATCCCAAACAACAAATCGTCGCTGCAGCAAACCATGAAATACTATGGGAGTATTTCTCGAGCCGATCCTTTGTAGAAATTCTTGTATACGCGTTATTCCTTGATTATTACTCTAGCGATAAATGTTCTATCTTGATAACTCCTTTCTGCTTTATCGCTTAGTATGATGCTATATTTGCCTTGATGAGATATCTCCTGTCCCATATCTCTTGATTCAATTCAGAGGACTTATGATCCTCTCTTTCCTGATCTTTTTAGATCAAGATGCCTCCAAGAAAGAGACCCAACTCAAAGAACAACGACAATCCCTCTTCGCCGCCACCCCCTCCCCAGTTTGACCTAGCATCACTCCAGACGATGATGACAGCTGCAATGGTAGCAGCTATGTCGCAAATGAACTCTAGTGGTTCAGGAGGTGGTCCTCAATCTCAAAACCCTGAAGGTAGTCAGGGGCACCAAAGAGGGAGTTCCTATAAGGATTTTATGAACGCGAAACCAACATCCTTTAATGGCGCTGGAGGTGTCATTTCCTTATCCCGTTGGTTCGAGAAAATCGAGTCCATCTTCGAAATCTGTGCTTGTGCAGAGTCTGATAAAGTTAAATTTGTGGCTTGTACCTTCGATGATAAAGCCATGACTTGGTGGAATGGCCGAGTCAAATCTATGACCTTACCCGTAGCCAATGCCATGGGCTGGGAGGCCATGAAAGAACTTCTCATTGCTGAGTACTGCCCCCGTGGCGAAATGCAGAAATTAGAGCACGAGCTCTGGAACTTAAAGATGAAAGGTTCTGACATTGCTGCATATACTTCCCGATTTGATGATCTCGCACTTCTCTGCCCGGGATTAGTCACTCCTGAAAACAAAAAGATCGAAAGGTTCGTTTGGGGGTTATCTCAACTGACAAAGAGTCATGTTTTGGTTGCGCGTCCGAATACTTATGATAGTGCCAAGACTTTAGCTCAAATTCTGATTGATCACAGCGACGATGTTAAGGAAATCACTACCACTTCTGAGCCGACTCAAAGGAGTGGTGAAAAGAGGAAATTCTGGAAGAAAAAGAAGGGTCAATCTTCTCAAGGATCTTCCAAGAAACAACAGACGGTAGCAGTCCATGCTGCTACTACTACCCCTGTTGCTGCTGTTTCTGTTATGGGATCCACAACCTCAACTCCTACCAGTAAATATGCTGGTAACCTCCCTCTGTGTGACAAGTGTAAATACCATCATCATCCTGGTCCTTGCCGAGAATTGTCTTGCACCAACTGTGGTAAGAAAGGGCACACAGTTCGATTCTGCAGGACTTCTACCCAATCAGCCAACCAATCATCGGGAGCAGGTGTTAGTCAAGCCTGCTACAACTGTGGAGAAGTTGGGCACTTTAAAAGGAACTGTCCCAAGAAGTCAATTGCTGATAACACTGGAAAGATTCTAACCATGGGATGGGAGGAAGCAGTTGCTGATCCCACTGTTGTTTCGGGTACGTTCCTTCTCGACAACTCATATGCTAGTATTCTTTTCGATTCGGGTGCTGAAAGGAGTTTTGTTAGTCATGCATTCAAACATAATCTAAAAACAAATCCTCAACCACTAACTGAAACGTTTACCGTCGAGATGGCTAACGGTGAGAAAGAAAGCGCTAACGATGTATTCATAGGTTGTACACTTACCTTAAACGATCACTCATTTCCTATAGATCTCATGCCCGTTTCCATTAAGAGCTTTGATATTATCATTGGCATGGATTGGTTGAGTCCCAATCATGCTAACATTCTTTGTTACGAAAAAGCTATTCGTCTTAATCTTCCTTCGGATCAAACTCTCGTAATCTATGGCGATAAACACAGTTCTAATCTTCATATCATTTCTTGCATCAAAGCTCGAAAGCTCCTTCGAAAGGAGTGCGTTGCATTCTTAGCTCATGTGATCAACGAGAAACAAGAAGTTAGAGACCTCGCGAACATCCCCGAAGTCTGTAACTTTCCCGATGTGTTTCCCGAAGAACTTCCAGGAATTCCTCCCGAACGTCAGGTCGAGTTCCGTATTGACCTAATTCCTGGAGCTACTCCCGTAGCAAAATCTCCGTATCGCTTAGCTCCGGCAGAAATGCAGGAGTTATCCAGTCAACTCAATGAGTTGCTCAGCAAAGGATTCATTAGACCGAGTTCCTCACCCTGGGGAGCTCCGGTTCTGTTTGTCAAGAAGAAAGATGGATCCTTTCGGATGTGTATCGACTATCGTGAACTGAACAAGTTGACCGTTAAGAACCGATATCCTCTTCCACGAATAGATGACCTTTTCGATCAACTTCAGGGAGCCAGCTACTTTTCTAAGATAGACTTTCGGTCAGGGTACCATCAATTACGAGTCCAGGAAAATGATGTTTCCAAGACAACTTTTAGGACTCGGTATGGACACTACGAGTTCGTAGTGATGCCCTTCGGTCTAACCAATGCACCGGCTGTGTTCATGGACCTGATGAACCGGGTGTGCCATCCCTTCTTAGACAAATTCGTCATCGTGTTCATTGACGACATCCTCGTTTACTCCCGAAGCGAAGAAGACCACAAGCAACACTTGAGGCTAGTGTTGGAGACCCTTAGATCCGAAAAACTATACGCGAAATTTTCCAAATGTTAATTCTGGATACGGAAGGTAACTTTCCTCGGTCACGTGGTAAGCGGGGAGGGTATTCATGTAGATCCTTCCATAATTAAAGCAATAGAGAATTGGTCGGCACCGAAAACACCCACAGAAATTCGTCAATTCTTGGGTCTCGCCGGCTACTATCGACGATTCATTCAGAACTTTTCCAAAATCGCCAAACCTTTAACCACTCTAACACAGAAAGGTGTCCCTTTTTGTTGGAGTGATAACCAAGAAACTGCATTCCAAACATTGAAGAAAGCCTTATGTAGCGCGCCTGTTCTATTTCTGCCCGAAGGGACAGAGCATTTCGTCGTCTACTGCGATGCGTCTAATCAAGGTTTAGGTTGTGTGCTTATGCAAAGAGGAAAGTGTTGGATTAATGTCTAAGTCCATAACTATAATTGGTAAAGACTTGACCCGACCCGGCATGGTCCATTTGGGTTGCATACCATCATACACTTGGATGAGAGAAATAAGACACTTATGGTTATTAATATATTATAAGTTCTAGTATATTAATAATAAGAATAATAAGATTATTTAATTAGTATTGATCAAGAATTAATCTAGGATTAATTAAGTGATCAAAAGAAGACTAATTAAATATATGGGTTGATTGTGTAAATCATCCATAC
The DNA here is from genome assembly GCF_051521515.1 of Lactuca serriola. Lineage (NCBI taxonomy): Eukaryota > Viridiplantae > Streptophyta > Magnoliopsida > Asterales > Asteraceae > Lactuca > Lactuca serriola. The sequence continues at coordinate 186,952,005 of NC_136412.1, read as the reverse complement.
TTGTATAGTGGGCTAATGCTCCATGGATAATCAAGTTGGGCTAAAACCCATAGGATGGTTCATGGATGCTCCATGGTGTATTTGTACCCATGGATCCAAGGAAATGGAAAGTCATGACAATTAGGGTTTACCCTAATTGTAACACTATATAAAGATCTTATTCTTGACAAAATTGGCGACTAGTATTATTCTAGAGAGGGCTAGCCGATTTTGATAAGTGTAGAATTCTCTCAAGTCATTCCAAGTGTTTTGATGATTGTGATTCCATTTGAGGTGTCACACTTGGGGCACTAGGCACTCAAGCTTCATGAAGACTTTCTACATCAAAGAGGTATGTATTCTATCTTGCTATAGTTATTGTTTTGTATGCTAGATTAGGATAATACCTTGGAAGTTCTTATTTGCATGTATAATAGAGAAAACATAGATCCAAGGTATTTAGGGTTGCATGTACACTTAGGAGTGTTAAAATGCTCAAAAGCCAACAGTGGTATCAGAGCCTAGGCTTGTTTTCTTGTTATACCTGCAATAGAAGCTGAAAAAACGAATCTGGTGCTGTCTGATCATCAGACTCGGCGAGTCCATCAGGAGACTCGACGAGTCCATGCCTAAAAAGTGATGAATTCGATCCAACTCGCCGAGTTGGTTCATGCACTCGACGAGTTGGACCCCCAGACAGCATATTTTCGAGTTTTTTGGCTAGAAATGGACTAGGAACATTACCCTAAGTTGTTTTTGATCTTATAAACTTGTTTTTGATGTGGTAATGTTCATGCTAATCCATTTTCAAAGATAATTGTCAATAGATTCATGTTTTGTATTAGTTTAAGGTTTAGACTAATTACATGAAAAAGTTTGATTTGAATTATCTTGTTCTTATTAGTTGCTTAGATTAATAGAAATGTTGAGTGAAATAGTTGTTTTCAATCCATTTTAATCAAAGAGTTGAGTATAAAATATGTTTGTGTAACTTGTCCTCAAGTTACATGAAGAGTCACATTAAAGACTCATAAAATTCATAAGAGTTGGCAATGGTTACAAAATGAAGAGTCTTGTGTCATTGAATATTTTTTTATGACTCCATAACTTGTCCTCAAGTTATAAAAGTTCAAGAGTCACTTCATTAAAGAAAAATATGTAACCATAATTAAATCCATAAGTTATAAAATAAAGGAAAAGTTAGTTCTTTTATTAGTTTAAAGTCTTCCATAACTTGTCCTCAAGTTATGGAACTTGAAGAGTTTTTGGATTAAAACTACTTTAAACACATAAGTTATGGAATTAATTAGTTTTGAATAGTTTCAAAACTTGCCCTCAAGTTTTGGAATTTGAAAAGTTTTCAAGTATGAATACTTTAATTCCAAGTTAGCCCTTAGAATTTTAAAAGTTAAAATTCAACCCTTATACTTTATAATATTATAAGTTAATAATATATATATATATATATATATATATATATATGTATAAGAGTAAAGTCAGTCTTACCGCTAGTACGCCTCATTCACGAAGCCGGTCTATAAGGTGGGTATAAGGTTGTTGCCTATAAAATGGCAACTTAATGGGTGTCCACTCTCACCCACCGCTTGCTTGACTGGTGGAGGGTCGTTAGCCGAACGGGTTTGACAGGACTAGAATTCTCCCTTCATTAAAAGTATTAATGATAATACTAAGTAACTAAACTCTTAATAATACCCAATCTTAGTTACTTAGGAAAAATGTGAATAAGGTGCTAACCCATGAAATTACAATTTACACTTTGTCTAAGTCGTTAGTGGAGCGTGTGTGGTTAACCGGCACACTAACTTGGACTTAACAAGGTAGGTAAAGGGTAACTTAATGTTTATCATAGTATCGATGGAGCGTGTGTGGTTAACCGGCACATCGATTGAGGGGTAAACACTTAAGGGTACCAAGTAATTTGCATGGTTACTTCACACCTTGTTTTGTGATCCTCGGCATCCCAGTCACAAAACCTGAAGGGCACACTCGAGATTGAAACATGCCATTGAAAAGTTCAATGAATCTCAAAGATCTAGGAGTTTCAAAACCAATTAAAACCTAATAATACATTTCGTTTATCTTGGTGGAAATTGGTGAATCGTCATTCACCTACCTTCAAATATTTTATAGCTTGGATTACGACATACCTCTTCTATGTTATAAAATAGTTTGTTGGGTCCTAGCCTTAATATTTCATATTGGGTGTCATATTAAGGACTTAAGATCAACTATCTTGAATATCTCCCAAAAGATGTCTGGTTTAGACATTTATGATCTTCCCAAATCTCTTGAAACAAGGTTTCCTAATGAAGATGATGTCCCATGGATATCGTACTTCTTCACCTCCTCTAATTATTCTCCCTAACCCACAAGTTCTTGAAAAGTTTAAGGTCACTCAAGCCCTATTGGCAAGGCAAGGTCTAGGTGTGATCACATCTTGGAGATGTAGTCACATATTGACAAGCCGGGAGAGTTGGGTGTCAAAGTCTTGAGAAAGTTGGTGGTTCAATCACTTTCTAAGTCACATAGTGAGATCCTTTGGGACACCTATGAAACCGACTATGACAAGACCCTTAATGATCTTATCTATTTGCTAAGATCAACTTCCTAAAACTTTATGGACATTGACAATGATGACACAGGAAATCTCGGAAAGCATTCTCTTCCCAATGGAAAGGGATCGGCCATAGTCAACTCGGTTGACCAAATGGTAAAGAGAAAAGCTAAGTCTGTGATAGTCCTGTGTATCTTTATCAAAGGGTCCATATGTTTATATTGCCAAAGGAAGGGGCATTAGTTGCAAAGCTGCCCAAATTTACCTAAGGATGTTAAAGTCAATAAGTTTGACTCTTCAGGTAAAGTCCACTATCTAACTCTGTTAAGTTTCTATTCTGAGATTCTTGATCCATGATGTGACTGGGTCACATGGTGATGTTTTAAGAATAAAAGAAAAAGTGAAGAAACTTAAAGAAAGAATATGTTGAATCTGATCGCGTAGATGGATTTCTATCGCATAGCTTGAAAGATCGGATTCTTGAGCTACTTCTTAGGAGTTATGATATATTGCTTAGGAATAGATAACAACAAGTTTTCATATGGATTGTAAGGATAAGTTTTTTTCCGCAAAGTTTTAAAATAAAAGAAAATTTTTGATTTTATTTATTTTAAAATATCCTTACAATGGCATTTGAGGAAAAATTGTTGCTTATATGATTCCATTAAGAGCAAGAGTGGAAATATGAAATTGATTCTTTCATTTGTGGTAATGTCTATATTTACCAAATAAGGAAAGATTCTCATCACCCAAGTTTCAATTGGACCGGAACTTGGAATCATGCAAGTTGTATAGCATGATGAATGAGAACTTTCAAGTTTTGGAAAATTAAGACTAATTACTTATTCAAATGGATGTGTGAGTCAAGTAATGGACTAAGGGATCGAGTACATAGTCTTGTGCACTGATTAAGTCCACCACAAAAGTTTGATAAGACTATTCGTCATGATTTACTTAAGTTCAGTAAATATGATTATACTTACAAGCTTAAGTGTAACTCTGAGACATTGGAAAACGTTCCAATGTATGGCAGAGCGAATAAGAAGAATCAAATTAGGCAGAAGGATAAAAGTTTCTCAAATCTGAAAAGATGGGAGAGTACTTTAGTATCAGCTTTTGTGATCATCTTAATGATTAAGAAACCATATCAAAATTAGTTCTCTAAGGAAATCTTAGTGCATTCTTATGACTAAGAAGAGAGATCTTGAATTGTTGAAATGGTTAAATCAAGAAGATGAGTCATACTTCGTTCCAATACAAGTCTTAGAGTCATACTCCAAGATTGTAACTTGAGTGACATGTCTTAAAGAAGGTTTAAAAACACTTGTCAAATGTAAGAGTAAAAGTTTTCTACTCTTGTACATTTGAAATTGGTAAGTTGTGATGTTTTGGATAAAACAAAGACCAACTTAGGCCAATTGTGTGAAGTGTTTGTCTTGATTAGAATCCACACTGTCTCTTGGATGTTTGACAAGGGAGTCTTATATGTCAAGAGGACAGTGGGAGTCTTAAAGGTCTTGAAAGTCTCAAGAACTAATCAAGAAGAGAACCTGAAGTTCTTCATTAGCACACGACTTGAGGTTTATAACCTATCGTGTTGACATATTCTGTGCCCATTCCAGTTAAAGTTGACTTTGCATATGAGTTCTTAGAGTTCTCAATGTGTTGCATAACAACTTGGAAGCAATGGCAGGCCCTTGAGCTGCCAGGTGGCAAGAAATTAAGATTGAGTTCAGTCCATATGAGTTTGGATTTGTCATTATCCTTGTCTTATGACTATGATTTTGACAATTCACATGGATAAGAACACATACACCAGTAAATCTAAGTGTCATAAGGTTTCTCTCCGATTCATGAAAATGATGGTGAGGAAACACTTTCACTAAGTAGATTTTAGCTAGATAGCAATTGTGATATTTGCATTCTCAAAGTCGTTAGTGGAGCGCGTGTGGTTAACCGGCACACTAACATGGACTTGTGAGAAGTGGCAAAAAGGTCTAACCATTATGATTACGGCATACCTCTTCATAATTGTTTAGACTCACAAGTGTGCTATCTAAGGGAAGGTGTATGATTTTGATACAGTTTTATCAAAACAATCTAGTATCAGAAATATGAACTTTGGTAAGGAAGTCAGTTGATTTCTGAGTACATGTCAAAGCTAGTGGGAGCATAAGTGTTATGCTAATAATCATCATGTTAGTGGGAGCCTGATAATTACGATAAGTATTGCAAGCTAGCAATGTTAATTATAGAAAACAAAAGTTTCAATTGGGAAAAAGTTGTTTTGCTATAATTAAGGGAGAGGAAATTATACTTCATCTCAAATCTATAAGCTTAGATCATGAGGTTTTAATCATTTAGTCAAGGAAATATAAATGAATTTCATGTTGGAATGGCTCAACATAAGGAAATTTTGTATATGGGTCCATTATTTGCGTTCTAAAATTCGATTATGATTACGGCATCCCTTTTCATAATCTGAATTATGAGAACTTGGCAAATTGAAATGGACATATTATAGCAAAAGACTAGTTTAGTCTTTATGTGAGACATCATGAATCGTGTCCCATATGCTTCGGATATAGGATCGATTACATGTGCTATAATCATCCGTTCTAAAATTTTCCAAATGCCTGGGGCATTAAGAAGGGAAAAGGTTTAGAACTGGATATGACTGAAAGGATTAAACAATTGACGAGGACAATCTAAGGTTTACCAAAGATTGGTTGCTCAAGGACAGTTGGAAGGATATTCTGGAAGGACCATATTGACATAGTCTGTAAGGAGGCAACTCTTGTTCAGAAGTGATGGTCAAAATGGAATCTGGAAATGTTTCAAAGTTAGAATTTTCAATCTGTGTAAGATTAAGGAAACTTAATGCAAGAAGGATATTTCCAAGGAGTTGATCTCCTTTGGAATACTCTGTAATGGTTGTTGTCAAGTCTCTATGACTTTGTACATAATCATTACAAGAGGATCAATGCATATAAGTTTAGAATCTAACAGATTTCAGTAAATGGCATGAATTTGGAATTCTTGCATTTGCAGTAAGGATTTGGGAGTGTGAAAAAAGAATCATTGAAGTTATGTTCAATTGATCTAGTTCACAAAGTAAAGATCATAGACAAACATAGTATGCATACTTGGTGTATGGAATGGCTAGTGTTTGAGAAAAACATAGTGTACATGCTTGGAGCATGGAACAACTATTGTTTTAAATTCAAGATTAAAGTTGATAGCTGAAACAGTATACAATGAATAATGTGTAATCATATGGTGATAAATAAAAGGTGTTTTATTTATATTCATAAGTTCTGAGACCATATTGGATTCAATTATTATTGTGTGTCACTTTGCATGTTTTGACTTCCCGAATAAACTGGGTTATTCTTCCGGAATGACTAAGTTATTCAAACCATCCACAGTCGGTCATATTTTGGAAGTAGATATGAATTAAGACTGTCATGATGGGTTGTAGAGGTCTAAGGTGTTGGACAAGGCTACAGCAATCATGAGTGCTCATAAGTTCTGAGTATTGGATTCAACCCGCGCTCATTGGAATCACTTCATGGATTTTATCACGAGTGATCATGAGACGATAATATCTTATATTCTTCAAACCTAGAGATATGAGTTGTTACTATGAGTTGATAGTACATTGATAGCACGAAAACGCATTTGGTAACTCTGTGCTATAAAACGTGCCTTTGTGTATGATTCAACAAGTAGTAGAACAAGCCATATGAGTCGAAGTTTATCCATTCCTTTTACCTTCGGGATAAAAGCGATATCTGTGGGCCCCTCGATGATTTGATGATGACAAATGGAAGTGCTCGGCCGGGCCAGGACTGATTTGATTTGTTCAATTAGTCAGTCGTCATAAATCGGAAATCGGGAAACAACAGATGGACAGAGAGAATGATTATAATCCATGTCTCAGTCCATATGATATCTAGAATGGAGGAATATATGATCCCTTATCTAATGGACAAGTTACTGACAAAGGTCAGAGTTCATCTACAAGGTCAGAGTTCGACGGAAGCTTTTGAGAGCTACGATTGTCGGTTGGTTCCTGAAGTCATACGCAATAATAGTTTTAGACTTATCCAAGTGGGAGACTGTTGGATTAATGTCTAAGTCCATAACTATAATTGGTAAAGACTTGACCCGACCCAGCATGGTCCATTTGGGTTGCATACCATCATACACTTGGATGAGAGAAATAAGACACTTATGGTTATTAATATATTATAAGTTCTAGTATATTAATAATAAGAATAATAAGATTATTTAATTAGTATTGATCAAGAATTAATCTAGGATTAATTAAGTGATCAAAAGAAGACTAATTAAATATATGGGTTGATTGTGTAAATCATCCATACTTGTATAGTGGGCTAATGCTCCATGGATAATCAAGTTGGGCTAAAACCCATAGGATGGTTCATGGATGCTCCATGGTGTATTTGTACCCATGGATCCAAGGAAATGGAAAGTCATGACAATTAGGGTTTACCCTAATTGTAACACTATATAAATATCTTATTCTTGACAAAATTGGCGACTAGTATTATTCTAGAGAGGGCTAGCCGATTTTGATAAGTGTAGAATTCTCTCAAGTCATTCCAAGTGTTTTGATGATTGTGATTCCATTTGAGGTGTCACACTTGGGGCACTAGGCACTCAAGCTTCATGAAGACTTTCTACATCAAAGAGGTATGTATTCTATCTAGCTATAGTTATTGTTTTGTATGCTAGATTAGGATAATACCTTGGAAGTTCTTATTTGCATGTATAATAGAGAAAACATAGATCCAAGGTATTTAGGGTTGCATGTACACTTAGGAGTGTTAGAATGCTCAAAAGCCAACAGAAAGGTGATTTCCTACGCCTCAAGACAGTTGAAAGCACACGAGGTCAACTATACTACACATGACTTGGAACTAGGAGCCGTAGTCTTTGCATTGAAGATCTGGAGACATTATCTCTACGGAACCAAGTGCACAATCTTCACTGATCACAAGAGTCTACAACACATCTTTAATCAGAAAGTCTTAAACATGAGGCAACGGCGATGGGTAGAATTACTCAGTGATTATGAGTGTGAAATCCGTTACCACCCCGGCAAGGCCAATGTGGTAGCAGATGCCCTTAGCCGAAAGGATAGTGCAGGCCACAAAGTGAAGAACCAGGCGATGACCATCCATTCCAACTTACCCATACAAATTCGAAAAGCCCAGCTAATAGCCCTCAAACCCGAGAACATGTCAGATGAAACCTTGAGAGGGATGGAAAAGAAACTTGAGATCAGAGGTGACGGAGTTCACTGTTTCATGAATCAAATCTGGATTCCCAAATCCGGAGGACTCAGGGAAATAGTCATGGAAGAAGCGCACAAAACCAAATACTCTGTTCACCCAGGTTCTGACAAGATGTACTTGGATCTCAAGAAACAATACTGGTGGCCAAACATGAAAGCTGAGATAGCTACATTCGTGGGCAAGTGCTTGACTTGCGCCAAAGTCAAAGTCGAACATCAGAAACCTTCAGGTCTGCTCCAACAACCCGAGATCCCCAAATGGAAATGGGAGATGATTACCATGGACTTCATCACCAAACTACCCAAGTGTTCTAGTGGGTACGATACCATTTGGGTAATTGTCGATCGTTTGACAAAATTTGCTCACTTCATTCCAATTAAAGAATCATACAAGATGGAAAGACTTGCGCGAATCTACATCCAGGAGGTAGTGCGTCTACACGGTGTACCTGTATCCATTATCTCTGATCGAGATAGCAGGTTTACCTCCAGATTCTGGCAATCCTTTCAGAAAGCCCTTGGAACCAAGCTAGATATGAGCACGGCATATCATCCTCAGACCGATGGACAGAGTGAGAGAACAATCCAAACCCTGGAGGACATGCTTAGGGCATGTGTCATTGACTTTGGAAAGTCGTGGGATACACATCTATCCTTGATCGAGTTCTCGTACAACAACAGTTACGACACCAGCATTAGGGCTGCTCCGTTCGAAGCTCTATACGGTCGTAAGTGCAGATCCCCTCTATGCTGGGCCGAGGTGGGGGATACACAGTTAGCTAGGAGTCGAGTCCCCGACAGTGCTCTCACTGGTCCTGAAATCATCCGCGAAACCACCGAAAAGATTATTCAAATCCGTAACCGACTGAAAGCCTCACGTGATCGTCAAAAGAGTTACGCTGATAATCGTCGGAAACCACTAGAATTCCAGGTTGGAGACCGTGTTCTGTTAAAAGTCTCGCCCTGGAAAGGCACTGTACGCTTTGGTAAGCGTGGGAAACTTAATCCAAGGTACATTGGACCCTTTGAGATCCTCTCCAGGATCGGTCCAGTTGCCTATAAACTTCATTTACCTCACGAACTCAGTAACATTCATCCTGTCTTCCATGTTTCAAATCTCAAAAAGTGCATATCCGATGAAACCCTAACAATTCCCTTAGACGAGATCGAGATCAATGAAAACCTTAACTTTGTGGAGGAACCGATTGAAATCATGGATCGAGAAGTCAAACGTACAAAACAAAGTCGCATCCCGTTAGCGAAAGTTCGCTGGAATGCCAAGCGGGGACCGGAATTCACTTGGGAACGGGAAGATTCAATGAAACAGAAGTATCCACAACTCTTTTCTGATCCATGATTTGTATCTTGTCTTGTGTTTTCAACTTTGAATTTCGGGACGAAATTCCCTTTAACGGGGGGGATAATGTAACAACCCGAAATTTCCATATCAATTATTGTAACTCTTTCGTAGTCCAATTCGCGAAACCAATCGTCATTCCAAATTCGATTTCTGATCTTCCATATAAGTAAGTCATTTATTAGTACACATTTAAAATAACTTAATGGGTGTCTTAATACATTTAGAAATCATTTTAACACCCAACTTTAGTGATCGGAATATTTCTAGAATTTACCGTATCGGGTTACGGTAACTCAATCTGGTACGACCAAAAACCTCGTCTAACGCCAGTATCAGGTAGAATTCCTCCGTGTCCAAAACTTAAACACTATATAAACGTGTTTAAGACTTCATTTGAAGCCTTTGGTCAATTTACCATTAAACACTCACAACCTCTCTCCTAAACCCAAAATCAAGGTCCAAAACAAAGAATTAAGGCTTGAAATCAAAGAGGTAACTCCCCTAACTTGTTATTCAACCTCTTTAGCCTTCAATTTTGTGTTCAATTTGTGATTTGGGACCAAGAACATGAGTTTATGGCCAAGGAACTAGCTTGGGCCGTAAACTCCTATCAATGGGGTTTTTAAGCCCTAAAACCCCCTCCTAAGCAATGTTAGACATTGGTAATGGTTTAATGACTTAATGGAAGGGACTTATAACAATTAAAACATTGATTTTAAGTGACAAAAGTGAGTTTACGTCCAAGACACATTCTTGGGCCATAAACTCATATTCAAAGGGTTTTTGAGCCAATTAACCCTTCCAAATCATAGTTGGGACTTAGATATGACTTCTGGGACATTGGTTTTAGCATCTAAACACCTTAAACATGATTTTTGGGGGACAAAAGAGAGTTTACAGCCAAGACATATTCTTGGGCCGTAAACTCCTCTTAATTGGGGATTTAGAGCCTTAAAACTTGTCCAAATGCCTTGAAACCCAATCAATGGCCTTGTGGTAAAATCTAGATGCATCTAAAAATAGTTTAAAGGTTTGAAACATATCAAAAGTACCATTTACAAGAGTTTACGGCCTAGGAGCATACCCTTGGCCGTAAACTCATGAAACCTTGTCAAATGATGCATTAAACCACCCCAAATGGCTTGTTCAAATTTTTAGAATCACATGTGGTTGTCTTAAGCATCAAAAACTAACTTTTCTTGGGGTATCATAGAGTTTACGGCCTTAGAACATGCCTCTAGGCTGTAAACTCCTAAATGTATGCAAAATGATGTTTAAATTCATGACAAAGCTTGGAAAATTAACTAGAATCACATGTGATTGTCCATTGAAGCTCAAATCAATTTTCCTTGGCCATAGGTGAGTTTACGGCCGTAAACTCCTATGGTATGGCCGTAAACTCCCTTTTAAGTGTTATAATTTCATTCAATTAATTCCAAGGCATTTTAGAAATCCATTCCAACAATCCTCATGTCCATTTAAGCCATTTAAACACCCAAAACCACACCCACATGAGTTTACGGCCGTAAACTCATGTATGTGTATGTTTAATGGTTGTAAACTCTTTAAAATGTTTACTCTTGGGAGTAAACTCAAGTCCCAAGTCCCTAGTGCCATTACACATCCGAAGATGTCACCCGGGTCACTCCAAACGCTCATTCTAAGGTGTTTAACCTCATTGGAGTGTAATGTTCCATATGATTAGTGAATGTATCCCTAATTTTATATATATGGACATTATTTCATTTTACATAGGGACATCGTGAGTAATCAAACCCCGAACCAACGTCTAGCATTCAAAACCGACACGTTTCCGAGTCCGGTGAGTTCATACCCCTACCCTTTTTCACTGTTTTCACTGTTTTCAGGGGGGAACAGAAGCAAAGTACAAGGGAATCCTTGTACTCAGAATATGTTTTTAAATGTGTGTTTCATATTTCATATGCTTTCATAACTGATTACCACAACTAATGATAGATTGAACATACAGATCACGTAACCTGTATTTGTGAAATAGGCCTTTAAACTGTTATGTTTTGCATATATTTCACAAATGGTTTTTCCATTTTTATCAGCTAAAAGCATAACATTAAACATTTGAACATAATACCTGTACACTGTTTTGTCTTTTGTAACACTCCACACACATACACGAGTGGAGGACTATCATATTATTACTAGTAAATTTGTTAATCCTGTATGATTGGAAACACGTCCTCGGAGAACACTCCACCGAGATACGCGAGTGGAGGACTACACCCATAACAAGAATCTCTGGTATTTAGAGAGCGTGACTTGAGTGTATAGATCTATACGGGGCTGACTACCCCACACCTGGCTGCTAGCTACAGCCGAACCGAAATGGTTCAAGGGTGACGAAAGTCATAAGTATGTGGACGACTTATTGCCACATGTGGACTACTTATTGCCACAGGTTTTAGTCTATTGTATGGTTATTGAACTCACAATTAGGATAACAGAGATTTACTTATAGTAATAATGAATTACTTTTTGCATCTTTCACATCTTTCACATACTATAACTAACATTCAGGAAAGTACGGGACTTTCCTGGGGAAAACATGGAAACTAATCACAATTACATCTTTTACATCCTTAACATCGTTTACATTTGAAACCAACATGCAGGAAAGCATGGGGCTTTTCTGGGTAACACTTACCTAACTAGAAAGAGTAACAAACTGGATAACATTACATCTTTTACAATTTGTAACATACAATAAGGAAAGTTTGGGACTTTCCTGGTAACACATGATAAGTAAACAGAACAGTCTAACCAGTCAGATAACCAACTATATATTTTCACATGAATAAACATGTTTTCAGTGTACAAACTTACTAAACTTTACATTTGTGAAACAATAACCAACTATTAAGAAAATATGGGATTTTCTTGGTGCTTATAACATTTCGGAAACAGAAAGGAAACTCGAAACATGTTCACAAACAAAAACCGCTTATGAACTCACCAGCTTTATGCTGATTTTCAAACCGCTTGTGTTCTCAGGTTAACGTTAGAACAGGTACCCGAAGATTTCTTTTGATCAGAAGACAGAGTACATGATGATCCGTTTCATTTGTCTATATACACTATGTATCACAACTGTACAAATTTTACTTTTGAAACAACTGTAAAACTTTATTATGTAATGTAATGGTTGTTTTACTTTACTTACTATGTGCATTGGATTTGATACTCAACGTGGAGTCAACCCCGGAAATGTTTCCGCATTCGGTTTTCGGGGTGTGACAAGTGTTCGCATCATTTTCCTCAGTTCGATGGATGGTCGTCCGTCCGTGTTCACCAATGCGAGAAATATGAAGAACCAATATGGGAAGGGCTCTGTCTGCTGAGCCTCCCTCGGTTAGGTTGTAGAAGCTTCGGTCCCCGTTGAGTGGAAGGGGTTGATCCTGTTCGCAGCTCCACCTATCTAGGTTAATTGCCGAAAGAGGCGTCGAGCCATGAAATTCCGGTCGAGGATTAGGGTTTTGAATTGGAGCCGTTAAGGGTAGGTTATTGTCCTCGGGAGCTGAGTCTAGTCCTTCTTGCATTCCTTCTTCAGGATCATTCTCTATCCCTTCTCCATTACCTTGGTTGGGGTAGTAGGGGTCACCGGGGTGATGGAATCCCGCCATTGAGTCTATACGAGAATAGGGTTAAGAATTCACTATAAGCTAAAGCACATGGAATTTACTCTTTAAGTTTAAGGGTTGAAGGCACTCGAATACTCCCTTAGTATTCTTTAACGATATGCTTTTGGTAAGTTTTAAATTTGTTGTCCATTGCAGACACTCCTTGGCATACGTTAGTCGGCTCTTGGACAAATATAGTTGATCAGGCTATATTCTTCCCAGTTCCGATTACATGTCCCAAGGCATACCCGCACTGCACAACTTATTTATAATACTTCTATATTGTTTTAATTGTGATACTGACCATGTTATTAATATGAACTGAATGCATGCCTACTTTACAAAAACTAAGTAAATTTAATTTTAAAAGTATGACTCTTACTCAGAGTGTTTTTGCCCAGTTGTGTTTATAGTTGTATACCAAAATGGTTTTGATATACTTAATTCACTATAAACAATGCTCTGATACCAATCTGTCACACCCCCAAACCAGAACGGCGGAAACGTTCGGGGGCGGACGACGTCATATTCAGTATCATAACAGTTCATAGAAAGGAAAGTACACACCACCATATATATTAAAGTTTCCAAAATGTTTACATAATTGTATCCGTTACATGTTCAAAAGTTAAATACATAAACATCTTTCAAAAGAAGTAATTAACGTCAGCACGTTAATCTCCAAAAGTTGATTTCCAAATCTGCTTAGCGGTTCCCTGAGAATACAAGTTATTTCAAAGAAAAAGTGTCAACATTTAAGTTGGTGAGTTCATGAGTAGTGTTTTGAGAAAATGTACGCCATTTGAAAGTTCGTGTATGTTTTCTAGAAAACGCAGTGTTTCAAATGTAAAGAGTTATGATTTGTTGTGTTGAAAATGAATGTATTAGATCCAGCAAAATCCCATATTTTCCCTAATGGTTGAGATATGAATTGTTGTGTTTTCCAAAAAAAACCCTTATTTTCTTATAAAAGTATGAAATGCATATGAATGTTCGTGTTATAAGTTGTAAATAATTGCACCAGGAAAATCCCTTATTTTCCTATTAGTTATTTGGTTTGTATACAGGAAAAACCCTTATTTTCCTGACATAACTGGCAGTCTCCAAGACCGAAAATCGCAAGCAATCGACGTGCTTGTAAGTTGTGTCATAGTTTTACATGGTAAATCTATACGAAGATCGCACTTGTTAGATGAAGAATAGTTTTAATAGCTACTCGTTCATAAAAGCATAATACTATAATAATTGTATATCCGATGAGTTTTATAACCATACTAAACATAATATGCCTGTAGCGACGTTCTTCAGGCGTCGTAGCGTTATGACAACTGTCACCCCAAAAGACGGACTGTAGCTAACAGTCAGGGCGCGGGATCATGACTTCCCGTATAGATCTATACACATTTGACACGTTCTCCGGACGGGACACTCTGGTTATAGACAGGACTTGTAGCGATACCTTTTCGCAAAAAGGTAGTATTTGAAGATGTATACGTCTCACGGATTCTCAACTAAGTCTGTATTAAAGTAGTAGTTTTGTATGCAAAGTTTATCCTTTTTCATAATGTTTGACAAAGCATAAATCATAAGTTCTTTGAATGCATAAAATGATTTAGTAAAGAATGTTACCCTTGATATGATGTATTTGTATGTAAACGTATAAATAAAACATATTTCTATTTATAAACATATTGTATCCCAATAGGGTAAAGTTGTGTTGTGCGGTGTTTTGCATCAGAATAACTTCATAAGATAGTTAAAACAACAGTATGAAAAGTATATCAAAAGATCGATGTTTCACACGATTTTAGTCGTGTGTTTACTTGTATTCCCCCCTAAAAGAGTATAAAAAGCATTTAGAAACATATTTAAAGGGTGCTTGCAGGGGTATGGACTCACTTGAAGGTTTGAAGAAAGCGAGCAGAAAACCGGGCAGAGTTTCGTCTCGGGAAACGGATTTTTCTCGGGATTCTCGGGAATCTCGGGAGTGTAAAACTTTCTCCCCACCTTGGATATGAAAACCGGGCCTTTGGGATGACTCCGAGGGTTGAAACGTAGAGCTTCGGCGCGAGAAAGGAAAGAAATTAGCAATTTTGACCGGCACCCTCGCACCCCTTTTATAGGGCGTGGAAGCCTCGCGTACGCGGGGCGTACGCTCGTACGCAGGGCGTACGAGACGTCACTGCTTACCGCATCCTCGAAAGAAACATCGGAGCGACATGGACAGTTCGGAGCCCTTGATTTGAGTACGCGGGGCGTACGAGGGTACGCAGGGCGTACTCCGGCCCTATCCGCTGACTCCTCTTCGGATATTATCAAGAGTTTTTATTTATTTTTATTTTTATTTTAAATAAACTTCTAAAATTCATATCTCCTTCATACGAACTCCGTTTTCGACGTTCTTTATATCCACGCGTAGGTGAGACTAAGATCTACAACTTTCGTTTAGATTCCGTTGGCAAATTATGAAATTATTTTTATTATTTATTTATTAAAATGACGTGATTAAGGAATTTCTTTTAAAAATTCATAACTTCTTTATCTGACGTCGGTTTTTGCCAGACTTTTTACCGCTGAAATACCATTGACGAGACCTTCGATTCTCGTTTAGGTCATTCCGGCCAAAAGTCGCTCGATCTCCGATTCGAGTTTTTACGTAACTTCGTATTGTCGGTTTTTGTCGGAAAAACTTAGAATGGTCATAAGTTCTTCGTTATAACTCGGATTTTAGTGTTCTTTATATGCTTGGAAACCTTAAGACGATATCTATTACATAGCGTACTCCAAACAGAGCCTTTGAATACTTCATTTTTCGATGATATTCTAATTACCTTTTCAAAGAGGTTACAAGACTCGAATTTCAAGGACCTGAAATGACGGGTTGTTAAATATAATATTATAGGTTTAATATTTATATATATGTATAAGAGTAAGTCAGTCTTACCGTTAGTAGGCCTCATTCACGAAGCTGGTCTATAAGGGGGTATAAGGTTATTGCCTATAAAATGGTAGTTTAATGGGTGTCCACTCTCACCCACCACTTCCTTGACTGGTGGAGGGTCGTTAGCCGAACGGGTAGGATAGGACATTAATTCTCCCATCATTAAAAGTATAATGATAAATATTAAGTAACTAAACACTTATAAATTCCAAATATTAGTTAATTAGGAAAATGTGAATATGGTGCTAACCCATGAAATTACACTTTGCACCTTGTTAAGTCATTAGTGGAGCGTGTGTGGTTAACTGACACACTAATCTGGGACTGACAATGTGTGGCAAAGGGTATCTTGATGTTAATCATAGATCAATGGAGTGTGTGTGGTTAACCAACACATTGATTAGGCGGTTGTAACATTGAGTGTACCAAGTAAATTTGCATGGTTATTCACTCCATGTTTGTGATACTCGACATCTCAGTCACAAACTTGAAGGGCAAAATCGAGATTTAAACAAGCCACTGAATAGTTCAATGAGTCTCAAAAGATCTAAGAGTTTCAATTCATGTAAAACCTAAAGTTTATTTTCGTTTTTCATGGTCGAAATTGGTAAATCGTTATTTACCTACCTTCAAATATTTTGTAGCTTGGATTACGGCATCCCTTTTCCAACTTATAAAATATTGTGTTGGGTCCTAGCCTTAATATTTCATATTGGGTGTTATGTTAAGGACTTAAATCAGCTAAAGTTAAACTACTCCCTCATAGATGTCTAGTTATGAAAACTATGGTCTTCCTTGTCCTTTTGGATAAAGCTATCCTAATGAAGATGATATCCCAAATGGCGATCAAGGTGAAAGATTAATCCTTTTGTTGGGCATTAATGGGACTGGAAATCAATCTTCTTTTGGAATAATATCTAAGTCCATAACTATAATTGGTAAGACTTGACCCGACCCGGAATGGTCCATTTACGTTGCATGACATCATGTACTTGGATAGAATAAATGAGAGAAATAAGACACTTATGGTTATTAATATATTATAAGTTCTAGTATATTAGTAATAAGAATAATAATATTTAATTAGTATTGATCAAGAATTAATTTAGAATTAATTATGTGATCAAAAGAAGACTAATTAAATATATGGGTTGATTGTGAAAATCATCCATAACTTATATAGTAGGCCAAAGCTCCATGGATAATCAAGTTGGGTTAAACCCATAGGATGCTCCATGGATGCTCCATGGAGGTTACATAACCCATGGGTCATGGAAATGAAAGATCATGACAATTAGGGTTCACATGGTGTAACCCTAATTGTAACACACTATATAAGCATCATATTATCGACCAAAATCGGCTACTAGTGTGTGTAAAACAAGGGCTAGCCGATTTCATAAGTTGTGGATTTCTCTCAAGTCATTCCAAGTGTATTTGGTGTTGTGTGAACCATTTGAGGTGTCACACTTGTGGTAGTAGGCACTCAAGCTTCATGACCACTTTCTACATCTAAGAGGTATGTATTCTAACTTTTATATTCATTGTTTTGTATGCTAGATTAGGATAATACCTTGGAAAGTTCATATTTGCATGTATAATAGAGAAATCATAGATCCAAGGTATTTAGGGTTGCATGTACACTTAGGAGTGTTAGAATGCTCAAAACCCAACAGTGGTATCAGAGCCTAGGGTTGTTTTCGATTATACTTGATGCAAACTGATTTTTCGAAGCCAAGAATCTGTCATGACCTGAAACTCGATGAGTTCTAGAGGAAAACTCGATGAGTTCATGTATTAGAGCATGAACTCGACGAGTTCCATGAAGAACTCGACGAGCTTGTGTCCCAGAATGCATATCTTCGTGCTTTTTGGCTAGAATTGGACTAGGAACATTACCAAAAGCTGTTTTTGGACTTGTAAACCTAATTTTGATGTGGTAATGTTCATACTAATCCAATTTCAAAGATAATTGTCAATAGTTTCATGTTTTGGATTAGTTTAAGTGTTATGCTAATTACATGAAAAAGTTTGATTCCAATTATCTTGTTCAGATGAGTTGCTTAGATTAATAGATAAGGTTGATTGATTATGTGTCTTTGATCCATTTTAATCTAAGAATTGATTCTAAAATGTGTTTGTGTAACTTGTCGTCATGTTACATGAAAAGTCACATTAAAGCTTCTTAAAACTCATAAAAGTTGGCAATGGTTACAAAAATGAAGAGTCTTGTTCTCATTATATGGTTTTATGACTTCATAACTTGTCCTCAAGTTATGGAAGTTCAAGAGTCACTTCATTAAGTAATAAAATGTGTAACCTTATTTAATTCCATAAGTTCTAAAATAAAGAAAAGTTAATTCTTTTATTAGTTTAAATTATTCCATAACTTGTCCTCAAGTTATGGAACTTGAAGAGTTTTTGGATTAATTAAAACTACTTTAAACACATAGGTTATGGAATTAATTAGTTTTGAATAGTTTCAAAACTTGCCCTCAAATTTTGGAATTTGAAAAGTTTTCACTTGTGAATAATTTAATTGCAAGTTAGCCCTTAGAATTTTAAAAGTTAAAATTCAACCCTTATACTTTATAATATTATAAGTTAATAATATTTATATATATATATATATATATATATATATATATATGTATAAGAGTAAAGTCAGTCTTACCGTTAGTAGGTCTCATTCACGAAGCCGATCTATAAGGGGGGTATAAGGTTACTGCCTATAAAATGGTAGTTTAATGGGCGTCCACTCTCACCCACCACTTCCTTGACCGGTGGAGGGTCGTT
The DNA here is from genome assembly GCF_051521515.1 of Lactuca serriola. Lineage (NCBI taxonomy): Eukaryota > Viridiplantae > Streptophyta > Magnoliopsida > Asterales > Asteraceae > Lactuca > Lactuca serriola. The sequence goes on along the minus strand of NC_136412.1, from coordinate 186,933,378 downwards.
AGCCGAATGGGTAGGACAAGGACTAGAATTCTCTCTTCATTAAAATTATTAATGATAAATACTAAGTAACTAAACCATTTATAAATACCCAATCTTAGTTACTTAGGAAAATGTGAATAAGGTGCTAATCCATGAAATTACACTTTGCACTTTGTTTAAGTCGGTTAGTGGAGCGTGTGTGGTTAACCGGCACACAAACTCGTATTTAACAAGGTAGGCAAAGGGTAACTTAATGTTTATCATAGTATCGATGGAGCGTGTGTGGTTAACCGGCACATCGATTGAGGAGTAAACACTTAAGGGTACCAAGTAATTTGCATGGTTAATTCACACCTTGTTTTGTGATCCTCAGCATCCCAATCACAAAACCTGAAGGGCACACTCGAGATTGTAACATGCCATTGAATAGTTCAATGAATCTCAAAATATCTAGGAGTTTCAAATCCAATTAAAACCTAATAATACATTTTGTTTATCTTGGTGGAAATTGGTGAATCGTCATTCACCTACCTTCAAATATTGTTAACTTGGATTACGGCATCCCTCTTCTAAGTTCTAAAATATTTTGTAGGGTCCTAGCCTTAATATTTCATATTTGGTGTTATATTAAGGACTTTAGATCAACTATCTTGAACATCTCCCAAAATATGTCTGCTTTAGATATTTATGATCTTCCCAAATCTCTTGAAACAAGCTTTCCTAAATGAAGATGATGTCCCATGGAAATCATACTTCTTTCACCTCCACCAATTATTCTCCCTAACCCACAAGTTCTTGAAAAGTTCAAGGTCACTCAAGACCTATTGGCAAGCAAAGGTCTATGTGTGATCACATCTTGGAGATGTAGTCAAATATTGACAAGCCGGGAGAGTTGGGTGTCAAAGTCTTGAGAAAGTTGGTGGCTCAACTACTTTCTAAGTGACATAGTGAGTACCTTTGGGACCCCTATGAAAGAGAATATGACAAGACAATGATGACATTGGATATCCAGTAAAGCTCTCTCTTCCCAATGGAAAGTGATCAGCCATAGTCAACTCGGTTGACCAAATGGTAAAGAGAAAGGCTAAGTCTGAGATAGTCCCATTATCAAGGGTCCATTGCCAAAGAAAGGGGAATTGGTTGTGAAGCTGACAAATTTACCTAAGGATGTTAAAGCCAATAAGTTTAACTCTACTTCAGGTAAAGTCCACTATCTAACTCTGCTAAGTTTCTACTATGAGATTCTTGATACATGATGTGACTGGGTCACATGGTGATTTAAGAATCAAAGAAAAGTGAAGAAACTTAAAGAAAGAATATGTTGAATCTGATTGCGTAGATGGATTTCAATCGCATAGTTTGAAGATCGGATTCTTGAGCTACTTCTTAGGAGTTATGATATATTGCTTAGGAATAGATAACAACAAAGTTTTCATGTGCTTTTTCACTGTAAGGATAGTTTTCCACAAACTTTTTAAAATAAAAGGAAAATTTCTGATTTTATTTATTTTAAAATATCCTTACAATGGCATTTGTGAAACTTTTTGTTGCTTAAAAGATTCCATTAAGACCAAGAGTGGAAATATGAATTTGGTTCATTCATTTGCGGTAATGTCTAAATTTACCAAATAAGGAAAGATCCTCATCACCCAAGTTTCAATTGGACCGAAACTTTGAATCATGCAGGTTGTATAGCATGATGAATGGGAATTTTTCTTCTTTGGAAAATTAAGACTAGTTCCTTGTTCACATGTATATGTGAGTCAAGTAACGGACTAAGGGATCGAGTACACATTCTTGTGCACTGATTAAGTCCACCACAAAAGATCGATAAGACTATTCGTCAGAGTGTACTAAAGCTCAGTAAATATGATTATTCTTACAAGCTTAAGTGTAACTCTGAGACATTGGAAAAGGTTCCAATGTATGACAGAGCGAATAAGAAGAATCAACTTAGGCAGAAGGATAAAAGTTTCTCAAATCTGAAAAGATGGGAGAGTACTTTAGTATCAGTTTTTGTGATCATCTTAATGATTAAGAAACCATATCAAAATTAGTTCTCTAAGGAAATCTTAGTGCATTCTTATGACTAAGAAGAGGAACTTGAATTGTTGAAATGGTTAAATCAAGAATATGAGTCATACTTCATTCCAATACAAGTCTTAGAGTCATACTCCAAGATTGTAACTTCAGTGACATGTCTTATAGAAGGTTTAAAACACGTGTCAAATGTTAGAGTAAAAGTTTTCTACTCTTGTACATTTGAAATTGGTAAGATGTGATGTTTCGGATAAAACAAAGACCAACTAAGGCCAATTGTGTGAACTGTTTTTCTTGATTAGAATCCGCACTATCTCTTGTATATCTGACAAGAAAGTTTTATATGTCAAGAGGACAGTGTGAGTCTTAAAGCTCTTGAAATGAACTAATCAAGAATAAAACCTGAAGTTCTTCACTAGCACACGATTGAGGTTTACAACCTATCGTGTTGACATATTCTGTGCCCATTCCAGTTAAAGTTTCCTTTGCATATAAGTTCTTAGAGTTCTCAATTAGTTGCACAACAACTTGGAAGCAATGGCAGGCCCTTGAGCTGCCAGGTGGCAAGAAATTAAGATTGATTTCAGTCCATATGAGTTTGGATTTGTCATTATGCTTGTCTTGTGACTATGGTTTTGAGAATTCACATGGATAAGAACACATACAACAATAAATCTAAGTGTCATAAGGTTTCTCTCCGATTCATGAAAATGATGGTGAGGAAACACTTCCACCAAGTAGATTTGAAGTAGATAGCAATTGTGATATTTGCATTCTCAAAGTCGTTAGTGGAGCTGTGTGGTTAACCGACACACTAACATGAACTTGTGAGAAGTGGAAAAGGTCTAAACAATTGACACTATGATTATGACATCCCTTTTCATAGTTCTAAAATTGTTTAGACACACATGTGAGCTATCTAAAAGAGGTGTATGATTTTGATAAAGTTTTATCAAAACAATCTAGTATCAGAAATCTGAACTTTGGTAAGAAAGTCAGCTAATTTCTGAGTACATATCAAAGCTAGTGGGAGCAAAAGTGTTATGTTAATAATCATCATGTTAGTGGGACCATGATAATTATGAAATAGGTTGCAAGTTAGCAATGTTAATTATAGAAAACAAAAGGTTTCAATTGGGGAAAGAGTTGTTTTACTATAATTAAGGGAGAGGAAAGTATACTTCATCTCAAATCTATAAGCTTAGATCATGAGGTTTTAATCATTTAGTCAAGGATATATATATATATATATATATATATATATATATATATATATATATATATATATGAATTTCATGTTCGAATGGCTCAACATAAGGAAATTTTATATATGGGTCCATTATTTGCGCTCTAAAATTTGATTACGACTACGACATCCCTTTTCGTAATCTGAATTATGAGAACTTGGCAAATAGAAATGGAAATGTTATAGCAAAACACTGGTTTAGTCTTTATGTGAGACATCATGAATCGTGTCCCATATGCTTTGGATATAGGATCGATTACATGTGCTATATTCATCCTTTCTAAAATTTTCCAAATGTCTGGGGCATTAAGAAGGGAAACGGTTTAGAACTGGATATGTGACAACCCGATATTTAGAGACAATGTAATGTAAAACCAGTCAAATTTAGGTCAAAATAAACTTTCCTAAAATCTTACTTGGGTTAAATCAAGTAGTAGGAATCGTAACAGGGTTTTCGTACATATAAAGAACACAAAAATCCGAGTTATAACGAAGAAGTTATGACGACTCTAAGATTTCCGACAAAACCGGAAACACCGATTAAACGAAAAATGCGAAGTTTCAATACAATAATTTTTAGCCTTAGGTATCTAAATAAAAGTTTTAGATATCATTAAACCGTGAGCGTACATAAAAAGAACGTCCAAATCTGACTTCGTATGAGGATGTTATGATTTTTCCAAGATCCGGATATAGCGGTAGGCAACTAAAAACTCGAAATAAAGCTCGAGAGACTTTTGGCCAAAACATACCAAATGAGAATCGAAGGTCTCAATAATAGTAGCGCAACGGCGAAAAGTCTGACGCAAACGGACATCGGATGAAGAAGTTATGGAATTTTAACGGACATTTCGTGTCCCGGCCCGTTAAAAATAAATCAATATTTGCCGATGAAGTCTAAACGAGAGTTGTAGATCATATTTTTAGCTACGCGTGCATATAAAGAACGTCAAAAACGGAGCTCGTACGCGAAAGTTATGGATTTTACAAGTTCGAGGCCCGAAATTCGAGGCTGTCAGGCTTGCCACGACGTGGCACAAGCTTGCCGCGACCCGACAAGTGACTGATGGTGTCCAATCAATGGAAGAGGATACGTTTGACTCCCCACGACGTGGGCATCACTTTCCACGACGTGGCCATCACTTGCCACGACGTGGCACACCCCAAAAATGCCCCTATAAATAGATTTCAAGGGCTCCGAGTTCCATTGCTCAGTTTCTTTCTTTCTCGCGCTGAAACTCTGCGTTTCAGCCCACAAGACCCTCCCAAAGCCCCGGTTTTTCACCTTCAAGTCCCGAAGGAAGGTTTTGTGTTCCCTAGATTCCCGAGAATCCCGAGATTTTCTCGCGTTTTCAACTCTTCCTGTCGAAGTTCTGCTTGATTCTTCTCTCGACTACTTCAAATCGACCACTTCAATCAAGTGAGTTCATACCCCTATAAACAGCACTTTCAAATGTTTTATAAATTCATTTTATACACTTTAAAGGGGGGGGGGGGGAATACAAGTAAACACACGATTATCATCGTGTGAAAAACATAAATCTGTTGTTATACTCTTTGTTATATAATCAATCACATGTGATGTCTAACTGTGTTTTCAAACAAGGGATTTATTTACTTTACACTGTCTTATCAAACAAACTACTTTTAAATCGTTGTACACACCTTTAAAGGGGGGGGGGGGGAATACAAGTAAACACACGGTTATTATCGTGTGTAACATAAAGTTTCACCATATACTCTTTTTATTGAGTGTATCATATGTGATTCATAACCACTACATAGGAACTTTCGTATGCAATATATATTCTCGATAACATCTTGTCTTTTGGAAATAAAACATGCGAACCAAACACTTTATTTATACTTTAAGTATATGTGATCATTTATGCCACTTTAGATGTTATACTTTACATAACAAGTGAGCATTACACAAGGATTTACAATACGAACGAAACACACACTTTGAATAACTATAATAGGTATAGTTTACAAGAAAACCATGAACATTTACATACTAGAAAAACTATATCAAAGAGACACTTTCACATACAAGAACAATTGGACATTTTTATACGTAAATCTCTTTATACTAAGTTTTGTGAGACGGTTCACGTACTTTCGAGTATGCATTATTAAGTCGTGTATTATATACCATAATCCTTTGTAGGGGGAGCGTGATATCTGTGTATAGATCTATACGGGATTGACAATCCTGCACCTGAGTTGTTAGCTACAGCTAGGCCGGCAACCCTAGGGTGACAAACGTCATAACATTTCAACGCCTGAAGAACGTTGTTACAGGCAGTCTGGGTCATTAGTATGGTTATAAAACTCACATGGAGTATTAGAAACACATTGGTTTACGGGGTTATCAAATGCCTTAGTGATTTTATATTTACACAAATCTATTATTTAGGCATGAAAAACATCATTTTGTTATAGTTTTGGAGTTTTTAAACTACATACACACTTATGAAAGGATACTGGATTTCTAACGGTAAACATACAAAACAGTCGAGTCTTGGTAGAAGACTACTTTTATACTAGTAGAAAATATGTGATTTTCTAGAAACTTTCAAACATGTACAAACCATTTTATTCAGTTTTATACAAATGTAGAACAATTTCAAACGTTATCTACATACTTATACGAACAATTACATTGATTAATCCCAACCGTTTTCTTCAAACTTATACGAACAATTACATTGATTAATTGCAAACTTTTTCTTCAAACTTATACGAACAATTACATTGGTTAATTCCAAACGTTTTCTTCAAACTTATACGAACAATTACATTGATTATTTCCAAACGTTTTCTTCAAACTTATACGAACAATTATATTGATTAATTTCATACGTTTTCTTCAAACTTATACAAACAGTTACATTGGATAATTCCAAATGTTTTCTTCATACTTATACAAACAGTTACATTGAATAATTTCAAATGTTTTCTTCATACTTATACAAACAATTACATTGAATAATTCCAAATGTTTTCTTCATACTTATACAAACAATTACATTGAATAATTCCAAATGTTTTCTTCATACGTATACAAACGATGACATTAAATACTTATGAACTCACCAGCTTAAATGCTAACCCACACTTTCAAAATAACTTGTATTCTCAGGTCACCAGTAGACAGGTACGATGACCAGGTTTTGCGAAGACAGAGCAGTCAAGACTCGTCTTTTATTTTGATTACTTGTTGTAATGTCTTATTACTATGAAAGAACACACATGTATTAAACTTTTACTATTAATGCAATGGACGATGTTGTTGCTTGCTTACTACTTTACATTTGTTGTGATACATTACATGACGTCCTCCGCCCCAGAACGTTTCCGCCGTTCTCTGTTTTGGGGTGTGAAAGATTGGTATCAGAGCATTGTTTATAGTCAATTGAGTATATCAACCCATAAAAGATATATTAACTATAAATACAATGGGATTAAAAATACTCTGATTTAGAGTTTATACTTTTAAATAATAAAATATTTAAGTAAGTATACGTGCCTGCATTCATACTAAAATCGGTGTCACAACGACAAGAACAAAAGTATTACGATTGTTGAATATCACAAGTAAGCTTGGGGATGTATAGTCAGTCTTGGGAGTGGCATAGCCTGGTCAACTATGCTAGTCCGAGAAGTGATTAGCATATGCCCAAGAATGGTTATGATATGGCAACAAGTCTAAAAACATACCAACATTACCACAATGAGAACATTATAGAAGAACCTATGTCTAAAATACCATAGGGGTGTTTTGGGTTACCATAATTACTTAATTGAGAACTAAAAAGGATCTTCATTTCTAAGTTGATAGTTGCTAAGTGGGTACACTAGGGCTATATGTAAATAGGATGTTATAGACTTAGAATCGGTGAAATTTTTGCTTTACCCCTATTCCTTGTGAATTTGGAGTTAAGGTCACTTATTCGAAAGCCTATCTTGTGTTGATTACATATGACTGGTATGCACTTTACAAATAGCGATGTAACTAATGAAGATTTTCTAATAATTATCTAGATAGTTCGTCTAATAATTATTTCCTTACCCCAATTCTTGCGTAGATAACATGGCTGGACTCCATCCCCATGGCAACCCGTACTTTCCGAATGAAGTCATTGTTGGATGGGTTGGAGAAGGACCGGAGAATGATCATCCAATCCCTTTGAATGATCACCACGCTGAAGACCACACGGATGATGATAACTCTGAACCTGAGGTTGACAACCAACCCCCGGTAGCTCCATTTCCAAATCCTAACCCTCGTCCGGCTTTTCATGGCCCGACGCCTCCTTGGGTAGAATACGTGGAAACATGGAGCGAAGAGAAAGATTAACCTGTGTTGTTTAATGGAGACCGAAGCTTCTACAACGTAAACGAAGGGAGCTCAACAGACAGAGTTCTACCGATCCTGATCCGTAGAGTTGCCCGAAACGAAATTCAGGGCATGACGGCTCTCCAACGTATCGAAGAGGTTAATACCAATGCAAGAATGCATACCACTCGCACCAATCGCCTTGATCACAAGTGAGAGATCTGAGAGAAACCATGAGGCCTTGCTGCAAGCACTAGCTGAAACCCGAGCCGAAGTCATAGAACTCCAAGTACGCCAGAGGGTGTACGAGAGATACCTGCTTGATATGGAACGCCAACTAGCCGAACTAAGGGTTCACCATAGGGGTGACCGTCACCAATAGGAGATACCTTACTTACTTCTTTGTTTTAAAGAACTGTGTTCCTATCTACATTCTGTGTGGTACTTTCTATGTAATTACCTTGTACTGTAAGTACTTTTATTTAAGTCTTTATGTTGTCGAAGACTTTTCTACTCCGAATATGATGTAAGACCTACAACAAGGTCAATTTCCCCAAACCTATTAAATCTTAAACATCAATGACATCGATAGTCGGCTAACTTCCGTGCCAATCTTTATTCAAATGCTTTCATTGGAGTCTATCTGAAACCCCATCTAGTCAAGTTATGGGACTATGGTTATTTAACTCTGGAATCATTTCCAAGTCTCTTTTAAAAGGTTGGATCATGTTATCCACCAACCAATAATACCCTGGTCTGGACGATAAGAATTTTGAGACCATTCCATGAATTTACTACTACTCTATACTAGGACTGCATCATAGGGATATAGGTCACACCTTCGTGAACATACTCCTATTTTGTACTAGGATTGCATCATAGGGATGTAGGTCAAACCTTCGAGAACATACTTCTATTCTTTACATGAACGATCGAACTACGTCTAGGTTCAACCATACTCGCTCACAAATTCATTTTTCTTTTCGTGTAACAAAATCATGTCGCCGATGAAAAATGATCAAGCCATCAACCAAACACCAAATCTTCAGATTGATGCAGCTACCTTTCAAACTGCAGTCTCGGCTGTCGTGTCAGCTGTTCTGACCCACCTTAATGCTAACAACGCGAATGTTAGCGGGATTGTTAACAATAATTCCAATCCAAGTAACAATCAAATACCTCAGCGAGCAACAAACTACCACGACACCCCGAATCTCAACCCCAATAATAACAAACGAAAGTTCTGGGCTAAGGCTAAAGGCAAATCATCCCAAGGGGCGAGCAAAAGACAACAACCTGCGACAACCTTCGCTTCCACGACATATGTACCTCCTACTACGATCCCTTCTGGTATCCCAAGTTTCCTACACCAGCTAGGCAGTATGTCGGAAACCTACTGAAATGCAATAAGTGCAGCTTCCATCATCTAGGTAGTTGTCGTCTGTTACACTTCTTTCAAAACAACAAGAACGGACATACTACGAATTGCTGCAGGACTCGGATCTAACACATTACTTCAACCACCAATGTCGAAATCTCTCGAATATACCATCTATGTGGCGTAATGGGACACTTCAAGAGGGACTGTCCAACAGAGGAGAATGATGGTGAATCCGGAGGAGTTTGACCTCATAATGGAAAGAGCCAATCGTCAGTATTATGTATAATTTTAAAACATGTTTAGAACTAGTGCAACTCGAGTCTTATCTCTTGCAAGATCCCGTCAGTTAAGGGACCCTCGTGCTACATATACTTGCCTTTTATAGTATACATTGTTCACAGCAGTATTCCTGTAGTTACTCTAAAGTACTGTAACTCTGTTAAAAAGTTGCACTGTTGTGTTTTGTCTGTAACGCCTTTATGATCAAATCTAGTGCCTTTATTTCCAAGTGATTCCGATTTCATCATACGATCAGAGTCTATTTGATCCTCATAATACCAGTTTCGTGCGTAAATCACTTTCTCCGGAATCATCTTTCTAACGAAACTATCACTTCAGAACTCCGAAGTACTGATGCGTAGAGTACCTCATGTTTCTTACCCTTTCAAAAGAAACCTCAGCAAACCTCCCCGAAGTACCACTCGTGCAGTACATCAAGTTCAATCCAAAGACCCATAGTTTCAATCTTAATTATATACGACTCATATACCCGAGACTGTGATTGATGAACCAGGTATGAGTTTTACTATAAACTTCTGGACGGAGACTGCCTAAGACTGAGAGTGATTGTGCTTCCGTGGGAATAAACTTAGAAGTATCTATCCTTTTCCCTAATTCATGAGTAGTCATACTTTCTTATAGATCTTCACGACATCTAATCCACCCCAAGTTTTTCACATCATAATCAGTAGGAGTTGGTTAAGTCTACATCGAGCCGACATCAGGTGTTTTGATAAAGCAGTCATCTTAACCTCCTTATCAAAGAACCTCTTGTTATTTATGGAGCCAAATCAAGTACGAACCTTCGCAGCAGTTCGTGTATTTAAGCTCAAAAGCACTTACGAAGGGAATATCACACATTCCTTGCACACATCGTCGATACGAGCCAAGAAGTGAAGGACATTCAGAACATCCCAAAAGTACGTGACCTTCCCAACACCTTTCCAGAAGAACTACCGGGATTACCACCACAACGTCAAGTCGAATTCAGAATCGACTTAGTTCTAGGGGCTAACCCAATAGCCAAATCACCTTATCGTCAAGCTCCAACTGAGATGCAAGAACTTCCTAGCGAGCTTAACAAACTCCTCAGAAGGGGATTCTTTAGGCCAAGTTTCTCACTTGGAGGAGCACCGGACTTGTCTGTAAACAAGAAAGAGAGTTCCAAACGCTAAAGTAAGCCTGATGCATCGCACCAATATTATCCCTCCCAAAAGGGATAGAATATTTCGTGGTGTAATGCAATGCATCCAACCAAGGGCTTGGTTGTATTCTTAAGCAAGAGGAAAGGTTACTGCCGATACCTCAAGACAGCTTAAGACACAAGAAGTTAACTATTCAACACTTGAGCTTGAGTCATGAGCAGCGGTAATTGCTCTGAAGATCTGGAGACAATACTTGTAGGGCATACTCTCACAAACCACAAAACATTCAACATACATTCGACCAAGAAGGGTTATCATACCAGTGAAGTCAAACGAAAGAAGCAAAGTCGTATCCCGATAGTGAAAGGTTCGCTGGAATGCCAAGCGAGGACCTGAGTCCACTTAAGAACACGAGGAGCAAATAAAACTTCTATCCGTAGCATATTTATCAATTCTGCTTAAAACTCTAATTTTCGGACGAAATTCTCTCTAACGGGGGGATGATGTGACCACCCGATATTTAGAGACAATGTAATGTAAAACCAGTCAAATTTAGGTCAAAATATAACTTTCCTAAAATCTTACTTGGGTTAAATCAAGTAGTAGGAATCGTAACAGGGTTTTCGTACATATAAAGAACACAAAAATCCGAGTTATAACGAAGAAGTTATGACCATTCTAAGATTTCCGACAAAACCAGCAACACCGATTAAACGAAAAACGCGAAGTTTCAATACAATAATTTTTACCCTTAGGTATCTAAATAAAAGTTTTAGATATCATTAAACCATGAGCGTACATAAAAAGAACGTCCAAATCTGACTTCGTATGAGGAAGTTATGATTTTTCTAAGATCCGGATATAGCGGTAGGCAGCTAAAAACTCGAAATAGAGCTCGAGAGACTTTTGGCCATAACATACCAAATGAGAATCGAAGCTCTCAATAATAGTAGCGTAACAGCGAAAAGTCTGACGAAAACAGACATCAGATGAAGAAGTTATGGAATTAAGGGAATTCATATAGAAATATTCATATTAAACTTTTGAGAAATTATCCAATTGTCTAAGTCGGGACAGATTCAAGTTTACGAGGAGTCCGAATACTTATGAAAACAAGTTTGAGAGTTTAGGAACTCAATGAAAAGTACAAAGTAGAATGCTATTTTAAGAAATATGTAAAAATGTTGATCTTTGGAAATAGTGCATTCTTAGTTTAGTGGTTCCACGAAAACAATCATTTAGAGAATAGATAATCGTAAAATTCAAAACTTTTGATATATTGAAAGAAAAGAAAATCATAAGGAAACATATCCTTCACATACAATTTCCGAATATAGAAAAATGATAAGCATAAGAGTATTCATCTTGTGCATTAATTATAATGAAAAATTCAATGAAAATTGCATTTTAAATCAAGTTTCCGACTTTAAAACGAAAGAGCAAATGTAAATAAGGATTACTTGTTTAAGAGTAGCTTTCAAAATATAAATAAAAAGTATATGATAAATGACGTATTTGAATATGTCAAAGCTGACTAAATCAAAGGTATGCCTCATGAATATACACGTATTAATCGCTCAAAACGAAAGGGTAGACTTCTAGTCTTTATATATACGAATATGATACCAGAAGAAGCAAAATAGACAGAAACAAAGTTAGACAATGTATTATGTTAACATTATGGCGTGCGAGACCTAAAATCAGAAGGAGAGCGAGAAATAAAGTTCGGGGGAAAGAAAAGGAAGATTACAACAATTATTGCTATTGTTAAAATTCAAAGAACAATACCTATAGGTAGATTTAAAACCAGGTTGAGATATATTTCAAACTTCAATATTTGATGTATATTGATGGTTAAATGAACATATGCGAGTTTTAAAGTGTTTGCTAAGGATTGCTAAAAATTCACAAGTTATCTATTAAGTTAAACTCCAATTGTAAAAAGAAGAAGCACTACAACTGGTAATTGAAAATCTGACAGTCTTGACCCTTTTAGGCTTGAGTCCAACAATGGTTAAAATAGATGAGGTAAAACTCGGTATATTTAAAACAACAATTTCGCGTTGTCGAAAGTGCATCACTGGGAATTTAAAAGTGAACACTAAGTTTTCAAATGCTATAATTTTTAAAAACTTCATAGATTATAAAACTATATTGAAGCAAAGTACACAAATAATGTGTGTTTTGAAATACAAGCATTAGAGATGCCTTATAAATATGTTTGAAGTAGAAATTTGCATAAACATCACGTTGGGTTTCGAGAAACACATTAAAGTAAATTACAATGTCTAAATGAGAAAACTGTTAAAAACGTCAAACAAAAGTGTTTTGAAGATTCAATGAAGCTTTTACACATAAAATGAACTTCAATGTCATAGGTCTATGTTTTGTAGCAAAGATTTTAAACATGATTATAAGAGAAAATGTTTCTAGATTTTCGAAAACGAGTCAAAATGGTAAGCAATGTTTAAAATGGTTTATGTGACCTCAAAAGCACATCTATCCATTAAAATTGATTTGAAATGAGATTGTAATAGCATGATTAAAAACAATATTGGTTAAATTGAGTTTTGAATAAAAGCGTTAAGTTAAAGCAAGTTGTCAAAAGAGTTTTAGCTAGAATATGGCTTAAATTGTTAGGAAATATCTATTAAGTTGAATGAAGTGGATATAAAATATTTTATCGATGATAAATAAAACCGATGAAGCGAAATAATTTTTTGATGGAAGATTAAGAAGTAAGGAATAAGTATGTTAGTATACCTAATCATACTTAAATACTAAGGCGAGTATAAGGCGAGTACAAGCCGAGTACCGATGTCTTTTCCCCAAGATAAAGGACAAGAAAATTTGTTAGTGAGATGCTTTATGGTGTTAATGTAGTTTATGACCCTTTATAGAGGTCAAAGGGATATCCTATGTTAAGTTTTAAGCTCAAGGTGGAAACAACCTAAAGCTAAATTCGTAGCGTAGTAATAAAGTCTCACGTTTGGGTTCAACCTCCATGTCTCCTTGTGAGTCGAATCCGGAATGCCCGCCAATGATATCCAAGTGATTACTTAGTGGCGACTCATCTACCTCCTTACGCGATGCTCCAGTTATCATTTGTGTCGAAATCGAAATGCTTTTTCCTAGTTGTAACTCTAGTACGAAGACGATGAAGAGGTATTGATGAATAATTGGTATAGGTTTTGACTTATGATTATTACTAGTGTATATCTAGCTACTAACCTTACATCTAAAGTCAATAGCTACCAAGGAATACCCATTATCAACACTAAGTGCATTGCTCCTAGAGTGGCTAGTGATATAACCTAAGTGGTTAACCTAGCACATGATAAGGGGTAGGAATATTTCTCAATAAAGGCATTATGGTAAAAGTGCACTTAGTTTCTAAGTGTACCTAGATGAATGCCTATAATATGCAATGCCCGTACGCACACCGAAAAATTTTGTTTTTCAAAGTTCAAACTAAAAATTGTTTTGAACATAATTCTACTATAACCGTTTCAAGCCTCGCATTAAGTTTCCTTAATTAAGCATAGTTGGCCAGGCTATACTTAATTAAAGTCCATTAATGTGTACTCGAATTAGTTATAACAGTAGTATGTTCAGTATTTTAAAAACGTTTAGAAAATTTTTGGCTATAGTTGTGGTTTTCCAAAGGAAAACCGGTATTCTCTATAACCTTCGGCTCTGATACCATTTCCTGTCACACCCCGCTAAAGCGGAAACACAAGGCGTGGCAGTATAAAGGGTTTCATAGCAAATCTTAAAAGACAACGCCAACCATAGTATTAAAAATCATTACAAATTTACAATGGGTTTGAACAACTTTTACAAGAAATTACAATGAAAATAGAAATACAACACATGAGAATGCTCCTAAAAGTGAAGTGTCCCTAAGTGCCACTTACTCGATGATTCCTGAAAAAGCATGTAAAACGAGCGTCAACTATGAAAATAGTTGGTGAGTACTCACAAGTTTGAAAATAATATTGGTTTCATGAATCGAAATCAAAGTTTTTATAAGAGTTTCCAATAACAAAAGTATATTGTTAAAATGAGTAAATAAGTTTGTATAAACAAAGTTCAGAGTTCTTTGTCACCATGAGAAATAAAGTATGTTGCCCAAAAGAAATGCAACGATCATATCCTCATGGGAAATAAAGTTTGTTACTAAAATGAGTAATCAAGTTTCATTGCTACAAGGAGCAAACACGTTTGTTACTATAAGAAGCAACCAAGTTTGTTGCTAAACAAGTAAATAAGTATTTAGTAACAAAAGTTCGTTGTTATAATGAGATACAAGGTTTATTGCTATAATGAGCAACGAGTTTCGTTGCTAAAATAAGTATTCAAGTTTCATTGATAAAATAAGTATACAACTTTCGTTGCTAACATGGGAATACAAGTTTCGTATGTGTATAAAGATTCATACGTGCATCAAGTTTCCATTCATGAGTTCACAACCCAAGCCTAATGACCGAATCGTGCCCTATTGACTACTATGTGTATCGCAAACATAGTGTAGAAAATGGTAAAATGCACTCAAGCGAATCGTGCGAGTGAGGAGTTGTCTACCTCCTGATAGCGCTATCCATAATAACCATAGGCTCAAAAGAGTTAATGAGTTGTGTCTAGAGATTCCAGGGACTTAACCGCGATACAGTCCTCATGAATTAAAGTAACATACACATACATACGAAATATAGCAACCAAGTTTCACACAAGTCAAAATAAATACAACGAACATAAAAATAGTTTAGGACATGCTTTTCCACCCCAAAACATTTAAAAACCGAAAATAGGGGAGTGCGTGAATACTCACAATATCCATTGAGATGATGCAAATGATGCCTTGAGCTAAGATCCACTCGTACCACTATCGATTCCTACAATAATGGTATTCGCTAGTGAGTCTCTAATCGAAATCTAACACTAGTATACTTACTACTACAATAAAATTATGCCAATAATGTGTCAAAATTTAATATTGATAAGTTACAAACATTTTTCTATGGAAATTAAGTTTCAAAGAATCAATTGTTCTATAACAATTTAAGTGGAAAATTTTCCATTATTGGAATGTTAATACTTAACATTTTAGAGGTGTTCCAATGATTAAATATTCAAAAACTAAATCAATTTAGTTCTAAAACTTCCCAAAGTTTGCATTTCAGTTTTAATTGAAGTCAAAGACCTTAAGATAAATTTTCTTGACTTTTTGATTTGTCTAATTTCACCATTTAATTCCTTGAATAATCATAAAATCATGGAAAAATAGCAATGAGTTAGGAAAATTCCCCAAACTTTTTATAACACTCCCATTACGCATACTTAATCTGTGAAAAATATAAAAATGGGTTTCTAAACTGTTTAACCAATTTTTATGATTTTTGTGCATTTATTAAAATAAAAACTGAAATAAATAGAAAATAGTTTCGAAAACTATCCAAACTTTTTATTTAACTGTTATTATACATAACTAGGCTGGCAAAAATATAAAAAATATTTTTCAGTGGCTATTTCTATTTTTCCTTGTTTATTCCTTTAAATAATCATTAATTGAAGATTAAATATTAACCAGTTAAAATGAATTACCAAAACTTTTTGCAATAACCTTTACAGCATATCGAATCTGGAAAAAATACCAAAAGTGGTTTTCATATTGTATAATCCGGTTTTGGGTATTTATGTGTATTTAAGTGTAATTAACTTTAGAAATTAAGAGAAAAATTATTTACAGTGGAGAGAAACCCTCCAAATTTTTATGTGACCTCCTACTGTACAACATGATGTTCTGGTAAATTTCCATGAATTTTGGATAATCAGAACTATTTTTCCCATTTTGAAACCATTATAATTACCAAAAATTGGGAAAAATATCAAGGCATGATGAAAAATGTTGAAATTATTTTTCTTAGACACCCATCACAGGTAAGGTATGCAAAAATTGTTAGATAAAATTTTAACACTCTACAAAGTGGTTTTGTGGTTTATTATATCCTAACAAAAAGAAAATCGGAAATAATACCAAACGGCAACAAAAATTGATGAAATTTAGTGAGGGGTCATTATCCATCATAAAGGTCATCCGTGAATTTGTTCTGAATTTATTGACCTATGGAAGTATTTTATGTTATTTATGCCCTTGGTTTCTAGTAATAATTTTAATAAATCAAAGAAATAATAAAAGCTTTTGGTATTTTACAGATTATCACATGCATGTGAGGGCTTTCAAAAGGAAAAATGTTCAAAATTTATTCAGAAGGGAAATAGGGGTATTGAACCCAAAAACGTTAAGAAATGTTGCATGCAATGGTGCATGAGATGTAAATGTGGCTGAAGTTCATGAATTTGTGCAGCCAATTCAGTGGGGTTTTAAGCCACGAAATTTTAGCCATCATTCACTGGTATGTTAAGTTTCTAAAGTATTTTTCCCAGATTTATGGTTGGGTTTAAGGCCATTGATCATGCAAGGCAAAAAAGGTGATCATAGAAAAAGAGCTGTTTGCGCAACCATTTTGTAAAAATTGCCAAAAATCGGATAATTAATATTTTATAGTGAGACCAGTTGGGTTTGAAAGTTAACTCATGGAACTATCCAATAAGAAAAGAATATCATGATTTGGTTAAGTAATGACCGAGTTATGGTCGTTCAAAGTTGAACAAAGTAATCTGGCAGATTGCATGTTTGCTTTGAGTGCCTTCTTAGGATATTTTGACAAGAACATCATGCATACCTTTGTTAAGGTCCGATTTCTAGCACATGCATGGAGTGAATGAGCATCCAAGATGTACTAGAAATGTTTTAAATGCTTTTGATCATGCAAGAACACAAAAGAAATGGAGAAGAAGATGTAATACTTGTTTTTGAAGTCACGTGAACATATGTGCATCATTTTCACTCCTTGCATGGGTTTGATCCCGGATTTTCACCATTTCAAACACATGCATTGTGTTATGGTGAGAATCAACAAACCACAAGGGAAAAATAAAGATTTCTAGCCATGGAAAGGCATAGAATCCGAAAAGAAGAGAAAACTAAGAAGAAGAAGATGTAGAATCATGAAACCATGGGAGAAGATGTTGTTTACCTTGGTTTTGATCTTGAGGAAAGTAAGAACACTTGAAGGTCTTCTAAATCTCGAAATTTGGCAGAGGAATGGGGAAATTTTCGTGAGTTAGAGAGAGAGAGGAAGAGAGTTCGTGTGTTAGGAGGGTGGAGTGTGAGAGAGTGAAGAGAGAAGAGGTAGAGTGAGGGAGAAGTTCTAATGATTGAGTTTTGGGAAGAGGGAGCATGGGGAGAGGAGAATGGCCGGTTTTGGAGTGGATTAGAAGCCATCTCTCTCCAAAAATTCAAATTTATAAATTCCCTCTTCATTTTTATAAAACCCAAGAATTTTTATAAAAATTCTTCTTTATGTAGTTCTTGATTTATTTAAAAATCTTTGTTTTTAACTTAAAAATTATGATTAATGTATAATAATTTAAAATTCTATTTCATTGATATAATCCATAATTTGATTAATAAAATTTGATATTTGGAAGTTTATAGCCAAATTTTATAAAGTTTTTAAGCTTTAAGATTTATAAATTTGGATTTTGGGTTCTTTAGGGTTTTTGGAATATTGTTTGATGTTCGTCATCATAATGAAGTATAATTAGAATATTTTAATTTACTTTTAGGGTTTTATACCCTTTTTCAATTATAACAAAGCTTGAAAGTTTCATTCAAATTATCGCATTGGCATTTCCTATTGTAGTTAAGCAACTTACTAGAATCGTAAGTGTCAAGTATATTAGTCCTAGATCTTAGTGTTGGATTAATGTCTAAGTCCATAACTATATTTGGTATGTACTTGACCCGACCCGGCATGGTCCATTTGGGTTGCACTTCACTGACACAATTTATATGGATAATCTTTTGAGAATAGTATGTTTATGATTAATATTAATATATTATAAGTTCTAATATATTAATATGGAATCATATTATTTAATTAGTATTGATCAAGAATTAATTTAGAATTAATTAAGTGATCAAAATGAACTAATTAAATATGGACTCTTGTATATATGGAATGGGCCAAGTTCATTTAGGTTGGGCTAAGCTTTCATGGATAGTCCATGGAGTGTTTAACCCATGGATCATATGAAATGAAAGGTCATGGGTTTAACCCTAGTCTCCATACTATATTAATATGTCCTTGGTTGGTGAAATGGTCACTAGTGTGGATACACTAAGAAGGGCTAGCCAATTTCACAAGAGAAAACCAAGTATCCATATTCTCTAAAGTATTCCAAGGTGTCTTGGTGATTTGTGATTCCACTTGAGGCTTCCACACTATTGGGGCTAAGCTCTTAAAGCTTGAAGACATCAAGCTACATCAAGAGGTATGTATTCTATCTTGTTACATTCATAGTTTTTGTATGCTAGATTAGGATAATACCTTGGATGTTCTTATTTGCATGTATAATAGAGAAAACATAGATCCAAGGTATTTAGGGTTGCATGTACACTTAGGAAGTGTTAGAATGCTCAAAACCCAACAGTGGTATCAGAGCCTAGGCTTGTTTTCTTGTTATACCTGCAATAGAAGCTGAAAAAACGAATTTGGTGTTGTCTGATCATCAGACTCGGCGAGTCCATTAGAGGACTCGGAGAGTCCATGCCTTATATGTGATCAATTCGATCCAACTCGCCGAGTTGGTTCATGCACTCGACGAGTTGGACCCCCAGACAGCATATTTTCGAGTTTTTTGGCTAGAAATGGACTAGGAACATTACTCTAAGTTGTTTTTGAGCTTATAAACGTGTTTTTTGATGTGGTAATGTTCATGCTAATCCATTTTCAAAGATAATTGTCAATAGATTCATGTTTTGTATTAGTTTAAGGTTTAGACTAATTACATGAAAAAGTTTGATTTGAATTATCTTGTTCTTATGAGTTGCTTAGATTAATAGAAAAGTTAATTGAAATAGTTGTTTTCAATCCATTTTAATCTAAGAGTTGAGTATAAAATGTGTTTGTGTAACTTGTCCTCAAGTTACATGAAAAGTCACATTTAAGACTCATAAAACTCATAAAAGTTGGCAATGGTTACAAAATGAAGAGTCTTGTGTCATTGAATAATTTTTTATGACTCCAAACTTGTCCTCAAGTTATGGAAGTTCAAGAGTCACTTCATTAAAGAAAAATATGTAACCATAATTAAATCCATAAGTTATAAAATAAAGAAAAAGTTACTTCTTTTATTAGTTTAAAGTCTTCCATAACTTGTCCTCAAGTTATGGAACTTGAAGAGTTTTTGGATTAAAACTACTTTAAACACATAAGTTATGGAATTAATTAGTTTTGAATAGTTTCAAAACTTGCCCTCAAGTTTTGGAATTTGAAAAGTTTTCACTTATGAATACTTTAATTCCAAGTTAGCCCTTAGAATTTTTAAAAGTAAAATTCAACCCTTATACTTTATAATATTATAAGTTAATAATATATATATATATATATATATATATATATATATATATATATATATATATATATATATATATATATATATATATGTATAAGAGTAAAGTCAGTCTTACCGCTAGTACGCCTCATTCACGAAGTCGGTCTATAAGGTGGGTATAAGGTTGTTGCCTATAAAATGGCAACTTAATGGGTGTCCACTCTCACCCACCGCTTGCTTGACTGGTGGAGGGTCGTTAGCCGAACGAGTTTGACAGGACTAGAATTCTCCCTTCATTAAAAGTATTAATGATAATACTAAGTAACTAAACTCTTAATAATACCCAATCTTAGTTACTTAGGAAAAATGTGAATAAGGTGCTAACCCATGAAATTACACTTTACACTTTGTCTAAGTCGTTAGTGGAGCGTGTGTGGTTAACCGGCACACTAACTTGGACTTAACAAGGTAGGTAAAGGGTGACTTATTATTTATCATAGTATCGATGGAGCGTGTGTGGTTAACCGGCACATCGATTGAGGGGTAATTTATTAAGGGTACCAAGTGATTTGCATGGTTACTTCACACCTTGTTTTGTGATCCTCGGCATCCCAGTCACAAAACCTGAAGGGCACACTCGAGATTGAAACATGCCTTTGAAAAGTTCAATGAATCTCAAAGATCTAGGAGTTTCAAAACCAATTAAAACCTAATAATACATTTCGTTTATCTTGGTGGAAATTGGTGAATCGTCATTCACCTACCTTCAAATATTTTATAGCTTGGATTACGGCATACGTCTTCTAAGTTATAAAATAGTTTGTTGTTTCCTAGCCTTAATATTTCATATTGGGTGTCATATTAAGGACTTTAAATCAACTATCTTGAATATCTCCCAAAAGTTGTCTGGTTTAGGCACCTATGATCTTCCCAAATCTTTTGAAACAAGGTTTCCTAAATGAAGATGATGTTCTTTGGAAATCATACTTCTTTCACCTCCTCCAATTATTCTCCCCAACCCACAAGTTCTTGAAAAGTTTAAGGTCACTCAAGCCCTATTGGCAAGGCAAGGTCTAGGTGTGATCACATCTTGGAGATGTAGTCACATATTGACAAGCCGGGAGAGTTAGGTGTCAAAGTCTGGAGAAAGTTGGTGGTTCAATCACTTTCTAAGTCACATAGTGAGTTCCTTTGAGACACCTATGAAACAGACTATGACAAGACCCTTAATGATCTTATCTATTTGCTAAGATCAACTTCCTAAAACTTGATGGACATTGACAATAGTGACACAGGAAATCCAGAAAAGCATTCTCTTCCCAATGGAAAGGGATCGGCTATAGTCAACTCGGTTGACCAAATGGTAAAGAGAAAAGCTAAGTCTGTGATAGTCCCGTGTACCATTATCAAAGGGTCCATATGTTTATGTTGCCAAAGGAAGGGGCATTGGTTGCGAAGCTGCCAAATCTACCTAAGGATGTTAAAGTCAATAAGTTTGACTCTACTTCAGGTAAATTCCACTATCTAACTCTGTTAAGTTTCTATTCTGAGATTCTTGATACATGATGTGACTGGGTCACATGGTGATGTTTTAAGAATCAAAGAAAAGTGAAGAAACTTAAAGAAAGAATATGCTGAATCTGATGGCGTAGATGGATTTCTATCGCATAATTTGAAGATCGGATTCTTGAGCTACTTCTTAGGAGTTACGAGATATTGCTTAGGAATAGGTAACAACAAGTTTTCATATGGATTGTAAGGATAAGTTTTCCACAAAGTTTAAAATATAAGAAAATTTTTATTTTATTTATTTTAAAATATCCTTACAATGGCATTTGAGGAAAAATTGTTGCTTATGTGATTCCATTAAGAGCAAGAGTAGAAATATGAAGTTGATTCTTTCATTTGTGGTAATGTCTATATTTACCAAATAAGGAAAGATTCTCATCACCCAAGTTTCATTTGGACCGGAACTTGGAATCATGCAAGTTGTATAGCATGATGAATGAGAACTTTCAAGTATTGGAAAATTAAGACTAATTACTCAGTCACATGGATGTGTGAGTCAAGTAATGGACTAAGGGATCGAGTACATAGTCTTGTGCACTGGTCAAGTCCACCACAAAAGATTGATAAGACTATTCGTCATAGTTTACTAAATCTCAGTAAATATGATTATACTTACAAGCTTAAGTGTAACTCTAAGACATTGGAAAAGGTTCCAATGTATGGTAGAGCGAATAAGAAGAATCAAAATGGCAGAAGGATAAAAGTTTCTCAAATCTGAAAAGATGGGAGAGTACTTTAGTATCAGTTTTGTGATCATCTTAATGATTAAGAAACCATAGCACAATTAGTTCTCTAAGGAAATCTTAGTGCATTCTTATGACTAAGAAGAGGGATCTTGAATTGTTGAAGTGGTTAAATCAAGAAGATGAGTCATACTTCGTTCCAATACAAGTCTTAGAGTCATACTCCAAGATTGTAACTTGAGTGACATGTCTCAAAAGAAGGTTAAAACACTTGTCAAATGTAAGAGTAAAAGTTTTCTACTCTTGTACATTTGAAATTGGTAAGTTGTGATGTTTTGGATAAAACAAAGACCAACTTAGGCCAATTGTGTGAAGTGTTTGTCTTGATTAGAATCCACACTATCTCTTGGATATTTGAAAAGGGAGTCTTATAGGTCAAGAGGACAGTGGGAGTCTTAAAGGTCTTGAAAGTCTCAAGAACTAATCAAGAACAAAACCTGAAGGTCTTCCCTAGCACACGACTTGAGGTTCATAACCTATCGTGTTGACATATTCTATGCCCATTCCAGTTAAACTTGGCTTTGCATATGAGTTCTTAGAGTTCTCAAGTGTTGCACAAACAACTTGGAAGCAATGGCAGGCCCTTGAGCTGCCAGGTGGCAAGAAATTAAGATTGAGTTCAGTCCATATGAGTTTGGATTTGTCATTATCCTTGCCTTGTGACTATGGTTTTGACAATTCACATGGATAAGAACACATACACCATTAAATCTAAGTGTCATAAGGTTTCTCTCCGATTCATGAAAATGATGGTGAGGAAACACTTTCACTAAGTAGATTTTAGCTAGATAGCAATTGTGATATTTGCATTCTCAAAGTCGTTAGTGGAGCGTGTGTGGTTTACCGGCACACTAACCTGGACTTGTGAGAAGTGGCAAAAAGGTCTAACCATTATGATTACGGCATACCTCTTCATAATTGTTTAGACTCACAAGTGTGCTATCTAAGGGAAGGTGTATGATTTTGATAAAGTCTTATCAAAACAATCTAGTATCAGAAATCTGAACTTTGGTAAGAAAGTCAATGAAGTATTGATTTCTAGAAGTCCAGCTGATTTCTGGGTACATGTCAAAGCTAGTGGGAGCATAAGTGATATGCTAATAATCATCATGTTAGTGGGAGCATGATAATTATGATAAGTATTGCAAGTTAGCAATGTTAATTATAGAAAACAAAAGTTTCAATTGGGAAAGAGTTGTTTTGCTATAATTTAGTCAAGGATATATATATGAATTTCATGTTGGAATGTCTCAACATAAGGAAATTCTGTATATGGGTCCATTATTTGCGTTCTAAAATTTGATTATGATTACGGCATCCCTTTTCATAATCTGAATTATGAGAACTTGGCAAATTGAAATGGTCATATTATAGCAAAAGACTGGTTTAGTCTTTATGTGAGACATCATGAATCGTGTCCCATATGCTTCGGATATAGGATCGATTACATGTGCTATAATCATCCGTTCTAAAATTTTCCAAATGCCTGGGGCATTAAGAAGGGAAAAGGTTTAGAACTGGATATGACTAAAAGGATTAAACAATTGTCGAGGACAATCTAAGGTTTACCAAAGATTGGTTACTCAAGGACAATTGGAAGTATAGTGATAATTCTGGAAGGACCATATTGACATAATCTGTAAGGAGGCAACTCTTGTTCAGAAGTGATAGTCAAAATGGAATCTGGAAATGTTTCAAAGTTAGAATTTTCAATCTGTTTAAGATTAGGAAACTTAATGCAAGAAGGATGTTTCCAAGGAGTTGATCTCCTTTGGAATGCTCTGTAATGTTTGTTGTCAAGTCTTTCTGACTTTGTGCATAATCATTACAAGAAGATCAATGCATATAAGTTTAGAATCTGACAGATTTCAGTAAATGGCATGAATTTGGAATTCTTGCATTTGCAGTAAGGATTTGGAAGTGTGAAAAGAGAATCATTGAAGTTATGTTCAATTGATCTAGTTCACAAAGTAAAGATCATAGACAAACATAGTATGCATACTTGGTGTATGGCATGACTAGTGTTTAAGAAAACATAGTGTACATGCTTGGAGCATGGGACAACTATTGTTTTAAATTCAAGAATAAAGTTGATAGCTGAAACAGTATACAATGAATAATGTGTAATCATATGGTGATAAATAAAAGGTGTTTTATTTATGTTCAAAGTGTTGATACCATATTGGATTCAATTATTATTGTGTTTCATTTTGCATGTTTTGACTTCCCGAATAAACTGGGTTATTCTTCCGGAATGACTAAGTTATTCAAACCATCCACAGTCGGTCATATGTTGGAAGTAGATATGAATTAAGACTGTCATGGGTTGGCTTGTAGAGGTCTAAGGTGTTGGACAAAGGGCTACAACACTCATGAGTGCTCATAAGTTCTGAGTATTGGATTCAACCCGCGCTCATTGGAATCACTTCATGGATTTTATCACGAGTGATCATGAGACGATAATATCTTATATTCTTCAAACCTAGAGATATGAGTTGTTACTATGAGTTGATAGTACGTTGATTGCACGAAAACGCATACGGTAACTCGGTGTTATAAAACGTGCCTTTGTGTATGATTCAACAAGTAGTAGAACAAGCCATATGAGTCGAAGTTTATCCGTTCCTTTTACCTTCGGGATAAAAGCGATATCTGTGGGCCCCTCGATGATTTGATGATGACAAATGGAAGTGCTCGGCCGGGCCAAGATTGATTTGATTTGTTCAATTAGTCAGTCGTCATAAATCGAAAATCGGGAAACAACAAATGGACAGAGAGAATGATTATAATCCATGTCTCAGTCCATACGATATCTAGAATGGAGGAATATATGATCCCTTATCTAATGGACAAGTTCGTTGACAAGCTCAGAGTTCGACAGCGGCTTTAAGAGCTACGATTGCCAGTTAGGTTTGAAGTCATACGCAATAATAGTTTTAGACTTATCCAAGTGGGAGACTGTTGGATTAATGTCTAAGTCCATAACTATATTTGGTATGTACTTGACCCGACCCGGCATGGTGCATTTGGGTTGCACTTCACCGACACAATTTATATGGATAATCTTTTGAGAATAGTATGTTTATGATTAATATTAATATATTATAAGTTCTAATATATTAATATGGAATCATATTATTTAATTAGTATTGATCAAGAATTAATTTAGAATTAATTAAGTGATCAAAATGAACTAATTAAATATGGACTCTTGTATATATGGAATGGGCCAAGTTCATTTAGGTTGGGCTAAGCTTTCATGGATAGTCCATGGAGTGTTTAACCCATGGATCATATGAAATGAAAGGTCATGGGTTTAACCCTAGTCTCCATACTATATTAAGATGTCCTTGGTTGGTGAAATGGACACTAGTGTGGATACACTAAGAAGGGCTAGCCAATTTCACAAGAGAAAACCAAGTATCCATATTCTCTAAAGTATTCCAAGGTGTCTTGGTGATTTGTGATTCCACTTGAGGCTTCCACACTATTGGGGCTAAGCTCTTAAAGCTTGAAGACATCAAGCTACATCAAGAGGTATGTATTCTATCTTGTTACATTCATAGTTTTTGTATGCTAGATTAGGATAATACCTTGGATGTTCTTATTTGCATGTATAATAGAGAAAACATAGATCCAAGGTATTTAAGGTTGCATGTACACTTAGGAAGTGTTAGAATGCTCAAAACCCAACACTTAGTTGGATCCTAATTTATGCAAGATTTTGACCTAATCTATACTACTAGGCCATGGCATGTTGTGCATGAATGGTTGTTCGAGTCAAAGAGTGACCCAAATATGGATGGTCACTACAGCTCAGTAGATGCAGAATTCACATATCAATGTGAAATCTAAGTACACTATCCATTGATTCTAATTGCTTCCAGGTTTCTAGTAGGTTATAACTTAGCTTCCAGTTACTAAGTCTAGTGTGTGTAGTGCCTATATGTGCAACTAAGTCTAGTCAAATCTAGAACTGACTTGAATTTTGACGGTTGTCACAATACCCCTATAAACAACCCTTTCAAATGTTTTATAAATTCATTTTATACACTTTAAAGGGGGGGGGGGGAGGGGGAATACAAGTAAACACACGATTATCATCGTGTGAAAAACATAAACCTGTTGTTATACTCTTTGTTATATAATCAATCACATGTGATTTCTAACTGTGT
Source organism: Lactuca serriola (assembly GCF_051521515.1). NCBI lineage: Eukaryota > Viridiplantae > Streptophyta > Magnoliopsida > Asterales > Asteraceae > Lactuca > Lactuca serriola. The sequence continues at coordinate 186,907,017 of NC_136412.1, read as the reverse complement.
TTTTAAACAAGGGATTTCTTTACTTTACACTGTCTTATCAAACAAACTACTTTTAAATCGTTGTATACACATTTAAAGGGGGGGGGGGGAATACAAGTAAACACACGGTTATTATCGTGTGTAACATAAAATTTCACCATATACTCTTTTTATCAAGTGAATCATATGTGATTCATACCCACTACATAGGAACTTTCGTATGCAATATATATTCTCGATAACATCTTCTCTTTTGGAAATAAAACATGTTTATATATGTATATACGAACCAAACACTTTATTTATACTTTAAGTATATGTGATCATTTATGTCACTTTAGATGTTATACTTTACATAACAAGTGAGCATTACACAAGGATTTACAATACGAACGAAACACATACTTTAAATAACTATAATAGGTATAGTTTATGAGAAAACCATGAACATTTACATACTAGAAAAACTATATCAAAGAGATACTTTCACATACAAGAACAATTGGACATTTTTATATGTAAATCTGTTTTATACTAATATTTGTGAGACGGTTCACGTACTTTCGAGTATGCATTATTAAGTCGTGTATTATATACCATAGTCCCTTGTAGGGGGAGCGTGATATTTATGTATAGATCTATACGGGATTGACAATCCCGCACCTGAGCTGTTAGCTACAGCTAGGCCGGCACCCCTTGGGTGACAAACGTCATAATATTTCAATGCCTGAAGAATGTTGTTACAGGCAGTCTGGGTCATTAGTATGGTTATAAAACTCACATTGAGTATTACAAACACATTGGTTTACGGGGTTATCAAATGCCTTAGTGATTTTATATTTACACAAATCTATTATTTAGGCATGAAAAACATCATTACATACACACTTATGAAAGGATATTGGATTTCTAAAGGTAAACATACAAAACAGTCGAGTCTTGGTAGAAGACTACTTTTATACTAGTAGAAAATATGGGATTTTCTAGAAACTTTCAAACATGTACAAACCATTTTATTAAGTTTTATACAAATGTAGAACATTTTCAAACGTTATCTTCATACTTATACGAACAATTACATTGATTAATCCCAAACGTTTTCTTCAAACTTATACGAACAATTACATTGATTAATTCCAAACGTTTTCTTCAAACTTATACGAACAATTACATTGATTAATTCCAAACGTTTTCTTCAAACTTATACGAACAATTACATTGATTATTTCCAAACGTTTTCTTCAAACTTATACGAACAATTATATTGATTAATTTCAAACGTTTTCTTCAAACTTATACAAACAGTTACATTGGATAATTCCAAATGTTTTCTTCATACTTATACAAACAGTTACATTGAATAATTTCAAATGTTTTCTTCATACTTATACAAACAATTACATTGAATAATTCCAAATGTTTTCTTCATACTTATACAAAGAATTACACTGAATAATTCCAAATGTTTTCTTCATACTTATACAAACGATGACATTAAATACTTATGAACTCACCAGGTTAAATGCTGACCTACACTTTCAAAATAAATTGTATTCTCAGGTCACCAGTAGACAGGTACGATGACCAGGTTTTGCGAAGACAGAGCAGTCAAGACTCGTCTTTTATTTTGATTACTTGTTGTAATGTCTTATTACTATGAAAGAACACACATGTATTAAACTTTTACTATTAATGCAATAGACTATGTTGTTGCTTGTTTACTATTTTACATTTGTTGTGATACATTACATGACGTCCTCCGCCCCAGAATGTTTCCGCCGTTCTCGGTTTTGGGGTGTGAAAGGATATGCCTAAAAGGAATAAACAATTATCGAGGACAATCTATGGTTTATAAAGATTGGTTGCTCAAGGACAATTGGAAGTATAGTGATAATTCTGAGAGGATCATATTGACATAATCTATAAGGATGCAACTCTTGTTTAGAAGTGATAGTCAAAATGGAATCTGGAAATGTTTCAAAGTTAGAAATTTCAATCTGTGTAAGATTAAGGAAACTTAATTCAAGAAGGATGTTTCCAAGGAGTTGATCTCCTTTGTAATACTTTGTAATGTTTGTTGTCAAGTCCTTGTGACTTTGTGCATAATCGTTACAAGAGGATCAATGCATATAAGTTTAGAATCTAACAGATTTCAGTAAATGGCATGAATTTGGAATTCTTGCATTTGCAGTAAGGATTTCGGAGCGTGAAAAGAGAATCATTGAAGTTATGTTCAATTGATCTAGTTCACAAAGTGAAGATCATAGACAAACATAGTATGCATACTTGGTGTATGGCGTGACTAGTGTTTAGAAAACATAGTGTACATGCTTGGAGCATGGGACAACTATTGTTTTAATTCAAGTATAAAGTTGATAGCTGAAACATTATACAATGAATAATGTGTAATCATTTGGTGATAAATAAAAGGTGTTTTATTTATATTCATAAGTTCTGAGACCATACTGGATTCGATTATTATTGTGTTTCACTTTTCATGTTATGACTTCCAGAATAACTAGGTCATTGTTCTGATTGACTAAGTTATTTAAACCATCCACAGTCAGTCATATGTTGGAAGTAGATATGAATGAAGATTGTCATGGGTCGGGCTTGTAGAGGTCTAAGATGTTGGACAAAGGGCTACAACACACATGAGTGCTCATAAGTTCTGAGTATTGGATTCAACCCGCGCTCATTGGAATCACTTCATTGATTTTATCACGAGTGATCATGAGAGGATAATATCTTATATTCTTTAAACCTAGAGATATGAGTTGTTACTATGAGTTGGTTCTACATTGATTGCACGAAACCGCATTCGGTAACTCGGTGTTATAAAACGTGCCTTTGTGTATGATTCAACAAGTAGTAGAAAAAGCCACATGAGTCAAAGTTTATCCATTCCTTTTACCTTCAGGATAAAAGTGATATATGTGGGCCCCTCGATGATTTGATGATGACAAATGGAAGTGCTCGGCCGGGCCAAGACTGATTTCATTTGTTCAATTAGTCAGTCGTCATAAATCGGAAATCGGGAAACAACAAATGGACAGAGAGAATGATTATAATCCATGTCTCAGTACATATGATATCTAGAATGCAGGAATATATGATCCCTTATCTAGTGGACAAGTCATTTACGAAGGTCAGAGTTCATCTACAAGGTCAGAGTTCGACGGAAGCTTTTGAGAGCTACGATTGTGTCACACCCCGAAAATCAAAGGTGGAAATATTTCCGGGGTTGACTCCAAGTTGTGTATCAAATCCAATGTACATAGTAATCATAGTAAACAACCATTACATTACATATATATGAAAGTTTACATTTGGTTCAAAAGTAAATTGTACAAAGTTATACATATATCATATGAACAAAACAAGACGAGTCTTCTGAGTACTCCGTCTTCACCAAAAGATATCGCCGGGTACCTGTCTAACTTGGACCTAAGAATACAAGCTGTTTGAAAATCAGCACAAAGCTGGTGAGTTCATAAGCGGTTTTGTTTTATGAAAATGTATCAGTTTCCTTTAGTTTTTTGAAAAGGTTTGTAATCCAAGAAAATCCCATATTTTCTTATGTAAAGTTAGTTTGGTTATCTTTCGTTACAGTTCAGTTACGCGTTATATGTTAACCCCAGGAAAATCCCATATTCTCCTAAATGTAAGATTGATTGAATAACACAAAGTATAGTTTAATACACAAACTATATAATGAAAATCATGGGATTACTATGCCGGATTAGATATGAAGTACTTTAATATACATGAATTGTAGATAAAATGTAGTTTGGAAACCTTGGGACTATCATCCCGAACTAGTTACAAGATAGTTTGATATACATGAAATTATAGATTGAAAACCATGGGAATACTATCCCGAACTAGATATAAGATAGATAGATAAAGCCATGGGATCACTATCCCGAACTAGATATAGTTTCAAAACCATGGGATTACCATCCCGTACAAGATATAGATTGAAATCATGGGACTATCATCCCGTACTAGATACAAGTTCAATAGATTGAAAACTATAGGAATTCTATCCCGAACTAGATACAAAGTAGTTTGATAAAACCATGGGATCACTATCCCGAACTAGATATAAGATTGTTTGATAAAACCATGGGATCACTATCCCGAACTAGATATGAATTCTAAAACCAAAGCTATGAATAAACTTATATTAATACATATTGTGAGTCGGGTAACCATGCTGATACGACAACAAGACCTCCTAGACGTTAGTCAGACGTCGGACGATATCCAGAATTTGTCACCCCAGGCGTGCCCGCCTAACTGTGGCTAGCATTTAAGTTGTGGGATTGTCAGTCCCGAATAGATCTATTCACAAATTCCTTGCTCTCCCTCCAGGAGACTCTGGTTACACTTCCGGGGAGGATTTACTGATCATCCATAAAGGGTAGTGACTACTCACAAACTAGTACTAAACTATTCACAGGATTCTCATACGATATCAAACATACAAAGATTATGAAACATAATACAGTGAAAATAGATATATACTATGAACTTATCTGGCAACACATTCAAATGATACAGAGATAAACTGAATCAGACATAGTTTATCTAATAACTTTATATAGATATCAGTACATGGTATAAAAAGAATTACATAACCCCAAATTATTCCCATAATAATTTGATTAGTTTGGTTATTTTCTTAACTAAAATCCATTTAGTTGTAATTGATAAATCGTTCCTTATGCTCAGCATAATACATAAGGAGTAAAAGTGTTTATAAGTTTGCCAGATATTATTTGAAACGCATCACTGTTATGATTTGAAAATAGTTACAGTTTGCTTGTATTCCCCCCTGAAAACATTGAAAAAACACGGAAAAGGGCGTAGGGGTATGAACTCACCGGACGAGAAATGTGACGATTTGGATGCTAAGTGTTGGTCCGGGGCTTGCAAACACACGAGGTTCCTAAGTATAATGTAAAGATACACATTTGTATCTAATTAGGAGTTAGATTGATTATTTGATAGGGACTATTGCTTCTAGTCGCGAAAACACCCCGATACAAGTGTTTGGAGGGACCCGGGTGACATTTGGGGACACATATAGCTAGGATATTGAACTGGGACTCCAAAAGAACACTCCTTAGGGAGTTTACGGCCCTAATGACCCCCTCCCCATGAGTGTACGGCCGTAAACTCATGGTGGGGTGATTTATGGCACAATTTGGCTTGAAACACTTAGGGATAAATGTTAGACTTTGTTTTAAGGGCTTGGAATAATTTTTAAACACCAAATAGACACATTTAAGGGAGTTTACGGCCTAGCATAGGACTCATGGCCGTAAACTCCTATAAACCCATGAAGAATTGTGTTTTTGGATTCCAAACAAATCACATGTGATTGCTAAAATTATTTCAAGGCCTTACATGAGATTTTATGGGACATTTGAGGAATTTTTGGAGTTTACGGCCCATGAAACCCCCCTCATGGCCGTAAACTCTCCTAGAGAGGCTTTTATTATGTTTTAAGGCCAAAAACTTGTTTGTATGCACTTCTAGAAATTATTCCATGGCTTTAGGGGTGTTAAAGTGGCTTTATAACACCTTAAAATGAATTTACACCATGTTACAAGGAGTTTACGGCCCAAGCACATGCCTTGGCCGTAAACTCACAATAATCCCTCAAAATTTATGTTTCAAGTGTCCCAAGGCTAAAACCAAATATTCTAAAATTCATATCTAAGCCTTATTAGTGTTTTGAAAGGGTTTAAGGTCACAAAAACTCCATATATATGAGTTTACGGCCCAAGCATGTGCCTTGGCCGTAAACTCCTTCAAATCCATCAAAATCCATGTTTAAAATGTTCTAAGTCCATTCCATGAAGTCATTTAGCCATATCTAAAGTTTAGTTGTGGTTTAGAAGGGTTTTAGGGCTTAAAAACCCCTTAACTATGTGTTTACGGCCTCAGCTTCAACCATGGCCGTAAACTCACATTCAACGCCTTAAATCATGATTAAATCCCTAATTTGGAAGCCAAATATGCTATACATTAAGGTTAGGAAGGTACCTTAGGGATTTGAGGCCTTAAAATTGAGTTTTGGACCCTTAAACTTTGGATTTAGGAGAGAGGTTAGAGAGAGAGTAGAGAGAGGAAGAAAAAGCTTCAAATGAATGTTTAAACATGTTTATATAGGTCCTAAAACTTGGACACGGTGGAATTCTACCCGATACCGGCCTCAAACGAGGCTTTAGGTCGCACCCGATTAAGTTTCCGTCACCCGGCGGGGACGTTTCCAAAACTTATGAAATAAATATTTTTGGGCTTGTTTCATGAGTTCCTAAAGGGTTTGGACACTCATTGGATCATAACAAACATATAACTTAATTAACTTAACCCAAAAACGACATCGGAACATTTCGATATACGGCAAGTTATACGGGTAGAACGGGGTTTTGGCGATGGAAAACTTCGGGTTGTTACAGATTGCCAGTAGGTTCTTGAAGTCATACGCAATAATAGTTTTAGACTTATCCAAGTGGGAGACTGTTGGATTAATGTCTAAGTCCATAACTATATTTGGTAGGACTTGACGCGACCCGACATGGTCCATTTGGGTTGCATGGCATCATGCACTTAGATAGACTAAATGAGAGAAATAAGACACATATGGTTATTAATATATTATAAGTTCTAGTATATTAATAATAAGAATAATAATATTTAATTTGTATTGATCAAGAATTAATTTAGAATTAACTATGTGATCAAAAGAAGACTAATTAAATATATGGGTTGATTGTGTAAATCGTCCATAACTTATATAGTGGGCCAAAGCTCCATGGATAATCAAGTTGGGTTAAACCCATAGGATGCTCCATGGAGGTTACATAACCCGTGGGTGATGGAAATGAAAGGTCATGACAATTAGGGTTTACATGGTGTAACCCTAATTGTAACACACTATATAAGCATCATATTATCCACCAAAAACGGATAATAGTGTGTGTAAAAGAAGGGCTAGCCGATTTCATAAGTTGTGGATTTCTCTCAAGTCATTCCAAGTGTATTTGGTGTTGTGTGAACCATTTGAGGTGTCACACTTGAGGCACTAGGCACTCAAGCTTCATGACGACTTTCTACATCTAAGAGATATGTATTCTATATTTTATATTCATTGTTTTGTATGCTAGATTAAGATAATACCTTGGAAAGTTCATATTTGCATGTATAATAGAGAAAACATAGATCCAAGGTATTTAGGGTTGCATGTACACTTAGGAGTGTTAGAATGCTCAAAACCCAACAACTTCACCTTCTCCACTTCCTCCAATTGTTCTCCCTAACCCACAAGTTCTTTAATAGTTTAAGGTCACTAAATCCCTATTGACAAGATGCGAGAGTTGGATGTCGAAGTCTCAATGAAGTTGACTGTTGACGTGGTTTTTCAATCTCTTTCCAAGTCATATAGTAAGTTCATTAAGGACTACTATGTGATAGACCACGACATGACCCTTAATGATCTTACCTATTTACTTGTTGCAGCTAAATCAGAAATGATTTGGAGCACTGGTAAGGAAAATTTGATTGTAAGATCTACTTCCCAATCTTACATGGACATTGAGAATGGAAACATTGGTAGCCCAGAAAAGTCTTCTCTTCCCAATGGAAAGGGATCGACCATAGTCAACCCGGTTGACCAAATGGTAAAGAGAAAGGCTAAGTTTGAGATAGTCTCGTGTACCATTCCTAAAGAGTCCATATGTTTCTATTGCCAAAACATAGGGCATTGGTTGCGAGCCTGCCCTATTTACCTGAAATTTCACTTGGATGGTAACATTCAAAGAATTTGACTATGCTTCAGGTAAAGTCCACTGTCTAACACTATTAAGTTTCTAATTGGAGATTCTTATTACATAATGTGACTAGGTTGCATTTTGATGTTTTATAGCATCGAAGAAAAGAAAGGAAGCTTAAAGAAACAATAAGTTGATTCTGATCGCGAAGAGATGGATTTCGATTACACTGTTTGATGATCAACATTTTGAGCTGCTGCTTAAAAGTTATGATAGATTGCTAGGAATAGATAACAACATATTTATCCTTTGTAATTGCATTGTAAGGAAAATTTCTCCACAAGTTTTTAAATAAAAGATTTTTTTATTTTAAGTATCCTTACATTGGTATTTGCGAAAATTGTTGTTTTTATGATTCTGTTAATAGTAATATTGGAAAATGGATTTGATTATGCCAATTATGATAGTGTCATAATTTATCAAATAAGGAAAGATTCGCATCAACCAAGTTTTACTTGGATAGAAAATCGGAATCATGCAACTTATGTGATGGATGAGAATTTTCATCTTTGGAAAATTAAGACGAATTCCTTGTTCACATGTATATGTGAGTCAAGTGAAGGACTAGGGGATCGCGTACACTTGGTTGTGCGCTGATCAGGTCCACCACAAAGAACGATAAGGCTGGTCATCATGATTTACTAAAGTTTAGTAAATGCGGTCGTGCTTACAAGTTTAAGTATAATTCTGAAACATTGGAAAAGGTTTCAATGTATGGCAGGGCGAATGAGAAGAATCAAATTGGGCATAAAGATAAAAGTTTCTGCAATTTGAAAAGATGGGAGAGTACTTCAGTATCATGTTTTATGATCATATTAATGATTATGAAAAAGCATATCAGAATTGATTCTCTAAGGACATCTCAGTGCATTTGTTTGACTAAAAAGAGGAATCATGAATTGTTGAAAAGTATTTTTTGTAACAACGGAAATTTTAAAACAATTTTTTTCATTTCTTAAAAATGTATTTCCATCCAAAATAAGGCATAAAGATCCAATGTATCATGTCATAATACAAATCATATAAATCCCAAGATCATAAATCATCCATCAGTGTGTACAGATCACGTCGGCGCCTTCCCACGGTCCTCGCTAGTACCTGAAACACATACACAACAATTGTAAGCATAAATGATTAGTGAGTTCCTTAAAATACAACCTACGCACGTACGCCTTTCCAGGCCCTGACCTTCCGGTCCATGTGTCTCAGGGGACTTCCGTCCCGACTGGGTAAGCCTTCTGGTCCTACCCACGACAACCTTACGGTCCACATTACAACGCCTTCCGGCCCATAACATATTCGCCTTCCGGCCCATAACATAATGCCTTCCGGCCCATATCAAGCATATCATACATGGCACATATAACGATTATCTTATCAGACACAACACACATATCTCATATCATATCCGACCTTCCGGTCACACAGTCAAACCCTTCCGGGTACAGTATAGTGAGAAGACTCACCTCGTGAATATCGATAGCTAGCAAATCCCGGAATCCCTCGTGCTCGATCCTCCGAGCTACAATCCCCTATAACATCATACGTCTCTTATTAACACTTTTACCACTAATGTTGACTACCCTTTTCAAGTCAACACTAGTCAACTCTGGTCAACGGTCAACGGTCAACTTTGACCGGACTCGGCGAGTGCACTAGGGCGACTCGGAGAGTCTAGACGTTTTCACCAACTCTCTAGGATTCCCTTTTTGACACGTCGAGTATTCCCCTGACTCGACGAGTTCCACCTGGTAAGAATCACGGGGCCACCCCGACTCAACTCGCCGAGTCTCAAGAACAACTCGGCGAGTCCCAGTTCGACTCAGTCCACCTGTCAACCCTCTCTAACTCGCCCTGACTCACTGAGTCAACCTATAACTCGGCAGGATCACTCACTGAGCGATTTAAGGGCAATCTTCAAGCTACTCGCCGAGTTTGTTCGTCGGACTCGGCGAGTCCATGCCATGCAGCAACTCAAACTTGCTTCTAAGGTCAGATCCGCTCCAACAATTCATAGATCTGGCCTTCCTAAACTGATTCATCACGTAAATTCCTTATCTTGGTGTTCATAACACACCCCATGGCTCATAAATGGTGTTTTGACCTTAGGCATAAGGATTCCAATCCAAAACCCCCATTAATTCACAAAAAGCTTGGGTAAAGGGACACTCTGGACCTCCAAGGGTCCAGATCTATAATCTAAATCACTTAAGGGACCAAGGGAGCACTAGATCTAGCCACAAAAGGGCTCAATAAACCCTAAATCAATATAAGCATCAACATAGCAGAGAATAGCTTGAAGATAGTACCTCAAATGTGATGTTCTGGACCCCAAACCCTCAGGAAGTGGCTCCTCTTGCTTTCCCTTAGCTGATCCTCCCTTTCCCTTGCAAGATGACACCTCCAAGATCAATAATGGCTTCCTACTTTGCTCCAAACGCTCACACTCGCTAGGGTTTCACTCAAGGGACTGGTGAGCACAAATGACAGCCATAAGGCCCTATAAATAGGTCCGAAACCCGAGAAATTAGGGTTTCATTAAACAACGCAGACTCGCCGAGTCCATACCTTAGACTCGCCGAGTCCAGGCGCGAACCCGCATTCAGAATCGCGATCCTACTCGGCAAGTCTGAGCTCCAACTCGCCGAGTCCCCTCACAAAACATCAAAATTGAAAGCATAAAAGATACCTGGAAATCCGGGCTGTTACAACTCTCCCCCACTAGAACTAGACTTCCTCCTCGAAGTCTCGCTCTGAAAATAGCTCCGGATGCTGCTCATGCATCTCACGCTCCGGCTCCCAGGTCATCTCTGATCCCTTCCGATGTTGCCACTGAACCAACACCAAGGGTACCTCCTTGTTCCTCAGAACCTTGATCTTCCGATCTCTGATGGCCACCGGCTTCTTGGCATAATTCAGGCTCGCATCTACCTGAATATCCTCTAATGGAACCACTGTCGACTCATCGGCTATACACTTCCTCAGCTGCGACACATGAAGAGTGTCGTGAATCTGCCCCAACTCTGCTGGCAAATCCAAACGATAGGCTACCTGGCCTACCCTCGCGACCACACGGAATGGACCAATATATCGGGGCCCCAACTTGCCCCTCTTCCTGAATCGAATCACTCCTTTCCAAGGAGAGACCTTCAGGAGAACGAGATCGCCGACCTGAAACTTAAGCTCGGACCGGCGTCTGTCCGCATAACTCTTATGTCGGCTCTGGGCGGTCAACAACCTCTGTCTGACCTGCTGAATCTGCTCTGTCGTCTGAAGCACGATCTCTGTACTGCCCATCACTCTCTGTCTAACCTCTCCCCAACAAATGGGGGTCCGACACCTTCTCCCATACAACAACTCAAAGGGCGGCATACCAATGCTCGAATGATGGCTGTTGTTGTAGGAAAACTCTGCCAAGGGTAAATACGTATCCCAACTACCCCCGAAATCCAACACACATGCTCGGAGCATGTCCTCAAGCGTCTGAATCGTCCGCTCACTCTGACCGTCTGTCTGGGGGTGATATGCGGTACTAAAATGCAGTCTAGTACCCAACTCCTCATGAAACTTCTTCCAGAATCTGGAAGTGAAACGCACATCACGGTCTGAAACAATCGAGATCGGCACCCCATGCCGAGATACTACTTCCCTCACATACACCTCCGCCAATTTCTCTGCCGAAGAACTCCCACTGATGGCAAGGAAGTGAGCGCTCTTCGTCAACCTGTCCACAATCACCCAAATTGCATCAACTCCTCTGGCAGTCCTCGGCAATTTGGTGATGAAGTCCATAGTGATCTGCTCCCACTTCCACTCGGGAACCTCCAATGGCTGCAACTTGCCATGCGGCCTCTGGTGCTCGGCCTTAACCCTACGGCAGGTCGAGCACCTCTCAACAAACCATGCGACGTCCCTCTTCATACAGGGCCACCAATACTCCTTTCTCAAATCCAAATACATCTTCGTAGCCCCGGGATGAATCGAGAATTTCGATCGATGTGCTTCCTCCATCAAAGTAGTACGCGTACCGCCCACAAACGGTACCCAAATCCGACCCTGGAAAGTCATAAGCCCTCGACCATCCGTAACGAACTCCGAAACCAACCCAACGACCCGTTCCTTCTTCTGCATCTCAGGTTGCACAGCCTCGGCCTGTGCCCCACGAATGGCATCCAGTACCGGAGCTATCATGGTCAATCTCAAACATACATCCCGCAGTGGAGTGCTCTCCGCCCTGCGGCTCAACGCATCGGCTACCACATTAGCCTTGCCTGGGTGGTACAGGATCTCACAATCATAATCCTTGAGCACATCCAACCACCTCCTCTGCCGCATATTTAGGTTGGGCTGATCCATCAAGTACCTCAAACTCTTATGGTCCGTGTATATCGTACACCGAACCCCATACAAGTAGTGACGCCAAATCTTGAGGGCGAACACTACTGCCCCCAACTCTAGATCATGGGTGGGATATCTCGTCTCATGAGGCTTCAGCTGCCTCGAGGCATATGCTATCACATGCCCCCTCTGCATCAGCACCGCTCCCAGCCCCAAAATCGATGCATCACAATATACTACAAAATCCTCCATCCCTTCCGGGAGAGCTAATATCGGGGCTTCGCACAACCTTTGGCTAAGTGTCTCAAAGGAGGCCTGCTGCTCGGGACCCCATGAAAAAGCAACACCCTTCCGGGTCAATCTGGTGAGTGGCACTGCGATCTTGGAGAAATCCTTGATAAATGTCCGATAATACCCTGCCAACCCAAGGAAACTCCTGATCTCTGAGGGTGACTTCGGCACCTCTCATCTCATCACCGCCTCAACCTTGGCCGGATCGACCAGTATCCCCTCCTGGTTAACAAGATGTCTTAAGAACTGGACCTCCCGCAACCATATATCACACTTGGAGAACTTTACATAAAGCTTCTCCGATCTTAGGACCCCAAGGACCTCCCTCAAATGCTCCTCATGCTGCTCCCTAGATCTCGAATATATCAGAATGTCATCGATAAATACAATCACTGACCGATCCAGCATCGGCCTACATACTCGGTTCATGAGGTCCATGGACACAGCCGGGGCATTGGTGAGCCCAAAAGGCATCACCACAAACTCATAATTCCCATAACGCGTCCTGAACGCTGTCTTCAGGACGTCCTCATCCCGCACTCTCACATGATGATATCCAGACCTCAAATCGATCTTGGAGAACCAAGATGCTCCCTGCAACTGATCGAATAAATCGTCGATCCTCGGTAATGGGTAACGGTTCTTGACCGTCAGCTTGTTCAACTCCCGGTAATCAATGCACATCCGGTGTGAACCATCCTTCTTCTTGACGAACAGGATAGGCGCTCCCCACGGCGAGCTTCTCAGCCGAATAAACCCCTTCCCAAGCAGCTCCTGAAGCTGCGAGGATAACTCTTGCATCTCTGGAGGTGCAAGACGAAAAGGCACCTTAGCAATAGGCGCGGCCCCCGGAACCAAGTCGATACTGAATTCCACTTGCCTCATTGGAGGCACTCCCGGCAACTCCTCGGGAAAAACATCTGGAAACTCACGCACCACCGGAACCTCCTCAACTGAACTCGGCCTCTCGGGAGCCACCCGTGTATCCATCACATATGCCACAAAACCCTTACAGCCCTGCTGTAGACACTGCCTCGCCCTAGCGGCTGAACAGAAAGCTGATCCTGAACGTGTACCCTCGCCGTACACCGAAAGAACTCCCCCACTAGGGTCTCGTATGGTCACCAGCTGACGCTCGCAATCGATAACTGTGCCGAATCTGCTCAACCAGTCCATGCCCACAATGACCCAGACATCACCCATCGCAATAGGAACCAGATCAATTGGAAACTCAACCCCGAAAACCTCTAACACACATCCCCGGAGAACCTCCGTGGCACAAATCACTCTCTCGTCAACTATAAAAACTCTCAGAGGCCGACTCAACGCCTCACGACTAACACTGATATGTTGACTAAAGGCCAGAGATACGAAAGACCGACTCGCACCCGAGTCAAATAATACTAAAGCAGGTACAAAATTCACAAGAAAAGTACCTACACATATAAATAAAATAAGCATAACATCCCATAAAAGAATAATAATTACATGGAAGAATACATACCAGCCACAACATCAGGCGCCGCGCGGACCTCCTCCGCGGTCAACTGGAAAGCTCTCCTACAAGCCTTCGGAGCCTCGGCCTTCACTGGTCGAGTCTCAGCAGCCCTGGCAGTAGGTGCAGATCCCTGGTGTAGCTGAGGGCACTCGGCCTTCCGATGGCCGGTCTGGTTGCAATGAAAGCAAACCATAAACCCCTTGGGGCAATCCCTATCAATATGCCCCTCCTTGCCACACATGTAGCAAGCACCTAATCGACATGTCCCCTCGTGACCCTTGCCGCACTTTCCGCAAGTGTGGCCCTTCGGACCTCCCGTCCTCGAATCGGCGGACTTAGTTCACTTGGCTGCCGGCTGAGACTGAGCCGGCCGCCAATCCACCCGTTGAGATTCGGCCTACTCCCTGGCCTGGGTCTCCAACTCGATCTCGCGCTTCCTGGCATTCGCCTGAAGCTCAGCAAAGGTATTATATGTCGAGTTCGATACGAACTCCCAGATATCCCTCCTCAACACACCCAAATACCGGCTCATCCGAGCCTGCTCCGTGGACACCTGCTCGGGGCAGAACATCGCCCTCTCATGGAACTTCCGCGTGATCACCGTGACAAAATCATTACCCTGCTTGAGGGTCAAGAACTCCTGAACCAACCGTTCCCTCTCCACCTGGGGAATGTACTCATCTTTGAACATAGAGGTAAACCTCTCCCATGTCACAGCTGAAACCTCTGCCAAAGTGAAGTTCGCCGTCACGAACTTCCACCAATCCTTTGCTCCCAGACGGAGCTGGTTCAAGGTGAACCGTACCCTCAGATGCTCCGGACATGAACAAGTGTAGAAGCATCCCTCGATATCAGCAATCCATCTCATCGTAGCGATCGGATCCTACGTCCCGTCAAACTCAGGTGGCTTCGTGTTGTTGAACTCCCGAAATAGCAACGAGTCACCTCCCTGTGGTCTGGCAGCGGCCACAGCTGCGGTAGCTGCAGCGGCTGCAACCTCAGTCAACGCGGCGTACCACTCATCAAAGGTCTCCATCAAAGTGGTCTTAATAGACCCAAACATCTCCGGAATCTCAGCCCGGATCGCTGCAGCCACCTCCTCCTGAATCATCTGACGAATCTCCTCGTCACTCACACTGCTCGTACTAGGTCTGTGGCGTGGTCCAACCATGATGCCTCTGAAATACAACATAGAAATATCAGAGACTCTTTCTAGCTTAATCACACTCGATAACGCAACCCTACTCAGTCTCCGATACCCAGGGATTCTTACTTGGGTCGCCCACTGACCCGGTGTCTTCGGTAGTACGGGCCCAATACTACTGACTACACCGCATCAGCATTCATCCTAAGTCCTCCTCCCTAAGCCCCGGATCCTGAGTACTCTACTCTTTCCATGCACTAACTACCCGCTCGCTCTCAAAGCATCTCATAGCAACAAATTTCCCTAGACTAAGGCATCACAAATCAGGCCACTCTAGTCCTATTATGAATACCTGGTCTTCTAGCATGCATATCATATCATATCATATCATATCATATCATATCATATCATATCATATCATATCATATCATATCATATCTCATAACACAACATCGTAAGGGTATTTTGGGGATCTTTACCGTTCGGGCGTTGGCTGATCGTACACACTGCTTCATTCTTGTTTACCACAAAATCCTTTATAAAAATTTTATGCCTTTGTTTTTAAAAGTTTTCCTCAAATCCTCGGTTTGAGTTCAGTTACGCCCGAAGGTGTACCCGAATCCCTCAAACCAAGGCTCTGATACCAACTTGTAACAACGGAAATTTTAAAACAATTTTTTTCATTTCTTAAAAATGTATTTCCATCCAAAATAAGGCATAAAGATCCAATGTATCATGTCATAATACAAATCATATAAATCCCAAGATCATAAACCATCCATCAGTGTGTACAGATCACGCCGGCGCCTTCCCATGGTCCTCGCTAGTACCTGAAACACATACACAACAACTGTAAGCATAAATGCTTAGTGAGTTCCCCAAAATACAACCTACGCACATACGCCTTTCCAGGCCCTGACCTTCCGGTCCATGTGTCTCAGGGGACTTCCGTCCTGACTGGGTAAACCTTCCGGTCCTACCCACAACAACCTTACGGTCCACATTACAACGCATTCCGGCCCATAACATATTTGCCTTCCGGCCCATAACATAATGCCTTCCGGCCTATATCAAGCATATCATACATGGCACATATAACGATTATCTTGTCAGACACAACACACATATCTCATATCATATCCAACCTTCCGGTCACATAGTCAAACCCTTCCGGGTACAGTATAGTGAGAAGACTCACCTCGTGAATATCGATAGCTAGCAAATCCCGGAATCACTTGTGCTCGATCCTCTGAGCTACAATCCCGTATAACATCATACGTCTCTTATTAACACTTTTACCACTAAGGTTGACTACCCTTTTCAATTCAACACTAGTCAACTCTGGTCAACGGTCAACAGTCAACGGTCAACTTTGACCGGACTCGGCGAGTGCACTAGGGCGACTCGGCGAGTCTAGACGTTTCCACCAACTCTCTAGGATTCCCTTTTTGACACGTCGAGTATTCCGCTGACTCGACGAGTTCCACCTGGTAAGAATCGCGGGGCCATCCCGACTCAACTCGCCGAGTCTCAAGAACAACTCGGCGAGTCCCAGTTCGACTCAGTCCACCTGTCAACCCTCTCTAACTCGCCCTGACTCACTGAGTCAACCTATAACTCGGCAGGATCACTCACTGAGCGATTTAAGGGCAATCTTCAAGCTACTCGCCGAGTCTGTTCGTCGGACTCGGCGAGTCCATGCCATGCAACAACTCAAACTTGCTTCTAAGGTCAGATCCGCTCCAACAATTCATAGATCTGGCCTTCCTAAACTGATTCATCATGTAGAGTCCTTATCTTGGTGTTCATAACACACCCCATGGCTCATAAATGGTGTTTTGACCTTAGGCATAAGGATTCCAATACAAAACCCCCATTGATTCACAAAAAGCTTGGGTAAAGGGATATAATCTAAATCGCTTAAGGGACCAAGGGAGCACTAGATCTAGCCACAAAAGGGCTCAATAAACCCTAAATCAATATAAGCATCAACATAGCAGAGAATAGCTCGAAGATATTACCTCAAATGTGATGTTCTGGACCCCAAACCCTCAGGAAGTGGCTCCTCTTGCTTTCCCTTAGCTGATCCTCCCTTTCCCTTGCAAGATGACACCTCCAAGATCAATAATGGCTTCCTACTTTGCTCCAAACGCTCACACTCGCTAGGGTTTCACTCAAGGGACTGGTGAGCACAAATGACGGCCATTAGGCCCTTTAAATAGGTCCCAAACCCGAGAAATTAGGGTTTCATTAAACAGCACGGACTCGCCGAGTCCATACCTTGGAATCGCCGAGTCCAGGCGCAAACTCGCGTTCAGAATCGCGATCCTACTCGGCGAGTCTGAGCTCCAACTCGCCGAGTCCCCTCACAAAACATCAAAATTGAAAGCATAAAAGATACCTGGTAATCCGGGCTGTTACATTTTTGCTATAATTAAGTGACAGGAAATTATACTTCATCCCAATTCTAAAAGCTTAGATTGATATTTTAATCAAATTTAGTCAAGTATATATATGAATGTTATGTTGGAATGGTTCAACATAAGGAAATTCTATATATGGAAATGTTAATTGCATTCTCAAAATTCGATTATGATTATGGCATCCCTCTTCATAGTCCAAATTTTGAGAACATGGCTAACAAAAATTTTGATAGCAAAAGACTGGTCTAGGATCATGTCTTTATGTGAGACATCATAAATTGTATCCCATATGCTTCGGGTATAGTATCGATTACATATGCTATAATATTTGCATGTGTTCTGAATTTTCCTGATGCTTAGGGCATGAAGTGGGAAAAAGGACCAAAACTGTATATGACTATAATGATTAAGCAATTATCAAGGACAATATGAGGCTTCCCAAAGATTGGTTGCTCATGGACAGTTGGAAGTAGAGTGTTAATTTTTTGGAAAGACCATATTGAGATATTCTAAAAAGAGGCAACGCTTGTTTAGAAGTGATAGTCAAAAAAGGGAAGATGGAAATGTTTCCATAGGTGGAATTTGTTCTTCACATCTGTGTAAGACTAGAAAACTTAATGCAAGAAGGATGTTCAAAGGAATGTACTTTCAAAGTGAGAATTTGTTTCCATGGAATTGCTCCCCATTGCAATACTTTGTAATGTCTGTTGCCAAGTCTTTGTGAGTTTTGTGCATAGTCATTACAAAAGGATCAATGCATATGATTTTAGGATCTAACATATTTCTGTAAATGGAAAAGAATCTTGTATTCTTACGTTTGTGATAAGGATATGGAATTGTGAAATCAGTATCATTTGAGATGTTGTTCCACAAACAAAGGACCATAGGTAAACATAGTGTGCATGCTTGGAGCAAGGCACAACTATTATTTCGTTTCAAGTATAAAGTTGACTATTCGAAACATTATACAATGAATAATGAGTAATCAATGTGGTGATTAAATTAAAAGTGTTTTATTTACTCTCAAAAGTGTTTGGGGCCATATAGGATTAGTATTATTCTTGTGTTTCACTTTGCATGTTTTGACTTCCCGAATAACTACGTTATTCAAACTCTCTACAATTAATCATACTTTTGAAGTATGTATGAATCAAGACTACCATGAATTGGGCTTGTAGACGTCTAAGGTGCTTAGACATAGCAAAAGTTGCTGCAATATTCATGAGTTCTCATAATTTCTGAGTATTGGATTAAACCCACGCTCATTTGTATCACTTCATAGAATTTATCTCGAGTGATCCTGAGACGGTAATATCATATAAGTCTTCAAACCTAGAGATATGAGTTGTTGAATATGAGTTGGTTGTACATTGATTGTACAAAAACACATTAGTAACTAGATGTTATAAAACATGCCTTTGTGTATGATTCAACAAGTATTTAGTATAAGGATATGAGTCAAATTTTATCTGATCCTTTTACCCTATGTGGATAAAAGCGATATCTATGGTCCCCTCGATGATTTAGTGATGACAAACGCAAGTGCTCGGCCGGGCCTGGACTGATTTGATTTGTTCAATTAGTCATTCGTCGTAAACTGGAAATCGGGAAACAACAGATGGACAGAGAGAATGATTATAATCCATGTCTCAGTCCATATGATATCTAGAATGCAGGAATATATGATCCCTTATCTAATGGACATGTCATTAACTAGGTCAGAGCTCGACAACGGCTTTGAAGAGCTACGATTGCTAGTCGGGAATTGGAGTCGTACTTGCAATAATAGTTTTATAGTTATCCAAGTGGGAGACTGTTACATCAGATGTCTAAGCCCATAAATATTATTGGTATGTACTCGACCCAAGAGTAGCATGGTCCATTTGGGTTGCATATCATCAGGAGAATTTGTTAGGAAGGACTCTTGAGAGAAGGTTATATATGAATTATTAACATATTACAAGTTACAATATATTAATTTGAAATCATATGATTTAATTAGTATTGATCAAGAATTAGTTTAGAATTAATTTGGTGATGAAAATAGACTAATTAAATCAATGGGGACTAATTGTGTAAATTAGTGATATTTATATGATGGGCTTACGATCCATGTTGGACCAAGTTTATGTATGGATACATAAATATTTGGGCCACATGAACCATAGGTCATAAACCCATGGGTATGGTTTTGGGTTATACCCATGACCCTTGAAATCCAACATATAAATACATGTTCTTAACCTAAAAAACGCATGCATGCATGTTCTTAGAGTTCATGGGTGTTTTTGGGTGCATGGAATTCTCTCTCAAGTTCCACCTTTGTACATGATGTGTTGTGATTCCATTTGAGGCTTCCACACTATTCGGGCAAAGCTTTTAAAGGTTAAATACAACAAGGTTTCAAGCTACGTAAGAGGTATGTCATCCTGACTAGTATTTCATATTATTTATGTCAGTTGTATGCTAGTTATAGGCTTAAAGTTTTGGAAACAGTATTGCATGTATAATAAGAGAAAACATAGATCCTAAGCTTTTAGGGTTGTATGTGCACCATAGGATGTTGTGGTATAATAAATCCCAACGACATTTCCATCGGTGTATGCAGATCCGAAAAACAGTGGTGGTTTTCAATTTTGAAGGCGGAGGATGATGGTAGCCTCGATTTCTTGACATAAAGATATATATATATATATATATATATATATATATATATATATAGAGAGAGAGAGAGAGAGAGAGAGAGAGAGAGAGAGAAAGATAGAAAGAGAAAGAGAGAGATGGTAATCGGGAAAGGGGGTGGTGACATGTTGTAGAATTTCAAAAATAGTTGAAGGGGAAAGGTGAACAAATATTCTCATAGATAAGGCATTAACTCACCAAACATCGTAACAATGAAAAAATTGACAAATCCTAAAAAACTTCAGGAATTTTATCTTAATAACCATTTGCAGAATTAACAATAGTTTTGTTGGGTATGGATATTTATTAACAATATAAACTATAATGATGAAGATAGTTTCGATATCCTACGATATTAGACATATCAAGTTTAAAGGAAATGACATAGAAATTGTTAAATTCAAGAAGATTCGAACTTTCGTGAAACCTCATATTTCAGTAGTATGAAGTATATAGAATGTATGTTATACCAGTATAAAGAAAAACAAATTTTGAGACTAAAAAGAATTTTTTTGATTTATTCAGTTTTATACTAATAAAAGTTACTATAAAATATCGAAGTTACTCATCATAAAGTAATTATAGATAAAAAAATAAAAGTTATTTATGTATTAAATCTTAGGGATCATGCATGTGTGAGAAGTGGTTTTGAGAAAAAGGCAGAAGCTTGCGGTCTGAAGGTTATAGGTGCGAAAAATCCACATCCATGGTTTGGTGTAATCTATGCGTTTTGTCCCTAATTCCTTTGTAACTCGAATGGTCTCCAACATTAATTTTTTTATGTAACTCATTCCTAACACACATAAAGAGACATATTTTCCCTTATCCATTTCTTTTACATAATTTTATTTTATTTTTAAAACATAAGAAGGGATAACACACGTAATAAAATCTTTTTGTCCTTATCCATTTATATTTTAACAATTATGATGTTTTTATTGGAAAAAACCATATAAATGGATTATAGAATTTATTAATGTTCACCTAACAAAATAATAAATATTTATAACATTAATTTATAAATCAAAATTAATATCATATAATAATACGCCGAAACACTTGTAATATGTGAAAAATATTTTGTCCAGTTTCTTATGAAATTGAAAAAACATATTTACTTGATTGGTAAAAAAATCATTATTTCTACTATGTTTAGTATACTTGGAGAATATCGAAAGGTAGTTGATAGCTGAAAAGCTAGTTGTTATATGAAAAGTTTGATGATAGCCAATAAAAAATGACGTGGTAACTTGTCATGTTTGGAAACCTAAAAAATAGCTTAAAAACTAGCTTTTCATAAGTTATTTTAAAATTTTCCATATATACCTTTAAATAATTATAAAAATCATATTTTTCTAAATGTAATTTATGTGATTTTATATAACTTCCAGCTAGCTTATTAGCTAGTTTTTACCAAAAATAAAATTATCAGTTAACTTTTAATATAGCAACTAGCTTTTTGGCTGACAACAAAATAGCTATCACCCAGCTTTTCATATAACTACTAGTTTGTTAGTTAGTAACCTAAATATAGTCTAATAAGCATAAAAATTATTATCAATTTTAGAAGCTTAACCAGTGTTCTTGGTATTAAATTTTGGATGGTTTTTAATTTTTGATAAATATAATTTAGAAAAATTAATTTATCATTATTATATTCCAGTTATAGTTTATATTCATATGTTCATTTATGTAATTTTACATATTTTAAAAGCTTCAAAGTGTCTGTGACGAACACTCTTATAAAAATAAAAGTTACACTCTCCAAATTCTAGCTACCGGTTAACAGCTACCAGCTACCAACTTCCAACTTTCTACTACTATCTTTCAGCTAGCTACCAACTCCCATCTAGTTTTGTTGAACATATCCTCCGTGTGAAGACTTATGAGAGTGAACCATTAACTATGGTAGTTTCGATTTAGATACGATAACTCTCTTGGATTTGGGAAGATCACGATGTTGATTTTTTGGTCGAGTATTGATAGATTGCTATTTTGAAGGGCGAAATTGGAAGAATTTTACTATGTTTAATAAGTGGGAAAAGTTATTCTGAATATTTCTTTTTAAATCTACGTTATAAATACTTTAGATTTTCCAAATATTACAATAATTATAAACTTTATATGCAATAAATTGTGTTCGTATGAAGACTTGTGAGAGTATTATGGCACTCTCGATTTATATATAATAACTCTCTAACAAATGACGTTAATCCTAGCTGGATTCGTGCATGGCGTTTTATTCCCATCTAAGGTCGAGGTCTTGGTTTCGAACCTTGGAGGATATCTTTTTGAGTGTCGTATGTGGGAAATTTTTCCCTATAAATCTCTATCGGGCTGGATTTGCCCGTTTATGAGGAGCTTGAACTTAGGATGCACGTTAAAATATTGTGTATAGGCTTCCGCTGAATCATTTTCCGTTTACAAAAAAATATAAGAACTCTCTTGAATATGTGAAGATCATAGTGTTAGATTTTTTTTCAGTCGAGTATGAATAGCTTCTTATTTTGAAAGGCAAAATTGAAAGATGTTTAATAAGTTGAGTTAAGTAATTCAGAATAGATTAAAAAAATGACTTATAAATATTTTTTGATTTGGGAAAGATTAAACTACCTACCACTCGCGAAAACATAACATAAATTAAATATAATAAGTAATTTCCTTTGATTTTTTTTTAAAAAGTAACTTGTTGTGAGACCCGTATATTATACGGATTGATTAAAACAAAATGTTAAGTACGAACGATTAAATAAAAAATTTATTTGAATTTGAAATTGAAATAAGTGAAAATTATCAGAAAAAAAAACATGCAAAAAATAAATTAATTAAAATTATGTGTTTAGTGTGTACTAAACGGGTTAATTATAACAAAATGTTAAGCATAAAGGTTTAAACTGTAAATTTATTTAAAATTTAAAATTTGAAATTAATAGTGATTATGTAGATTTAATTTATGGAAACTAAATTAATGATATACTGAAAATGAAAATTAAAGTAATGACAAGTGGAAAATAAATATATCTCAAATTATGACAAAATGACATGTGGCTAATTTTATGAGAGAATGACATGTGGCAAAGTCATTTTCATTTATTAGGGTAGATAGGATGAACTTCAATATTGTAACTATACCATATATCTAATAGAAATATAACTATAAATAAATCGTATGTAAAAAATTATATAAAATATACTTTTACTTATATGTAACAAATAAAAGAATAGAATAAACTTTTCATGGAAATTCTTTTGATGATAGTTGTAATTTTGGTTAGTTTTCTTGTTCAGTTCTGAAACTTAAAAATTCCTTTTTTACCTCCTCGCGAGGGTGTACCTTCACTTTTCTTTAGGTATTATAGTGTCGAAAGGTTGTTTAGTTCATCTCTTTGATTTTTATAATATTTACACAGATGTAGAGTAGTGGATGTGCAATAGAGAAATTTATTTGAGAAAATTTTAAATACTCATATAATTGTTACTACTGGAAAAAAAATGTACAAAACATTTGTTGGCAAGAGAAATAAACAAGTACAAAGCATATAATGTCTTCATTCAAGTTTTGTTGTATATTATATCAAGTTACAATAGGAAAACCATGCCATGTATTTTTTTTAATTCCAAGATTTTATAAGGTACACTTTATCACCATTTGGATATGGAGATCCAGATATATAAAACCCATCAGGTTTTACAAACCAATAACAATGTTGATCACGCAAGTCATCTATAAAACAATAGTCTACTTCAAGTTTTTCATTAAACAAAGCTAAGGTTTGAAACCTTGAACCCCACCAGAAGTAGGCATAAAAAACAGTCCTCCCAAAAAGTGCTTCACAAAAAGACCAATGGTAGTTTCCATTGAATGAAATGGTATGATTCCCAAGATCATCGTCTCTGGATTTGATATGAGCAACAATATTATCAGATATAGTATTAGTAACATAAACATCCCAATGTGGAGCAAAACATGCATGAGCTATCGAAGCAATTGAGAACGTTGAGATGTAAAAAATGAATAACTTATGTATTGTAGCAAACCTCATTTTTCTCAAGACTTTCTTTATCTTTCATGCACACAAGTTATCACTATTTATATAATTATATTTGTATTTGGGTAATTAATGTTCAATATCATTTTCATTGCTAACATGTGAGTTCCTTTTCTTTTCAGATTACTATAATCTTATTTTGAATCGAGTCTGTAATAATCGTATCAGATTACTATAATTTTATTTTGAATCGAGTCTGTAATAATCATATGAGATCACTATAATAATTGATATCAGATTACATTATTTTACATATATTAAAATTATAGAGGTCATTAAATTATAGAGATCATTAAATAGTTGTGTATCTCCATAATGCATATGTAAATTAAATAAGTTAATATGTTGTCAATGTTTGACCCTTTTTAACATGTTTCATGCAACGTCTCCAAAATAATGACATAATTTTTTTTATATTAATAAATCATTAATACATATCTTTTCCATAAAACCAAGGTAACCAAGATTTAACAAAACATCATCAAATCAGAGTAACTCATAGAATGCGGAAACATGTGGTGTGTGCTCTGCAGTCATCCCGAACTCTTCCATTTGAAACCGGAGTACCTAAAACATAAAACGAAACCGTAAGCACAAAGTTTAGTGAGTTTCCCAAAATACCATACAACATACAACCATCAATTATCATGCATCATACATATAGTTGCTATTGGCTCCCTCACGGTCTTTAGCTGGAATGCCATAGGCTCCCCTATGGTCTTTACTTGGAATGCCATGGGCTCCCCCCATGGTCTTATATCCATGTGCCACGGGCTAACGCTAGAGCCTTCCATTCAAGTATGACAGAGACGACTAGCATGTCACATAATAAATAATGGGCCGACATTGGTTCCTTCGACCCATGGATATAGTGAGAAGACTCACCTCGGACAGCTGAAACCCACATATACTCTCTTACTGTAGATCCACTAAAAAAATCCCGTGATATCAACAAATAACACCCATTTAGCAATTGGGATCTAAACCTAATCCAATAATCCATATATGGGTTAAAAAGACCATTTTACCCCTCACCTTGATTGGTCTAAGACTAAGGCTTAAACTTTGAATCATAAAGGCCCATATACCAATAATCATCTAAAGCCCACTTATGGCCCAATTTTCCAAATTGGGCCCCAATCCATTCTTGGGCCTTACCCTAAAGGATACTACTTATCCTGTGACACCAGTCAAATTTTGGTCAAAAATAAATTGATCAATAATCGTAATTGGGATGAACCAAGTGGTAGAGATTGTAACAAGGTTTCCAAAAATAGAAAGAACACTGAAATCTGAGTTATAACGAAGAAGTTATGACCAATCGAAAAACCGCAATAAAACCGGCAAAACACTGTTCAGTGTAAAAAGCGAATTTTTGATAAAAGGCTTTTTAGCCTTAACAATCTAAATAAAAGTCGTAGGATATGTTAAACCGAGAACGTTCATAAAAAGAACGTCAAAATCTGATTTCATATGAGGAAGTTATGATTTTTCGAAGTTTCGGTTTATCAGTAGACAGCTAAAAATTCGAAATATAAATCGATCGATATTTAGCCGATACAAATTAAACGAGAATCGAAGGTCACTTCAAAAGTAGCACAACGGTAAAAGACAGACGAAAATGGACATCGGATGAAGAAGTTATGAATTTTTAACGGATTTTCCTGTCCCAGACTGTTAAAAATAATAATATTAAAAATAAATTCAAAATTAGCCGACGAAGTCTAAACAAAAGTCGTAGAGTATAATTTTACCTACGCGTGCATATAAAGAACGTCAAAAACGGAGTTCGTATGCAAAAGTTATGAATTTTAGAAGTTTTTGGCTCAAAAACAGAGAAAAATCGCATAATCACCATTCTGCCATGTCACCCTCGCATGCGAGGCTGCCACGTGTCATCTTCGGGTTGGACTGCAAATCGCTGTGTCACCATCGGATTGGACCGCATCTGCGGTCCAGTAAGAAGCCTACACTTTCGCATCGGACACCCCCTTCGCATGCGTGGCCTTCTCCTATTGGACCGAAGTCCGGTCCACTCAGAAGCTGCCAGTCCGAAGCCTCGCCTCGTGTACCACCCTCCTTCCGATGCGTGTGTTGGTGACTCCTCGCCCTCGCCACCTGTCTTGTTCGGACCACACCCTTGCACCCCTATATAAAGGGTGCGAGACTTCTCGGATTTGAGAGGTTTTTCACCCCAAATTTCACCATTTTTCACCTTTTCACCCCCTCGACTTTCTCACGACCCCCGAAGGCCCCGGTATCACGTCTAAAGCCCGAAGCAAGCCCCGGAGCCCTGGAGTTCCTGATAATTGATCCTCTCTCCTGTCGAAATTCTGCCCGATTTAAGCCGGTTTTTCGTCAAACAAACTATTTTCTGGTAAACAAAACGCTGCCCAAATCACCGCTTATCAAGGTGAGTTCATACCCCTATAAATTATAATTTCAATGGTTTCTAAATGCTTTTTAGGGGGGGGATACAAGTTTAACACAATATTAAATTGTGTTAATAACTGTATGTGATAATAATCATGCAAATAGTTTCCGTATGCTTTCAAGAATTACCAAATACATCCAAAATGACTTAAAGCCATGTTAAATCTTTAAAGTCATGTAAACTCCGTTAAATTATTTGAAAAATGTTTTATAAACTATTTCAAATTATAAATGCCAAAAATCATGTTTATATATGTATAAATATATAAATAAGATTTGAAGGACTTAGGACTAATGAATTATCTTATTTCCTTTTCCTTGTTTGGATGTGGAGTTAAGGTTGTGTTATTTGTCCGAATGTCGTTTCCTTCTTAATTATATATATCATACGTATATTAGTATAAAAAGGTCAGTCGTTTTGGTATCATTACCTATGTATCAGCTGAGCCAAGGTGTTCATCCATGAGAAATCATGTTAACCGGATAGAGCATATAAATTATAATAGGTATAATTTATGATTCAAAGCTAAATATACGAGTATGATTCACATTCCAAGGAAAGTACCAAAACTTATTTAACTATACCAGGATATGTATAATGTCTTTAATATACGAATAACATATTAAAGAAGTAAAGATACATCATACCGGGTTTGCATTAACAAAGGTACGATACAGAGTACCAGGGTTAGCAATCACGAGGTAATAATACATCATACCGGGTTTGCATTAATATAGGTACGATATAGAGTACCAGGGTTAGCAATCACGGGGTAATAATACATCATACCGGGTTTGCATTAACAAAGGTACGATACAGAGTACCAGGGTTAGCAATCACTGGGTAATAATACATCATAAATCTCATTGAAACAATAAATTTGTGAGACCCTTCATGGTGTACTTATCTAAGTACGACTTTAAGTCCTGACCTATTAACCAGAATCTCTTGTAGGGAGAGCGTGAATTTGTGTATAGATCTATGTGGGACTGACAATCCCGCACCTCTACTGTTCGCTACAGTTTGGCCGGTAGGCCTTGGGTGTCAAATATCATTCCATTCCGACGCCTGAAGAACGTCGCCGCAGGCATATCAGTCATATTAGTATGGTTAATATAACTCATATGGATAAAACAATGAGTGAATTACTAAGTAATATACTTCTCTTAAAACAGTAAGAAAAGATAATTACATCCCGACCAAATATACCTTCTGTAGTTTTACTTACAGTAAAAGCTACGTATCATGAAATCAAGTATGGTAAATATACTTGTACTTCTGTTTTTCAACATTTAAAACCACAAGGCAGTATTACGGATAATATAATATTTTCCAGGATTAATACTAAGGTTTTACCATAGAGCACATATAACTAAGAATACTTTTACAAATGAAACTGTTTATGGAATTAAACTACTTTTTCAAAAGAAACGGGTTATGGGATTTTACCACTTATACAAAGGAAACGGTTTATGGGACTAAACCACTTTTACAAATGGAACGGTTATGGGATTAAACCACTTTTACAAATGAAACGGGTTATGGAATTAACCACTCATCAAATGGAACTTAGTCATTCAATCTCTGTAAATTAGTATAACATAAAAGACCTTTAGTGGTTAATTCTATAAGTCCTTAGTTATTACATCAGAGTTATATATAAGTAATATCCGATTGACAGTAAAATGTGTGACTTCCGCCTTACTTCCTGTTCCTTGTTTGGTTGTGGGCTTAGGGAAGATACACCCATTTGACTGTCAGTTCGATATTAGGTTATACATAATTAGTATAAACTAAGTAATTACAGAGGGAAACTATTGAGGTTATCAGTTTATCACCTCAGGAAATATAGGATTTTCTGGAGGAACCAGTGAACTTTTCCAAAGAACCTAGAGTATACTTAACATAACTAAAATACTTAAAAACTCACCAGCTTAAATGCTAATCTACTATTTTAAAATAACTTGTATTATCAGAAATCCAGTAGACAGGTACACTCCCGAAGCTCTTGAGAAGACTACCTAGTACCGTATTGCGACTCTTGTCTTCTATTGTACCTACTTTGGTGTTTGAATATGTAATGTTTAAACACTTATGTAAAACTTATACTTATTAATGCAATGGTTGTTTGTACTTGGATTACTATATTGCATGTGTTGTGATACTTACATGAAGTCCTCCGCCCCCGAACGTTTCCGCCATTCTGGTTTGGGGGTGTGACAGATTGGTATCAAAGCATTGTTTATAGTGAACTCAGCATATCAGTCCTAAAAGATATTCAACTATAAACCCATTGGGATAAAAACACTCTGACCAAGAGTTATACTTTAAAAATATAACAATATTTTATAAAAGTATAAGTACATGCAGAATATATATACTAGAATGAGTATCACAGGAGGAACAAAACAAAAGTATTTGGATGTTGAACATTACAGTTAAACCTGGACAGTTATGTAATCATATCTAGGATCAATATAGCCTGATCAACTATATTCATTTGAGATATGACCAACATGTGTTTGGGAGTAATTGTATTGTTGCAACAAGTCTAAAACTTACCTAGGTACCAAATGAATTGTAGAACCAAACACAAAGGTTAAAATACTATAGGAGTATTTTAGGATGCTATAACAAGAAAACTAAAAACTTATCAACTTCTAATAACTGGAAGTCCAAGAATCAAATACCATGGAAGTATTTTAAATAAACTTTTGGTAAATGTTAAAAAGATCTTTTCTGACAAGTCTATAAGTACTAATTAGATATGTTAAGGTTATATATAGCCGAGATTCTATAAACTTAGAATAGGTGATTTTCACTCTACTTCCTTTTCCTTGTTTGGATGTGGTTTTAGAGTAGGATTACTTATTCGAAGGTCTATTTGATCTAGATTATATATAATCGGTACACCCCATGTGATTATAGGAGGACCAGGAAGGATCACCTTTGTAAAAATTTAAATTTTCTCATAGATTCTTTAGACATTCCCATTCTCGTATAAACCCCTTAGATAAATACTCTGGAAATCAATAGAAGAGTCAAGGAGGATCCAACAGAATTTCATTAGGGGAATCCCAAGAAAGAAACATATGAGAAGTACATAAACTATAGAAATCATTTAGTGCCCTTACCCTATTAAGGACACTAATGAGAGATTCGCATGAACTTCCGAGATTCAAAATCTTCATTACGAAGCAATGGGGACCAGGTTCAGAATCGGAAGTAAGATAGCTCGGGAATCCAATATACCTATAGAGGAGAAAAACACCGTATAGTTACCAAGAGAGACAAATCAATACCAGGAGAGAATAAAATGGAGAACAAAGGGAAAACCACGCATGATTCATGTGAAGAGTTTGAGCACCATTTCATCTAAGTAATAACTAGTAAATCAGTTCAACCGAGTGAGTTAGTGATTTCATTACTCACATTAGGCTTGGAGCTTATCCACTTTTCCTGTCATAGCTAATGACCATAAATCAGATCATGTAATGTTAATTGATAGTGATTACTTCTCAAATTCATAAGTCTATATTATGTAGACACTATTATGAATTGTTTTCGAATATTTTCGAAAATTGGGAAACGATATCCACCAAGCGAAGGTAACTTAGTTCGGACGATACTCGATTCCTAACCATTCTAGAAAATTAATTATGTTCCTTACCAGGACTGTATCATAGGGATGCAAGTCAAATAATTGAGAACAATATAACAAAACAAAAGATTAATACATAGATACAAATGGTTAGAATACATCTAGAGACACGATAGTCGCTTACGAGCTCATTTTCTTATCGTGTAACATAATCATACCTCCAAAGAAGTGTAACCAACCCACCAACGAAACACCAATCCTTCATATAGATGCGGCTACGTTTCAAGCTGCGGTCATAGCAGCTGTAACAGCTGTCATGGCACACCTTACTGCTAACAATGCAAATGTTAGTAGTAATGCTATCGGCAACCCTGGCCATGGTGACGGCCAAGTACAGCAACGAGCACCTACTTGTAAGGACACCTCGAACCTTAAGCCTAATATCCTTAAACGAAAGTTCGAGAACATGAAAGGGAGTTCTTCAACTCAAGAACCTAACAGAGGGCAACGAACTGGGCAGTCATT
Source organism: Lactuca serriola (assembly GCF_051521515.1). Lineage (NCBI taxonomy): Eukaryota > Viridiplantae > Streptophyta > Magnoliopsida > Asterales > Asteraceae > Lactuca > Lactuca serriola. The sequence continues at coordinate 186,876,209 of NC_136412.1, read as the reverse complement.
ACCCCCATCAGCGTTGTTATTCTAGAACCAACCAAGCCGTATTTTGGAAACCTCCCACACTGCAGCAAGTGCAACTACCATCATCATGGAGTTTGCCGAGACCTGCATTGCAATAGATGCAACATAAAGGGGCATACCGCCCGCATATGTAGAATTCCGGTCGAGTTCATCACTTCAACTACCAATGTTGGAATCATTCCCATATGTCACCTTTGTGGTGAAATAGGACATTACAAGAGGGACTGTCCAACAGAGAAGAACGACGGGGGAGCAGGAGGATTTTGATCCCAATACATGGGAAAGCATCAAAGAACCCTGCTATATTTTAAGCTTCCAAACCCCGATAACTATTTATAATTATGATTACTCTTCTGTTCAAACTAAATCATAACACTTATATAAAAATTTGAAACCCTAACAGGTAAGCTATGATGACTTAGTGTATACATAAGGGTCATTTATGATTAAGATTTGTAGAGTTAGAGTGACTAATCCCGCCTCATTTCCTGTTCCTTGTTTGGTTGTGGATTTAGGGTAGGGTTGCGTAGTCTAAGGTCTTACCAATCTTAATTATACATGACTTGTATGCACCAAGCAATTATAGAGAGACCTAGTAAGGATCGTTTCATGAAAGTTCATAATTTCAAATTACCAGAACCCTCGTATTGGTAGTATCCGCCAACTTCGAATCAAAAAGAGGTTCGTAGTGATAATAACAGAATAAAACCAGAAGCACGGAAAACTTAAGTACTTAGGATATCATTATAGTAATCATTCATCCCAGAACGACTTAATATCTATTTCATTGAGAAAATTCTGACATCCTCATTCGACATGGTTTGGCCTAGCCCATACCATGTGAAAATTCTTATGCTATATAAGAGAACTTTTTCTTAATCAGCCGTAAGATGAAATTCTTTCAATCCATAACACAAAACCCTTAGGTTTCCTCTCGTTTTAAAACTTCATAAGTACCCATGAGAAGAGTACCATGCCATTCTAGCCTACTTAGTAGAAAGGAAACTTCAAACGAAAAGCACATAAGTAGTCTTAGAAGTCAGTAACTACTGAAATACCTCAATAGATCTCATAAGAAAATCATTGTACCACAGGTCAAGTTCAAGAATAGAGACTAAGAACTCATTAACTTAATCTATCGTTGCTAAGTGTATACACGAGGGTGGTATATAAGTTAGACTTAACAAGATTAAGGATGTGTGCTTCCGCCCTATCTCCTGTTCCTTGTTTGGTTGTGGACCTGGGGCAGATTCACCCATCTAAACGTTTTGTGAAATCTAAATTATATACGAGTTACATACACGAGGTGATGATGGATGAGCCAAGTATGATTCTGATCATGAACCTCAGAGCAAAAGGCAGCAACATGTATTCTACCAGGTAGAATTCAACATGAGACCACGACAGTGGGTCGAGCTACTAAATGACTATGAATTTGAAATTCGTTATCATCTTGACAAAGCCAATATAGTAATTAACACCCTAAGTCGAAAAGAGTACCTAGTTCATAGTTCCAATCATTTACTATGATAACCCATTCAAATCTCTCGACACAAAGTAAGGAGGCTCAACAGGAAGCCGTGTCACCTGAAAATGTGGCTAGTAGAGAAGATAACTGGAACGTGTGAGTGCATGGTATGCGAATATCTGTTATATCCATTGTGATAATAGAATCATCTCCTAGTTCAGGCCGTCACTCAAAAATCTCTAGGAACTAGAGTATTATCACACTAGCATTAAAGTTGCTCCATTCACCAGTTAGTCGAGACCATTATCACACTAGCATTAAAGTTGCTCCATTCAAAACCTTATGTGGTCACAAGTACAGATCCCATCTGCATTGGACAAAATTAGGTAATACGCAACTAGATAGAGATCCAATTTCAACACATCACCCTCGCTGATCTGGAATTCATCTGAGAAACTACCGAAAACAAAATACGAATCGGGAAGCGCCATAAAGCTTCCAGAGTTAACCAGAGAAGCTACGACTTCGATAAATGAACACCCTTGGAATTCCCGGATTGATGACCTTGTCATATGAAGGTCTCACTTAGGAAAGACAAGATGCGCTTTATAAAGCGTGAAATACAAAACTCATAGTAAATAAGACCATTTGAGGTTATTACCAGAATCGGTCTTGTACCTTTAAACTTAGACTACCACAAATTCTTAATAACATTCATTCCATCTTTCGCATATCTAATCTTGAGAGGTATCTATCCGATAAAACACTTGTTATTTCACTTGATGAAATCAAGTTATATAAAAGTCTACACTCTGTAGAAGAACCAATAAAAACCATGGATAAGGAAATCTAAAGAACCACGCAAAGTCTTATCCCGATAGTGAAGGTTCGCTAGATTACAAACCGGGAACCTGAATTCACTTGGGAATGGAAAGATTAGACCTAGTGCATGGGTATCACTTTAGACTTAATTTCGGGACGAAATTCCCACTAACGGGGGGATAATGTGACACCAGTCAAATTTTGGTCAAAAATAAATTGATCAATAATCGTAATTGGGATGAACCAAGTGGTAAAAATTGTAACAAGGTTTCCAAAAATATAAAGAACACTGAAATCCGAGTTATAACGAAAAAGTTATGACCAATCGAAAATCTGCGATAAAACCGGCAAAACACTGTTCAGTGTAAAAAGCGAATTTTCGATAAAAGGCTTTTTAGCCTTAACAATCTAAATAAAAGTTGTAGAATATGTTAAACCGAGAACGTTCATAAAAAGAACATCAAAATCTGACTTCGTATGAGGATGTTATGATTTTTCGAAGTTTCGGTTTAGCAGTAGACAACTAAAAATTCAAAATATAAATTGATCGATATTTAGCCGACGCAAATTAAACGAGAATCGAAGGTCTCGTCAAAAGTAGCACACCAGTAAAAAGACAGACAAAAACGGACATCGGATGAAGAAGTTATCAATTTTTAACGGATTTTCCTGTCCCGGTTTGTTAAAAATAAAAATATTAAAAATAAATTCAAAATTAGCCAACGAAGTCTAAACGAAAGTCGTAGATTATAATTTTACCTACACGCGCATATAAAGAACGTCAAAAACGGAGTTCGTATGCAAAAGTTATGAATTTTAGAAGTTTTTGGCTCAAAAACCGAGAAAAATCGCATAGTCACCATTCTAACACGTCATCGTCGCATGCAAGGCTGCCACGTGTCATCTTCGTGTTGGACCTCAAATCGCCGTATCACCATCGGATTGGACCGCATCTGCGGTCCAGTAAGAACCCTACACCTTCGCATCGGACACCCCCTTCACATGCGTGACCTTCTCCTATTGGACCGAAGTCCGGTCCACCCAGAAGCTGCCAGGTCCGAAGTCTCGCGTCGTGTACCACCCTCCTTCTGATGCGTGTGCTGTTGACTCCTCGCCCTCGCCACCTGTCTTCTTTGGACCGCACTCTCGCACCCCTATATAAAGGGTGCGACACTTCTCGGATTTGAGAGGTTTTTCACCTCAAATTTCACCATTTTTCACCTTTTCACCCCCTCGACTTTCTCACGACCCCCTAAGGCCCCGATATCACGTCTAAGGCCCGAAGCAAGCCCTGGATGTCACACCCCAAAACCACGAACGGCGGAAACGTTCAGGGGTGGAGGACGTCATGTACAGTATCACAACAGTGTAATATAATAAACAAGCAACAACATCATCCATTGCATTATAAGTAAAGTTTTAATACATGTGTGTTCTTTCATTGTAGTAAGACACCAAAAATATACAATCAAAATAAAAGAAAAGACTTGTCTGCTCCGTCTTCTCAAAACCTGGCCTTCTTACCTGTCTACTGATGACCTGAGAATACGAGTTATTTTGAAAGCGAGTATCAGCTTTAAAGCTGGTGAATTCATAAGTATATAAGTGTTGTTGCCTTGTTTGTGAAAATCTGTTATGAAGGCCATGTAAACCTTTAAATGAGAATGTTGAGGTAAGTATGAAATCCCTAGAAAAACCCTTATTTTCTATAAGTATGAAATGTAGTCTTCTACCAAGACCCGAATGTTCTACACGTATGAAGTGTAGTCTTCTACCAAGACCCGAATGTTTTGTTTGTAAAATGATAGTTTTCCTTTAATTGTTTAGTACTAAAGTACTTAGTCTAACTCTTCGTTTATGTGAAAGTATCACAAAATAAAGTAAACAGGAAAATGTACTACTGTAAGTGTTGTCACTGGGTACTAGGACCAACACAGCGTAGGTAACTGTTATCCCGAGGTACTAGGGTTAACACTACCTATATAACCTAATGAACATCCGAAGATTTTCCATTTGTTCTTTGTAGCAGCAGCAGGTGGGAGGAAGGGTTAGTCCCTGTAAAGGTACTCCTAGTATAAGTACTAACCGTAGGCATCTTTAGATGTTCATTACCCACTGTTGCTAACAGATGGGTTTCAGAATGGTTAGTCCCGTCCATATATCCCGAGGTACTGGGGATAGAGCCCTATTCTAGATATCCCGAGCTACTGGGATATGCAGGATAATTTACACAGAAGGTACTAATAAATTATCCTCGCAATTTGTGATACAAATATTCAAATAAGTATACACAGGTAAAGGTATCAACGTAAAGGTACTCATGTAATGTGTTCATGTATCAGGTAAACATATGTAAAGGTACTCATGTATCAGGTAAGGTACTAGTAAAGACTCATGAATGAACTGACTCTTGTGTGATTCCTTGTAATAGGAATAATGTTTTGTTATCTTCAAATTATCCCTATGATAATTTACTGTAATCTAACTAGTTGATCATGTAAGTTTACACACTCTTACTACTCAAGGGTGTGGGAAACGAAATGAAAGATGCAAATTATAACATCAATACATATATAAGAATATAAGTGTATATGCATAGTTTAGTTCAAGAATGAAAAATGGTTTTTGTAAGACATTTTATGGGTTTTGAACAATAATTAACAATGACTTGATGTCATTTTAATAAACATTTCAAAGATAAAACATTTGGTAACAATGCGCTTTTAAGATGTAAAACCATTTCATGCATCACATTTTGTAGCATGTGAAATCTGTTAAATGACAAACACAGTTATAAAATACATATCAATGATTTAATAACATGTTTCTTTCTACTTGTAACCCCCCATTAAAGCATTTAAAATCATTTAAAACATTGATTAGGGGTATGAACTCACTTGGAAGTTTGAAGATAGCGAGATAGAAAACCGGGCAGAGTTTCGTCTCGGGAAACGGATTTTTCTCGGGATTCTCGGGAATCTTGGGAGTAAAATCGACCCTCAGAACTTGAGCAAAATGACCAGGGATTCGGGTCTGAACGGGCACAGAAAACGAGGCAAAACGCAAGAAACTAGAGAGAGAATGAGCAAAATTTCCGGAAAGCCTCGCATCCCTTTTATAGGGGTGCTGAACCGCCTCGGTACGCTGGGCGTACGAGGGTACGCAGCGCGTACTGGGGCGTCATCGCTTACGTACTTCGGATGGGAGGGCGTAGAGGAGTAGGGACGACGTGGACGAACCGAGGCCCTTGATTTGAGTACGCGGGGCGTACAAGGGTACGCAGGGCGTACTCCGGTCCTATCCGCTGACTCCTCTTCGGATATTACCAAGAGTTTTTATTTAAATTTATATTTATTTCAAATAAACTTCTAAAGTTCATATCTCCTTAATACGAACTCCGTTTTCGACATTCTTTATATCCACGCGTAGGTGAGACTAAGATCTACAACTTTCGTTTAAATTCTGTTGGCAAATTATGAAATAATTTTTATTATTTATTTATTAAAATGACATGATTAATGAATTTCTTTCAAAATTCATAACTTCTTTATCTGACGTCGGTTTTTGCCAGACTTTTTACCACTGAAATACCGATGTCGAGACCTTCGATTCTCGTTTAGGTCATTCCGGCCAAAAGTCGCTCAATCTCCGATTCGAGTTTTTAGTTGTCTGTTGCTAAGCCGAATTTGGAAAAATCATAACTTCAATATACGAAGTCGGATTTCGGCGTTCTTTTTACGTACGATCATGGTTTGATGACATTTAAACATAGAAGAAATTTAAATAGGAACTTTTTGGACTTTTTATTATCGAAGTTAATTTTATTAACTCAAAAGTGGTTACAATACTTGACTTTTTAGGTCATTACAAAGAGTTGAAATATTGGGTTGTCACATCATCCCCCCGTTAGAGGGAATTTCGTCCCGAAATTCAAAGTAAGAAAACACTTGCGGATTAGGGAAACAGATGTGGGTACTTGCGTTTCATCTGATCTTCGCGTTCCCAGGTGAATTCAGGTCCTCGCTTTGCATTCCAGCAGACCTTCACGATAGGGCTGCGACTTTGCTTGGTTTGCTTGACCTCTCGGTCCATGATTTCTACTAGTTCCTCCACGAAGTTGAGGCTCTCGTTGATCTCGATCTCGTCGAGTGGAATAACAAGAGTCTCGTCGGATAGACACTTTTTCAAGTTTGACACGTGGAAGGTAGGATGTACGTTACTGAGTTCTTGCGGTAGATTGAGTTTGTAAGCTACAGGACCGATTCTCGCAAGAATCTCGAAAGGCCCTATGTATCTTGGATTTAGCTTCCCACGCTTTCCAAAGCGTATCAAGCCCTTCCAGGGTGAGACCTTTAGTAGGACTCGGTCGCCTACCTGGAACTCCAATGGTTTCCTACGCTTGTCAGCGTAGCTTTTCTGTCGGTCTCTAGAGGCTTTCAATCGTTCACGAATTTGAACGATCTTCTCTGTCGTTTCCCGAATGATCTTCGGACCTGTGAGAGTGCTTTCGGGAGCTCGTCCCTTAGCTAACTGGGTATCACCCACCTCAGTCCAGCATAGAGGGGATCTACACTTTTGGCCATAGAGGGCCTCGAATGGAGCTGCCTTTATGCTCGTGTGATAACTGTTGTTGTAGGAAAACTCAGCTTTTCCAAAGTCAATCACACATGCACGCAACATATCTTCTAAGGTTTGGATAGTTCTCTCACTTTGCTCGTCGGTCTGTGGATGGTAGGCTGTACTCATGTCCAGCCTAGTTCCTAGGGAATTTTGTAAGGACTGCCAGAACCTCGAAGTGAATCTACTATCTCGGTCTGATATGATAGATAAAGGAACACCGTGCAACCTTACAATCTCCCTAATGTAAGTTCTGGTAAGTTTCTCCATCTTGTCTGTTTCTTTGATTGGTAGGAAGTGTGCAGACTTGGTCAGTCTATCGACGATGACCCATATGGAATCAAGTCCACCCGTTGTCTTGGGCAACTTGGTTATGAAGTCCATAGTGATCCGCTCCCACTTCCATTCTGGTATCTCCGATTGTTGTAGAAGACCGGAGGGTTTTTGGTATTCAACCTTGACCTTTGCGCAAGTAAGGCATTTACTCACGAAGGTAGCAATATATGCCTTCATGTTAGGCCACCAGTATAACCTTTTAAGATCCAGATACATCTTATCTGAACCCGGGTGGACGGAATAACGAGTGTTGTGAGCTTCTGTCATGACCAAGTCTCTGAAGCCACCGTGTTTCGGTGTCCAGATCCGATCCATGAGGTATAAGGCTCTACCACCCTTGGCTTCTAGGTTCTTATCCATCCCTCTAAGGGATTCACCAGCCACGTTTTCAGGTTTCAAAGCGTCGAGCTGAGCCTCCTTTATTTGCGTGGACAAGTGTGAATGGATAGTTAGAGTCAAAAATTTGACTCTACGACCGGTATATTCTTTCCGACTTAGGGCGTCGGCTACTACATTGGCTTTACCCGGATGATAACGAATTTCGCACTCGTAATCACTAAGTAGTTCGACCCACCGTCGTTGTCTCATGTTGAGCTCCTTCTGGTCGAAAATGTGTTGCAGACTCTTATGCTCTGTAAAGGTCGTGCTTTTTGTACCGTATAGGTAATGTCGTCAGATCTTCAGAGCGAACACAACCGCTCCTAGTTCAAGATCGTAGGTTGTGTAGTTAACCTCATGTGTCTTTAGCTGTCTCGAGGCATACGCGATGATTTTACCTCGCTGCATCAGAACACATTCGATTCCTTGATTGGATGCATCGCAATAGACAATGAAGTCTTCTATTCCTTCGGGAAGGGATAGTATCGGGGCGGTGCACAAGGCTCGTTTGAGCGTTTGGATTGCTCTTTCCTGTTTCTCTTCCCAGTCGAAGGCCACACCTTTCGGGGTCAGGGTTGTAAGGGGTTTCGCTATGCTGCAGAAGTTCTGAATGAACCTGCGATAGTAGCCAGCTAGACCTAGAAATTTACGAATTTCAGTAGGTGTCTTTGGTGCTGACTAGTTCTCAATGACTTTGATCTTGGAGGGGTCCACGTGTATACCTTCTTCACTAACCACATGGCTCAAAAATTCGACTCTCTGAATCCAAAATTCGCACTTTGAGAACTTCGCGTAGAGCTTCTCCGATCGCAATGTCTCTAAGATTTTACGGAGATGTAGACTATGTTCCTCCTTACTTCGAGATTAGATGAGTATGTCATCAATGAAGACGATGACGAATTGATCCAAGTAAGGACGACACACGCTATTCATCAGATCCATGAATACTACGGGCGCGTTAGTTAATCCGAATGGCATCACTACGAACTTGTAGTGCCCATAACGAGTTCGGAAGGCTGTCTTGGGAACATCCTCCTCTAATACTCGTAGTTGGTGATATCCGGATCACAGATCTATCTTCGAGAAGTAGTTGGCTCCTTGAAGTTGATCACACAAATCGTCAATGCGGGGCAAAGGATATCGATTTTTAATGGTAAGTTTGTTGAGTTCTCTATAGTCGATGCACATGCGAAACGATCCATCTTTCTTCTTGACGAACAAGACCGGTGCTCCCCATGGTGAGAAGCTTGGTCGAATGAATCCCTTCTTGAGAATTTCGTTAAGTTGACTGGACAGTTCCTGCATTTCAGCCGGTGCCAGACGATACGAGGATTTTGCTACGGGGGTAGCCCCTGACACTATGTCGATTCTGAACTCGACTTGGCGTTGTGGTGGCAAACTGGGAAGTTCTTCTGGGAATATGTCTGGAAAGTCGCGTACTTCTGGGATTTTCTGGATGTCTTTCAGTTCTTGACTGGTATCGACGACGTGTGCGAGAAATGCATGGTACTCCTTCCGCAAGCACTTCTGGGCTTGAATGCACGAAATGATGCGAAGGCTCGTACTAGGTTTGTCGCCGTAGATAATTAAAGTTTCGTTGTTAGGAAGGTTAAGACGAACCGCTTTTTCGAAGCACATAATGTCGGCACGAAGAAGACTCAACCAATCCATACCGATGATAACGTCAAAACATTTAATTGTGACTGGCATGAGATCTATCTTCAAAGTATGGCCATCTAAAGTTAAAGCACAAACTACGTATATGCAGTTTGTACTCTCTGTTTTCCCGTTAGCCATTTCTACTGTGAATGGATTATCTAATGCACATGGTTTTTGTTTAAGCAGGTGTGCAAATTTGTGACTCACAAAACTTTTTTCGGCTCCACTATCGAAAAGTATGCAAGCATATGAGTTATCAAGGAGGAACGTACCAGTAACAATCGTAGGATCAGCTACTGCTTCCTCGTGGCCTAGGGCCATAACTCTTCCTACCCCTCCAACCATTCCTACTTTAGGGCAGTTCCTCTTGTAGTGATCCACCTCGCCACAACCGTAGCAAGTTTGGCCCATACCGGCATTTGGGACCTGGGCGGCTTAAGCTGTTGGAGCCTTGCAGTAACGAGCGGTGTGCCCCTTCCTGTTGTAGTTAGAGCACTACATCTCCTTGCAAGGTCCGTGGTGGTGAAAGTTTCACTTGGTGCACTTCGGGAGAGACCCAACATAAGTTTTTGCTGGTAAGGGGTTCGCAGGGATAGCGGGTGTCACTGTGGCAACATTGATTGCCACAAGTTGTTGTCTCTTGTAGGATCCTTGCGAAGCCCCCTTTTTCCTCTTAGACCACACTTTCTGGTTGTTGCCAGGGCTGGACTCTTGGGGTACGGGTGTAGGGATTGTTGTGTTCTGAGGTTTCCGGTGATCGATAAGAGATTGTGCCAGTTCCTTGGCACTATCAAAGGTAATAGGCCTGGAAGCGATCACACTTGACTGGATCTGGGGCGACAGTCCCCAGATATATCTCTCGATCTTTTTGCTCTGAAGAGCAACCATATCCGGGCATAAGTTTGCCAAATCACATAACCTATTTGTGTAGGTAGTGATGTCGGATCCAACCATTTGTAGACCCCATAATTCTTGCTCGAGTTTTTGTATTTCACCTCGAGGACAGTATTCTTTCATCAGCATGTCTTTCAACATTTCCCAGCCGATGGAATACGCCACCACCAAAGTTAGATAGTTAACATGGCTGTTCCACCATGTTAGTGCTCGGTCAGAGAAGGTACAAGCTGCGAACTTGACCTTGTTGCCTTCTTGGCATCTGCAGATCTCGAAGACAAATTCCATCTTCTCAATCCATTGTCTCAACACCATAACACCCCCAGTTCCATTGAAGCTGCAGGGTTTGGCGTTAGTGAAGTCCTTGTAGGTGCACTCCCGAGGGTGTCCATGGCTTTCACCGTGGTTCGAGGGAGGTGCACCTGTTCCCGATCCACTAGGGACAGGAGCGTTGATTGCTGACACAGCAGCTGCAACTGCTGCTGTTAAAGTTGCCTGGAACATGCTGGCATCGAAAGGATTAGGTGCTTGAACAGGTACAGGCGGTGGTGGAGGTGGTGGTATCGGTGTTTCGTTGATTGGATTACGCCTTGTACTTCTGCATGGCGGCATCTTTAATTGGAAGTTTAAAAGATGAAGACATGGATAAGAATAAATGATTAATGAATGTGTCTCGTGGACTAATCCCCATAGTCCAACAAAAGAAGGAATAATTAAAATAGACGACTGACTAAGGTACTTATAGTAAGGCCAGTTACCCATATGATGTTTCTTTATGGTTGTGTTGGTAAGTTTTTAGACTTGTTGCGATATCGCAACTATTCTTGGGCATATTCTAATCACTCCTCGGACCAGCATAGTTGATCAGGCTATGCCATTCGTAAGACTGACCATATATCCCCAGGCTTACTTGTGATATTCAACAATCGTAATACTTTTGTTCTTGTCGTTGTGACACTGATTTTAGTATGAATGCAGGCACGTATACTTTGTTAAATATTTTATTATTTAAAAGTATAACTTTTAGACAGAGTGTTTTGATCCCATGCATTTATAGTTAGTATATCTTTTATGGGTTGATATACTTAATTCACTATAAACAATGCTCTGATACCAATCTGTCACACCCCAAAACCACGAACGGCGGAAACGTTCAGGGGTGGAGGACGTCATGTACAGTATCACAACAGTGTAATATAATAAACAAGCAACAACATCATCCATTGCATTATAAGTAAAGTTTTAATACATGTGTGTTCTTTCATTGTAGTAAGACACCAAAAATATACAATCAAAATAAAAGACGAGACTTGTCTGCTCCGTCTTATCAAAACCTGGCCTTCGTACCTGTCTACTGATGACCTGAGAATACAAGTTATTTTGAAAGCGAGTATCAGCTTTAAAGCTGGTGAATTCATTAGTATATAAGTCTTGTTGCCTTGTTTGTGAAAATCTATTATGAAGGCCATGTAAACCTTTAAATGAGAATGTTGTGGTAAGTATGAAATCCCTAGAAACACCCTTATTTTCTATAAGTATGAAATGTAGTCTTCTACCAAGACCCGAATGTTTTGCACGTATGAAGTGTAGTCTTCTACCAAGACCCGAATGTTTTGTTTGTAAAATGATAGTTTTCCTTTAATTGTTTAGTACTAAAGTACTTAGTCTAACTCATCGTTTATATGAAAGTATCACAAAATAAAGTAAACAGGAAAATGTACTACTGTAAGTGTTGTCACTGGGTACTAGGACCAACACAACCTAGGTAACTGTTATCCTGAGGTACTAGGGTTAACACTACCTATATAACCTAATGAACATCCGAAGATTATCCAATTGTCCTCTGTAGCAGCAGCAGGTGGGAGGAAGGGTTAGTCCCTATAAAGGTACTCCTAGTATAAGTAATAACCGTAGGCATCTTTAGATGTTCATTACCCACTGTTGCAAACAGATGGGTTCCGGAATGGTTAGTCCCGTCCATATATCCCGAGGTACTGGGGATAGAGCCCTATTCTAGATATCCCGAGGTACTGGGGATATGCAGGATAATTTACACAGAAGGTACTAATAAATTATCCTCGCAATTTGTGATACAAATATTCAAATAAGTATACACAGGTAAAGGTATCAACGTAAAGGTACTCATGTAATGTGTTCATGTATTAGGTAAACATATGTAAAGGTACTCATGTATCAGGTAAGGTACTAGTAAAGACTCATGAATGAACTGACTCTTGTGTGATTCCTTGTAATAGTAATAATGTTTTGTTATCTTCAAATTATCCCTATGATAATTTACTGTAATCTAACTAGTTGATCATGTAAGTTTACACACTCTTACTACTCAAGGGTGTGGGAAACTAAATGAAAGATGCAAACTGTATGTCACTCCCCTGAACCAGACGGCGGAAACGTCCGGGGGCTGTCGTGACTCAATTGAATACCATCACAAGTAATATACATGAAACATAACATCATACAATACCAAGCATTGGAATATTACAACTGGTAGCGTTTACATTCAGTACATAGTTTCAAAATATTACATTCCAAAAAGTAAATTGTTCGATATTAATTAAACAACAACAAAACGTCATAGAGTACAATATTTCCTTCACTTTATCTGTTACCTGAGAATACAAGTATTTTGAAAAACGTCAACATATGAAATGTTGGTGAGTTCATAAGTAATGTTTGAAATCCAATGTTTTGTATCGTTTTGAAAACCACCAGAAAATCCGATATTTTCTCAAAATTGTATAGTATAAAAGGTGTGAAGATCCGAAAGTATGCTTGTTTGTTTCTATAAATGTAAGAGTACGATTTGTAAAACTCGGTATGTAATTCGTAGGTGTAATAATTGAAAATCTTAGGAAAACCCGACGTTTTCCCATTACTTTGCATTAAATAATTTTATGTTTCGTTATTTCGTTACGACAGGTGTATTTGTTGAGCTCCGGGGACGTTGGATTAATTGTGGATTGTGAATTGTTGTAAACGTACATTAATGAAAATGACCAGTTGACAACCGTACAAACGATTCCCTTAGGCGTCGCTCGCACTATTCACTTAACCCAACCACCCGGACTCATGTAGCCCCACGACTGAGGGGAAAAAGTGAGTGCGAAGCCCCAGGTAATTCCTTACTTCGTTCAAGGCTATAGTGAATGCGAAGGGCCCTTAGCCCAACTCGTATTGGTGAATTCTCGACTTTGCTAGCAGTACCGCAGGACCCTTGGGGACCAGCAGCACGTTGCCATTGAAAGTCCTTTTACGCTGTCTTGGATCATGTAAGACCCAACAACTCGTAAGGTTGATGTCTTCGGGCCTAAAGATCAGGTCATTGGGCTAGCTAGGCCCAACAAACAAGATTTTACACTTTTGGGCCCAAAGATGGTGTATCGACGTCTGTGCACTCTCACGTGTGTATTGAATTCCCAAATTTTCCGTGTATGAATCGAGTTGTCGTCGTGTTAGTAGTTTCGGATTTGTTATTGATTCGAGACCGAATGAATTCGTTTGATAACGATTTTTGGTGTTGTTGTGTGTTGTAATTCGTTGGTAGTGATTTTTAGCCCAAGATGTTCATCTAAACCAACTTGGTTATTTTTCTAGTAATGGCTTATGTATAATGATATGTTTTAGCACTTGTTTCATGCATCATAACACAAATCTTTATTTTTAGGTCCTTTTGGCTAGTTTCAACACCATAAACACACAAAATTATGTAAATAAACATAGAAATCATACAAGGCATACACATAATGATAGATCTACACATTTGCTTGTGTTCCCCCCCCCACAAAACTTATAAAAACCGAAAATAAGGGGGTATGAAGCTCACCTTAGGGTGTGGTGTCGGTTTTGGAGGAGAAATGGAAGAAAGTTTGGTGATTTTCGGCCCTAGCACCCCTTGATGAAGATCTTGGCCTTGAGGTGTTTCTAAGATAAAAAATCATGATTTCTCATGAGTTAAGAAGGGTTTTTGATAGATCAAGGAACCTAGATCATAAAATTTAGTATAACCTTACCTTGGAGGGTGATTTTTGGTGAAAAATCTCCTTGGAATGCCTTTAAATCTCGAAAATTTTAGGAGAGGGAGGGAGGAATGCTCTTCAAGACTTAGAGAGGTTTGGAATAAATTTTTTGGTGGGTGTAGGAGGGTGTTCGGCCAAGAATGAGAGAGGGGAAGAAGAGGAGAGGGTTGAGTTGACATACATAGATGTATGTTGGTCCATGCATGGAAGTATGGTGGACATAAATGAGGTGGCATGAAGAAGTCAACTCCTTTCTTCTTGGGCTTGTCTTGGGCCGAATTTTGGAAAGAAAAAGAGAGTATTGGGCTTTAATGCCCCTAAGCCCAATATTAGAGTTAGTTTTGATGATTGTAAGATATAAGTGTGATTTTTATACTTTGTTGGGCTAGTTTAAGTTAACTATGGCCCATAATGTTTCATGAAGTTGATTTATTCCATTCTAGGCCTAATGTGGCCCAAATTGTTGGAATAAATGAAAGTAGGTCCAATTAGAGCCCATTAAAAGGTTCTAAACCCATGATAGTCAAATTGGAGGCTTATTGGCTCAATGAGTCCAATAAGGAAGTCCTAATTCAAAATGGACCTAACAAGAACTTCTAGGGTTTCCAATTGCTTATTGACTATTAGTAGTATTTGTATGGCGTATTGGATTGAAATTTTGTTGTCATAGAGTAAGTATCATACATGCTCTTAGGTTTTTGATTCTACACTTTTACCTGAATGTAGTGATTACAAGACACAAAATTTCTAGTTGTGACACTATAACATCAATACATATATAAGAATATCAGTGTATATGCATAGTTTAGTTCAAGAATGAAAAATGGTTTTTGTAAGACATTTTATGGGTTTTGAACAATAATTAACATTGACTTGATGTCATTTTAATAAACATTTCAAAGATAAAACATTTGGTAACAATGCGCTTTTAAGATGTAAAACCATTTCATGCATCACATTTTGTAGCATGTGAAATCTGTTAAATGACAAACACAGTTATAAAATACATATCAATGATTTAATAACATGTTTCTTTCTACTTGTATCCCCCCCATTAAAGCATTTAAAATCATTTAAAACATTGATTAGGGGTATGAACTCACTTGGAAGTTTGAAGATAGCGAGATGGAAAACCGGGCAGAGTTTCGTCTCGGGAAACGGATTTTTCTCGGGATTCTCGGGAATCTTGGGAGTAAAATCGACCCTCAGAACTTGAGCAAAATGACCAGGGATTCGGGTCTGAACGGGCACAGAAAACGAGGCAAAACGCAAGAAACTAGAGAGAGAATGAGCAAAATTTCCGGAAAGCCTCGCATCCCTTTTATAGGGGTGCTGAACCGCCTCGGTACGCTGGGCGTACGAGGGTACGCAGCGCGTACTGGGGCGTCATCGCTTACGTACTTCGGATGGGAGGGCGTAGAGGAGTAGGGACGACGTGGACGAACCGAGGCCCTTGATTTGAGTACGCGGGGCGTACAAGGGTACGCAGGGCGTACTCCGGTCCTATCCGCTGACTCCTCTTCGGATATTACCAAGAGTTTTTATTTAAATTTATATTTATTTCAAATAAACTTCTAAAATTCATATCTCCTTCATACGAACTCCGTTTTATATCCACGCGTAGGTGAGACTAGGATCTACAACTTTCGTTTAGATTCCGTTGGAAAATTATGAAATAATTTTTATTATTTATTTATTAAAATGACGTGATTAATGAATTTCTTTAAAAATTCATAACTTCTTTATCTGACGTCGGTTTTTGCCAGACTTTTTACCGCTGAAATACTAATGTCGAGACCTTTGATTCTCGTTTAGGTCATTCCGGCCAAAAGTCGCTCGATCTCCGATTCGAGTTTTTAGTTGTCTGTTGCTAAGCCGAATTTGGAAAAATCATAACTTCAATATACGAAGTCGGATTTGGGCGTTCTTTTTACGTACGATCATGGTTTGATGACATTTAAACATAGAAGAAATTTAAATAGGAACTTTTTGGACTTTTTATTATCGAAGTTAATTTTATTAACTCAAAAGTGGTTACAATACTTGACTTTTTAGGTCATTACAAAGAGTTGAAATATCGGGTTGTCACACCGGAGCCCTAGAATTATCGATAATTGATCCTCTCTCCTGTCGAAACTCTGCCCGATTTAAGCCAGTTTTTCGTCAAACAAACTATTTTCCGGGAAACGAAACGCTGCCCGAATCACCGCTTATCAAGGTGAGTTCATACCCCTATAAATTACATTTTTAATGGTTTCTAAATGCTTTTTAGGGGGGGGGGGAATACAAGTTTAACACAATATTAAATTGTGTTAATAACTGTATGTGACAATAATCGCGCAAATAGTTTCCGTATGCTTTCAAGAATTACCAAATACATCCAAAATTACTTAAAGCCATGTTAAATCTTTAAAGTCATGTAAACTCCGTTAAATTCTTTGAAAAATGTTTTATAAACTATTTCAAATTATAAATGCCAAAAATCATGTTTATATATGTATAAGTATATAAATAAGATTTGAAGGACTTAGGACTAATGAATTATCGTATTTCCTTTTCCTTGTTTGGATGTGGAGTTAAGGTTGTGTTATTTGTCCGAAGGTCGTTTCCTTCTTGATTATATATATTATAAATATATTAGTATAAAAGGTCACTCGTTTTGGTATTATTACCTATGTATCAGGTTGAGCAAAGGTGTTCATCCATGAGAAATCATGTTAACCAGATAGAGCATATAAATTATAATAGGTATAATTTATGATTTAAAACTAAATATACGAGTATGATTCACATTCCAAGGAAAGTACCAAAACTTATTTAACTATACCAGGATATGTATAATGCCTTTAATATACGAATAACATATTAAAGAAGTAAAGATACATCATACCGGGTTTGCATTAACAAAGGTACGATACAGAGTACCAGGGTTAGCAATCACGGGGTAATAATACATCATACCGGGTTTGCATTAACTAAGGTACGATACAGAGTACCAGGGTTAGCAATCACGGGGTAATAATACATCATACCGGGTTTGCATTAACAAAGGTATGATACAGAGTACCAGGGTTAGCAATCACTAGGTAATAATACATCATAAATCTCATTGAAACAATAAATTTGTGAGACCCTTCATGGTGTACTTATCTAAGTACAACTTTAAGTCCTGACCTATTAACCAGAATCTCTTGTAGGGAGAGTGTGAATTTGTGTATAGATCTATATGGGACTGACAATCCCGCACCTCTACTGTTCGCTACAGTTTGGCCGGCAGGCCTAGGGTGTCAAGTATCATTCCATTCCGACGCCTGAAGAACGTCGCCGCAGGCATATCAGTCGTATTAGTATGGTTAATAGAACTCACATGGATAAAACAATGAGTGAATTACTAAGTAATATACTTCTCTTAAAATAGTAAGAAATGATAATTACATCCCGACCAAATATACCTTCTGTAGTTTTACATACAGTAAAAGCTACGTATCATGAAATCAAGTATGGTAAATATACTTGTACTTATGTTTTTGAACATTTAAAACCACAAGGCAGTATTACGGATAATATAATATTTTCCAGGATTAATACTAAGGTTTTTACCATAGAGCACATATAACTAAGAATACTTTTACAAATGAAACGGTTTATGGAATTAAACCACTTTTTCAAAAGAAACGGGTTATGGGATTTAACCACTTATACAAAGGAAACGGTTTATGGGACTAAACCACTTTTACAATTGGAACGGTTATGGGATTAAACCACTTTTACATATGAAATGGGTTATGGAATTAAACCACTCATCAAATGGAGCTTAGTCATTCAATCTTTGTAAACTAGTATAACATAAAAGACCTTTAGTGGTTAATTCTATAAGTCCTTAGTTATTACATCAGAGTTATATATAAGTAATATCTGATTGACAGTGAAATGTGTGACTTTCGCCTTACTTCCTATTCCTTGTTTGGTTGTGGGCTTAGGGCAGATACACCCATTTTACTGTCAGTTTGATATTAGGTTATACATTATTAGTATAAACTAAGTAATTACAGAGGGAAACTATTGAGGTTATCAGTTTATCACCTCAGGAAATATATGATTTTCTGGAGGAACCAGTGAACTTTTCCAAAGAACCTAGAGTATACTTAACCGAACTAAAATACTTATGAACTCACCAGCTTAAATGCTGATCTACTCTTTTCAAATAACTTGTATTCTCACGAATCCAGTAGACAGGTACACTCCCGAAGCTTTTGAGAAGACTACCTAGTACCATACCGCGACTCTTGTCTTCTACTATACCTACTTTGGTGTTTGAATATGTAATGTTTAAACACTTATGTAAAACTTATACTTATTAATGCAATGGTTGTTTGTACTTGGATTACTATATCGCATGTGTTGTGATACTTACATGAAGTCCTTCGCCCCCGAACGTTTCCGCCGTTCTGGTTTGGGGTGTAACATATCCCTAATTCAAAACACACATTCTCATATGGCCCAATAAAGCCCCAAGCAACCAATCCCAAATGGTAGCCCAAACCGAAGCCCAAATGCACAATACCCACTCAGACCATGCTCGGCAGGTGTATAGGCACGTACATGCAATGTACTCGCTTGGAGGTTTGTACATTGGGTATAGCTGCTTTTACGCCCAACGTACTCACCTTATTCAACGATAACATGATTTTTACTTATTCCATTAAGACAATGCTTTCAAAACCACATATTTGACCTCCCTGCGTTAGAATACCATGTAAAGTTGCAAACTTTACATTCATACATGACTATAAGAATTTCTTAAGCATAAATGGGGCTTATTGGTTAACTTAATGCATGCATGGATCCACAATACACATAAAGCTTGCACCTTTATGCTCAATGATACCAAAACAAACTCATATCTGAAAGGATGAACCCTTTAACAACCTAACTCATCCATAATCACAAAAAGAAGACCAAAATCATAACAAACTAGCCATGAAGAAATCTAATCATACATCAGAAAAGATTCAAACTTGTTACCTCAAAAAGATTTCCCTCAAGGTTTTGATGATGGATCCAAAGCTTTCCCACCAAGCAAAACAACTTCCAACTTCTCTAGGAAGCTCTAAGGTCAATTTAGGGTTTTTAGATTATGGAGGCTAACTTAGAAATGGAGGAAATAGGCTAAAATTATGCTTATATAAGGTATAACCCTAAAAATTAGGGTTTTCATCCTGACCTCGCTCACCCAACATACCTCCTCGTACGCCTATCATACGAGGTCTCGCACCCCGACCCATCTTAGCACTACGCTACACTTACCTCCAGCTACACCTCGTGTTACCTCCCTCACATCAGTACGCCCTTCGTATTACCTTGGTATGCCCCGTGTAATAGGGTTTTCTCCAAACCCTAAATCATTACGAAAGCCATAACTTTCTCGATACTACTCCGATTTCGACCATCCTTATATCGATGAAAAGGTATCGAGACGCTATATAATATTATCAACACATACTTGCTATAAGAAATCTCGAACGAACATCCACTTTACATAAAGCCTGAGCTAACAATTTACTAAAATGTCCTTTGATTCCAAAACACAAACCGAATTCTGGAACCATCCAAAATGCATTATCCAGCCCCAACTGAGTCTGCATCTCAATTCCTTAAGGGTCTGAAGCCTACTAATACCCAATCCCTGAACACCATCCCCCAAAATGGGACACAATTTGAAACAAAGCATTATAACTCTCCTCCCCACTTAAATTAGATTTCTCCCTCGAAATTAGCCCTTACCTTTCCTGTCACTCCAAAGTCTTCAGCAACTTCACCAGAATCTTAAGGATGCCACAACCTTCCCAAGGAAACTAAAACCAACCCTAGCAGCACTCACCAAACCCAAAGATGAACGAACCTTAAACCCTCGCAGAACACCACTTCTACCTTTACTGAATCCCGAAATCTCAAATTGGTTTGACTTCCTTGACGGACTATCCACATAGAACCATTGCCCTACCATGTCCATATTGAATTCCATAAAAACCAAAACACTTCCAACCTTTGAGGCTTCCATGGGGAACACAAAATCACTGCCCATATATTTCTTCGAAACACCTATACTTGAGGGAAGGCTAAGATAATACTTCGAGTAGAAGTTTCCTCCCTGTAACGTTTAGACTGAAACGAGAGTTGTGCAATAGAGTCCAATCAACCACCCTGAGATTATTTAATCCAACCGCAAGTGACTTAGAATATGACCCGAATAACCAACAACTCCACACATGTATCCCAAATGATTGAAAGCACTCTGACTCCTCCTCTTGCTCCTAGCTACTTTTCAAAAGTAGTCGAGACCTTCCTGGCCCCAACATGTATGCCAACTATCTGAGACACTGGACTCCTTCCCGGTTGATGAGTCGAAGGACACACATACACCATCGCCCCAAGCAACTATCGAGAGAAACCTTATTTGGAGATAATTGTGTTGGATTAGTGTCTAAGTCCATAACTATTTTGGTATGTACTTGACCCGATGGTGCATGGTCCTTTTGGGTTGCCTTCACCAAAGCAACTTGATAGGATGAATTATGGAGAGAAAGGATTAAATATGATTTATTAGTATATTATGAGAATAATATATTAAAGGAGAAATCATATTGTTTAATTAATATTAGTCAATAATTAATTGGTAATTAGTTTTGTGACTAAAAGAGATTAATTAAACTTAAGGGACTGCAATTGTAATTATAAGATAATTGCAATTTGGGCCATGGATTGCCTTGAATCAAAAGGTGGACGAATTCTTGTGGGAAGCCCATAAGGAAATCGTCCAAGGGGCTTGATTAAAGGAGTCTATGGGTTGCTTAGGGCTTATGCAACCAAATTAGGGATTCCTTGTTAGATAACCCTAATAGTCTCACTATACATAGAATCCTTAAGGCTCAAAAACGTGAACAAGCAACCTTCTAGGGTTTTCACACGGTTTTGGCAGCCTCCATCCTCTCTCCTCTTCATCCTCTTGCTTATGGTGTTTGTGAACCATTAGAGGAGTGACACTTGTGACTCTAAGCCTTCCAAAGTCAATTCAAGGAGGAATTGGGATTGTTATTACAACATAACAATCAAGGTAATATCATAAACCTACTTATATGTTAATATTGATTTCCATATGCTAGAATTAGGGTTTATAGTCTTGGATTCAAAGCATGTACAATAGAGAAACCTAGATCCAAGCATTAGGGTTTGGATGAGCACATAGGATGTCTTATGACTAAAACCCATCAGTGGTATCAGAGACTAGCTTGGTTTCAATTGTATTGATGCATTGTATAACTGGGAAATTCGATTTTTTGGATTCTGGAGGCTGGACTCGCCGAGTCCATGGCTGAACTCGCTGAGTCCATGCAGACTCGACGAGTCCAAGCTTGACTCGCCGAGTCAACTCGTCAGATGGAGGGTACTTCGGGATTTCTTGCTGTTTTTGCTTATGGATAGTTACCTTATCATGTTAGATCAATATTAATCCGATTATATGATATATTTGACTATAATTTTGATCTAATTGAAGATATTTATCAATTAATAAGATAATTGTTTCCTTATGTGATAATTGATTAATTATTTTGAGTAAATTGATAAATTGTTTTGCAAGAAATCATTAAATAAATCAAATATGGATAATTATGTGATTAATTGTTAATTTAGATTATTTGTTATTTGATCCTTGTTGTTATGAAAAGTTTCATATTTTTCCCTTTAGGTTTTATAGTTTAAATTTGAACCCCAAAAGTTTTGTTGTTTTGAAATTTAAATAGTTAAAACCCTAATGTTTTGAAAAAGGTTTCAAAACTTGCCATCAAGTTTTGGAATTTAAATTTTGATTAAATAGTTTAATTTTGATGTATATTTAAATTCTAAACCCTAATGTGTTGAAATGTTTCAAAACTTGCCCTCAAGTTTTGGAATTTAAAAGTTGATTAAAAGTTTAATTAGGAATGTTAAATTCTAAAACTCTAGTATTGTTTTGAAAAAGTTTAAATCACACCCTTATGGTTTTATTAATTAATTAAGGTGTATAATTAAAAGAAGTTTAATAAATCCATAAAAGTTTAGGTTTTCAATTTAATTAAATTAAAGGTATAATTGTTAAATTAGACCACCTAGTATTTTAAAAGTATAAAAATACACCCTGTACTATATATATATAACATTAAAGGTATAACATTATATATATATGTATGAGTAAAAGTCAGTCTTACCGTTAGTAGGCCTCATTCATGAAGCTGGTCTATAAGGGGTGTTTAAGGAAATTGCCTATAAAATGGCGATTGAATGTGTATCCACTCTTACCCACCGCACTCTTGACTAGTGGAGGGTCGTTAGCCGAACGGGTAGGATAGGACAAAACCTTTCATTATAAGTATAATGAAGTATAAAAGTATCTAAATGTTTTCATAAAATTCCCAATCTTAGTTACTTAGGCTAAAGTGAATTGATGCAATTCCATGAAATTACACTTTGTGCCCTTGCGAAGACGTTAGTGGAGCGTGTGTGGTTTACCGGCACACTAAATGGTTCTAAGCAAAGGTAGAAAAAGGTGACTCAATGTTTTTCATAGTTCGGTGGAGCGTGTGTGGTTTACCGGCACATCGAATAGGTGACTATAACATGTGAGGGCCCATGTAAATTTGCATGGTTATGCACACCCGCTTTGTGATCCTCGGCGTCCCAGTCACAAACTAGAGGGGCATATCGAGATTTAAACATGCCATTGAAAGTTCAATGAATCTCAAAGGATCTAGGAGTTTTCATAGATTTAAAACTTAAATTTCTTTTTCGTTTTTCATGGTGGAAATTAGTGAATCGTCATTCACTTACCTTCAAATATTCTGCAATTAGGGTTACGGCATCCCTCTCCCGAGTTGTAGAATATTGTGTTGGGTCCTAGCCTTAGTATTTCATTTGAGTGATTTACTAAGGACTCAATCTATCAACTAACTTGAATTTGTTTTTCTCCTGTTTTGTAGATGTGAAAGTTCGACAACTATGGTCTTCTCAAATCCCGTGGAACAAGCATTCCACATGAAGATGATATTCCACGATTCGATCGAGGAACAAGAAATCATGCTTCACTTCCTCTACCTCCTCCAATTATTTTCCCTAACCCACAAGTTCAAAGGCTTGAAAAGTTCAAGATCACTCAAGCCCTTTTGGCAAGTAAACATAAAGAAGGAAAGTCCGTGTGTGCACACGTCCTAGGGATGAAGTCATACATTGATAGGTTAAGAATGTTGGGATCCGTTGTCTGTGAGGAAATGGCTGTTGATTGGGTTCTTCAGTCACTTCCCAACTCATATAGTGAGTTCGTAAGAGAGTACTATATGATGAACTACAACGTGACCCTTATAGATCTCACCTATATGCTTATTGCTGTTGAATTAGCAATGATTTGGCGCAATAGGAAAGCAAAGTTGATTGGTGAATCTGCCTTCGAGACCTCTATGGATATAAACAATGGCAACGAAAGACATGCTATGATCGAAAAGTTTGATCATAAGAGAAAGGCGATGTCTGAAGTAGTTCCATGTCCTCTTCCAAAAGAGTCAATTTGCTTTTATTGCCAAGAGAAAGGGCATTGGAGACGAAGCTGCCCCACTTACCTAAGAGATCTAAGAGATGGGAGAGTCGAAATGTACGGCTCTAATATAGGTAAAATCCATTAACTAATTCTTTTAAGCTTCTATTCTAGATTCTTAATACATAATGTGATAAGATTACAATTGATGTTTTATAGGATCGAAGAAAAGAAAGGAAGCTTAAGGGAAGAAGTGAGCAGAATCTAACCGTGAAGAAATGGATTTCGAACGCATTACTTGAAGATTAGATTCTTGAGCTACTACTTAGAGTTAGAATTAGATTGCTAAGAAATATGTATTAGCATAGTTTTTCAATGAATTGCATTGTAAGGACAAATTTTTCTACAATAAAATGAATTTCGATTTTATATTATTTATTTATCCTTGCAATGGCGTGTATAAAAAAAATTGATGTTAAAATGTTTCTATTATTAGCAATAATGGATTTGGTTCTTATTATGTTATTTATGGAAAGTCGAGAATTTACCAAATAGGGAGAGTTTCTCATCGCCCAAGTTTCAATTGGACAGAAATTTGGAATCATGCACCTTGGATGCACGATGAATAAGAAATTTCATATTTGGAAATTAGACTAATTCGTTGACAAGGTGTCAAGTGAAGGACTAGGAGATCGAGTACACAAAGTTGCGTGTTGATAGAAGTCCACAATAAAAGTAACAAAGATATTCGTCAGGATTTGCTAAAGGTTTAGTAAATATGATTATACTTATAAGATTAAGTGTAATTCTGAACTGATTGAAAAGGTTTAAATCAATAGCAGAACGAATAAGAAGAATCAAGTAGGCAGAAAGATAAAAGTTTCTCCATTCTAAGAAGAAGGCAGAGTACCTTTATTATGTTTTATGATGAGTCTTAATGATTAAGAACCATATCTCAATTGATCCTCTCAGTAAGTCTTAGTACAATTGTATGTTTAAGAAGAGGAATCAAGAATTAAAGAAATGGTTAAATCAAAAAGTCAATCATACTTCGTTCCAAAACAAGTCTTAGAGTTAAGATTGTGACAATGAGTGACAAGAATTAAGAAGGTTTATAACATTCATCAATTATGGAAATTTGTGATGTCTTGGATAAGACAAAGACCAACTAGGACCAAAGTTATGAAGTGTTTTGTCTTGATAAGAGCTACACTAACTCTTGAATATTTGTTTGTCAAGAAATGTTTTGACAAGAGAATCTTATATGTCAAAGAGTCAGTGGGAGTCTTAATGGTCTTGAAAGGTTTCGAGAACAAATCAAATAAACCTTATCAATCATCACTAGCACACGAGTTGAGGTTTACAACCTATCGTGTTGACATTATTTTGTTTCTGTGTTATTCCAATTGAGTTAATTATGCATGTGAGTTCTATGAGTTCTCATTTTGAATGCATAAATGGCAAAGCACCTTAATCGATGAAAGGTACATGGATAGGAAAAGGTGAGCTGTTTGACTACTTGGAAGACATGGTGGGAAGCCGTGCTACCATAAGGCAAGAAATCAAGATTAAGAAAGTTCGGTCCATATGAGTTTGATTTTGTCGTAAACCTTGGTTTTAACAAATTCACATGGATAGGAACACATACACCGTTTAAAATATAAGTGTCATAAGATTTCCTCCTTCATGAAAATGATTGTGAGGAAATGGTTTCACTAAGAAAGATTTTAAGAAGATAGTGATTGTAAAATTACATTCTCGAATTCAATTATGGTTATGGTATCCCTTTCCATAATTGAATTGTGAAGTTTGGCAATTAGTCTTAATTGTTTAGACACACATATGAACTATCTAAGGCAAAGGTGTATAAGGTAAAGAGGCCTTGATAAAAGATTATCAAAGCATTAAGTATTAGAAACATGGACTTAAGAAATTCAATAGTTATTGCTTTTCTGAAAGATAAGATGTTCATGAATACATGTCGAAGCTAGTGGTAGCATAAGTGTTATGTTTTATAATAATCATCATGATAGTGGGAGCATAAAAGTTATGATTGTATGATTATTAAGGAAAGTATTGCAAGGTTAGCAATATTGATTATAGAAAACAAGAGTCATACTTTGCAAAGTTGTAAGAGTTGAAAGGTTGTTTTGCTATAATTAAGGGAGAGAATATTATGCTTCATTTCATATCTAAAGGATTAGGTTGAGAAATGTTAATAAACTTAGTCAAAGGTACATAGAGTGTTCTTAAAATTTCGATTATGATGATGGCATTCCTCTTCACAATTCGAATTTTGAGAACATAGCAAACAAAACATTATGCGTCGTGTCCCATACGCTTCGGGAATAGGATCGATTGCAAATGCTTTAATGTTTGACCATTCTAAAATTTTCCAAATGTCTAGCGCATTTAGAAAAAAAAAGGACTAGAATCGGTTTTGACTAAAATAATTAAACAACTATCAAAGGACAATCCAAAGTTCGACGAGGATTGGTTGCTTGTGAGTAGTTGGAAGTATAATATTGGAAAATATGGAAATGTTTCCATATTGGATGGACCATATCGACATTATTACAAATAGATAAGATTCTATTAAGAATGAGTTGTCATGTGGAAAATATAAAAGCGTGTCCATATTGGGAATTGAATATTGAAAATCTATGTCTAGATTAGAAACTTTTATGCAAAAGGGATGTTCAAAGGAATGTACTTTGAGTGAGAGACATCATATCTAAGGAATTGTCTTGTAACAATCTCCGATAGAGGACTTTGTAATTTCATTGGCAATAATCTTTGTGACTTTGGTGCAGTGATATTACAAATGGATCGTTGCATAAAATGTTAGAATCTAGCATATTCTATAAGTGGCAAGAATTTGATATTCTTAGACTTATGAAAAGGATTTGGAGTTGTGAAATGAGAATGGTTGGAAATGTGTTCTATTTGATCTATTTCACAAAGTAAGAACCATAGGTAAACATTGTGTGCATGCTAAGAGCATGGGACAAGTTTAATAATTCAAGTAAGAAGTTGATTACCCGAAACGACAAATAATGAGTAATCAATATGGTGATAAATAAAAGGTGTTTTATTTATGCTCTAGGGTTTGAGGCCATGTGGGATTAGTATTATTCTTGTGTTTCACTTTGCATGTTTTGTCTTCCTGAACAATTTAATTGGTTAAGAACAGTTAAATTATTCGAACGGGCCATAGTCGTTCATATGTTGGAAGTAGGTATGAATGAAGACTGTCGTGAATTGGTGTGTGGACTGTCTAAAAGAGTATTAGACATAAGCAAATGTTTGCTGCAACGTTCATGAGTGCTTATGAATATGATTTGAGCATTGGATTAAACCCACGCTCACTTGGATCACTCCATGAAATTGTATCACAAGTGATTGGTGAGACGATAACATCTTATATTCTTGAAACCGAGATGTGTGAGTTGTATCTTGCGAATCGGTTGCACATTGATAATATGAAAACGCACCAGTAACTTGGTGTTATAAAACATATTGTTTTCTGTAATTCGGTGAGTGAGTGCAAGCAAGCATTGTATCAAAGTTTATCCGTTCCTTTTATCCAAAGTATGATAAAAGTGATATCTTTGGGCCCCTCGATGATTTAGTGATGACAAACGTAAATGCTCGGCCGGGCTAGGGCTAATTTGATTTGTTCAATTAGTCAGTCGTCATCAATCGGAAATAGAGATATGGTACAAAGAGAATGATTAGAAATCATGTCTCATACGATATCTAGAATGGAGGAATATATGATCCCTTATCTAAGGACACGCGTATCTGATAGGATCAGAGTTGACAGCGGCTTTGGAAAGCTACGATTGCAGATCAGGATCTTAAGTCATACGTATAATACTTATTAGACTTATCCAAGTGGGAGACTGTTGGATTAGTGTCTAAGTCCATAACTATTTTGGTATGTACTTTACCCGATGGTGCATGGTCCTTTTGGGTTTCCTTCACCAAAGCAACTTGATAGGATGAATTATGGAGAGAAAGGATTAAATATGATTTATTAATATATTATGAGAATAATATATTAAAGGAGAAATCATATTGTTTAATTAATATTAGTCAATAATTAATTGGTAATTAGTTTTGTGACTAAAAGAGATTAATTAAACTTAAGGGACTGGAATTGTAATTATAAGATAATTGCAATTTGGGCCATGGATTGCCTTGAATCAAATGGTGGACGAATTCTTATGGGAAGCCCATAAGGAAATCGTCCAAGGGGCTTGATTAAAGGAGTCTATGGGTTGCTTAGGGCTTATGCAACCTAATAGTCTCACTATATAAAGAATCCTTAAGGCTCAAAAACGTGAACAAGCAACCTTCTAGGGTTTTCACATGGTTTTGGCAACCTCCATCCTCTCTCCTCTTCATCCTCTTGCTTATGTTGTTTGTGAACCATTAGAGGAGTGACACTTGTGACTCTAAGCCTTCCAAAGTCAATTCAAGGAGGAATTGGGATTGTTATTACTACATAACAATCAAGGTAATATTATAAACCTAATTATATGTTAATATTGATTTCCATATGCTAGAATTAGGGTTTATAGTCTTGGATTCAAAGCATGTACAATAGAGAAACCTAGATCCAAGCATTAGGGTTTGGATGAGCACATAGGATGTCTTATGACTAAACCCCATCAAATTGCTTAAACCATATCGCCACCAAGTCGACTACTAAAAGAGTTCTACATGCCCAACTATAGTATCATATAATACCCAGTCTCCAACGACCTACCATTTCCTGATTCAAAACATGTTGTGGCCCTCCCACAAATAAATACATCCCAAGACACAAACACAATGGATTGGTTTAACATCACAACTAAATCTGTTCCCTTACCCTTGAACCTTGCCATCGATGACATCAGCATAAAGATACCCTATTCTTATTCTACTGAACAAAAATTCTACATAAAAACACTCGTGATACCCAACTCGAGATCTCACCTGAAAACCAACTCCATACTTAATTCATAACCTGAGATCCATGATTCTGCACTTGTATTTCACCAAAAAAAACCTTCTGATTCATGATAACCCCTCACGAGAACGAGATATAACGGTTCCTATACCATCACTGAGGCTCCCAGTCTCGCTCCTAGTCCAAACACTAGGTACCCAAGAGACCAAATAACAAGGCTACCCAACCTATAAACCCCTTTGTGCCACACACTAAACACCCACTAAACCCTAAAACTCAAGATCCAAAACCTAGACACAATGGTTTCACCCAAATCCAACTTGTATTGCCATAATCATACGCGCCTTGCCTACGAGTTCCAACCAACAAGAGCTACATGGGCCCGAATCCACCTCGGACCCCGATGGTCCTCAATCTAGAACAGAGCAATGCTCCTCAACAATCTTGACCGGTGTGAACAAGGCATGAATTGATTTCCCCTTGCACTTGTGACCACCTCCAACGATAGTATACTTTGCACTGCTAAATGCTACGATACCATCACAGTCTTAGAACACATCAACCAACCATTGTTACCATCCATGGACTTACCACACCCTAACCATCACAACCCCACAAATACTGAGCTGAAACTTCCATCCTAACTGCACCCCATAAGATGTTGTGGACATACTTCCAATTCTGAAGCACTTAACCTGGACTCAAACATAAGCCTGTTATGCATAATAAAAGAGACACCAACCAGCAGTTGAGAGTTTCCTGAACTACCACCTACACAACTTTAATATGAATAGTCACTTAAGTTATCCCTCTCCCTCTGAATAGGATGTGAAACTTATCCTAGCTCCACACCCTTCCTAACTTCCAGAGATCCGGATCGATCCTCCCCTAGTTGGAGTTGACGAATCTCACCTCTTAATTTTGATGGATCTCCAACCCAACTAACTCAAATAGCATGAACCTCCTATAACATTTGCTAATCAATACCAGCGTTCCATTACTACCCAAACTCAAGGATCACCCAACTCCCGAAATCCTGAAGAATTCTCCTGAAATCTTAAGCAATCGGATAAACCAAATCACCACCCCGGATACCATACTAACTCTCTAAGTTTTTATGTTGGTTACTAAAAACCATAACCCTTTCTTGAATTGACAAATTTCCACCCCAGTTCCATTCTCAAATAATCATTAAATCCTAATCGCTGCAACCTGAACAAATATGAAACTCCCTTGACATCTCCAAAGACCAAACAGCTCAAGTAACTGGCCCACCATCTTCCTGGTACCGCTCCTTTCCTAGCCATGGCAGTGTTTGAACCCAACAGTTCTTCCATAGGAAACTGTCGCTCCTACCATAACCAATGCTAAAACCACTGAACTCTGAAGATATTGGAGAACTAAGCTGCTGAATCACGACCATACACTTTCCACACGATATTCCCGTGCCGATCTAGACAAAAAACCAAAATAATAATCGAATACATTAGAAACTACTACGCATGATACAACCCCTCAATAACCCACTAATGATTCAAGTCACGCAAAAGATATATAACAATTCTCAAAGATATATCCCAACAATAACAAAGAACTAAACCAAAGATAACACTTACCCAAACCAATATAAAATTCCAAGCAACATGAATACTGATAGCAACCGAAGAAAAAAAAACAACATACCCGCAATATCACATGTTAGAACACTATTCTCCCCCCATCTGACACTGCAATGACCAACTCCTCTCTGCTGGGACTCCTGCCTGTAACAACCCGAAGTTTTCCATTGTCGAAAAACCTGTTCTACCCGTAAAATACGCCGTTTATCAATTTGTTTCGTTTTCGTTTTGGGTTGAATTAAATAAATTTATATGTTTATTATAATCCAATGAGTGTCCAAACCTTTTAGGAACTCATGAAACTAGCCCAAAAACATTTATTTCAAAAAGTAGAAACGTCCTCGCCGAGTGACGGAAACATAATCCGGTGCGACCTAAAGCCCCGTTTAATGCCAATATCGGGTAGAATTCCTCCGTGTCCAAGTTTTAGGACCTATATAAATGTGTTTAAACATTCATTTGAAGATTTTTCTTCCTTTCTCGACTCTCTCTCTAACCTCTCTCCTAAATCCAAGTTTAAGGGTCCAAATCATCAATTTTAGGCTCCAAATCTTTGAGGTACCTTCCCTAACTTGATATGTAACCTCCCTAGCATTCAAATTCGAGTTCAAAACATGGAATAGGACCACATTCATGAGTTTACAACCCTGGAATATTCCTAGGCCGTGAACTCATATGAAATGGGTTTTTGGAGCAATAAAACCCTTCCAAAACACAATTGGACCTTAGATATGGCTAGATGGCTTTATGTAATGGACCTAGAATGCCTTAAACTATAATTTGGAGACTTGTATATGAGTTTACGGCCAAGGATTGTGTTTAGGCCGTAAACTCATAATTATAGGGTTTTTAAGCCCTTAAACCCTTCCTAAACCTCAACAAGACATGGATATGACTTCTAGAATAATTGCTTTAGCCTTCGAACACTTTAAACATAAATTTTGGAGGATTTAAATGATTTTACTGCCAAGGCATGTGCTTGGGCCGTAAACTCCTCCAACTTGGGTGTAAATTCATTTTCAAGGTGTTAGAAAGCCATCCAACACCACCAAAAGCCTTGGAATAAATCATAGAACCAACCAAAAATAGTTTAGGGGCTTTAAAAACAACCAAACTCATCATTTGAGAGTTTACGGCCATAGCATGTGTTCCATGGCCGTAAACTCCTAAAAACATGTCATTTTATGCCTAAAAATTCATGTAAGGCCTTGGAACAATATTAGCAATCACATGTGATTTGTTTGGAATCATTTACACAATTTTTCATGGGTATATAGGAGTTTACGGCCATGAGTCCTATGCTAGGCCATAAACTCCCTTAAGTAGGTCCATTTGGTGTTTAAAATTTATTCCAAGCCCTTAAACCGAGGTCTAGCATTTATCCCTAAGTGTTTGAAGCTATTTTGCACCATAAACTACCCCACCATGAGTTTACAGCCGTAAACTCATGGGGAATGGGTGTTTTAGACCAAAAACTCTTGTATGAGTTTATTCATGGGGAGTAAACTCAAGTTCCAAGTCCCTAGTGCCATTACACGTCCTTAAACGCCACCCGGGTCCCTCCAAACACTCGTAATGCGGTGTTTCCGCGACTACAAGTGTTTGTCCCTAACAAATAATCAATCTAAGTCCTAATTAGATACAAATGTGTATCTTTACATTATACTTAGGAACCTCGTGCATTTGCAAGCCCCGGACCAACGTTTAGCATCCGAAATCGTCATGTTTCTCGTCCGGTGAGTTCATACCCCTACACCTTTTCTGTGTTTTTCAATGTTTTCAGGGGGGAATACAAGCAAATTATAACTGTTTTCGAATCATAACATTGATACGTTTCAAATAATATCTGGCAAACTTATAAACACTTTTACTCCTTATATATTATGCTGAGCATAAGGAATGATTTATCAATTACAATTAAATGGATTTTAGTTAAGAAAATAACTAAACTAATCAAATTATTATGGGAATAATTTGGGGTTCTGTAGTTCTCTTTATATCATGTACTGATATTTATATAAAGTTATTAGATAAACTATGTCTGATTCAGTTTATCTCCATATCATTTGAATGTATTGCCAGATAGTTTCTTTGTATGTATCTATTTTCACTGTATTATGTTTCATAATCTTTGTATGTTTGATATCATATGAGAATCCTGTGAATAGTTTAGTACTAAGTTGTGAGTTAGTCACTACCCTTTATGGATGATCAGTAAATCCTCCCCGAAAGTGTAACCAGAGTCTCCTAGAGGGAGAGCGAGGAATTTGTGAATAGATCTATTCGGGACTGACAATCCCACACCTTAACTGCTAGCTACAGTTAGGCGGGCACGCCTGGGGTGACAAATTCTGGATATCGTCCGACGTCTGACAAATGTCAAGGAGGTCTCGTTGTTGTATCAGCATGGTTACCCGACTCACAATATGTATTAATATAAGTTTATTCACAGCTTTGGTTTTAGAATTTATATTTAGTCCGGGATGGTAGTCCCATGATTTTCAGTCTATCGAACTTGTATCTAGTGCGGGATGTTATTCCCATGGTTTTTAGTATGTATATATCTTATATCTAGTACGGGATGATAGTCCCATGATTTCAATCTATATCTTGTACGGGATGGTAATCCCATGGTTTTGAAACTATATCTAGTACGGGATGATAATTCCATGACTTATACAATTATCTTATATCTAGTTCGGGATAGTGATCCCATGGTTTTATGAAACAATCTTATATCTAGTTCAGGATAGTAGTCCCATGGTTTTCAATCTATAATTTCAAGTATATCAAACTATCTTGTAACTAGTTCGGGATGATAGTCCCAAGGTTTTCATATAACGCGTAACTAAAATGTAACGAAAGATAACCAAACTAACTTTACATAAGAAAATATGGGATTTTCTTGGATAACAAACCTTTTCGGAAAACTAAAGGAAACCGATACATTTTCATAAAACAAAACCGCTTATGAACTCACCAGCTTTATGCTGATTTTCAAACCGCTTGTATTCTGAGGTCCACATTAGACAGGTACCCGGTGATCTCTTTTGATGAAGACGGAGTGCATGGAAGACTCGTCTCGTTTTGTTCATATGATATATGTATAACTCTTGTACAATTTACTTTTGAAACAAATGTAAACTTTCAAATATATGTAATGTAATGGTTGTTTACTTTGAGTACTATGTACATTGGATTTGATACTCAATGTGGAGTCAACCCCGGAAATGTTTACGCCTTTGGTTTTCGGGGTGTGACAGATTGGTATCAGAGCCCTTGTTTATAGTGAACAGAGTATACCA
This sequence comes from Lactuca serriola, assembly GCF_051521515.1. Lineage (NCBI taxonomy): Eukaryota > Viridiplantae > Streptophyta > Magnoliopsida > Asterales > Asteraceae > Lactuca > Lactuca serriola. The sequence continues at coordinate 186,842,534 of NC_136412.1, read as the reverse complement.
AACCTTACATGGTATAAAAATATAAACACTAAAGGGCCTCAGTGCTCTGAATTAAAAGTATATTCAAACTATAAGTATTTTCAAAATTATACATGTATACCGAACCGTCGAAATCCGTAACTACATGTAGAACAAAACATAAGTAAATGGGTGTTGTACACTGCGGTTAAACCTGGGCAGTTATGTAGTCGTTTCTCGGATCAATATAGTCTGGCCAACTATATTCATTCGAGACACGGCCAACATGTGCTTGGGAGTGACTGTGGTACGCAGCATGCCTAAAACTTACCCAATATCCCAAACAACGAGTCGTCGCAGCAGCGAACCATGAAATACTATGGGAGTATTTCTCGAGCCGATTCTTTGTAGAAAATCCTCGTATACGCGTTGTTCCTTGATCCTTTCTCTGGCGATAAAATATTCTGTCTTGATAACTCTTTCCTGCTTTATCGCTTTGTATGATGCTATATCTGTCTTGAAGAGATATCCTCTGTTTCTTATCTCTTGATTCAATTCAGAGGACTTATGATCCTCTCTTTCCTGATCTTTTTAGATCAAAATGCCTCCAAGAAAGAGACCCAGCTCAAAGAACAACAGTAATCCTCCTCCGCCACCACCTCCTATTCAAATCGATTTGGAAACACTTTAGGCAACCATTTTTGCCACCATATCAGCTCTCCTACCTCAACTGAACCCTAGTGGTTCAGGGGGTGGTACCCAAAACCCAGAAGGCAATTCATGAACGCAAAACCAACATTCTTCGATGGCACAGGGGGTGTCATTGCTTTAACTCGGTGGTTAGAGAAAATCGAATCTATATTCTAGATTTGCACCTGTTCGGAATTTGATAAAGTGAAATTTGCCGCCTGTACGCTCACCGATAAGGCTTTGACTTGGTGGAACGGCCAAGTAAAATCCCTGACATTACTTGTAGCCAATGCTATGGGATGGGAAGCTATGAAGGAGCTTCTTCTCGTAGAGTACTGCCCTCGGGGCGAAATTGAGAAGCTAGAACACGAACTCTGGAACCTTAAGATGAAGGGTTCCAACATAGCCGCTTATACTTCAAGATTTGATGATATGGCGTTACTCTATCCGGGAATGGTTACCCCGAAGAGTAAAAAGATTGAGAGGTTCATCTGGGGGTTGACCCAGGCAAACAAAGGGAATGTCTTAGCTGCAAAGCCAGACATCTATTACAGCGCTAAATGTCTTGCGAAGATCTTGATCGATCACGAAAACAACTCTAATGAGGAGGCTACTACCCCCGAGCCAGTCACAAGTGGAAGTGAAAGCAAAAAGAAATTCTGGAACAAGTGGAAGGCCCAGAGTACGCAAGGGTCTTCTAAGAAACAGCAAACAGTAGCAGTCCATGCTGCTACTGCCCCTATTGCTGTTTCAGCTGTCGGTTCCACAGCCCAAACTCCCGCCAGTGGATACACTGGTACCCTTCCTTGGTGTGGTAAGTGCAGCTACCACCACCGCATTCCTGGTCCATGTCGCGAAAGGATCTGCGACAATTGTGGCAATAAGGGCCACCTTGCTCGAACCTGCAGAAAACCAGCCAAATCAACGAACCAATCATCCGGAGCGGGAATTAGTCCGGCCTGCTACAATTGTGGCAAAGCAGGGCACTTCAAAAGGAATTGCCCCAAAGCAGCTACAACCACTGATCCCTCTGTCGCCGCAGGTATACTTCTCTTTAATAATTCTTATACCTGCAACTCTTTCTGATTATAGTACAAAAAGGGAAACCTGTTATCTATCTATTCGAACATTTTCTAAACTCAATCCTTCGTATGTAATCGAGATGTGTACCGTTGAGATGACTAACCAGTGAGATAGAGAACACTCACTTCGTACCTATAGATTAAATCCTCAGTCCGGAGGACTATTCTGTTCCATTCGATCTAAAAGGGAGAAACTTTTCACTAAAATACTTTGATGCTATGTTTAACATGAAATGACCGAGTCTCATTCATGTTGTTATCCTCGGTTTCGAAAGGGTCGCTCCTCTAGATCCTCTCCTTGACCTGGTTCTCGTGATCTTCGGCATCAAACCTTCGTATAATTCCATGCCTTAAAACTCAAAAGTTTTTCCCGATATGAATTACCATGCATCCCTCATTTCTGTGATCATTGAGAAACGGGAAGTTAGCAGCTCTTTCCTCTAAATGTCTTTCCCGAAGGATTCCCGAGAATTTCTTTCGAACGTCTAGTTTAGTTCCACATCAGACCTTTCGAGATCTTCATAGAAATCGATTCTGCAATCTTCAGATTTCGGATGCCCTTAGAGCTTGATAACATCTATCCAGTACATCACATCTCGAATCCTTAGAAGCACCTACTCGACGAAACCCTAGTGATTCCTTTGTGGAAACCGAAGTCATCCAGGGTTGGAATTTCCATGAGAGAACCGAGCGATATCGTAGATTGAGAGAGAGTCAATGTGCAAAACAAAGACACGTCCCGATAATGAGAATTCACTAGAACACCCAATAGAGACCTGATTCCACTTGAGAAAGTGAAGATCCGAGGCAACAAATATATTCGTGTTTCATTCCAAATTCATGATCTATATCTTATTCTTTGAATTTCGGGACGAAATTCCCTCTAACGGGGGGATAAGAACATCCCGAAGTTTTCCATTGTCGAAAAACCCGTTCTACCCGTAAAATACGCCGTTAATCAATTTGTTTCGTTTTCATTTTGGGTTGAATTAAATAAATTTATATGTTTATTATAATCCAATGAGTGTCCAAACCTTTTAGGAACTCATGAAACTAGCCCAAAAACAATTATTTCAAAAAGTACGAACGTCCCCGCCGGGTGACAGAAACTTAATCGGGTGCGACCTAAAGCCCCGTTTAATGCTGGTATCGGGTAGAATTCCTCCGTGTCCAAGTTTTAGGACCTATATAAACATGTTTAAACATTCATTTGAAGCTTTTTCTTCCTCTCTCTACTCTCTCTCTAACCTCTCTCCTAAATCCAAGTTTAAGGGTCCAAATCATCAATTTTAGGCACCAAATCTTTAAGGTACCTTCCCTAACTTGATATGTAACCTCCCTAGCCTTCAAATTCGAGTTCAAAACATGGAATAGGACCACATTCATGAGTTTACGGCCCTGGAATAGTCCTAGGCCGTCAACTCATATGAAATGGGTTTTTGGAGCAATAAGACCCTTCCAAAACACAATTGGACCTTAGATATGGATAGATGGCTTTATGGAATGAACCTAGAATGCCTTAAACTATAATTTGGAGACTTGTATATGATTTTACGGCCAAGGATTGTGTTTAGGCCGTTAACTCATAATTATAGGGTTTTTAAGCCCTTAAACCCTTCCTAAACCTCAACAAGACATGGATATGACTTCTAGAATAATTGCTTTAGCCTTCGAACACTTTAAACATAAATTTTGGAGGATTTAAATGATTTTACTGCCAAGGCATGTGCTTGGGCCATAAACTCCTCCAACTTGGGTGTAAATTCATTTTCAAGGTGTTAGAAAGCCATCCAACACCACCAAAAGCCTTGGAATAAATCATAGAACCAACCAAAAATAGTTTAGGGGCTTTAAAAACAACCAAACTCATCATTTGAGAGTTTACGGCCATAGCATGTGTTCCATGGCCGTAAACTCCTAAAAACATGTCATTTTATGCCTAAAAATTCATGTAAGGCCTTGGAACAATATTAGCAATCACATGTGATTTGTTTGGAATCATTTACACAATTTTTCATGGGTATATAGGAGTTTACGGCCATGAGTCCTATGCTAGGCCATAAACTCCCTTAAGTAGGTCCATTTGGTGTTTAAAATTTATTCCAAGCCCTTAAACCAAAGTCTAGCATTTATCCCTAAGTGTTTGAAGCTATTTTGCACCATAAACTACCCCACCATGAGTTTACGACCGTAAACTCATGGGGAATGCATGTTTTAGACCAAAAACTCTTGTATGAGTTTATTCATGGGGAGTAAACTCAAGTTCCAAGTCCCTAGTGCCATTACACGTCCTTAAACGCCACCCGGGTCCCTCCAAACACTCGTAATGGGGTGTTTCCGCGACTACAAGTGTTTGTCCCTAACAAATAATCAATCTAAGTCCTAATTAGATACAAATTTGTATCTTTACATTATACTTAGGAACCTCGTGTGTTTGCACGCCCCGGACCAACGTTTAGCATCCGAAATCGTCACGTTTCTAGTCCGGTTAGTTCATACCCCGACGCCTTTTCTGTGTTTTTCAATGTTTTCAGGGGGAGGGGGGAATACAAGCAAACTATAATTGTTTTCGAATCATAACATTGATATGTTTGAAATAATATCTGGCGAACTTATAAACACTTTTACTCCTTATGTATTATGCTGAGCATAAGGAATGATTTATCAATTACAACTAAACGGATTTTAGTTAAGAAAATAACTACACTAATCAAATTATTATGGGAATAATTTGGGGTTTTGTAGTTCTCTTTATATCATGTACTGATATTTATATAAAGTTATTAGATAAACTATGTCTGATTCAGTTTATCTCCGTATCATTTGAATGTATTGCCAGATAGTTTCTTTGTATGTATCTATTTTCACTGTATTATGTTTCATAATCTTTGTATGTTTGATATCGTATGAGAATCCTGTGAATAGTTTAGTACTAGTTTGTGAGTTAGTCACTACCCTTTATGGATCATCAGTAAATCCTCACCGGAAGTGTAACCAGCGTCTCCTAGAGGGAGAGCGAGGAATTTGTGAATAGATCTATTCGGGACTGACAATCACACACCTTAACTGCTAGCTACAGTTAGGCGGGCACGCCTAGGGTGACAAAATCTGGATATCGTCCTACGTCTGACAAACGTCAAGGAGGTCTCGTTGTCGTATCAGCATGGTTACCCGACTCACAATATGTATTAATATAAGTTTATTCACAACTTTGGTTTTAGAATTTATATCTAGTCCGGGATGGTAGTCCCATGATTTTCAGTCTATCGAACTTGTATCTAGTGCGGGATGTTATTCCCATGGTTTTCAGTATGTATATGTCTTATATCTAGTACAGGATGATAGTCCCATGATTTTAATCTATATCTTGTACGGGATGGTAATCCCATGGCTTTGAAACTATATCTAGTACGGGATGATAATTCCATGACTTATCCAATTATCTTATATCTAGTTCGGGATAGTGATCCCATGGTTCTATCAAACAATCTTATATCTAGTTCGGGATAGTATTCCCATGGTTTTCAACCTATAATTTCAAGTATATCAAACTATCTTGTAACTAGTTCAGGATGATGGTCCCAAGATTTTCAAACTACTTTCTATCTACAATTCGTGTTTATTATAGTATTTCATATCTAATTCGGGATAGTAATCCCATGATTCTCAATATATAGTTTTGTGTACTAAACTATACTCTGTGTTATTCAATCAATCTTGCATTTAGGAAAATATGGGATTCTCCTGGGGTTAACATATAACGCGTAACTGAACTGTAACGAAAGATAACCAAACTAACTTTACATAAGAAAATATGGGATTTTCTTAGATAACAAACCTTTTCGGAAAACTAAAGGAAACCGATACATTTTCATAAAACAAAACCGCTTATCAACTCACCAGCTTTATGCTGATTTTCAAACCGCTTGTATTCTCAGGTCCACATTAGACAGGTACCCGGTGATATCTTTTGATGAAGACGGAGTGCGTGGAAGACTCGTCTCGTTTTGTTCATATGATATATGTATAACTCTTGTATAATTTACTTTTGAAACAAATGTAAACTTTCAAATATATGTAATGTAATGATTGTTTACTGTGATTACTATGTACATTGGATTTGATACTCAACGTGGAGTCAACCCCGGAAATGTTTCCGCCTTTGGTTTTCGGGGTGTGACACTGCCCTACCCTCACGACTATCATAAATCCACAAACTAGTTGGAGCAGGGGAGATCACTGCTCCTCCCCTCCTCCTCGAACATACGACACTCTTGTGATCCACTTGGTTGTAGAGAAAAAAATAATGGGCTTGCCCCCTAAGGACAATACCTCCTGACATGATCAGTCCTGCCACATGTGTAGTAACCCGTACCCTTGGAACCACAAACTCCATTGTATAGTTTCTTGCATGTGTTGCACTGACCCCGACCCTAGCAGTCCCATAATCTTTGATCTGATGTCTTGGGTCTCTTTCTGGGACCCTCCCCCTCCTGCACCTGATCTGGCCCCTTCTTCCCCAGGTTCTCCAAATCGATCTCCCTCTCACAATAAGATAAAGTGCAAGCTCTAATGATAGCCATAACGTCCGCACAAATCACAAACAAGCTCTCATCCAACATCTCCAGAATCTCGTCCTGAACTGAACCAAATATCACAAGAGCCTACTCCAGAATACCGTGGTTAATATCCGAAGAGATGAATTTCTACATATCCTCACTAATCGGCTCAGTACCTACACCTTAGCAGGAACCAGAACCTGAACATCCTCCTTGAGTACTCATCAACAAACGGAAATACAACATGCCAATGAATCCTCCTCCCACATACTTCTTAGATTCTCTATGTCACCTACTCAAACTGATGCACCAAAAATTCACTAAACCGCATCTCGAAACCCATTGAAGCACTTCCTAGGCTCTCTTAGGTTCCCGACCTCACCCTACCATCAACTGCTAAAGAACTCCCCATAATGCTAGTCACCTACCTAATGAATACCATCATATTTACTTAGTGGTTGACGCCTATCATCTAAGAGTTCTACAAAGCACAAAGCAAGCAGCTTTCATGTAGTAAAACTCCAATCCTTAGAACGATCATTGGACACTCAACCTACACACCATATCTTTTGCTAGAAATCCCACCCTTACTGGTGGTTGCCTTATCCATGCAAATTATATACATAATAACATCAAATAGACTGTCGAATAAAACAGTCTACTCTAGAACCACAACTAGAAAAAAAAAACAGGAAATAAGACCAAATCAATGATTCTAGGGCTATGAGATCCTAACTGTATAAATTTTTTAAAGCATACACTTACCAATTAATGATTCCAACAGATATCCCCATCTCTGAATAGCATCCAATACTACCAATGCTAGAGGGCATCACATATCAGACCAATCTACCACTAACTAATCGACACTAGCATGCAAGTCTACCATCTCATACAATATACATACAAAGGCATCTCTCTTATCATTTTATCATTAAAGAGTGTAGCAAATCCTTAGCCCTAACTAACATGTGATTCATAGATTCATAAATCAAGTCATAATAGATAATTGTTGGGTTTTGAGCATTCTAACACTCTTAAGTGTACATGCAACCCTAAATACCTTGGATCTATGTTTTCTCTATTATACATGCAAATATGAATATTCCAAGGTATTACACTATCTAGCATACAATCATAAGTACTAGTATAATAAAAACTAGATAAAATACATACCTTTTGATGTAGCTTGATTCTATGGAGCTCAAGATTCTAGTGCCCCAAGTGTGACACCTCAAATGGTTCAAACACACTTAGAATAACTTGAGAGAAACGAGACACTTCATGAAATCGGCTAGCCCTCACCATTCCTTCATAGTGCCCGATTTTTAGAAGAATAAGATGCTTATATAGTGTGTCACAATTAGGGTTACTCCTTATAAAACCTAATTGTCATGGCATTTCATTTCCATGATCCATGGCTAAAAAACACCATGGAGCATCCCATGGGTTTAGCCCAACTTGATAATCCATGGAGCATTAGCCCACTAAAGAAGTATGGATGATTTATAAAATCAACCCATATATTTAATTAAACTCCTTTTGATCACTTAATTAATTCCAAATTAATTCTTGATCAATACTAATTAAATAATCTTATTAATATATTAGAACTTATAATATATTAATAAACCTGAAGTGTTATTTCTCTCATTTTAGTCTATCCAAATGCATGATGCCATGCAACCCAAATGGACCATGCCAATCGGGTCAAGTACATACCAAATATAGTTATGAACTTAGACACTAATCCAACAGCCTCCCACTTAGATAAGTCTAAAACTATTATTGCATATGACTTCAAAACCCGACTAGCAAACGTAGCTCTTAAAAGCTGCTGCCGTCGAACTCCGACCAAATCATTAACGCGTCCATCAGATATGGGATCATATATTCCTCCATTTTGGATATCATATGGACTGAGACATGGATTATAATCATTCCCTCTGTCCATATTTTGTTTCCCGATTTCCAATTTATGATGACCGAATAATTAAACAAAACACATTAGTCCTGGCTTGGCAAAGCACTTCAGGGTGTCATCACTAAATCATCGAGGGGCCCACAGATATCGCTTTTATCCTGAAGGTAAAAGGAATGGATAAAATTCAACTCATATGGCTTGTTCTACTACTTGTTGAATCATACACAAAGACACATTTTATAACATCGAGTTACTAATGCGTTTTCATGCAATCAATGTATAACCAACTCATAGTAACAACTCATATCTCTAGGTTTGAAGAATATAAGATATTATCGTCTGATGATTACTCATGATAAAATCCATGAAGTGATTCCCATGAGCGTGGGTTGAATCCAATACTTAGAACTTATGAGCACTCATGAATGTTGTAGCACCACGTGCTATGTCCCATACCTTGGACATCTACAATCCAACTTCATGAAAGTCATGATTCATATCTACTTCCAACATATAACCGACTGTGGATCTTTTGAATAACTTAGTACATCAGGGAGAACAACCTATTTATTCTAGAAGTCAAAACATGCAATGTGAAACACAAGAATAATCAAATCCAATATGGTCTCAAAACTTATGAATATAAAAAAACACCTTTTATTTATCACCATATTGATTACCCATCATTCATTGCATACTATTTCAAACTATCAACTTTATACTTGAATAAAAACAATACTTGTCCCATGCTCCAAGCACGTACACTATGTTTTCTGAACACTAGTCATGCCATACACCAAGTATGACACTATGTTTTTCTAAACACTAGTCATGCTATACATCAAGTATCCATACTATGTTTTTCTAAACTCTAGTCATGCCATACATAAAGTATGAACACTATGTTTATCTATGATCTTTACTTTGTGAAATAGATCGACTGAACATAATTCCAATGATTCTCATTTCACAATCCCAAATCCTTACCGCAAATGCAAGAATTCCAAATTCCTGCCATTAACCTAAATCTGTTAGATTCTAAACTTATATGCATTGGTCCTCTTGTAATGATTACGCACAAAGTCACAAAGACTTGTCAACAGACATTACAGAGTATTCCAATGGAGACCAACTCCATGGAACCGCAGTCTCATATTCAAAGTTCATTTCCTTTGAACATTCTTCTTGCATTAAGTTTCCTAGTCTTACACAGATTTAATGAATAACATCCACCAATGGGAACAGCTCCATATTCCCATTTTGACTATCACTCCTGAACAAGAGTTGCCTCTTTTTTAAAATATGTCAATATGGTCCTTACAAAAATATCATTATATTTCCAACTGTCCATGAGCAACAAATCTTTGGTAAACCTTAGATTGTCCTCGACAATTGCTTACTTATTTTAGTCATATCCAATTCTAGACCTTTTCCCTTCTTAGTGCCCCAGGCATTTGGAAAATTTTTAGAAAGGATGAATATTATAGCACATGTAATCCATCCTATATCTAAAGCATATGGGACACGATTCAAGATGTCTCACATAAAGACATGACACTAGACCAGTCCTTTTGCTACAATATTTCTATTTTTCAAGTTCTCATAATTCAGATTATGAAAAGGGATGTTGTAATCATAATCGAATTTTAGAACGCAAATAATGGACCCATATATAGAATTTCCTTATGTTGAGCCATTCCAACATAACATTCATATATACATATATACTTGACTAAATTTGATTAAAATCTCACGATCTAAGCTTATATATTTGAGATGAAGTATAATTTCCGCTCCCTTAATTATAGTAAAAGAACTTTTTCCCAATTGAAACATTCTGTTTTCTATAATTAACATTTCTAACTCGCAACTTTTATCATAACTATCATGCTCCCACTAACATGATGATTATTAGCATAACACTTATGCCCCCACTAGTGTTGACATGTACTCAGAAATCAGCTGGACTTCTAGAAATCAATAATTTATTGACGCTCTTACCAAAGTTTAGACTTCTGGTACGAGATGCATTTATAAAGACTTAATCAAAATCATACGCCCTTCCTTAGATATCACACATGTGTGTCTAAACCATTTTTAGAACTATAAAAAGGGAGGTTGTAATCGTAGTCTCAATTGTTTAGACCTTTGCCATTTCTCACAAGTCCATGTTAGTGTGCCGGTTAACCACACACTCTCCACTAAAGACTTTAAGAATGCAAATATCACAAGAGTTATGTACTTAAAATCTACTTAGTGAAAGAGTTTCCTCACCATCATTTTCATGAATCGGAGATAAACCTTATGACACTTAGATTTTATGGTGTATATGTTCCTATCCATGTGAATTTGTTAAAACCATAATCACAAGGCAAGGTTAATGAAAAATCCAAACTCTTATGGATTGAACTTGTGCAGTCTTAACTTCTTGCCACCTGGCAGCTCAAGGGCCTTCCATAGCTTCCACGTTCTTATGCAACCAATTGAGAACTCTCAGAACTCATATGCAAGGCCAACTTTAACTGGAATGGGCACATAAATAGAAATTTGTCAACACGATAGATTATTAAACCTCATGTCGTGTGCTAGTGTCAAACTACAAGTTTTTATTCTTGATTAGATCTTCAAATTCTTTCAGGATCTTTAAGACTCCCACTTTCCTCTTGACATATAAGACTATCTTGCAAAATATTCAAGTGATAGTGTGGATTCTTTAACAAGACAAACACTCTACACCATTGGCCTTAGTTGGGCTTTGTTTTATCCAAAACATCACAACTTACCAATTTCAAATGCACAAGAGTAGGACACTTTTACTCTTACATTTGACAATTGTTATAAACCTTTCTTTAAGATATGTCACTTAAGTTACAATCTTGGTGTATGACTCGAAGAATTTGTTTTTGGAACGAAGTATGACTCATTTTCTTGATTTAACCGTTTCATCAATTCATGACTCCTCTTCCTAGCCATAAGAATGTACTAAGATGTCCTTAGAAGACCAATTGTGATATGATTCTTTAATCATTAAGATGATCACAATACATGATACTAAAGTACTCTCCCATCTTTTCACATTTGAGAAACGTTTATCTTTCTGTCTAATTCAATTCTTCTCATTCGTTCTGCCATACATCGAAACTTTTCCAATGTTTCACAATTATACTTAAACTGGTACGTATAACCGTATTTACTAAACTTTACTAAATCATGACGAATAGTCTTATCGATCTTTTGTGGTGGACTTGATCAGTGCACAAGAATGTATACTCGATCCCTTAGTCCTTCACTTGATTCACATATAAATATGAACAAGGAATTGGTCTTAATTTTCCAAAGATGAACATTCTCATTCATCATACTATACAACTTGCCTGATTCCATGTTTCGGTCCAATTAAAAGATGGGTGATGAGAATCTTTCCTTATTTGTTAAATTAGACATTACCACAAATGAAAGAAACAAATCCATTTTCCAATATTGCTATCAATGGAATTATATAAGCAACAATTTTTCACTAATGTCATTGTAAGGATACTTAGAATAAATAGAATAAAAAATTTTTCCTTTATTTTAAAACATTGTGGAAAAACTTATCCTTACAGTGCAAAAGCATATGAAAAACTTGTTGTTATCTATTCCTAAGCAATATATCATAACTCCTAAGTAACAACTCAAAATTCTGATCACCAAACCATGCAATCGAAAACCATCTTCACGATCAGAATCAACGTATACTTCCTTAAAGTTTCTTCATTTTTCTTTGATTCTTAAAATATCAACATGTTGTTACAACCCGAAACTTTTATTCTGTAAAGTTTGGTCAATTCAATCAATATTAAACTCAATTATGTTACCTTTTAACGCTGTTTAAGGGTTCGTATAAGTGTTCTAAGCTTGAGTATAGCCAGGAAAGAGATTAGGGGTGTGTCAACAAGTGGCATAGGGATAAAACCGGGCCATACACTCTCTTGGGAGGTATGTACGGCCGTACACACGGGTGTGTGGCCACACACCCACCCCCCAGCCGCACACTCCCCTCTATAAATAGGAGGAGACCCCTTCATTCATTCTTTTCTTTGGCTACACTCTACTTTCTCTCTCTAGTTTCTCTCTCTGGAATCTTCATCCAAGAACACTCCAAAGGCCTCAAAAACGTGAAGTACTCCATCATTTAACTTGTTATATTGGTAAGATACCTTCATCTAAGCCTAAACTCTTCTTGTTCTTCATGTTCTTCATCCTTTAAAGGTGTACGGCCGCACACCTTCATAAGGTGGCCGTACACACTTAAAAGACTCTCCAAAGTGAGAGTTTGGCCCTCATCTAGTAGCTTGGACTTGGTATTAACCTTGAATCACCTAAAAATCGACATTTTGGGCGTAGATGAAGAGTATACGGCCGAACACTCCCTTGTACGGCTGCACACACATCCTCCCAACCGTACACCAACTTTGATGCTCATATTTGACCTCAAACTTGCAATAACACTCTGTATGGGACCTAGAACACTCATTGGGTGCTTGTAGGACTTTGGAAACACCTCAAAAACACACCCCATCATGAGTGTATTGTCATACACTCATGGGCCGTACACCCATGGCCGTACACACCCTTAGGGTGGCCATACACCTCCCTCGTTCGATCATTTATGGTTCCGACACTTAGTTCAAGCATTTGCAGGTCCTTAGAGTGGTTTCCCGTCATGTTTAGTTATGAAATACCCTAAATCTAATACATATATGTGTTACCATATGTTAATAGGATCCACTTGAGTACGAAACATCAGTTGATACTCAGCACTCATCACGACCGTACACTCAAATCCTACGTTAAACAGTGAGTTCATACCCCCACACTTTTATATGTTTTTATAACGTTTTCAGGGGGGATACAAGCCAAACATAAAGGTTTTGACAACTTAAAAACTGATGCAATTACAATAAGTTTTACATCAAACATTTAGATTCTTTATCCCTTTTGTAATATACACAGCATAAGGGACGTTTTCTAAGCATAATTGCATAGTTTTTAGAATAGTACATGAACACAACTTACCAGTCAAACTATAATAGGTATAGTTTGGGAAATTCATTACCATTTTTACGAATTCAAACTACGTATCAAGTCAAACACATAAACTATGACATATTTAGTTTATCCATATAGACAAGAGTATCTTACAAAAAAATTATTTTATGTGTAATTGTTTATACTCAACACCATTTACTAACGATATCGAACTCGAGAACAGCCGAACTACACGTAAAGTAGTTAATACAGGATTGTGAGACCTATCTTCGTTATGCCCCAAGGGGTACCAATAAATCCTCACTGTTAGTATAACCAGAGTCTCCTGGAGGGAGAGCGTGAAATTTGTGAATAGATCTATTTGGGACTGACAATCCCACACCTGAATTGTTAGCTACAGTTACGTAGGCACGCCTAGGGTGACAAATTTTGTAATCGTACGACGCCTGAAGAAACATCAAGGAGGTTCATCGGTCATATTAGCTTGGTTATACGAACTCACAATAGTATAAACTAACTTTTTTTATGGGATTTCTTCCTTCCATAGTTTTATTTTTAATTAGTAAAGCTACTTATCTATTTACTGGAGGGTATTCCGGGGATTCAACTCTTTGTTTTATTTTGAGTAATAAAACTACTATTCATAGATGTGGTAATCAGGGTTTTCAAACAGAATGTACACTACATACTGGTGGTAGACAGAGTTTTGAAACGGAACAAGCTAGCTAGGTTGTCCGTAATCCACGACTAATCTTCTGCCTAAAATCATGTTTGATGACCCCCTAAGAATACATGTAAGTTTGAGGGTCAACACAAAGGTTGGTGAGTGTCACAGGTTTTCTGCTTAACCGCAGTATATTACATTTAAAAAGTCTAAAAAGTATTTCATTTGTGAGAAAACTGTGTTTGAAAGAATGTTTGATAAAGATAGAAATATAAACCATGGTTACTAGATAGCAAAAGTCTAGTCCAGTTTATAGTAAGGAACTTGTACAGATATACATATAAACTATGGTTTCTAGGTAATAAACATCTACTTAACTTTATAGTAACAGAATGGTATGGATAACATAACATATGAACAAACATACGAATAAGGTTATCTATCAAGGTTGTATTTAACAACCACAGGTATGGATAAATAGACATATAGATATACGGATAAAGGTATATGCCAGGGTTATACTTAATAACCGCATATACGGATAAATAGATAGTTGACAAGTATATTTGATAAGCGTACACACTAAAGAGTACGCTACTTGTTTCAACAGTTAGTAAAACTTTGAGTACAAGCACATAAATGAGCCTAACATATGAGCTCTATAACTCGTATAAATATATAAACTTATATATTTATGTGTATGTATGAGGTATAATTAGACTACCAAGTTGATAACCGGCTATACAGTCATAGCACAAATTTTTTCGGAACATATATGTTATTTTTATTAGTTGTATTATCTTAACTACGTAACATATAAAGCTATTGAGGTTTAAAACAATTTTGTTTACTTAACATGTAAGTGTTTAAACAATTATTTGTAAAACTGGTAAAGAATTTACCCAAAACAATGATATTTTTTGTGTATTTTGTATGATAGATATTACTTAGTACACGTACTACCATATACAGATGAGGGCCAAACATGAAACACCGTGGGCAGGACCATTTTTGCATTATGCCACTTTTGAACTCGAACAACGCATATGGCCGTTCAAACCAGATTCCCTGTACCATAAGCAGTAGCATAATAAATAATATTTTTGTGTGACTTATATTGCATAAAAAATGATGGTGTTGTTTGTTTAAACAAAGTATTTAGAAAATAGATATATATTAGATATACAAGTACTCCATGTATTCCCCCTAGAAAATACAAAAAAGTTGGGCCGTAACACTCACCTTAATCGGTAGTTGATGATTTGTTTCGAGTATTTGATGCTAGAAATCGATAAGTGTCGCTTTGATAACGAACCGTCAGGATTTATTTAATTTCCACAAAGAGGGTCGACATATGATGGTGGTGGTTCATTATGGGAGGTAACTTTGGTGATGGTGCGTGATGGCTGGCAGCTTCCTACTGCCGAATTTTCTTGGCGTTTCTGGCGAAGACGACGGTACGACAAATTGAGAAAGGGTGGAGAAGCATTTCCTTCAAGCTACTGCAGGTGGTGTTGATGTTTTGATGGTGAAATAAGGAGGTGGCAGAAGGGTGGTGAAGAGGTGCTGGTCCTTGACTGCCTTCATTTTCCTTGCTTCCTCCGGCAGATTCTGATGACTTGTAACATCCCGAATTTCAGGTAAAGCTATTATACCCTTCCATTTTGTCGAGTTGTCAAAACTGGTCCCTTGAAAGAGTTCTTGTAGCAAATGAGTACGCTGGGCGTACTGGGAAGTACAGTGCGCCTACTCATGCGCTTAATTTGGACGCAGACTCACTTGGGTACGATGGGCGTAATGGGTCCAGATGCGAACCCTAATATTTAACTTCTGCACTATATAATGGATGCTAAGGCTCATTTCTCAGCTTCC